>NW_024704751.1:1369766-1969766 GCF_018977255.1 Callorhinchus milii | reverse complement strand
TCCTGAGAATAAAAGCCGCAGCCTTCCACTGGGACCCACTAAACAAGATGACGAGTTTCGAGGAGTTTTTTGCCGAGCCTCATGAGGCAGTGAATGAATGAATGAATGAATGAATTAATGAATGAATGCCTTTGCTCACTGAGCATCTCATCAATCAATCCTTCGCAAGAGCTCTTGTGGGCTCCGGTTTGCTTCTGATAGTATTAACTGTTCAACTGCTTGTAAAATTGGTTGTAGATTCACAGGGATCTGAATGTGAAAAACAGGATCGTTAAGACCTCCAGCAAAGAAAGTTAACCTACGGGAGTCCCCCATAAACAAACCCAGCACCATAGCTCAGCTCATATAAGATCAGGCTAGAACTGAGTTGCACAGAATACCAGTTTCTCAGGTTTGACTCTTAACTGTCCCCAATTTGTGAGGTCAGCTGATTCATGGTAGAGTCCTCCACTGCCCCCAATGGATTGGTGTGTGTGTCAATGTTAAGAGAGAACACAATTGTGCCCCAATGTTACATCCCTCCCCCACCCCACTCCTCCCTCCATCACATAGCCAGCAGATTCTCACTGTCTGGACTCCCCCGTGAAGACTGGCCATTTGAACAAGGCGCAGGAGAGCCTCTGTGGAGGGCTGCAGCTGAAAAGGACTGGATGACAAACAGCCCTCGGGCCATCTGTATGAAATGTCTATGCACGTGCTGCTGTAAACAAACTAGGTCCTCAGTTCTGTGTAACATGCCTATGCTACACTATGTCTATCTGATGATAACTTCTACTGGTCAGCAGAAGAACGTCACCATCACCCTGGGAATTCTGCGCAGAAGTGATCTTAAAGCTCCCACGAGTAGCATGAGGTTCCGATGGGAGTCACTCGCCTTCCAAGCGAGACACCTGGGTTCAATTCCCGGCAGGTCAGGGCGAAATCTTGGGCAAGTTTCCTTACTCCACACTCCTAATAAAAATCTCTCCAAAAAACAAAACAAAAATAATAAATTGGTCATTTTCATGCACGACTGTTTGTGGGACGCTGCTGTGCGTAATTGGCTGCCGCGTTCACCCACAAATATACAGTCAATTTACTTTACAGTATATGCTGTGAAGTACTTTGAGACGTCGAGAAGATGTGAAAAAGCGCTATATCAAATGCGAGGATTATTATTATAATTAGAAACCTGTTACTAATTGCCACATATATTAGTCCCCGATGTGAAATATCAAGACGTGAAAAGCGCTATACAAATGCAAGGATTATTATTATTATTTATTATTGAGCCCAAGTTCCTGTAGGCGGCAAACCCTGGACTTCACTCCGGCACTAAACCACAGGTAGTGGACAGAACTGTGAGAGCATCATCCCAAGGCCTCTGTCAGGTACCATGCTGTGTCTGTTTGGGACTGACACTGATGGGGCGGGAGGGAGGTGTTGACTGCTAGCTCTCTGATCCGCAGGGCTGGGAAATCAGAGAATCATAAAACTTTACAGCACAGGAGGAAGCCTTTCGGCCCATCGTGTCTGCTCTTTGAACAAGCTACCAACTAGTCCCACTCCCCCGCTCTTACCCCATAAACCTTCAAATTATTAATTTTTAAGCACCTTTGGAAGCCATACTCTTTGGCTCCCATCAATGTCTTCTCTCCTGTGGGTCTGAACTCCTCAACCTCCTCGGGCTCTCCCTCAGACTCTCCGAACCCGTGCGCAACTTGGGCATTAGGTTCAATTCCCTTTCTAACCCCACATCCGTTCCCTAACCAGGACTGCTTTTTTCCACTTTGGCCACATTGCCCGCCTCCATCCATATCTCACAACCAACACAGCTGAAGCCCTCATCCGTGCCTTGATCACTTCTCGGTTGGACTACTCCAACCCCCTCCTCACTGGTCTCCCCAGCTCCACCATACACTAAATTCAAGTAATTCAAAACTCCACCACCCGGAGTGTTGTTGAATAAGGAGCTGCAACTGTGTTGGCTGGTGTGGGCAATACTGCAGAAGGGAACAAGCTGAGCAGCGTGTAACATAGGTTACACCTTGGGGGTGGGGGAGAAAGAGTAGGTCGTGGTGGTCACCAGGGAGAAGGAGAGATGGAACAGTGGGTGGTGTAGGTCATACCAATCTGGGGGTGGGGGGTGCTGGGCATCTGTGATGTAGGTGAGGGCAGAGGGAATTAAGTGTTTAGGGTGTTGTGTAAGCAAAGGAAAACAAAGGTAACTGAAACTTCAAGCCTACTCTCTCCCTTGCCATCCTCCTGCCCCCACCCCCACCTCCCAATGAACTTTGGCTCATCATCTCGAGTTTATTCTGAGCTCTGACAGTAACGTACAATTCTTAGAAACTTGCTCTACGTGAAAATGTCTCAGTCTACAGAAAGCAGTTCTTCCTTTCCCAGGGCTTTGTGGCATGCTTGACCTTTATTTAACAGCCTTCGGCTCCTAACTAAGCCTTGGCCAGAGTATCAGGTCACATGGAAACTAAGTTATTACAGTTAAGCTAGTGAGGTGAGGATTGTCTGAGATCGGAGGACCTTGAGAACCACTGCCTAATAACAATGGAACTCTGCGTGGAATTGTTATTGTGGTTCGATTAGACAAGACCCACACAGTCCTGTCGGCTCCCCCAGTCTGTGCCAACTAACAGCTGGTATCACCCCCGGGGAACGTATATGGACCACTTTTTTATGCCGTGGCGTCCACTGCACTGAGCCCCTGCGTTTCTGCACGAGGACGGACACGATGGCTCCCGTTTGGTGGCGAGGCCGCCGGAGGAAGAGAAGTGCGCGGTGCTTTGGCTTCACTCCTGACTGCTGTCTGTGCCGCTTCTTGACAACGTGCAAGTGAGACGAGCTAGGACCTGCTGGCCTCCACGGTCTCCCCTCAGCCCCCAGACACAGGGGAAGCAGCCACTCCAAGCTGTGCTTTTGGCTCCTTATCCGGCCGACAGCCGAAAGCTTCTGATACTGGAGCGCTACCGACACAAACTCCCTGCGTCTGTACGGAAGCCAACTGCCCAGGAGATCTACCTTCTTTGGTTTGTGCAGATGATATTCCTGCAGAGAAGACAGAGAATTCTTGGCACTCAGAAGTGTGTTTGCCTCCGTACGTGTAAGATCGAGAGAACCTTGGTCAGGGAAAAGGACAATTTGGGGACCGACACATAAACTAGTTCTGTCAGTGAACGAATCCTCGCGAGTATCTTGAGTCAGATCCGCTGCGGAGCCATGATGTTGAGGCCAGGGTCCTTTATAGTCTCCTTGGTTCTCCTTGTCGTCCCCACTGTCACCCTGCGGCCCATCAAACGAGTTCTCCGTCCACTTTGAATCGTTGTTGGTGTCCAATACCACGCTCAGGTCCCTGAGGAACACCACGATGACGGTGATGTTGTCGCTCGAGCCAGCGTCACGGGCTGATGCCACCAGTTTGTGGGCCACCATGCTGCTGTCGCCGTTATTCTCCTTCAGGTGATCCGCCACCACCTTCACCGCCTCATCCGGGTTCACGGTGTCGTAGAAGCCATCGCAGGCAATGATTAGGTAGTCCTCGGTTCCGTCCAGCACTGTGCAGCCGCCGTCAGCATCACCACAAATGTACGGCTTGTGCTCTGCATCCCCTGAGTCAAAACAGTTTGCAGTGTTACTCTGATAGCACGGACACTGAATACTTTTAAAAATTAGCACGCAAAAGCATAGGAACATAATAATAATAATCCATGCATTTGATATAGAGCCTTATCTCGTCTTTGAGACGTCTCAAAGCGCTTCACAGGATACACTGTGAAGTGAATTGACTGTGTATTTTGTGGGCGAAATGTGGGAATTGTTAGACAAAAGAAGACCAAGGTCCATCTCGTTCGCCTTCTACCACTTTGGTGGTTGCCGGCTACAATAATGGAGATGATGATAGCAATTAATTCTACATGGATTAACTGATCCATACATTACAACAGAGTGAAAAGCTTTGGG
Source organism: Callorhinchus milii (assembly GCF_018977255.1). Classification (NCBI taxonomy): domain Eukaryota; kingdom Metazoa; phylum Chordata; class Chondrichthyes; order Chimaeriformes; family Callorhinchidae; genus Callorhinchus; species Callorhinchus milii. Next base: position 1,965,812 of record NW_024704751.1, on the reverse strand, counting down.
AACCTTAGATCCAAAGTTGCCTTGTTCTTACAAGAAAACTACACTTACTATAGGCCACGTCTCAAATTGCTTGTATACTGTATCCCAAAGTATTATTTTCTCAAAGAAATCTTGTCTAATTTGTATTTAAATAAATCGGCATATTTTGCTTCCACCGTCTCCCTAGAGAGCTTGTTCCCTAAATTTGCCATTCGCAAACGTATGGTCGCTCTACCCTACCCTGACCCCAGTCCTGCAATCTCTGCTGGTGACTAAGTCGTAAATACTCATTAATAATAATAATTCCTTAAAAAAAAGTAATAATTTGGTCACTTCAATCCACGACTGTTTGTGGGACGCTGCTGTGCGGAATTGGCTGCCGCGTTTCGCCCACAAAATACACATTCAATTCACTTTACAGTATGTTCTGTGAGACGTATAGAAGACGTGTTAAGGCGCTATATCAAATGCAAGGATTATTATTATTATTATATTAGTTAAAAAAAGCATTTTTTACCAGGATACAGGAGCCTCGGCGAGGGACTCCGTTTAACTTACCGATTGCTCTGGAAACAGAAAGGCTTCCATTGACCCGCCACGCCCCAAACCAGACCACACAGCCTCCCAGGGCTTCAATACGTTGTTTTTCGTCCTGAAGGAGGCGGATAAAAAAAACACAAGAACCAAGTCTGAAACCCGACTAGTGCATTTTACGAGATACAAAATCCTGGTTTGATTAAAAAAAATAGCTCAGTTGCTGTTTGAACCTAAAGAGAAAAGCGACAGAAGTTGTTGCTTGAGGGTATTTGGGAAGGAGGGGCAGGTTTACTCCTCCCGCTGGTAAATGTACACACAGCGCAATATGGGGTAGTTTCCTTAATAGGCAGTGAGGCGAGCCTGCCTTGGATTATTGCCCTGCTTTGCCAGATGCTTCTCTTCCGAACCAGTTCAGGTCAACAGTGACCCACTTACCTGACCTCACAAGCTCACTCTAAGTCATTGAATAAAGGACGGCGAAAATGAACCTGGGGAGGTGCAGGATTCTGCTCTATCTGCGCTGTGCTGCTTTGCGCTGCCTTTTCCTTCTTTGGTACCCTTAAGCTGCTCTATTTCCTGCACGTCCCTCGTGCCCTCCGTTCCACCATCGGCGGCCGCGCTTTCAGCCAATTCCGACCTGAAACTCTGGAACTCTCTTCCTCTGTCCCTCCGCCTTGCCCCTTCCTTCCCCATCTTCGGGTTGCGCCTTCCTCTTCGTCCATGCCTACGCCTCCCCCTCCCCCCAGATCGTCGTCGTGCTCCACCACTATCAAGCGCTCTGGGATGCTACGCTGCGCGAGGGGGTGTTACATAAATGCAAGTTGTTGTTATTTTTCCAGCATTCATTTTCATTAAAATGGCAATCTCACTTATAAACGATTGGTTGGTGTAGGAAATGGAAATGTCACACGGTACGTGTCCATAAATTGGACCATCCCAAGGTCAAGGCACTGACAAACAGCTCATGTAAGCTTCAGCTCTGCACCAATAAACCCACACTGATTTTGAGCTGCACACATTGCTCTGAGGACCTCTACGCACATGACAACAACTTGCATCTATATAGAGTAGTGACCTCCACACAGGTAGCGTCTGGCAGTGTTTGACAATGGCAGAGTCTGATGCCAAGCTGGGGAGAGAGGAGAAGGTGACCGTAGGCACGGTCGAACAGGAAGATCTTGAGGTGCGATCTGAAGATGGGCAAAGAGGGGACAAGGAGGAAGGATTGAGGCAGGGAGTTCCAGAGTTCTGGAGCCGCTGATGGTAGGGCTGAGTGGATAAGGGACGTGCAGGAGACCAGAGAAGGGTGGGGGCGTGGGGTGGTGTAGGAGTGGAGTGCGATCAGGCTTTGAGTGGTAGAAAGGCATGAAGTGATTTGCAGGTGAACATTAAAACAATTTGACAATCTACGTTGAGAAAGAACATCTGCTGCTTCAAGAACAACAAAAAGACGTCGCTGTTTGGCTCTTTACCTCGCGATCAGGTTTATGAGGTTTCATCAGTTCTACCGCCTGCCCTCTCCGCACCAACATAACCTGGGAGTCACCCAGCCACGCCACGTACAGCATGTTCCCCCGGATAAATGTCACCACACCAGTAGTTCCACATCTCAGGTGCTGAAAACAATCCAATTAGAAGCACATATAGGTTTCAAGGACTGAGATATACACACTGGAAAGAGGGGGAAACATATAGAGTGATTGCCTAAGGCACTCTAGCCTTCCACCACTGAAGTCCAAGTTAATCCTATTACAACCGACTCAACAATCCTAGCTGAGGTGTAGTCAGGTTGGTGAGTCTCAATTCAGTTGACAGATGACAGAAGTCTCAGATTTCAGCCAATTCTAACACTAATTGTCACTAACGTCATTATTATATTCACAATTTCAGTCATAGATGCCACAGGGTTGGCTGATGTGGGTAATGATTCAGTTAGGGTTCAGGATAAGGTGAATTGCTGGGCAGAGTCAGAGAAACTTTGCTTAGTTACTACTGGTCAGTGATCTTTTAATCTTGTTTTGCCAGATCCTGCTCCAATTCTCTTTCCTACTCCTACCCTATAGGTTTCTGACTCCCTATATAGGTTCCCCATGCTGTCCACCATTTGTATGGTCTTGCTACCAGACCTGAATCTCAGGTTATCCTGTTTTCACACCCTCTTTCTCCATTCCCATCAGAGTCCTGTAGCTCAGTGGTTGGGGCACTTGCCTCTCAAGCGAGAGACCTGGGTTCAATTCCCAGGCAGAGCGAAATGTTGGACAAGTTTCCTTACTTCACACGCCTCTGTTTGCCTAGCAGTAAATAGGAACCCTGTTGTTAGTCGAATGGCAGAGATATCTCTTTCGGGGGTAATAACTACTTCAAAAAAATAATAAGTTGGTCACTTCAATTCGGACACCACTGTGTCCGAATGACTGCCGCGTTTCACCCACACAAATAAATATACAGTCTATTCACTTTACAGTATATTCTGTGAAGCGCTTTGAGACGTGTAGAAGATGTGATAAAATGCAAGGATCAAATGCAAGGATCATTATTATTTTCAAAACCCTATTAAAATCCTACTTGTTTATGCGTGCCTTCTGACACTTCAGTTATCCAACGTGAAATGTTATCCTAAGTCCAGGTTATTGTTCTTCTTTCCTATATTATGAGAAAAGAAACTTGCTTGATCCGTAACTCAGGAGCCTGCCTAATATTGGGAAGGCATTGTGTGAAACGCTGCACCTTTTGCTGTGTCTTGGACTGACACTAAACAGCAGCTTTACACAGCACAAGGAATCACAAACCTCTCTTGCAGCCTTCTGGACGAAATGTTCATCTGTCAGACGAAAGGCCCGACACAGCGCCTCAATGGGATCATCCTGAAAAACCTCCTGTCGATACAGGTTCACGTGAAGGTGGATGGAAGCGTAGATAGCAGCGTCAACTCCTCCGTGCCCATCAAACACAGCAAAATAGGACTGTTCTTCCTGGTCCTGACATAGAAGGAAGGGTGTTTATACAATACAATACAAAATTACATTTGTATCACGCCTTTCACTTCGGTTTATATCACACAATAGAGCGCCCAATTTTTGCACTAATTGGGAACAGTCCCTTTATGGGTATATTAGGTCTCTAAATATTTGTTGTGTATTGGACTCATCCTCTCTATCCAAACTTGCCTTCATATAGGATCAAAGAAGCTTACAGCACAGAAGGAAGCCATTTGGCCCATCGTGCCTGTGCCAGCTCCTTGATACCAACTCGTCCCACTCCCCCGCTCTCACCCCAGAGCCCTGTAATTTTTTCCTTTTTAAGTACCTGTCTAATTCCCTTACGAAAGCTATTATCGAATCTGTCTCCACCGCCCTTTCAGGTGGTAAAAACAATGCTCTGGGTAAATGCATTTCTCCTCGTCTCCCCTTTGGTCCTTTTGGTTCTCAAAGACTTGATACGTCGCTATATCAAATGCAAGGATTATTATTATATTATTATTGTTATTATTATTAACCCAGGGGGTTATTTTCATTGTACTGCTGCACTTTTTCAATTAGGTAAGCCCAATAGATTTTTGAATAGTTTTTTGGGGGAAACCTGGTTAGAAAAAAAGCCCCAAAATTCTTGCAATGGCAGCAGTTGAGACACTATAATTGGCCTAATTGCCCCCCCACCCCACCTTTGCAGAGCTCAAAGCGAAGTATGCCCAGCGCTGCTCAAGCCCTCTACTCAATCTCCAGTCACCGGGAAACACGGTTCTGTGCATTAATGAATGAGGGCACAATCTTTTGAAGATTCTGTCCACAACAGCTGTTGTGCCATATGCAAATCATCAGAGGTTTCCGCTGTTTATCTGGGTCACTCAGTGTTCTGAGCTGGCACCTGGAAACAGCGTCTGAAATGAAAACTCCAGCATAACATGGGGAGCCATTCAATGTGGAGAAATATGTAAGTGAAGCAGGGATCTTCAGGACAAAAAGGAGAAGGATTAAAAAGAGAAACTTGCAACATAGAAGGAGGCTACTCTGTCAGTGCCACTGATCCCTGTATTATCACCCTTTATTATTAATCCAAATTTCAGGTTCTTTGCTCATATCGCTTAGCTGGTGAGGCTCCAGTAGTTAACCAACACACACTCTGGGGTCTCCGAGCTTTGGCTCTTGCCAACCGGCACATAATACTTTACCGAATTAGGTAAACAGGATGTGTCCCTCCCGAGAGAGAGCACGCATTCCATTCCAACAAGTCAATCTCTGGGATTTCCAGGTGTAAGTGGGATACGTGGAATTTTCAGTTTGTTTTGGATGCTCTTAAGCATGGTGATGGGTTTCCGCATGGGTCAGACAGCCGGCTGCCCTCCAAAAATATATATATGTATTTGTGAAAGGAAAAGGGATGAACTGTCCTGCCACAAACCCTTCAATGTTCTTTTTCAAGCATCTGGTCATCAATTGAAGTCTCTGGAGGTTATTAATAATAATAATCCTTGCATTTGATACAGCTCCTTATCGTGTCTTTGAGACGTCTCAGAACGCTTCACGGAATATACTGTAAAGTGTAGTGACTGTGTGTTTTGTATGCAAAACCCGGCAGCCAATCATTATCGATTGGAGTTTAGTGAACACCATTCGGGACAGCTTGGTTGCGTCAAACTCTGTAACTGAATAAAATAATAATAAGTCGGTCACACAATCCACGACTGTTTGTGGGACGTTGCTGTGTGCAAGTGGCTGCCGCATTTCGCCCACAAAATACAGTCAATTCACTTCACACTATATTCTGCGAAGCGCTTTGAGGCGTCTCAAAGACGTGATAAGGCACTGTATCAAATGCAAGGATTATTATTATTATTATTGTTATTAAAGCCTGTGGCAGTTTTCTCACCTCCAGATTGAAGAGCGTGTTGAAGTCTGGCAGGCACACATGCTTGTCCTCCATCTTCCTGCGCATGTTTTTGATGGCGTGAATAGACGTCTCGAAGTACGGATGCGTCTGGCGTGTCAGTGGCAAATCCTTGACCCAGCTACAGCAGATCTCGTGGAGTTTGGTGAACACCAATCGGGACAGTTTGTTCGGGTCAAACTCTGGAACTGAATAAAGGTCAAACAAGTCATTTAGCCCTCTCCCACACATAACAGAAGAAAAATCAGCATCAAAAGCGGGCAGACAGACAGACCATGATCAACATAGTTTAATTGTAGTACTGTACAGTGTTACACAACATTACACTTTATTTGGGGAGTGCATGATTTCGTCCACAAAATATAGTCACTACACTTTACACAATATTCTGTGAAGTGCTCTGAGCCGTCTCGGAGATGTGATAAGGCGCTATATCAAATGCAAAGATAATAATAATGCTGAGTAGAGGCAATTTACATTTAGGCAGCACCATTCGCATAAAAATAAATTGTCTCAAAGCACTTTACGCAGATTAATTAGAAATGAATGAATAGTTGCATCGGCAATTGCAGCAGTTAATTTGCATCAGCAAACGTCCTGCAGCCAAATGAAATAAATCAACAATTCATCTGAATGCGGAGAGAATACAAACCAGAATAAATAGGAGAAAAATTCACAAGTTGAATGTAGTTGAGGCTGGGAATATGTGAGCGAGAGCAAGCAATGGTGTACAGAGAATGCAACCAGCCTAACATTTCACCTTGCCTGGAAATCAAACCCAGGTCCTCTCGCTTGCAAGGCGAGTCTCTATCCAGTACACGACAGGGCTCCAACAAACTCCACATTTATTGCATGAATGATGTAATACAATAGGTACTTGAAAAGGAAAATATTTGCAGTGGTTATGAGGAAAGGGCGGGGGAGTGAGACTGATTGGGTAGCTCTTCCATAGAGTCAGCAGAGCCGCAATGAGCCAAATGGACTCCTTCTGTGCTATAATATTCTACTATTCTATGGTTCTAATCCATCTTCCAGCCGAAGTTACCAGCAACTCTGGAGAATAACAACCAGAAGGATCAGTGGTTCTATTAGGACCATTGGATTACCAACATAATAATCAACACCATTAATATGTCACCCTCCAATGGAAATCGACTGGTTCTACAGATCAACGATAAATTCACTTTGATTTGTGAGAGTGTAAATAATAATATTAATAAGCTTGAGTCACCGCTTTGGCTTCCCTGCTTTGAAACAAATCATCGGTTATGCCTTCAATCATCTCCTCCTTTTCTTGCCTTATCACCCCTTAGTTTCGCCCACAAAATATATACAGTCAATACACTTTATAGTGTATTCTGTGAAGGGTTTTGAGATATCTCGAAGACATGATAAGGCGCTGTATCAAATGCAAGGATTATTATTATTATTAGTTGAGTGTTTGAAGAAATAGCCACAAGTTGTTGAGTAATGAACGGTGTCATTAAAGTTGTTTAAATGGGTGCACAAATTAATGTACAGATTTAAATAGAAAATATTGATTACTATAAGCTTACTAAATATGATGCCTGAAATGTTTATAATTGCTCTCCTGTGATGTCACCACTTATGAGTTATCAGCTCAGTTCCGCCTTGGAATAATCCTGACATTCTAGTAAATCTTGGAAGCTATCCTGGCATTTGCACAGTTGTTAGTTGCCAGTAAAACACGTACCTTATTACACATCTTTAATGCTATGGTTGTGCTCGTGAAGACGATTGTCTTTAATACAGTACGTAAAGAGTTTATTATGGAAGAAATTATGTTATCCGATTATACTGCTCTGGCTGCAACAATAACTTGGGTTTATATAGCACCCTTCAAGCTAGCTGTCAGTCAGCTGTCTCCATCACTAAGTGCTAGAGGCAAGAGGTGGGCTTTTCCGGGGGTTGAAAGAGACAAATAGGGGAGGCGAGGCCGTCACAGACAATCTCAACGCTTTCCTCAAAGGTGCTTTCATAGGTACCCTGGTATTGATACTGACATCCTATATTTCCAAACCAGCTGTATAATTAAAGAGAAGACCCCAGTTACCTCCTGCTTATTACTGTGTCGCTATCAGTGAGGCTGATGTCAGCTCCACCCGTAGTCTGTTGTTTTCCTCTTCACCTCCCACTCTCTGTACCAGCCAGTGGTTGGTTATAGACAGACAAGCCACCATCAAGGCCACTATTAATGCCATTCTGCAAACAACCACTAGGAGGTGTGAGAGTGCTTCATTTAATATTTTCATTTAGCCAACTCTTCCCCCCACCCCCCCCAAATGTTTGGCTGATGATATGAACTCACTCACTTATTGTTGTGCGCCAACAAATGACGTGTGACTCATATGCCAAGACAAGCTTTTATTTTAGATTACTATTATAGAATAAAATTGGTCACTCACTCCATGGCTGTTTGTGGGACATTGCTATGCGCAATTGAATGCCGTGTTTCATCCACAAAAACACACAATCAATCCGCTTTACTGTAAATCCTGTTTGAGACGCCTCAACGACGTTCTTCTTGGGACGTAGCCTTGGCTCTTGTCAACTTGTTCGCCCACAAGTATACGGTCAATTCACTTTACAGTATATTCTGTGATGCGCTTTGGGACGTCTAGAAGACGTGAAAAGCGCTATATCAAATGTAAGGATTATTATTATAACTTGCTAGGATAGGTGACCTCCAAAGTGTGTACTGGAGTTCAAGCGGCTAAAACCATGAGGTTTACCATTGCAGAGCATCAATAAGCTTCCTGCTTTATCCGGTTAAGCCCACTCTACCCATTAGAGCTTTTGTTTACAGCATTATTAGGAGCCTTGCGGAAACAATTCCCGCCCCCACAGTGACTGATCTACTCCTGCAAGTCCTGCCAATGAGCCAGGCTGGCTGATCCACCAAAAATGGCCTCAGGCACTGGCTCAAGTATCAGACACCTGATACCGCTGTAGATTAGATTCCAGTCTTCCTTTGACAGGCAAATAACCTCAGAAGCTGTAGACGCCACACACCTTCCCTTCCTATCCCCCCCCCCCCCCCCCCCCCCGGGGAATAGTCCCTAAATGGATTATTAGACATCTGACAAGGATTTGTGCCTCTGCTAAGTGGATGGCACAAACATTACCTGTCTGTGAGTCACTTTGCTATTTTTCATGTTAAAAGAACAAACTGGAAACTGCTCGATATGTCACTCGCCTGCTTATAAAGTACACAAAAAAAAACAGCATGGAGGAGACAATTTACCCACTGGGTGTTACAGTCATTTAAAATCCAGACTAAGGTATGACCGGGTAGCGTGTGAGTGAGTATCCTCAAATGAGAATAGTCGTTTAATGGACACATCCACATTATGGAGTCCTGTAGCTCAGTGGTTAGAGCACTCGCTTTGCAAGTGAGAGACCTGAGTTCAATTCCAGGCAGAGGGCGAAACCTTGGGCAAGTTTCCTTACTCCACACAGAGCCTAATAATAATCCCTCCAAAACCAAAAACAATAATAAATTGGTCATTTTCAATCTATGACTGTTTGTGGGACATTGCTGTGCGCAATTGGCTGCCGCGTTCGCCCACAAATATACAGTCAATTCACTTTACAGTGTGTTCTGTGAAGCGCTTTGGGACGTCTTCCCGACGTGAAAAGCGCTATATCAAATGCAAGGATTATTATTATTATTGTTATTATTACCATGGAACCCACTGCCTTAAAAGCAGCTTGGCTCAAACAGGCTCAGAAGCGTAATGCACAGCACTTTTGTAATTGAAGTATTGAATATTTTTCTCTTTTCTCCCAGATGGTCGATGAAATTTCTACAAACATAAATAATTACTGGCAAGCAGTGTGGAAAAATGCCTGTGGTGCCCTCTGCCCCCACAGTGCAGGATATGTAGCTTATCAATCATTCACAGGTTCAGCACAGTCTACAAGTGAATCAGCTGTCAGCCTGGATAGATCAGGCATTTTTGCCCTGTCTCACTGATGGCTGATCATCTTTCTCTTAGTTCCAATTACCCTTAATTAATAATAATAATAATAATCCTTGCATTTGGTGTACGACAATAACTTGCACTCATATAGCGCCCTCCATACAGGGTAGTGTCTCAGAGAGCCTTATCGTGTCTTTGAGATGTCTCAAAGCGTTTCACAGAACATGCTATAAAGTGAATTGACTGTATGTCTTGTGGGCGAAATGCAGCAGCAATAGCGCACAGCAGTTTCCCACAAACAGCCGTGTTTTAATTAAGATTTAATATCTTTCGGGCGAACCACTTCTGGTTGAACCTCAGCCTCTCCCACATGCCACGAAGAAACTCATATTCTCCCCTTAACTCAACAACAACTTGCATTTAGCCAGGGCTCCTCATGCAGGGTAGCGTCCCAGAGCGTGGAACTTCAGCATGGTCTAAGAATAAAGGCACTGCAAGAAACACGACATGCTGGGTTCAATGTTGGTTTGCCTCCATTGGCATTGTGAGCTGGAGTGAATGGTATGAAATGAGAGAATTATCATTCTTCCATCATTAATGAAGTGATGATTCAATTGGTACTTGATATCAAAGCCCAAATCCAACACAGTCTGGTATCAGATTACATCCTGAACTGCCCTCAAACCTTGGTTTGATCCAAAACACCCAGTACCCTAGGATGTTTTCCGACGTGAAGGGTGCTATACAAGTATAATTTATTGTTGTTGTTGGTTTCAGAATTTACCTCGGATTGGCTCAATAGTGATCGGAAGTGGGATCCCCTGCCTGCTTTTATATCTAATAACCCTTTCATTTGATACAGTGCCTTATCATGTTGTTGAGACGTCTCAAAGCGCTTCACAGAATATATTGTAATGTGAATTTGCTCTATATTTTTAGGAGCGAAACGCAGCAGCCAAATGCGCACAGCAGTGGCCCACAAACATTCGTGGATTGAGTGTTATTTTTTTTGGTATTACTACCACCGGAAAGCGATCCTCCAATCGACTAACAACCGGGTTCCTACTTACTGCTAAGTAAACAGGGGTGTGTGGAGCAAGGAAATGTGCCTAAGGTTTCGCTCTGCCCGGGAATCGAACACAAATCTTCTCGTTTGTGAGGCGAGTGCTCTAACCACTAAACTACAGGACTCCATAAATTAACACATGTAGACTAAACCCAGCGTACTCCTACTCCTGCGCCCGCTGAGATCAGATAACACAGCTATGCACTGGGACCTTCTGGGTTCGTTCAGCACCTTGGACACTATTGGTGGATTCAGTTTCATGTCAAACTAAAAGTAGGTTGCAATGGTGCTGAATAGATAGCTCCGGAGACATATACTGTGGCCGTTTTCTTGGGATTAAGTGATAATGATAATCCTTGCATTTGATATAGAGACGTATCACGTCTTCGAGACGTCTCAAAGCGCTTCACAGAATATACTGTAAAGTGAATTGACTGTATATTTTGTGGGCAAAACATGGCAGTCAATCGGGCACAGAAGTGTCCCACGAACAGTGGTGGATTGAGTGACCCAATTTTTTTTTAAGGAATTACTACCCCCGGAAAAGCAATCTACCAACAATCGGGTTCCTACTTACTTAAAAGTACCTTTTAATGCATGTATAATGAAAATGAAATGTATAATGTATAATGTATAATGAAAAAAGTCCTGTAATCTTATATCGCCCATTTCTTTATTTCTGATCCTTTTCATTTTACATTTAACATTTTAAATGTATATTTGCCTAAGCGTGCAGTCACTCCATTTGCGGAGTGATTCCTGCGAAGCGCTTCCTTCCGACGTGATAAAGCGCTGTGCCAAACGCAAGGATTATTATAATTAACTATTATTATTTCAAATGCTAAGAATTAAAAAGAAATGCAAACAGAGAAATCAGAGAAAATTCAGCGTCAATCAGGCTCACATACTGTCAATCCTGTGGAGGGAACGGAGGGGAAATACACCCCTTTTGTCGGAGGGAATTGGAGGTGGCTGAAGCTGAAACAGGGAAGGGTAGTGTAGTGCAATGATGCAGTAGCAATGAATGACCTTTGTAGAAGCATAGAGCCATTCGTCACTGTCTCCTTTCCCAGCAGTGAGGCAAGGAATACAGTCACCCACGCTCTCCTCTGCAATAAAGGATGTCATTTTTACTGCAGTGTTTTATTTGTGATTCCGCCCACTTCCTCCCCCTCCCTTTTAACCTCATTTCAGCAACACCTCCTGTTACTTGAAACTTTTGAGATACACTCTTGCGTTGCCCTTCAGAAGGACAGACAGGTGGGATTGGACGTGGGTTGCATTTGTCATCTCTGATGATCTAATTAGGTCACAGCAGACAACTGACCCTGCAGTAGCAGGGAATTGAGGACAAGCCAGGACGATCTGATTCTCGTCCTGAAGTTGCCCTTCATCTGTGCTTCTTCGGGTGCACTAAAGGTCACTATGGGTTCATCACAGGGGCTCTTGAGTCAGCATACCTGGTCCTTTAGAGTAGCTTGTGGTTACTCAGCTCCATGGGTGCCATGTACTGATGCTCGCTAGTACGTGAATGCTGAAGTGGATAGCTATTTGTTAGATCAGGGTATTAAGGGGTAAGGGTGGGTAACTGGAGTTGAGGTACAGATCAGTCATGATCTTATAGACTGGCAGAACAGGCTCGAGGGGCTGAATACTCCTGTTTCTATGGTTGTATAAGGCATCGTGCCAGAACAATGATCCACAATGCACCACAATACCAACAGAGTCACTTCTCCCAACTCTGTCCCACTCTACGTAATAATAATCACTACTTACGTGGAATTCCGTTACCCCCGTCCAGCAGTTTGGGCAAACTGTGGAGCACAGTGAGGTCAGTCTGAAGGACCTCATTTGTCGCTACTCTTGCCAGAGCTGCAGCCAAGGAGAAGGGTGCATTACTGAGAAGGAAAGAGAGAGTGAGAGACAAAGATGATGATTGGAGGAAATATACAATCAACCTGAATGGTAAAACACCGACTCACAAAGAAAGTTCCTCTGAAGGTGTCAACATGGCACCATTCTTACTGTTCACAAATTGACAAGGGGCAGAGAAGTTAATATTTTATCAGACCCTGAGCTCAGTGCCCCAGAGTGAATCCTGGCGTTTGACACGGCACCTTATCATGTCATCAAAACGTCTCAAAGTGCTTCACAGAACTTTTGCATTGAAGAAAAGGCAAAATACTGCAGATGTTGGAAATAAAAACTGAAGTCAATGGGAACGCTCAGCAGGTCACGCAGCATTTATAGGGAGAGGAAAGTGGGTTAATGTTTCAGATCAAAGACCAAAGGTCATCTCTCCAAAGATGCTGCCTGACCTGCTAAGTGTTCCCAGCGACTTCTGCTTTTTATTTTCTATTGAAGAATCGTCATTGTGTATTTTTAGGTGAAAGAGGAGCTAATTTGAGTACAGCAATGTCCTCTAGCCATGAAGTGAATGGACAATTGTATCTGGAGGATTAGTCCAGGACCTTGGGAGCATTTCCTTTCACTTTTCAAATGGAATCATGGAGTATTCCAATTCCACCTAAACAGGCAGATGGAACCTGAGTTTAACATCTCAGTCTAAGGACAATGTCTTAGTGAACACAGTGCTCCCCCAAACTTCATTGGAGTGTCAGCCCGGACTATGAGCTCAAAGCTCTGATGCGAGGCTTGCACCCAAAGCTTTCTGATTCAGAGGCAAGAGTACTGTCAACTGAGCCAGGATAGCATCATTCCATGTGAGGTTTGAGTGACATCTGTACAATGTTGGCTTAAGGAAAAAAAAAGTGATGTGTCTAAATGTATTGGTAAGATCAACACATCATATCTTGCCTGATTACTTCTGAGCACAGCAGAGGTCATTAATTAAAATAGAAAGGATGAGAGACTTTTGACGTCCCAAAAAACTCACAAGTAAAAAGTTGCCTGGCATCCATCCCTGGAGGTTTTGATCTAATTAGTTGCTTACTTTGCAAATGGAAATACCCCAGAAAACAACAGCCCGGAAACTAATTGCAGTGGCAATAATAGGGAAAAGGTTGACCTAATGTCCTTGTTACAATCCTGTTTACAACGCTCAACTGATTCCCTCTCCTCGATAGGATTCTCTCTTACTAAATTCAGCATCTCCCCCCACCAGCCCATTCCACATTAATTGTCAGATGCCAGATGCCAAACACGGTACATTATTTATCTGCCTTTCTAATAGGATGCATTTTGGGATGGAATCGTTTAATATTAAACTGCGACGCCTATCAACTCTCCCGAAGCTGAAAATAGTACACAGTGCACGGAAGTGAAAATTACCAAAAATAAATGGATATTTTCAGTGATCTTCTAATAAAAAAAGATTTTGCTGTTAGTGGCCTCACTGACTACATCCAATCCCAGTATTATTTGATTAGGCAACAATTCCAATCACTGTAGTCTCAAGGTCTGTAGTAAGCAACTCGAACATCTTCTGTTCTGTGTTGCGTTGGTGACCTTGTCACATGTGGAATCTTTATAATTATAGAAATATAAATAAATATGGAATATTTATTTTTCCACGTTTCGCCCACAGATATACACAGTCACTTTACAATATATAAAGCATTTTGTGACATCTCAATGACATGATAAAGCACTCTATCAAATGCAAGGATTATTATTATCTGTCTCACATCCCTATTACTGTGTGGTACTACATGTTGTGCTCTTAACCACTGCAATGTCCCTTTGGCAATAACCAAAAACCATCTATTGTTACTCACATGAAAGTCAGCTCTACAAAAGGCTGTCTGTTGCTTGAACAGTTACTCATTAAATCTTCATTGATAGATGTGGTTTCCATTTAGTTAAGTGGATCACATTTCCACACAATGGAAATCATTGTTTAAAGACTTTCCCGTCACATTTATTAACCCTCATGGAAAATACAGTAGTAGGTAAACAATCGCTACATTACTGTTATTCACTGTAAACGTTGGCATTCAGGCGTGAGTGCAGGTGATGATCTCAAGTTGACCTGTTCACATGACACCACTGGCATGGCTTGTGAGCTGGAAGCTCACTTGTCTTCTTTGGAACAGGATAGTGTGCGCATAACTGCTTTTCCTAGGAGAATAATTAGGTCCAGGCTTGGATATGGTTTGGAAGCAGGTTTGGGCGACCTCATCAGTCTCTCCGAATTGAAGTGAGTCATACTGAACTTGCTTCATTCCCAGACTGTTTTTATTCTTTGAAGTCAAGTTGGTGGAAATCGCTTCACTAATACCAGGATACCAAGACACGAGACATGATCAAACTTGTCATTTACAATTGCTAGATGAAAAAAAGAGCAAGGTCCATCGAGTTCACCTTTTACCATCCCGGTAGTCTCATGCTACAATAATGATTAGTCTACAACAGAATGGAAAGCTTTGGGAACCTTGAGTCCAAAGTTGTCTGTTTCTTCCAAGCTATACGACACTTACTCTGTGGATAAAACAGTGAGGTACTAAACTGCCCTCTCAGTGCTGGGGAGATGGGTTGGAACTCATCCCATATTGATGGAATAAAAGTCTCCACTCTGAAAGCTTTAAAAGCCCTAATACGCTGCACCTAGAAGGTCATAGATGAAGAATCTTTTGAGATGTTTTAAAAGCAAAGCCCAGGGAAGTTCGGATATTAAGGAATATGAAGAGAAATCAGTGAAGTGGCATTAAAATATCTTTTGTAATCCTATAAGATGGCAGAACAGGCTCAGCCAACTAAATGGCTTCCTCCTGTTCCTTATGTTCTTCTAAAGAGATTCTTCCGTTCCTAAAACAATTTGCTATTTTTTTACATCATTAGATTTTCCCCAGTTTATCCCTTTGGTTACACAGGCACCACTTTAAAGGGTTGAATTCCTCCAGAGCGTGGATTGGTTTGATTAAGATCAGAGATTTCATTGTTTGCACTATATAACAAACACTTGCATTTGCACAGCTCCCTCACTCAGGGCAGCGTCCCAGAGCGCTTGACAGTGGCGAGCACGACGCTGACCCGGGGGGAGAGGGAGGTGACCATAGGCACGGTCGAATCCACGACCTGAAGATGGGGGGGTAGGGGCAAGGCAGAGGGATAGAGGAAGAGTGTTCCAGAGTTTAGTGGCCGAAAGTGCAACCACCAATGGATGTCACCCTTGTTTCATGCCCTGGCACCTTCCTGCTTACTCCAACCTGCTTACCCCACATACAGACAAAGCGGATCCAAGCAGAGATAGAAGTGTCTGAGTGTGACCTTGCGGAGGTGTGAGAGAGAGAGACAAGAGCTTTGTACGACATCTGTATTACCAAGGTAACAACCAAGGTACTAGGATACCAACAATAGAGAAGTTTTACAGCCACACGCTGATACCACAGGCCAGGGCTGAGAGGATGTTTTCACAAATGTTCACTGCCTGAAGCTGTATCGCTCAGTTCTTGCCTCACTTCTTTCTTTCTCTGGCTTCTCTGAATCTCCCTGGTTGCTCACTCGGACTGAATCTGCTTGAAGCTCAGTAATACCTTCCAGCAGCTGTTGTCCCAAGCCTCAGAGTTTCCTCATCAGCTATCTGGCAGGCATCTTGCCTTCAGTGTGTTTGGAGGACCTTTACAGGACAGGGTGGGACGTGCAACCACCTTGATGTTCGTGAGGTCCAAGTCCATTACCGTGTACCAGGCTTAGAAACATAGGAACAGGAGTAGGCTATTCAGCCACTAGAGCCTATTCCACCATTTAATAAGATCGTAGCTGATCAGTACCTCAAATCCAGTTAACCGGCCTTGCCCAATACCCCTTAATACCTTGACCTTACTCTGCACCAGCTGCTAATCCAGGTCCTCATGTGAGGGCCCCAGGCAAATAGACATGCCCGCTGTGAAACCAACTCCCCTCCAAGGTGTTCAGCGACAGGTAGTTGTAGGCTGGAGCCCTACAAATCCACCTTACTTCTTGATCCTGGACTTTGCAGATGGGTCGAAGGAAGCCTCTTGGCTGCATCCTGAGGAGCTCAGATCCTAATGGAGAAATGTTTGCTCACAGGCCTTATGTGCTACAGGCTTGACCTGCATTGGGATCTTGATGTCCTTGAAGAGGGATGAGCATGATCAGAGTACCCTTCACCCCTTCAGGACAGTGTCCAGTTGGTGTCCACCATAACCGTGAGGTATTGATGAGAGTCAATGATTGGGATTGATGCCCTTTGTATCTTCCAATCAATTCCCTCTATGACTTCCCTTGAGCCGTGCAGAACCATGATTCCACACTTGGGGGGCCCCATCACTATGTCGCACCGGTTGGCCCAGGGTTCAAAATGGGTCAGCACTGCACCCCTAGAAGACCAAGGGCTGCCCTCTTGACACTGAAGGTGACTGACCAGTGGTCAGAGGTTTCCCCACGACGTCAAACAACACAATTAGAGAGAACAGGACATGCCGATCCACTCACCACCATGTGATCGATTGCTGTCCCGTTCTGCTCTCCACACTGAGGCCATGTAATTGGTGAACCTGAAAACGGGAGCAGAGAGCCAGAGAGCACCGATGCCGAAGGCTCTCGCTCCACCTTTGAAGTTCCAGTTTTGACATGTTTCAATCTCCCGTAAGGAGCAACGGACAGTCAGAGAACATTGTGCAAGGCTATCCAGCGAGCTGCTCACAGTCTTAAGGCGTTCAGCATCGTGCAGCTTTTGGGGAATGTACCCTGATCCTATAACCCAGGATGCAGATCCCCTAAAGAGTATCTTGGTCCAGACGAGGTTAGCAGAGCTCACTCCGACTTCCGGTCCTGTTCAATGATCAGTGCCATCCCACGTGCACCATTTATGTTTGGGTCCATAGGGGCCTTCAACTACCTGGTACCCATGGAAGTGCAAGCGAACCTCTGAACCTCTCAAATCTCTGAAGCCTCAGTTGACTCGTTTCATCATAACCATTACCCTAATCCCTTGTTTCGGGACTAATTTGCAATCTTACTCTAACTAGTCACAGAATAACAGCACCTCAGTCATCTTAGGTGACACACTCCCAACCCTATTCTTCACAACAACAACAAATTACACTTGTACAGCACCCTTCACGTTGGAAAGACGTCCTAGGGTGCTGGACAATCAGGGTTTTTTGACCCAAGCTGGGAGTTGGGGTCAGGAGAGATGGCAGGGGAGGGTGGGGTTGTGAGGATGGCGAAAGGCATGGTCGAAGAAGAAGGTCTTTAGATGGGACTTGAAGGAGGCAAGAGAGGGGGGGGGGGGGTGAGGCAGAGGGATGGCGGGAGTGAGTTCCAGAGTGTGGGGGCAGAGATAGCTGAGGGTCGTATTAGCTCAGTGAGGTGTAGAGTGCACCCATAAATAATAATACTATCAGCGCCTGAGGTGAGCAGGTGCTGATGGGAGCCAAGCAGGAGGGCCTCTGTCTTACCAGCGTCCACAAGGGAGAGAAGACCTGAAATCCTCAGTGTGATCTTCTCCCCTATAATGAAACAGCACTTGCTGTTGGAGAAGTGGCCACTTGGGTGACATGCTGGATGGCAGCCAAATCACCTGGATATAGACTCTAGTACGAATCAGTTCCTTCAAGACTAGAAACTTCCTTCAAGACTAAAAAAAAATGATTACCTCTTGACATTCTTTAATTAGCATAGAATCACTGCAGCTTTATTAAGATACACAGACTCTTTTACAGTAATTATTTAATGGAGATCAAGAGCTCATTAAGTAGGGATTTGCGAGTCTGAACCAGCCTCCATATACTTCTCGGTCGGTATTTTTAGGCTTAGTTGCCCACTGACACAAGGCAACCCACACCCACTCCCCACCACATGTCCCTACTCTCTGCTCAGTTTACAATATCTGCACAAAACTCCGTACCCCCGTCACACCAGTCCTTGCCAGGCTCCACGGGCTCCCAATTACTCAACGGATCGATTTCAATATCCTCTCACTTGTTTCTTATCTGATGCCCTCACAACTCCCCACCTATTCGATTTGCTTACTCCCCACTCCCCCACCCACTGCCTCCGCTCGGCTGGCTCCGGCCTTCTGTTTGTCTCTCATCCCCTCCGCTCCACCATCGGTGGCCATGCCTTCAACCTCTACGCCCTGAAACTCTGGAACTCTCTCTCCCTCAATCCCTCCGCCTTGCCTCCTCCCTCCCCACTTTCAAATCCCGCCTAAAGACCTTCCTTTTTGATTGTGCTCATGGTCACTCCCCTCCCCCCTCCCCCTGGCTCGGCATCAGACTCCGCCACTGTCAAGCGCTCCGAAACCTCACCCGCGTGAAGGGCGTTATATCAATGCTAGTTGTTGTTATTGTATCTTCCAGTATTCTCCATCAGCTCTGCTCTCTCTACACCATTGTCCTCCTCTGACTTAGGCATCGACGTATAGTACCTGGCTTCAAATCCTCGTGATAGGTCCCAGATATCCATCCCTTTCTCTGATATTGCCAAGTGATCCACTTTCAGCCCAGCACAGCACTGTGGCTCTTCTAATCTGGTTTTCCCACCCTTTCTGCATCACGCTATGTAATTGCTGGAGCCCAGTAGTGTAGCAAGCGAGAGGACCTGGGTGGGGTGAAACCTGAGACAAGTTTCCTTACTCCACACACATGCCTCTGTTTATCCAGCAGTAAGTAGGAACTCAGGTATTAGTCAACTGACGGATCACTTTTCCAGCGGTAATAATCCCTTTAAAAATAACTAAATAAATAATAATGTGGTCACTCAATCCGCGAATGTTTGTGGGACACTGTTGTGCGCAACTGGCTGTCACATTTCGCCCACAAAATATAGTCAATTCACTTTACAATATATATATTCTGTGAAGTACTTTGAGATGTCTCAGAGATATCAAATGCAAGGATTATTATTATTATTAATCTGGTCTTTCCACCTTTTCTGCATCATACTATGTGATTGCTAAGTCCTGTAATGTAGTCTCTTTCTAACGTGGTTTCCTGCTGGTGGGCAGTTTACTCACTCAGCACAGGTCATCTATTCAAAGAAAGTGCAGTGTAGAACAAGGAAGATCCTCAATATTACAGCAATGGGTTGTGAGGACATTAGATAAGCTAGAGTGCTTCATCCTTGAAGAGACATCTCAGCTGTTTGTTGGGTGATGCTGGTGTTACACAGTATGAAGCAGGAAGACTGATTAGATGGCTTACAAAAATACAGTCACTATACTTCACAGTAAAGCCTGTGCCAACACAACAGGACAAGAGGGCATACGTTCAGGGATGTGAAGGGCAACTTCAGGTCAGACACCAGGAAGTATTTATCCACACAGCAGGAACATGCCACCAGGAAGGTTGGTAGAGGCCAGGACATGTTAAGCAGCTTAATGCAATTGTCAGCAGTTGGTAGGGTGCGTACTCTGAAGGGAATAATTGAGCCAAAGGGTGTTCTTCATCCAAGTCTACTTGTTATCTTGTGTAAAGTGATTTCTGAGTGCTTTTAGAGCTCCCCATCGAAGGGTTAAATCCATAACCTACAGGTGTACCCAGTTGCTTGGCTCAGCAAAGACACGCTACTCTTCCAGATACACACTGGTAATCGGGGCTACATTCCACCCACACAACTCAAAGGAACTTTTGCAATATGTATGGTAATAAGCCAAGTGCGTCATTCAAACCACCAGCCTCAAGGCTCTGAGCCCTCTCTCTATCTACAGCAACCAGACACAGTCACCAAACACTAATAATGCCCGAGCAGTTTACCCAATTAAAAAAGAACAAGCTATTTATAAAATAAGTATCTTTGGAAAGTATTTATTTCTCAGCGTAGTGCTACGTATATATACTGCCTCCCCCGCCCCGCCTCAGCCAGTTTATTGCAAATACAGAACTTAAAATAAGTATTATTAAGTGTTTCAGCACCATGTCTGGTGCAGTCAATTTCACTGTAAGCAGCCCTCTGCTGCCCTGGGACTCACACACCGCTCAGTGTAGGTTTGTAATTAAAGGGTCACTGTCTTCAAGAAAACATTATTTATAACAATAATAATCCTTGCATTTGATATAGCGCTTTTCACGTCTTCTCGACGTCTCAAAGCGCTTCACAGAATATGCTGTAAAGTGAATTGACTGTATATTTGTGGGCGAACGCGGCAGCCAATTGCGCACAGCAATGTCCCACAAGCAGTTGTGGATTGAAAATGACCAATTTATTATTGTTTTGGTTTTGGAGGGATTATTATTAGGCTCTGTGTGGAGTAAGGAAACTTGCCCAAGGTTTCGCCCTCTGCCTGGAATTGAACCCAAGTGTCTCGCTTGCAAAGCGAGTGCTCTAACCACTGAGCTACAGGACTCAGATAGTTGTCAGATATTATGGGATGGGGAGGGGTGGGAGATGAAGTGAAAAAATGGACATTGGTCATTTTCATCAGGTGATGTTTCCCAGAGACTGCGCAGTATATTCCGTGAAGCTCTTTGAGATGTCTCGAATACGTGGTAAAATGCTGTATCAAATCTAAGGATTATCGTTATTATGATTATTATTATTATTACAAAGCAAACAAGTTTTCTGCTAATGCTGTTTGGCTGCACTTTCTCTGCAGGAGATGCAGCTCATATAACCACTCATCAGTAACAAAGTAAATGGGTTTGTCAGAGGGTACTTGACTGCACGGGAGAGTTGCAGACTGCGGCTCTGGTGCATTTAATGTCACTGATGGTTGGCTGACAGGATTTTTTAAAAGGGGAATATTAATCCTGTTCTTAGCCTCATCATTAGGCCGTCACCAACTTCCTCTTCTCGCAGGTTCCACATTTCTGTGATGTGATTTTCCAGCTCAGACACTGCCATGGGACTAAGGCTTAAAGCAGTTGAACCGGTTTCTCTGATTTGTAACGTTTAGTTTTCTGTTGTTGTTTTGCTCTTTCAGATTCGGTGCTGAATATAAATGTTTTGTTCCTTCCCCTCCCTCCCTCCCTCCCTCTTTCTCCCCTCCGCTACCTGGCTCATTTCCACTGTTCTCTCTACCTGGTCGCCTCCTCCATTTACATTACATACATTAGAATATGCAGCACAGAAACAGGGCATTCGGCTCAACTGGTCTATGCCGGTGTTTATGTTCCACATGAGCCTCCTCCTGCCCTTCCTCAACTAAGCCTTCAAGCATTTGGCACAGTATCAATCAGGACTGTTCTCCACAGCTTTTGTTTAAAGGCGAAGGGCGAGGACACCATCCAGACCATAGATAAGATAGATTCAAGGTGTATTGATTTGGGGGTCAACTGGGTGTCTGGCACATGTGGAAACCCATCACCGTGCTTAAGAGTCTTCAAACCAAAGAGTCTCCATACATCCCACCTACACATAGAAATTCCAGAGATAGATTGTTGGAATGGAATACCTTTGAGGGACTCACCTGCTTACCTAATTCCAGAAACTATTAGGCGCAGGTTGGCAAGAGCCAAGGCTTGGAGACCCAGAGGGTACATTCGGGGTAACTGCTGGAGTCTAACCATCAAAATCACATAGCTTGGCATTGATATCGCTGTCTGGCAAGCTTTCCCATTGCTTGTCCAGTTAGGACCACCCCACTAATTAAGGCTTTGGCTTGCAGGGTTTACAGGAGCTGAGTTGGAGGATTCCCTGCCCCCAGTGACTGGTCTGCCCTGCCAAGTCCTGCCGATGAGGCCACACTCTACAAAGAGTATTGATTGTAGGAGGCAGTGAGGAATGGAATGAGGAATCTGCAGGTTCTGGTGAAGCCTTGGTCCCCAAAGCATGGGCCACGAGAACCCACACTCTGATATAATCAGTGTGTATCACAAGAAAAATGTTAGTTGAGTTCAGGATCGCAATTTAAGTACAAGAGACAGACAGGGAGAACAAAAAATATAGGGTGACCAAAAAGTTGTGATAACTACTGCACCCTATTATCTAAAACCAAAAAAAATCATCATTTCTTTAAGACCTATTAGACATTGTAATGGTATCACAACATTATGGTCATCTTGTACATATAAACACAGAGGCAACTAGCAAGACAGAAATATATACAGAAATATACACAGATATACAGGGATATACAAACCCTGAGAGACACATTAGTCTCTACTGTATTGCTAGCTTCAGATTGTGCTACCTGTTTGGAAATAATCTTTTTTGTGAGTAACGATTTAGTGTTCACTCGTCCTCACTTTCAAGGCCCTCCACGGCCTTTCCCCCTCCTACCTCTCTGACCTGCTAACCCCTATCAACCTGTACGCTCCCTCCGCTCAGCAAGCTCCAGCCTGCTCCACGTCTCCTGCCCAACCCGCTCTACCGTCGGCAGCCAGGCTTTCAGCCTCTCTGCCCCCACTCCTTGGAACTCCATCAATCCCTTCGCCTTGCTCCCTCTCTTGCCTCCTTCAAGGTTCGACTCAAGATCCTGCTTTTCAACCATGCCTTCAGCCACCCTCCTACTCCCCCTCTGCCCTCCCTCATCCCAACCCTGCCCCCCCCCCCCCCCACCCCCAATGCTTGGGTCCTGATCCCTGACTCTTTAGGGCTTTGGGACGTCCTCCCAACGTGAAATACACTTTACAAATGTAATTTTGCTGCTGTTGTCGTTGTTGCTGTTGTAGTGCAGAGAAAACCACTAGACATCACATAGGTTACCCAGATACATCCGAGATACATCCGAGCTTTCCATCGCAACCCACAGCCACCAACTCAGCCTCCAGGGAAAGGCAATCGGCTGTTTGCTTACATTTCAGCACACTACCCATCAGATACCAAACTACCTTCAGCTTGTAGTCGTCAGGTTATCCTGCGACCTTAGAAGGCTCCACGGTGAGAAAGTAAATAGTCCATAACACGTGATTAAATCTATGGGAGACCAGAATAGCTGAGGGAGCAGTCACACACGTCTGGCTGTTATAATAATAATCCTTGCATTTGATATGGAGCCTTATTACATCGTTGAGATGTCTCAAAGCGCTTCACAGAATATATTGTAAAGTGGATTGACTGTGTATTTTGTGTGGGCGAAACGCGGCAGCCAATTGCGCACAGCAGCGTCCCACAAACCATCGTGTGTTCAGAAAATAATTTTCTAGCCGATCTACATCACTATCAACCAAAGCCCAGCATTTCCTCCTGCCTTTGTCACATGAAGTAGAGTAAACCCATTGTGAGCACTTTGCCTGTGGTAGGTCAAAAAATCCCTGTATCTTGTACCAATCTTGTATTTATGTACTATTAACAGAGGATGAAAGTCAGCAAATAATACCCAGTGGGGAGGGGAGGGGAAATCGAAACACTTAGGAAAATGTAGAAGAGACAGTATAGTAACAAATTGGCATAGCCAATCTTATAGAGTGCAACTCTCAAGTTTACGATCAGCAATAATATGCTGCTCTCTCAATCATCTCAATAACTGTTCGGAATGAGAGCAACACATTAGGATGGTTTCCAATCTCACTCTTAGTATTAATAAACTCATCCATGAAAAGGCAAGCAAAGCGTTCAAGCATCAAAACAAGGGGTGGTGCTGGAGGAGAGGAAATGTGGGTATTTGCCCCGCAACCCCTGCCTGTCTGCTCTCTGAAAGGCACAGGGTAGGGGTGTGGGGAATGCAGATGAAGTGATAAAATGCAAAATATATCATTGAAGGACCTTGGGATTATTCACTCCGATGTTAATTCAGCTGTGTCACGCAGTTGTGCTCATTAACTCCTCTCTGTCTGCAGTCCTCAAAATCCATTACTGAAGCAGAACAAACTTAGAATCAGAACAAACAGTGTCAGGACTGTGCGGGGCAAGGGGGAGAGGGAGGGGCACAGGCAGAGCAGGGCAGGGGATATAAGCTTTATATTCCTATCATTGAGACTTCCCAATTAATAGGTGGGAAGTGCCATCAGCAGTTGATCAACTGCAAATGCGAATGCGTTTCGCCCACAAAAACACAGTCAGTTCACTTTACAGTATATCCTGTGAAGCACTTTGAGCTGCCTTGATGACGTGTTAAGGCGCTATATCAAATGCAAGGATTATTATTAAGATTATTATTATTATGCAAGGTAATCCTTCTCTCATCTCCAGCCTCTTCCCTGGCACAGTTTATCCCTGCTCCATCCTACGCTGATCACTAAAACGCGAGAGCTATTCAGTATATCAGTGTAATCTGAAGTACCAATTATTGAAAGGGATAAAACGACTGCTATCTTCAGTGATGGACAGAAAATAATCTTCCTTCAGGATATTGCAACATCTTGTTCCTTCCATGTCACCCAACACCCTCCTCCCTGTGGCCTCACTGTGTTTTACCCACAATCAACTCCAAATGCTTCACCACGACCCCAAGACCATAGACTCCGTTCATCTTCTCTCCCCATCGTCCACAAATCAAATGTTTTTCAAAGAAGTTTGACATCACCCAACTACTAATTGATGCAACTCATCTGCTCATCTTAAACGCCTTGCCCTGCAGCCCAAGATTTCTGAATAAAATAATTACTGCAGCTTCTAGCGCTCTGTGTGAAGGGTGCGATCGAAATGCAAGCTGTTGTGGTGGTTGAATGGAATCTGCACAGTGGCACTATTAACAGAACCCCCACCTCTTCCAGTGACCCTAAATGTGTCAGCCTGGCGCAGTAGGAGTATTCTCGCCTCTGAGTCAGAAGATTGTGGGTTCAAGCCCCACTTTGGGACGTGGAATCACATCATCAAAGATGACACTCCAATGCAGTGCTGGTGGGGGGGTTCTAATGTTGGAGATGCCGTCCTTCAGATAGAGTGTTCAGGTGGATGCTAAATATCCTATGGCATTATTTGAAAAGAGAGGGGAGTTTTTCCCAGTGTCCTGGCCAACAACCCCCCCAAACAAAATTGGGCACTCACTCCATTTCTTGCCTATTTGTGAGACATCACTGTGCGCAACTGGCTGCCACATTTCACCCACAAAATGAACAGTCACTCCACTTTGCAGTATATCCTGTAAAGCACTTTGAGACGTCTCGACGACGTGATGAGGTCCAAGGATAATTTATATTATTAATGCGACTACCACCAGGCATTACTTGGGATTATTTCACTCCTATGTTAATTCAGCTGCACTTCAGGGTCGTTCCAAGTACAGTTCGGGGTGAAAGACTCACAAGTTAAAGCTGAGCATGCAAGTAAAGTACTCGAGTGTTGCACTGTACTGTAGTCTGACAAAAACAGACCCTCATCTACAGTCCTCTGTGCACAGTTTGCAATCCCACTGCAGGTTGCTTGTCATTTCCAGTGTCTGATAGGAATTAAAAATGCATGTTTCTATTTTTAAACTATCAGGATGATTCCACAAAGAAGATAGATGACTTTGCGATGCTTTGTAATAGGTTTTTGAAGGTCACAGCCCTGGTTATTGAAGGTCAACAAGAAAGAGATATTAAGTTTTAAAGCTGTGCAGAGGAGAGACTGTGCCCCTTTGCCCAGCGTGTGATGTGTGAATTCACCTCTCCCCTTGGCCACAGGCTACGTTCTCAAACATTTAATACAATCGGATCTACCTGTACAAGACAGGTCAGATACTCGCTCAGTCGGCTCCAGTGTGATAGACCGCTAAGATATGGCGACAACCTGAGAAACTCAGCATTTACAATGGTAATCCTTTCAATTGATATTGTTCCTTAATACATTGTTGGAGTGTCTCAAAGCGCTTCAAAGGATTTACTGTAAAGTGCAGTGACTTTTATGCATTTATAAGCAAATGCGCCAGGCAATTTGTTCAATCCCACAAACAGCCTGAAGTGAATAGCCAATGTTATCTGCAGGATTGTTGACCGGGAACGCTGGGAGAAACTCCTTTTTCTCTTTATTCCTCAACGTCACATCTCATTCTCTTTCTCTAATATAACACTAATGCACTCTAATACAGTGAGTGAGAGAGAGAGAGAGAGAGAGAGAGAGAGAGCGTGAGTCACTCATCTTGGTTTCTGACTATCCTCCTTGAACTGGTTCCAAGGTGATGTGCCTTGCAAAGGAATGTCGGAATCGAGTCAGCCCTCCGTGGCGGTCTCGGTAGTCTGGTTCCTGAGCCAGGTGGGTCCACAGTATTCCTGGGCTCTGCTGGTGACAGCACAGCCCAGCCTGGCTCATCAGCAGGACCTGGGGGCGGGGCGCCATCCCACGCAGTTACTGATAACCCTTCAAGCCAAAGCCCTATTGGGTAGGGGTGGTCCCACCCTCCAGTATGGTGACCCAGCAGCTATTAATCAACTGTGAATTCAACAACAGCTTGCCTTTATATAGCGCCCCTCACACAAGGTAGCGTCCCAGAGCGCTTGACAGTGGCTGAGCACAACTCCGAGCTGGTGGTGGTGGGGGGCGGGAGGGCTTCCCCCTTGATCATTCCCCTGGTGATTCGTTTCAGAGTTGCACTGACAGAAGCAGCCTAGGACACTAACTCATTCACTCTCTAAGGTTCAGATGTTCAGAACATCCAAACCACAGGATTGTGGAGGAAGTATGTTAGCAAAGCAGCCATGCCAAACTTACTGTGTGTAGAGCACTATCTATTTATTCCCTCCCCATTAGACTTTGCTCGTCACACACTGAAAGAAAGCAGTCACATTGTCTTCCCCAGATGATCCATCTCTGTTACACTCCAGCCTGGGGGGGGGGTGCGGAAAGGGACCTCGCTTGCCAAGCCACTCTGAATCCAGCCACCAGGAGCTCTCCAGAAGTACCCCAGGAGACTTCGCATTCTCCCTGCAGGAACATCTGATATTATTTGGCTGCTGCCTCCACTAATGTCATGCCTGTCAGAACTGCTGTTGAAACCCACCAGTACGGATTGGTACACCAGCAGAGACACTGGCAACTGCAACTGAAGATTGGTACACCAGCAGAGACACTGGCAACTGCAACTGAAGACGCACAACGCGTGTATGAAAATGCCCAGGTGGAACCAAAGCTTCAGTTACACCTGCAGAGAAGGGCCATTCCTCTGCACTAAAACATCTCAAACAGAGGCAGGTCGCGACTCGAGTCTCTGAGTCACGCTCTCTCGTTCAGCTGGGAAGACAAGAAGCTACGTCTAAATAATTGATCAGAAACACACGCAACTCTTGTAACCCTGGGAACAAGCCATTAACGACAATGTAATTATAATGCACTGAACTATCTATTAACGGAATACATCAAATGACGACTGTGTAGCGTTTAATAATAGTGGTTAGCTCCTCCACACTCATTCTGTACTCTATATAATATCTATCTATACATGTAAATGTCTTTATCAACCTTTATCTCTATCATAGCCTCCTCATCTACAAACCCCCGGATTTCTGGGTGACGGGCTTGCAGACCAGGTACAAACTAATGTGAGCAAGTTCTCCACAGAATATGGTGCTTCCTATAACTGGGGTCAGCAAAGGCTGAATGTTTTCTGTAGAGGGTAGAGTTGAATCGTGGAGAAAAGAATTTGGTCACTCAATCCACGACTGTTTGTGGGGGGCAGTGCTGTGAGCTATGGGCTGCCGCGTTTCACCAACAACATTTACAGTGTTTTCTGTGAAGCGCTTTGAGACGTCTCGAAGACGTGTTTAGGTGCTATATCAAATGCAAGGATTATTATTATTATAATTATTATTATTATTATTTGGAAGATGGATGAATCTCGCTGCCCTGCTGAAATATTTTATAATTTGTCTTTGCTTTGATGTAAACCTTTCTTACTGGATATAGAATAGAGTGTGATGATATTAATAATAATTATTATTATAATCCTTGCATTTGATATGCCGCCTTTCACATCAGGAAGACATGTCAAAGCGGTTCACAGGGTTTTTTTTTAACTGTAGAGTGCAGTGATTGTGTATTTAATTGTATTTGACTGTGTATTTTATCTGGGGGATTGTTGGCCAGGACACTGGGAAAGAGAAACTCCCTCCTCTTTGGAATAGAGCCACGGAGATCTTTAATGTCCACCTGAATATTAAAGGCAGACGGGACTTGGGTTTGACGTCTGATCCGAAAGACGGCACTTCGAACAATAAATCTCAACCCAACGCTGCATTGGACTATGTGAGTTCAAAGTCCCGAAATGAGGCTTGAACTCACAACCTTCTAACTCAGAGGTGAAAATACTATTAACTGAGCCAGGCTGATGTAGATCATGACCTGGTGCATGAAAGGACCAGGAAAGGAAGATCAAATGTCCTTTACTCACTGCATAGTTTCTGAAGATCTTGTATGTTGGGAGGCATGTTGTATGGATAGGTTCACCGTACACTAGAGGGAGCTGAAGTATATCCCAAGGTCTGGCAAACCTTTCCCATCAATCAGACACCTCACCTCCAATCCACACTCTTCCCACAAACGTAGTAGAGTTCGACAATCTGGCAGAACTATCTCAAGAATCCTCTCCTTCCCCATGATACGAGTCCATTGAGACTGTGCTTTTTTTTTGGTCAGCCGGGTGTCTGACACATGCGGGAACCCATCACCGTGTAAGAGTATCCAAACCAATCGGAGAATTCCACGCATCCCACCTTCACATGGAAATCCCAGAGATAAGATTGTTGGAATGATTGAAACACAGACCTTGAGCTTTAATAGTGGAGCCAAGTCACCGACTGACTCAACTTCAAAGCTCTCTAGTCCTATAAGCAATCACTCACTGGACGGAGCGAAATGGTTGATCTCAATCAACCTTTCGCTTTCTGAACGCCTCAAAGTGCTTGTGGAAAGGATATCCTTTTTAATCAAACAGTAATTACATATTCTCAAGCAGAAAGAGTTGATTCGATGGCTCTTCTCCACTGGAGTCAAGACACATACTCTCGGAGAAAAATAATGCAAGTCACAGACTGATTTTTAAAAAGATATCATTTCATTCTTTCCTTACAATTTTCTCTGTTCTGTCCCAAAGACACTGACTGACTCATGCTGAGAGATAGTTTGGAGGGTTTTCCTCCATCCAGCCAGTGAGTAACTGGTTATAGTTATAGGAAATGGGGAGGATTAAGCTGAGTCAGTGACTTGGCTCCTCTGTTAAAAGAGCTTCAATCAGCTGTTGCCCAGTGGTAGCAAGTCCGAGCGGCTATTATTCACGTGTGAACATTAACAAAGGAGTGTGAGCAGAAGCTGGGAGCCCTGATAGGAACAGTCTCAGAAACAACCACAAGCAGCAGCTGGACTGCTGTTGGCGAAGGTTGAGCTTGGCCCGTGGGCCAGAATCACAATATTGCTGCCGGACTTTTGTTTTGCACAGTTCACAATGTAGCCTCAGCAATAACGAGCGTCACTTTAAGCGATGCCGACTTGTTCTATTGTAATCTTCGCTGAATCGGACAGGCACTGCGATATCAAAGCCAGGCTCGTTGGGAATTCCTTGAACAATTTGCAAATTAATAATAATAATCCTTGTGTTTGATTTAGCGCCTTATCATGTCATTGAGAGGTCTCAAAGCACTTCACAGGATATATATTTGAAAGTGAATTGACTGTGTATTGTGTGGGTGAAACGCGACAGCCAATTGTGCACAGCAGTGTCCCACAAACAGTCGTGGATTGAAGTGACCTTTTCTTTTTGGACAGATAGTGTGTAGGTATCATGGTATAAATGCACTTACATTAATTACGTCTCCTTTCCACCCTTGAGGGGAGTTTCCCGCGATTTATTTGGATCATATGTGTGTGTGGGGGGGGGGGGGGGGAGTACTTATAATAATAATCCTTGCATTTGATATAGCGCCTTATCACGTCATTGAGACGTCTCAAAGCACTTCACAGACTATACTGTAAAGTGGATTGACTGTGTATTTTGTGGGTATTTAAAGGTAAATGTTAACACTCCCCATTAATCTCTCCGGAAGAAGTATTTCATTCACCGGTGAAGATGGGTTTTGTGATTCAGCTCTTGTGCCACCAAAAAAAGGCATCTTTATTCAAAGGCAGCGTTTCCCGGGTGATGCTGAGCAGCAGGCCTCAGAGACGTTAGTTTTATTTAATCCGTCTTTTTTTAAATCCGACATCGGCTGACAACAGATCAATGTAAAACCCCTCGACATGGGGCAGACAGCAGCCTTGCGCATCACAGCCCAGCCTAGCACAGCCCAGCGCAGTGAGGCACAGCCCAGCCCAGCCTAGTCCAGCCTAGTCCAGCACAGCCCTGCCCAGCCCAGACCCCACTGCACCATATCTGCTCAGAGTATCAATAAACCGCTCGAATAGCACTGAGTAGAATAAAGATAGATCAGTAACTTACGAGGTGTGTTCGAGTCTCTTCACACAGAGTCTTCTCGAGGATTTCCGTGTGTGACAACGCCTGGTGGCTTGTTATCACAAAGGACTCGGAGGTGCTACGCTACCAACAGCACCGCAAAAGCTTTTCAAAAATATTCTTTCCCAAAAAGTATTTTGATCTTCTAGCCCAGCACAGCCTAGCCCAGCCCAGCTCTGCCTAGCCCAGCACAGCCCAGCCCAGCCCTGTCTAGCCCAGCGCAGCCTAGCCCAGCCCAGCACAGCCCAGTCCTGCCTAGCTCAGCATAGCCTAGCTATATTTTTCTTTCCCAAAAAATATTTGCACAGCCCACTGTTTTGGGCTAGGCTGTACTGGCCTTTGTTGGGCTGTGCTGGGCTGTGCTTGGCTGTGCTGGGCAGGGCTAGGCTAGGCTGGGCTGTGCCGGGCTGCCTGGCACACGTGCAACAGTATGGTGACCCGGCAGCTATCAATCAGGCGTGAATTCAATGACAACAACTTGCCTTTAATATAGCGCCCCTCACGCAGGGTAGAGCCCCAGAGCACTTGACAGTGGCGGAGCATGATGCCGAGCCAGGGGGAGGGGGAGGTGACCATAGGCATGGACGAAGAGGAAAGCCTTTAGGCGCGACCTGAAGATGGGGAAGGAAGGGGCAAGGCGGAGGGAGAGAGGTATTCAGACAGTGAACATGGGCTAATTCACCGCAGGCTCAAACCCAACCCTATTCTCACAAAATATAATAATAATCTTTGTATTTGATATAGCGCCTTGTTGAGATGACTCAAAGCGCTTCACAGAATATATTGTGAAGACGAGTGACTGTGTAATTTGTGACTAATTGCGCAAGGCAATGTCCCACAAACAGTCGTGGACTGAGCGACCAATTTTTTATTACCAATTTTTTTATTGGAGGGATTATTAACCCCGGAACCTGATTCGCCAATCGACTAATGACCAGATTCCTACTTACTGCTGGGTAAATGGAGGCGTGTGGAGTAAGGAAATTTATGGATCGCTTTGCTGGGGGTAATCATCCCTTAAAAAATCAATAATAATAATTTGGTCACTCAATCCACGACTGTTGTGCGCAATTGGCTGCTGCGTTTCACCCACAAAATATATAGTCAATTCATAGCATATTCTGTGATGTGCTTTGAGACGTTTAGAAAACGTGATAAGGCGTTATATCAACCACAGCAACAACTTGCATTTATATAGTGCCTCTTGTGCAGGATTGAATATCAAATGCAAGGATTATCAACTTGCCTCAGGTTTCTCCCCACCCGGGAATCGAACCCATGTCCTCTCAATTGCAAGGCAAGTGCTCTAACCATTACATTATGGGACTCCACAAACTCACCATACAAGTAGTTTCCAGTAAAGGGTGGGGGGCCCTGGTTAGTGATCAAGGGCTGGAGGACAACAGGAAAGAGGAGGCAAGGTCTGGTAGGGGAGGGGGTTGTGAATGGTATCGGTTGTTGGCTGAGGGGGTTTGAGATCCAGATCACTAAAGCACGAAGCAGCTCGTTCAATGAGGTGTTTAAAGAGAGAGAAATAAATACATGCTAAGGGTTATTTAACACGAGCGCTAAATCTGTAAGCAGCGTACACATCAGGATGAATAGTTTTCCCTCCACTTAAACAGAGATCTCAGCACAAGACTGAATGAATCACAGTCTCTCCACGATCAGTCTGAAGATCAGTTGAGCAGAAACCAATAGATTCAGGTTCTTTCTCCTGCTTCCTGACAATCTAACTTGGAAACAATCAAGTACAAAGTAATGTGGGTGCATTATTTGGGGGGGCGTTGGGATAGGGGTCTGTGAGTTTGTGCCCAATATAGCACTCACCCCCCCACCCAAGGGACAACCATCTTCCCGTGAGCAGCTGTTTTGCTGTCGTCATGTTGTTCAGCCTGGGCTAAATATAGCTGGAGCTGGAGGTGCTTTCACACCAGCCCCCAGCAGTGCAGCATTTACTGGGGGTGGTGGAGGGGGGGAGGGAGGCGGGGAGGGAATGAAAGATAAGTAGAGCCATCAACGCAGAACTGGAGTCTCAGACATTCTGCCTCACAGAAAAATCGTAGGAGTGAGAGGGCAGGGAAATATGGGTTTCATTTCTGCAAAGGCATGAAAGGACGTCTAAAAACAGAAAGCAGCAGTGGCTTTAACTGCTGCAGGAGTCTCGACAGATGCACTTTTTATCACATCACGTGGTTGCCTCGGAGAGCGTTACTTGCTGGTTGTTATAAAACAGAATGAAAAGAAGCCTTAGGAAGCGGGAGTATGTACGTCTTTATCTGCAGATGTCTTTCAGCAAAGGACAAAGCAACTAACAATAGGGAAAGATAGGATTGGAATACTGGAAAGAACTTGCTTTTTTTTTAGCACTGATAACACTGAAAGTTCACAACAAATACAATGCAAATTTACATGTACATAATGCCTTTCATGTCAGGACCATGTCCCAAAGCACTTAAGTCCTCTCATACTTAGCGTCTCATAAGCAAAAACTGCTCCTGTATCTGGGCATCTTCTTCTAGTCTCTCTCTCGCACTTAAGGCTAACACAATAATACCAATGGCATCTGATATATTGGTTTTTGGCCACAAACTATACAGTCAATTCACTTTACAGTATATGCTGTGAAGCGCTTTGAGACATCTCGAAGACAATGATAAGGCACTATATCAAATGCAGGACTCCCTGTCCCTTTTCTGTAGCCTTTCAGGACGATGTAATTGTTTAATTATTGAAAGGAAAAAAATGTGGTTTCTATTTTCAGTCTGTTTGAATCAAAACGCCCGAGGATCACACGTTCGGAAATGACAGCTAGCGGAGGTAGTCCAGAGCGAATGGGTGCAGTCAGGAGAGGAGAGAATAGGAGAGAGCAATGGAAAAAAAACATTTTTGTTGTCATTTTTTGGTTAGGAAAACGAACAGCATTTGGTTTATGGCAATCCTCAAGGGGAGCAACGAATGGCATAGAGTGAACTGAATGCTGCAAACCAGCAATTGTATTCCCATTACCGCCCCATTACAGTTCTCTGTCAGTCTGACCTTGAATAGTCGAGAGAGTTCTCTCGCCGTCCTATTTACAGATGTGAGAGGGGAGGCAGGGTGTGGGGGGAAGAATTTCACCACGTTGCCTGTGGTTTCGAGTGAAATAGGTCTGCTCTTTCTATGTGGTTCATGGCAGACACAGATCAATAACATTGGACTGTCCTTGAATTGTACACGCTCACTCAGCAACCATGGAGAGGCAGCCTGGTTGACCTAGCTTGCTGATTTTCTAACTCTTTCCCCCACCCATCTCAGCTCAGAATCTCCCCCAGGTGGGCGGGTTGAGATCAAGCCTGGTAACATATTGGTTAGAGCACTCGCCTCGCAAGCGAGAGGACCCGGGTTCGATTACCGGGCGAGGCAAATCGGAGGGGGGAATGAGGAGAAGTTTTTACACGCAGTGAGTTGTTACGGTCTGGAACGCACTGCCTGAAAGGGTCGGTGGAAACAGATTCAATAACAACTGTTAGATAGGGAATTAGATAGGTACTTGAAAAGGAAAAATTTTCAAGGCTGTGGGGAAAGAGCGAGGGAGTGGGACTGATTGGGCAGCTCTTCCAAACAGCCGGCACAGGCACGATGGGCCGAATAGCCTCCTTCTGTGCTGTAATATTCTACGAGTCTACGAAAACCTTAGGCAAGTTTCCTTACTCCACACGCCTCTGTTTACCTAGCAGTAAACAGGAACCCGGTTGTTAATCGATTCGCAGATCACTTTCCGAGAGTAATAATCCCTTAAAAAAATAGCAATTTGGTCACCAAATCCACGACTGTTCGTGGGATACTACGTTTCACCCACAAAATACATAGTGAATCCAATATGCAGTATATTCAGTGAAGCTCTTCAAGACATCTCAACAAGACTGCTTCACAGTCCATTTCAGTGTAACCATACGGGTGAGCATGTTGTCACTGAGATCTCTATCGTAGCAACTTCTTTGATGGCTCAGTAAAGCCAATGACTACTGTGGAAATGAGACTCAGAGGGTTCAAGGGCAAATCATTCGTCTGCGCTGTTGGATGATCCACTTAACCATGTATCCTGTGAAGCACTTTGAGGCGTCCTCCCGATGTGAAACGCTCTATCTCCAATATAAGAATGATTATTATTATTGTTATTATTATTATTACTAGCCAAGAAGCCCTGCCACAAACTGTGCATTTGTAGATGTCAGGAACAGGGCTCAACTGTAATTCCTTCCGGGCTTATAGCCTTCTGATACTCTGCACTACACACTCCCTTTAACAAGATGTGTGACTGCAGGAATCTACCCTTGTCATAATAATAATAATAATTCTTGCATTTTGATATAGTGCCTCATCCACCCCCCACCCCACCCCTCTCCCCTCTTTCAAATCCTGCCTGAAAACTTTCCACTGTGACCATGCTTGCGTCCACTTCCCCCTCCCCACCCCGGCTCAGAGTCAGTCTGCGCCACCGTTAAGCGCTCTGAGACGCTACCCTGCGTACTTCAAGTTGTTGTTGAAGTAAAGTGAATTGACGGTGTATTTTGTGGTCAAAAAGGTTAATGTGCCACCTAGAGCTGCAAATATCCACACAAATGATAGGTTTGTGAGTCTATGAGTCAGTTCCAGCAAAAGCAACGGCAACGCATCTGTGGTCTGGGGACGGGAGGGGAGGGGAGGGGGGATAAGAAAACACTGATGAAAAATATGGTCTGGCTTTAATGAAGGTAAATGCCATTGCTTCCTCAGCACTTGAACAGGAGGTGGTCTCTTTAAGACTGCCCGGCACTAACAGGAAAAGCTGTCGCCCAGTTGCTCTCCCGCTGCTTCTTAACAGTCTAAAATAGTCGCGTGTATCTCTGCCAGCAGCAATGTCATCGTCAGCACTGACTCCTCGGAGCAAACTGCGCCATGTGACCCAGCGCTGAGAGCTGCCGCTCATCAATCCACAGCCGTCATCTAATTCAGCACACGCACGCACACGCATGCAGCACAGAGGCAGCTGAGGCGGGGGGGGGTGGGCAAGAAAGTAGGGGGGGTTGGGATGGGATTGAAGCAGAGTGTGGCTTTTGTCTGGTTCGCTGTGCCCTCCTTCCCGGCCTCACGAGAGCAAGGGATGTGGAAAGGGCAACTTCATTTCAAACTTGCACAACGTCCATCCTACCGTCTTCCCATTTACAAATATAATAACCCTTACGATCCTTTGCGTTTGATACAGCGCCTTATCACGTCTTGGAGACGTCTCTACCAACCTGCCCGTTCCCTCGTTTCAGCGGGCTCCGGTCTGCTCCATGTCTCCCGCCCGACCCGCCCTATCATCGATGGCAGGGATTTCAGCCTCTCTGCCCCCATACTCTGGAACTCCATCCCACGGTCCCTTCGCCTCACTTCCTCCCTCGCCTCCTTCAAGGCTGATCTCAAGACCCTTCTCTGCGACCGTGCCTTTGGTCTCCCACTTCTCTGCCATCCCTCACCCCTACCCCACCCCTCCCCCATGCTCAGGCCCCGACACCTGACTGTTCAGTGCTTTGGGACGTCCTCCCGACGTGAAAGGCGCTCGATAAATGTAATTTTGTTTTTGTTGTCTCAAAGCTCTTCACAGAATAAAAATCCACAGGCACGGGCTATGAAGGGTTAGAAAGCATTTCCAACATTTCCCTCAATGAAAAAAAAAGGACAACAATCTGACCGGCTATGGCAACAAAGGCCTTGAGGATCCAATTTTATGTTTGTATTTGATTACAATCTCCAGGCTCCATCAGCCGCAATCATACACAGGGACTCTACTCCGACTGAGAGTCGTGGATTGTTTCCTGCAATTGCTGGTAATGAACCCTGCCTATGGATTGCGATCCAGAGAAGGAACCCTTGTGTTTTTTTCACTCTCCACAACCCAGGGACACAGACCAATTGCAGCAATCTTCCTGAGACGAACAAATCCAACACAAACCGGGGAGGGGCTGGGTCAAGCTTGTCATTTCATATGTCAATTCACACAGTGAAATGCTTTGAGACGTCGCTAAGACGTGATAACAACAACAACTTGCATTTATGTAGAGCCCCTCATGCAGGGTAGCATCCCAGACAAGCTTTGTAAGTAGGCGGCCATCAGAGCAGATTCCCATAAGTTGTCATAGATTTGGGATGTCCTCCTGAAGTGAAAGGGGCAACAACAACAACAACAAGATTCCATTTATAAAGCGCCTTTCACGTCAGGAGGACGTCCCAAGGCGCTGCACAGTTGTGTCATGACCCGAGCAGGGGGGAAATGGTCAGGGTGAGGGGAGGGAAGGGAGGGAGCGAGGAGGGGAAGAGAGTCGAGAGGGGAGCTGAAGGCACGGTCAAAGAGAAAGGTTTTGAGACTGGCCTTGAAGGAGGAAAGGGAAGAAGCGGCGAAGGCACTGGGGGATGGAGTTCCAGAGCCTGGGGGCTGAGAGGCTGAAGGCCCGACCACCGATGGTAGGGCGGTTGGGGCGGGGGATGTGGAGCAGACCGGAGCCAGAGGAACGGAGGGTACGGGCAGGTAGGTAGGGGGATAGTAGGTTGGAGAGGTAGGAGGGAGCAAGGCCGTGAATGGCCTTGTAGGTGAGGATGAGGATCTTGAAATCGATCCTCTGGGGGATGGGGAGCCAGTGGAGGTGAGCGAGGGTGGGAGTGATGTGGTCGCGGTGTCTGGTGTGGGACAGTACACGAGCTGCAGAGTTCTGAATGACCTGCAGTGTGGAGGGAGGTGGCGGGAAGGCCGGCGAGGAGAGAGTTCCCATAGTCCAGCCTTGAGGTGACAAAGGCGTGAACCAGGGTTTCAGCAGCGTGAGGGGTGAGGTAATGCCGTAGTCTGGCGATGTTCCGGAGGCAACCGGATATAAATGTAACTTTGCATTGTATTTGTATTGGAGTCAGACTCCGCCACTGTCAAGTGCTCCGGGACTCTACCCCATGTGAAGAGCGCTATATAATAATAATCCTCAATAATAATAATAATACTAATCCTTGCGTTTGATACAGAGCCTTATCACGTCTTTGAGACGCCTCAAAGCGCTTCACAGGATAAACCGTAAAGTGAATTAACTGTATATTTTGTGGGCACTATATAAATGCAAGTTGTTGTTGCTTTGCACGACGCACTTCCTGTCATTGGAAGGTGTCCGTGTTTCTTTATTAAGGAACCCGATAAAGAAACACCACAGATCAGAATGCATTGATAACTATCGGGACTTCACTTTCAAGGGGCACCTTGTATCTCTCCCAGCGAGGTTAATTTTTTGAAGTGCCTGGAAGCAGCAGGTAGCGAGCTGGTGAGTTGCTGCGTGGAGCTGGTGTTGCAGGCTTTCTGCACTAACACTTTGCACAAGGCTCCGAGCCCAAGGACTTGCACTCAAGGCATTTTCCTCCCCGTCTCGCAGGATTAAGGAAATGCCAATAAATGCGGCAGCCTAAGCCTCAGAGCTTTTGAGCCCCAGGTGCATCAGACACTGGTGCATCTGTGTATCGTTCGGGAGAGAGAGAGAGAAAGAGAGAGAAGAGGTAGAGAGAGAGGAGACAGAGAAAGGGAGAGACGCACACACACACAGACTCAAAACAGAGGAGGCAAAAAAAGAGGGGGAAGGGGTTTACAATACCCAGCCACGCTCACTATAAAAATAATAATAATAATCCTTGCGTTTGATATAGCGCCTTATCGTGTCGTTGAGGCAACAACAACCACAACAAATCTCAAATTGCTTCACAGGATATACCGTAAAGTGGATTAAATGCATATTTTGTGGACGAAAAGCAACAGCCAATTGCGCACACAGCAATGTCACACAAACAGCCATGGAGTGAGTGACCAATTTTATTTGGAGGATTTGTTGGCCAGGAAACCAGGAGAGAGAAACTCCCTTCTCCTTTCTCGTGGGATCTTTAACGTCTTCAACGTCCACCTGAACTGGGAGACGGGACCTCGGTTTAACGTCTCGGCTGAAGGGCGGCGCCTCTGACAATGCAGTGCCTTCCCCCAGCGCTGCATTGGAGAGGCAGCTTAGACGTTGTGATTCCACGTCCTGTCGTAGGGCTCAAACTCACAGACTTCTGACTGGGAGGCGAGAGAGCTACCAGTGGTACAGCAGCACTCACTGCTGATCCGAGCGGCTGAGAGGTTCTGCACAAAGAGCCCGTTCTGCAGCAAGCAGCCACGTCAGGGACTCCATTAGGAGGGGATCGTGCCACATGGAGACAGAAGCTATCTTGCTCAACGAGACCTGAATGTTATTTAAGATGAGGCGAGGATGTCCCTGCTGCCCTGCACCCCCCCCCCACCCCCACCCCCGTGGATTTAGTGCTGAGACGTAGGTACTAAAAGCTACAGGGTAACCGGGCTAAAAATAGACGTCCTTAGAACTTAAGGGAAGCAATCACTTTAGAGATGAAGCAGCATTAAACCAAACAGACAGCGAGCAAAAAGCTGAGCTCGACACAGTTTTAAGATGGGAGGGGGGAGAGGGGAGAGGGGCCGCGACAAAGGTGGTTCTTTAAATGGTCAAACTATGCAGCACCGCAGAGGGAATATTACGTCACCAGTAACGGAGGATTTCTGCTGACACAGCAATTCAATGACAACCCGCATCACCAAATTACATCCAACGTTACACCACGGAAAGAGGTCATTCAGCTCAAGTTGACAAAGGTCGTTTCAGCCCGGCTCAAGCATTCGTACTCTCGCCACCGAGTCAGGAGGTTGTGGGTTCAAGCCCCACTTTCCCTCCGCCTTGCTCCTTCTTTCCCCATCTTCAGGTTGCGTCTGAAGACGTTCCCATTCGACCGTGGCTACGGTCACCTCCCACTCCCCCCGGCTCGGCTTCGTGCTCCGCCAATGTCCAGCTACCCTGCGTGAGGGGCGCTATATGAATGCTAGTTGTTGTTAGGACTTTGATCTCATATAGTCAACGCTGGGGTGTGCTATGGATGAGACATTAAACCGATTTCACCCTCTTTGGCTGGTGTATCAATGGTCAGTGCCAGGGTGCCTCTTAAAGACCCTCTTAAAGACCCTCACTGAAGACAACCGTCTGACTGACCTCTCTTGTCGAGTACGCTGTGAGTTAACAAATGCGAGTGAGTAGCACCTATACTTTCTCGTTCAGCTCCTCACTCAGCTCGTCACCGCTCAGTTTGGTCAATGAACAATAGCCTCCAAAATGTGAGAGAGCCACTTGCGTTCAGCAACAATGTACTGAAGGTCACACGCATTCACCGGGACAGTCTCACAAAAGGGCTTCTCAAAGCGACATCAATCCACAGACAGCCTCTCGGTCTGCAGGCTAATTATCTCCTCCCACTCAAGGACAATTTGTTTCTTCAACTCCCTCCCCCCCACCCCCCTCGAGTACTGGTTGTCTCCCTTCTGCTGACATTGGTGGGTCTACGCTATCAATGATTCATCTGTTATTTCCCAGGTCTTATTCTGCGAGCGGGTCATGATTTGGTTGAATGACAGAACGGTGACATTTCCAAGGTTGTTACAAAACCCCAAGGTCCGCAACGAAGCACAAAAGCTCAACAAGGCCCCAGCAAGTTGAGAAAATATGGATTATCCCCAAGGGTCGTACAGAAATTTTGTTCTGTAATAATATCTCCTCATACCAAGGAGATGAAAAACATCTATCAATACGTTATCTAATTGCAACATCCACAAGTGTCAGCTCATTCATACCTCTGATGGCCATACCCTCATCTTACCAAACTCTACATGTCCATCACCCCAGTCCTCCCCAGGCTCCACCGGTTAAAAGGTCCTAACTTTCACCTTTGCGCTCCAGCACCTCTTTCCTCTATGACTATTTTCTTCCCCAATCTTCTGCTTCCCTCCTCCGCTCAGCAAGTATGGCCTACTTCATGTCCCCATCCCCCTCCACCCTACCATGCCTTCAACAACTATTTCCCACCCTTTGGTATTTTCTCCCTCTATCTCCCGGTATCTGTCTTTGAATCCCTTCTAAAAATGGACCTCTTCGACTGCACATCTCCTCCCCCTCCCTCCCTCCCTCAGCTTAGACTCTGACACTGTCCTTACGAAGCACTCCAAGTCATAAACGCACGTTCTTACAGAAGCCAACGAGACATGCAAGATTTCTGCCAAATGTTTTTAACGCTTCTGAGAATCAAATGCCCAGAAGGGGAGAGAAGCTCATTTTGTCCCCAAAATACAGTCACTCCACTTTAGGGTATATCCTGCGAAGCACTGTGACATGTCTCAATGATAAGGTGACACATCAAATGCAAGGATTATTATCAATATCAAGTCTATTGACCCATTGAACCTTGAGGGCCCTCCAACATTTGCTTCCCAGTTGAAACACAAAGCAAATGGGCTGCAGAGGGCAAGAACAGCCAGGCCCAATGTCCCTTCACTTTGCTTTGCTTTGCCATTTCCCCTGTAAACCCCCTCCCATGTGAATTTGCCCCAGGAGGAAAAAAAAAGGCAGAGGAAGAAAACACCCCATTTGATGAGTTGATGAATGTAAAAAACCATGCACAGAGCCACAGCACCAGAGGAGAGCATTAAGCAACGAAGCAGAGGAAAACGACAGGTTTTATGAAGACAATGGAATCCGAATATCTCTCCAATCCCAGACCGTCCAACACATAAAACCCTAATTATGTTAAGTGCACCATCCACCCACTCGCCATCAGAAGTGTGTCACTCCAAGCAGCGATTTGCTTTATTCCTCTCTGTGAATCACTGGGTCGATAATTACCAGCAGCCCACAGAGACGGGTAATTACCTACACTTTGAATGCAGGACTCTTCATCTTCTGCTCATACGCCCACAGCTCCTGACAATAGCAATCGAGCAACGGCACGGTGTGCAATTGCCCCATTATTTGCCCCTTCCCTGAATAACATGGGTCACTAACGAGTCATTAAAAAGTCTTTCGTAAAAGAAGAAAAAAACGTGATCATTTTTAAAGAGAAATTGAAAAATTCCTCCAAAGAACTGGTCGATTTCAGAAATTTAGAGTCGATGGATGGATGTGTGTTGCTGCTTTTTAAAAAAAATAAGATTAGCTGCTATTAAAGAAAAATACACATCTTGTTGAGGGTGTAGTTATATGGGGGGGTGGTTTATAATAACAATAATAATCCTTGCATTTGATATAGCACCTTATCATGTCTTCTAGACGTCTCAGAGCGTTTCACAGAATATACTGTAAAGTGAATTGACTTCTATATTTGATGGTTCCTCCCCCATATTCTCTCAATTAAATAATTTTATTCTTATTTATAAACGCTTGTAATTTGAATGGCAATCCAGCTCCGTCACTGAGAACCTTATTTTCATTTCAGGGGATTCGACAGTCTACCTTTCAGGACAGAACGTGCAATTGTTTAATTATAGAACTAAATGTCCTTTCCATTTCCTTCACTCGAGTAATAAAAGGGACATTTAATTGTATAATTAATTCAGGTCGTTTAGTTCTAGAATTTCCGCATTTGCTCTCTCTTTCTGATTTTTTCCTGCACTTCTGGCTCTCCTTCCCTTTCCTTCTGGCCCATTCCACGTGCGTTTACTTGGCTGAAATGATGCAAAACTCTGCCATATCTTAATCGCAGTCCAATCCTGACAATCCCCTTTCCCCATTTTAGTGATTATAATAATCCTCCCAAGTGCCTTTTACGACGGGAGGACGTCCCCAAAGCATTTTGCAGGATTTACTGTGAAGCATTGTGACTGTATTTTTTTGTAGGCAAACACGACGGCCCATTTGCACACAGGAATATTCCACAAATGACCAATTTTACCTGGGGATTGTTGGCCAGGGCACTGGGAGAAACTCTTCTATTTTTGAGCAGTGCCGTGAGATCTTTAATACCCACCCAAACAGGCAGACAGGACCTCGGTTTAACATTTCAACCAAAGCATGGCACTTCCAATAATCCATCGCATCACCCAGTACTGCATTGGGATATCAGTATACATTATGTGAGTCCTGACGTGGGGGCTTGAACCCACAACCCTCTGACTGGGAGGTGAGAGCACGACCACACAAAAACGTGCGGTCACTCAATCCACAACTGTTTGTGGGACAGTTTGTGGGAAATTGGCTGCCGGGTTTCATCCACAAAATATACAGTCAATTCACTTTCCAGTATATGCTGTGAAGCGCTTTGAGACGTCTCGAAGACGTGATAATTTGCTATATCAAACGCAAGTATTATTATTATTATTATCACCAACTAAGCCAGGCTCTGTT
The DNA here is from genome assembly GCF_018977255.1 of Callorhinchus milii. NCBI lineage: Eukaryota > Metazoa > Chordata > Chondrichthyes > Chimaeriformes > Callorhinchidae > Callorhinchus > Callorhinchus milii. Next base: position 1,922,993 of record NW_024704751.1, on the reverse strand, counting down.
AAACTACAACTGGAAACCCAGGGGGTAGAGAAGACCCGAGCTCTCCAGTTACTGGCTTGGCTGAGATCAGCCAGTGGAGCACAGGCAGGAAATCAACCCTCAGACCCTCCTGATTGGGTTTGGATCAGAATTGGAATTCCTTTCGTGGGATTTCAAACATGGTATGTTGTCACTAGCCCCACAGATATTTCCAGTGAATGGTTAAGCCAGTCCCTATCTCACTCTCATTCTTAATAATAATAATAATCCTTGCATTTGATATAGCGCTTTTCACGTCGGGAGGACGTCCCAAAGCGCTTCACAGAACACACTGTAAAGTGAATTAACTGTATATTTGTGGGCGAACACGGCAGCCAATTGCGCACAGCAATGTCCCACAAACAGTCGTAGATTGAAAATGACCAATTTATTATTGTTTTGGGTTTTTTGGAGGGATTATTATTAGGCTCTGTGTGGAGTAAGGAAACTTGCCCAAGGTTTGGCCCTGACCTGCCGGGGATTGAACTCGGGTCTCTCACTTGCAAAGCGAGTGCTCTAACCACTGAGCTACAGGACTCCACAACAGCTCTGGAACAGTTTGCAAACGAGTCACCGATTAATTAACTTAACTACGCTTAATTAGAATTGAATAACCTTTTAGCAAAGTACATTCATGTGTAATCATTGATGCCTGGCCTCGGTGTGAGTCTCAAACTAGGCAGGCGATCACCGACAGGTCCCTGACGACTGGAGCTGACTGTATTTGAAATAAAAACATTTCCTTTCTTCCTCTCCTTTAAGGCTCCCACCTCAATGGTATATAGGGTGGGGGGAAAGGGGGGTGGGGATTTGAGGGCTTAATGGAGGGGGAGATGGGGGTGGACGTCCTCCCGATGTGAAAGGCGCTTATACACATGTAATTTTGTTGTTATTTTGCACAGAAGGGAGCCACTTGACTCATCATGTCTTTGCCACCTGCTACTTTTTTTTTCTAGATCACTTTTATTTTTAAATTGCAGAATGTACTGCAAAGTGTAGTGACGGTATATTTTGGGGGTGAACCGCGGCAGCCAATTGCGCACAGCAGCGTCCCGCAAACAGTCGTGGATTAAGTGACTATGAGTGATTATTATTATTAATATTATTATTTTGAAGGGATTGTTGCCCCCGGAAAAGCGATCCGCCAATCGACTAACAACCGAGTGGGTTCCTACTTACTGCTGGGTAAACAGAGGCGCGTGTAGTAAGGTAACTTGCCAACGTGTTGCCCTACCCGTGAATCGAACCCAGGTCCTCTCGCTCGTGGGGCGAGCACTCTAACCACTGAGCTACAGGACCCCACAATCCTTACGTGTTTTCAAGCAGCGGCTTGAAACAACAACAATCACGTTTATGCAGTTTATACAGTTTTAGCGCCTTTCACGTCGGGAGCATCGGGGAAAGCACGGGCTGTGCGAGTGCGATCTTCAACACGTTTGTGCTCGTGCTCTCACAGGGCTGAAGGCCTGGCTCAGACCTCACGCTGCTGCTGGAAGCAAATCTCATTTCCACGACAATTTAACTCCCCCTCCAAGTCAAGGTTCGATCGAGCCAATAAAAACTAATGCAGTTAATTTAATATTGAGAGGCTGGCACGTCACGTGGCTTTCAGCGTTGGTGGCTCAGCACCTGAGCAGCAACACTCATCTTTCTAACCTGATCCCTAGCAAGGGAAGCTTGAAGGGGTTTCCAGTCATCAGACATTCTGTGTGTGGTGTGTGTCTCTGTGTGTGGTGTGTGTCTCTGTGTGTGATGTGTGTCTGTGTGTGTGGTCTGTCTGTGTGTGGTGTGTGTCTCTGTGTGTGGTGTGTGTCTGTGTGTGTGGTCTGTCTGCGTGTGGTGTGTGTCTCTGTATATGGTGCGCGTGTGCCTGTCTGTGTGTCTGCATATGTGGTGTGTCCGTGAGTGTGTGTCTGTTGGGAATGTCTATGTGTCTTCAAATGCCTCTACTCCTCTGCACCCCCCTACCTCTCTGACCTCTCTCCTCAAAACAATGCCCGTTGCCTTCATTCCACCGGTTCTGGCCTCCTCCTTGTCCTCCAAGTCCTCCGCTCCACCCTCGGCGGCTGTGCCTTCAGCCACTACGCCCCGAGGCTCTGGAATTCCCTTCCTCACTCCCTTCACCTCACCCCCTCTCTTCCTATTTTCAGGTCTCGGCTGAAGACCTTCTTTTCGACCGCACCATTGGTTACCTTCCTCCCCCCCACCCCCGGCTCGGCCCTGGGATCCGTTACCGTGAAGCGCTCTGAGACGCCGTCCGGCGTGGAGGGCGCTATATAAATCCAAGTTGTTGTTGTTATATGTGTGCGCGGTGAGGATATGTGGCAACCTGCTTATACACACATATGTAAATATATATACTGTATATGTGTGTGTATGTGTTATATATACAATATATATGTAGGACGTGTGCTTGCATGAGATTATGCGTGTCTGTTGGAGTGTGTAAATGTGTGATTATGTGCGAGTGCGAGAATCTATGTATGTATGTATGTATGTATGTATGTATGTATGTGAGCGTGTGAATGTATGTGTGTGCAACAAGTAGGGCATGTAATTGTATGAACCTGCGTGTGTTAACCTGTGTTTGTGTGTGTTAGTGTGTGTGTGTTAGTGTGTGATTGTAAAGTAATGTGCACTTGCTGCAGTAATTTCAGTGACTGATGGAGACTACCGCACCTTTGCCTCCAGCTTTTCAACACAGTTCTGGCTGCAGTTCCGAGACAAATTAGGGTCAGGTCAAGCAATCTGGTGCTCCTGATATCAGCTACACCCCCTGGTCTCTTTCAATTCGTCGTTTAATGTAACTAGTAAATTACAAGAACCCCCCCATCTACTACTCGTCAATATGTCACAACAAGGTGACTATGTGTGGTCCACTTTCACTCACCTTTTATTCCATCCCTGGCCTAACTTAAAACCAGTTTATAGTTTACAGACACAGTTTTCTGAAGGACAAGGGCTGTTTAGAATATTTGTCAAACCCTATGCAAATGCAAACAATTCTTCACCAGAATCGCTCAACATCTAGAATTCTATTGCCGTGTTGAAGGGACGGTGTGTTAAAGTTCACGGGATGTAGGTATCAGCCTGGCTCCGTGGATAGCACTCCTGCCTCTGAGCCAGAAGATTGGTGCACCCTCACCTCGGAGTCTAAGGCAGTAAGTTCAAGCTTCACATTGGGACTTGGAATCACACAGTCTAAGATGACACTCCAATGCAGACTTGAGTGGCGGGGGGTGGGGGGGTTGCATTGTCAGAGATGCCATCCTTCGGATGAGATGCTAAACCAAGGTCCCATCTGTCTGTTCAGGTGGACGTTAAAGATCCCATGGTTCTATTCGGAAAAAGAAATGAGTTTCTCTCTTCCAGGGTGTCCTGGTCTGGCAAAGAATCCCCCAAATAAAATTGGTCATTCGCTCCATGGCTGTTTGTGGGACATTCCTGTGCGCAACTGACTACCACAGAAGCCTGAGGCACTGAGGCAGCCAGATGTGCCCACAAAATACACAGTCACTCCACTTTACAGTATATCCTGTGAAGCACTTTGAGATGTCGCGACGACGTGAAAGGTGTTATATGATATGAAGTGCGAGGATTATTATTGTTCTAAATATGATTATTATTGTGGGTTCAAGCTGTTGTTGTTACTGTGGCTGCAGTGCTTGTGTTATGATGCCTGGTCAGGGTATGTGTGGGCTGTACAAGACCCAGCTTCAGATCAATTACTGTCCCTTGTGTCCTCCGTTCCACTATTGGCGGCTGCACTTCCAGTCACTACGGCCCGAAACTCTGTCACCCTTCCTCTATTTCTCCAGCTTGCCTCTTCCTTCCCCATCTTCAAGTTGCACCTGAAGACCTTCCTCTTCAACCATCCCTACTGTTTCCTTCCCCCAGCTCAGGGTCATTCTCCGCCACTGTCAAGCTCTCTGAGACGCTACCCTGTGTGAGTGGTGCTATATAAATGCAAGGTGTTCTTACTGGCCAGAAGAACAAACAAAATCTGGGCGTTAGTATCATTGCAAAATCGATGCCTGAAACTAAAGACTTGCTTTTTTATGAGACTTTAAATGGCAGCCAAGCTGGTGGATAGCAGGTGTCTTATGCAAATCCTGTGGCACAAAAGGATTGATAGTCATTCCACAATAACATTTGCATGGTGTGCTTGTGAAGACAGGCCCAGCATCTCTAAAGCAGAGAAAGTAATTTATCCTGGGCTGGCCTGGCCAACATTGTGTTCCACAAACTATATGTCCATTTTGTGGACGATATTTCACCCTCAAAACATACAGTCAATTGACTTTACAGTATATCCTGTGAAGAGCTTTGAGACGTCTCGAAGACGTGATAAGATGCTATATCATGCAAGGATTAGTATTCCACAGCACCATTAAACAAACTGGTTTCAAGGACAAATGAACAACCTTTTGCATATTATCTCTGGTACCGGGCCAAGCTGTGGGCCAAACTTATCACTGAGCCGCACTTCCTGTTGGAATCCAGCTCTGCCAGGTAAAAAGACTTTTGTGAACGGCTGCTTAGTTAGGCTCCGTCCCTGTTGAGATGTGGCATAATACTGTGACACATCCCCCCCTTTACTGAGGGAGAGCAATCATCAAGACAGGATGATAATAATAATCCTTAATCCTTGCATTTTGGTATTGTGCCTCTCACGTCGAGAGGATGTCCCAAAGCGCTTCACAGGACTTTGTGTATTTGTAGACGAGCGCAGGAGCCAACTTGCCCATGGCAACGTCCTACAAGAACGAATGAGGGTGCAGGTGTCGGGGGGGGGGGGGGGGGGGGGAGGGGAGGGAGTAAAGAGCAAAAGAGTGTTGGTGGACGAGAGTGAGCAGAGCGAAGAAGAGAAGAGTGACGAAGGGGTAACCACCAGTAAAGGATGTAGGGTCCACTTAAAAGGAGCAGGTTGGCTCTGCAAGTGTGAGTGGGGAAAGAGGACATTCCACATGTGTGTAGACAACGACGACGACTAGTATTTATATAGCGCCCCTCACGCAGGGCAATGCCCCAGAGCGCTTGACGGTGGCAGAGCACGATGCCAAGCCAAGGGAGATGACTGAGGGCGCGGTTGAAAAGAAAAGCCTCCAGGCGCGACCTGAAGATGGGGAAGGAGGGGGCAAGCCGGAGAGATAGAGGAAAAGTGTTCCAGAGTTTTAGAGTGTAGTGGCTGGAATCGGGGTCACCGATGGCATGTATACATACACATCCACACCCCTCTCACACATACACACACCCCCACACACCTCCACCCTCACACGGCTACTGTACCAACAAACCTCAGCAGTGCTCACCAAACACATCGCAGGCCATATGACTATTTTTGGGACCGGTTTTATTTCATTGCGTGAGGGTGCTCAGCCTCCAAGACACATCAAGCTGACTCCGCCAGTTGCCTTGGCGATGTCGTAACAAACAGCTTGATCCTGACTGCTCCTGGCATCTCCCATGGCAACAGGAAGGAGATTCCGTCCTCCCCCCACTCCGTCCTCTCCAGCTTTCTGGGGTAGAGGCTGTGGCTACCATCTCAGGAATACTAATAGACTAATCTCACACGCAGCGGTGATTAAAGAGGCTGGATGCCTTTCAGTGGCCTCAAGTGACCCCCATCCCCAGAGAATTAAGACCAATCTTTCGGAAAGCCACATTAATGAGGCACAGCTTGACCTCTGACATGAAAATGTCTATCAGTGCGGTCTGAGCAATTGGCAATGATTTGTCACTGACTGGACCCACCGGCCTGGTTTGCACATTAGACTCGAACTTGTGTTTGTTAGTTTTGTAACCACAACTTGCATTTATGCAGCGCCCTTCATTCGGATGGCTTCACAGAGCACTTAACAGTGTGGCTTGACCCCTAGCTGGAAAGTGGGGAGGTGGCCAAAGACACAGTTGAAGAGGCAAGTCTTCAAATGCAAGTTGTGGGCTTGATCCAGGGATTAAGCCAAGGAATTCCAGAGATCAGGATGTTGTGGCTCAAAGCACAGCCACCAGTCGTGGAATGGAGGACGACGAGGGACATGCAGACTTGTGCTAGCTGAGCTTTGGTGGAGGCTAGAGGAGAGGAGTATGAGCAGATCAGAGAGGTAGTGAAGTGTCAGGGCCTGAAGTCGTGAAGCACTCCCCACCTCATGAAGGGCGCTATGTAAATGCAAATTGTTGTTGATGAAGAGATTTGAAAGTGAGAGTGTGGAGTTCTTTAACATGGAGCCTGTGGAGCCTAGCAAGAAATGGGGTGATGGGAGCACAGAGCAGGGTACGGGGGAGGACTTGGGTGGCAAGAGTTTTGAATCAATGAACCTTGTTAATACCTTCGTGAAACCGGGGAGACAGGCGAGGAGTGCGTTGGAAAACTGATGATGATTACATTATTAAGGCTCTTCGTGTCTTCTTTACATTTCCAAACTCCTCATTTCATTCCCCCAAATCACAGGGATATCTTCCACAGACTCCTCCAAGTCACACACCCCCACCTGCCCACACCGCCTCATCTAATCCCAGGATCCCCTTTCCCCAACCTATCCCCATCTTCCTCCCAGACATGCTTCACTACCACTACAGTCATTATCAACTTTCCTCTCTTGATCTGCCCCGGCTTCAATCACAATGTCTTCCTGTATCATCACTGGGTTGAAATCGTACCTAAGTCACGGCTTTCTTTCCTCCAAACAATTCTTCCCCAGAACTTTCTCATGAACTGAACAGCGTTTCATTAACCACTGAACTGCGAAAGCTTGCAACTCTTGTCAAATGTGTAAACTCTGTGGGTATTATATCATGTACACCTCTATGTAACGATCATATTGTGTATTATATACAGGAATGTTAAGACTTATTAAGAGGGCAATCTGTAAATAATAACAGCATTCATATAGTGCCCATCACACAGTGTAATGTCCCAAAGCGCTTAATACCACACCCGAGATCCTTAACAACAACAACACTACATTTCTATAGCGCCTTTCATGTCGGGAGGACGTCCTAAGGCGCTGGACAGACAGGGATTTGGACCCGAGCGGGGAGTTAGGATCAGGAGGGGTGATGTGTAGGAGTAGGAAAGTGACCAAAGGCGTGGTCGAAGAGGAGGGTCTTGGGACAGGCTTTGAAGGAGGGAAGAGCAAATTGGAGGGGTTGTCGGATGGAGTTCCAAAGGTACAAATATAATTGGTCTCAGTGCCCCAGGTTGCTCTCCAGTGCCCCCTGCTGGAACATGCAGGTATCTGGATTCCTGGTGAGAACAAGTTGGGTTTCCTGAGTTTCCTGACCACACATGTTCACCGTAACAAAGCCCAGACTCACACAAACTATGGTCTCTTGGCGAGGTACAAGAGGGTGTCTATAGTATATAATACAAAGATACATTTATATAGCTCCTTTCACATCGTAAAGACAACTCAAAGCACTTCACGCTTCTGAAAGGGGAACTGAGCTGGGGGTGGGAGGGAAAAGTTGACCGAAACCACGAAAGCACATTTTGAGTCATGCCTTGAAAGCAGGTGGTGGTGGTGGTTGCGAGGAGTGGAGGGGGAAGGGAGGGAGGGAGTCAGAAGGACTCTGGGATGGAATTACAATGAGTGGGAATCGAATGACTGAAAACCCACCCGCTGGATATGGGGTAGATAGGACAGGGGACATGCAGCAAACTGTGTGAAGGAAGTAGCCGGATCATGAGGGCTGAAAGGAGATCACAGAGGTTGAATGGGGCAAGAAGACCCTTGGAGGGATTTAAAGGCGAGATCAAATAGCTTGACCTCGAACCATTAGGAGGATGTGGATCTAACGGAGGTGAGCAAGGACGGGGGTGAATGGTTTGTGCAGTCGGGTGCATGAGTGAGTAGGTTAGTAGTGTCTTCGGGAGGAAATGAGGGAAACAAAGTACCCTCTCTGTGACAGGCGAAGGCAGCAGGCATAAGCGGGGATTGGACAATGAAGCCAGATCTTTATTCAGGCTGAAACATGCCTTGACAATGGTGATTCATTTTCCAGAAACATTTGATTCTAAGAGCTGTCGCATTGAGGCTCTGTCATGTGCATCACTGTTCATCCCACTCACTGCAGATGTCATTGGGTTTGTGTGCCTTGTGGGAAAGAAAGGTTGTCTGACATTCTCCAGGAGTGACTCACCCATCTCTCTCTCTCTCTCTCTTTCTCCCCTCCCCAGTTCTGCTCTCTACTCCATTTCCCAGATATGATTCAAGCTCGTTCATGCCAACTCTCTCCCCAACCCAAGAAAGTACAGAATCTTAGCACTATCCAAACCTCCAAGAGATACAGCGCAATGTCAAGCATTTGCCCTCTCCGCGCTCTCTATTGAGACCTGGGTTCGATTCCCGGCAGAGCGAAATCTTGGGCAAGTTTCCTTACTCCACACACCTAATAATAATCCCTCAAGAAAAAAATATAAAATTGTTCACTTCAATCCACGATCTGGCGCTGCTGTGCGCAATTGGCTGCCGAGTTTCGCCCACAAATATACACTTTACAGTATATTCTGTGAAGTGCTTTGAGATGTCTCATTGACGTGATAAGGCGATATATCAAATGAAAGGATTATTATTAATATTGTTATTATTAAAAACGCTTTGTGGTTGCCCTGGAATAGCTGTTCCTGCATTGTGCAGGAGTCTGTGGGGTCTGTGTCAGAAGATGAAGCACAAGTGGATTTTGGACGCACTTGGTTCCTCGTCCTGCTGACACCAGCAGGGAACAGAGGCTCGGCAGCTGAGTCCTTGTGGGAGCGTGGGCGGTGGAGAGACGGGAGCGTGGAGGGGAGACGGGGGTACGGGGGGAGGGAAGAGCATGACAGAATCACTGACAGACTGCAAGCACGTTCCAAGCAGCTAGAATTCCCGTCAAACCCGAGTCACAGACACCTAGAAACCTCAGGGAGCCGGAAACGCTTTAAATAGCTCCAAACGTGAAGCGCTGGTGTGGAAATTTACAAAAGGCGGTGTTTTTTTTTGGAAAAAAAACTGTCAAAATAACGTTTTATTTTAAATTCAGGAAATGAATCAAAGCAGCCAGCGAGCACGTAACTCACAAGAGCTGTTCACAACCGTGCTCTGTGCTGAGACTGTGGGTGTCAAGCCAGTGATTTACCGTAATTCTTAAGTGAAGAATAAATTAGATGTTGAGTCTGGCTCAGGTAGTTTCACCCAGAAAATACAGTCACATTAATTTACACTATACCCTGTGTAGCGTTTTGAGACATCTGTATTAAGGAGACAAAGGCTTATAATATCAAATGCAAGGATTACAGTTCTCTTGCCTTACAGTCAGAAGGTTGTGGGTTCACGTCCCATAGTCCAGGCTGACAGTCCAGTGCAGTTCGAGGGGAGGGGATGAGAGATCCCTACACTGTCAGAAGCACTGTCCCTCACACATGACACATCTGTAGAAAGAGCATTAGCCAATAATCCCTCCAGATAACTTGGTCATTCACCTCACGTTTGTTTGTGTGACAGTTCGGCTGCTGCATTTACCTCCAAAGTCCGCAGTCACTACACTGCACGGTAAATTATGTGAAGCGCTTTGAGGCATCCTGTGATGTGAAAGGCGGGTTATCAAATTCAAGGATTATTATTACTAAATGTAATACTTTAATCATATTGAAAAGTCTCAATGCATAAAATAATAATAATCCTTCCTTTGATGTGACGCCTTATCACGTCATTGAGATGCCTGAAAGTACTTCACAGAATATACATATCACATTGTTTGTTGAGACTCACAGCCCAGGTTCACAGATGTGCAAATGACCATTTGTGTGAGTGATCGGGATCTGTGGTGCCCAAAAATCCATCTAGTTTTAGCCATATCGTCTTAAAAATGTAACACCACATGCAATTCTGGGACACCCTTTGAACTTGGTCTTAATTTCCAAATCGGTTCTTTTTAAGGACTCCAGAAAAATTGGCTTCCAAAAATAAAAACCTACGATGTTTACGATCTGAGCTAGTCAGCCCAACGTTTATTGTTGTGATGAAGAGAGTCCATTCTGTCGTGATCTAAGTGTATGGCTGATGTGCGGTACACAGCACTGCATACAGAGAGGAGCCACTGCCTTTGCCATCTGCCCAACCACCACCCCCAGGATGCCCTTGCTCTCTCCACCTCACACCTACACTCCCTGCCCTCTCTCCCTATGTTAGTCCTCACACCAGCCTTCCTCCCCCCACACACTACCATCAATTCCACCCCCACACACACAGCACTGAATGAGGTGGTTGTCCAATAAGGTTCAGGACCGATAGGCAAATCACTTTCTTCTGTTTATATCATTTGCAATGAAACTGCCACAAATGCAAAGTCTGAGCTGGCTGCTAAGAGGAAATGGGGCAATGTTTCAGTTTTGCTGCCCTTGGGGGAGGGGGGGCAGAATGGATGTCAGTTAATAATAATAATAATAATAATAATAATAATAATAATCCTTGCATTTGATATAGCGCTTTTCACGTCGGGAGGACATCCCAAAGCGCTTCACAGAACACACTGTAAAGTGAATTGACTTTTTGTGGGCGAACGCGGCAGCCAATTGCGTACAGCAATGTCCCACAAACAGTCGTAGATTGAAAATGACCAATTTATTATTGTTTTTGGTTTTTGGAGGGATTATTATTAGGCTCTGTGTGGAGTAAGGAAACTTGCCCAAGGTTTCGCCCTCTGCCTGGAATTAAACTCGGGTCTCTCGCTTGCAAAAGTGAGTGCTCTAACCACTGAGCTACAGGACTCCACAAAGGTAGTGCTTTAAAACCACTCTGGTTGCACCACGCACCAATTTCTCAGACTGTGGGTGGGCTAAGGGTTCATTCTATTCATACAGACCAGCAATACAAGTTATACATTCCTGATCTTCTAGATTGCTAATGTCTGGAGGCCAGAATAAACCCAGATGGTACTTTCAAACAACTGCATGTGAATGCAACCCAAAGGCAATAATAATAATTATTATTATTTAATTATAATTATTTGAGGCAATAATAATAATTTCTAAGAAATGGTAGGTTCTGACTCACGAATGACCATTTTTCATGTGTTGATCCGAGACAGAAAAATTTGCAAGGCTATGGGGAATGATCGGGGGAGTGGGACTGATTGGGTGGCTCTTCCAAAAAATATTTTATGACATGGGCTGGAGGGGGATGGAAAGGGAGGGAAACTGCGGCTAAATCTCCTCCTCCCCCTGCCCCCTGGTCACCCTGCCCAAGATCAGCTGATTCAGTTCGATCCGATTTGATTTAAGAGAGACGCTTATGAGGGAGGGTTTACACAGGTGCAGCACTAGGTAATGATGTGGTACAGCATTAGGTAATGCTGACAAATGTGCAATGATACAGAGTTAGTCCGCGTCAATGTAACAACATAATCTCAGAGATATCACTGTGCCTCCAAGCACTTTACTGCACGCACTGTATGACGAACGTTACATTTCTGTGTAGAGCATTACTCAGACAGCAGTTAGAAAATCACATTCAATTTCCCTCACTTCAGCTCCAAAGCGATATTGATGCCTTGGTGGGGCTGCGGTGAGAGAGGCTTTGAGTTTGTGAAAATAAAATAAAACTATATATATATATGTGTGTGTATATATATACACACACACACAATAAGAATATACTGTCAAGTGAATTGACTGTGTATTTTGTGGGCGAAACACAGCAGCGTCCCAAAGCAGTCAAGGATTGCGTGACCAAATTATTTTTATTTTATTTTTGAAGGAATTATTAACCCCAGAAAAGCGATCCGCCAATCAGCTAACAACCGAGTGGATTCCTACTTGCTGCTAGGTAAACCGAGGCGTGTGGAGTAAGGAAACATGCCCAATGTTTCGCCCTGCCGGGAATCGAACCCAGGTCTTCTCGCTTGCGAGGCGAGTGCTGTAACCACTGAGCTACAGGACTTCACAATGCAACAATTATTATTTATAAATGACTTCAGCCATCCCCGGGGGAAGGGAAACAGAGGTTGGAGGAGGGAGGGGGAGAGGGAGTGCCTGCCCGTGTGTGAATCGAACCCAGGTCTTGCTTGCGAGGCGAGCGCTCTAACCACTGAGCTGCAGGACTCCACATACACACCACAATCACACCAAGGGCTTTATTTTACAAGGTGTTCGTAAACCTGCCACCGTGAAAGGTTAAGACCATTACAGTCTGTGTACCTTAGGTTCCAAATGACGTCTCTCCCTCTACCTCACTCACAATACAATGACATTTATATAGCACCTTTCATGTCACATGCCCTCTCCCCAACCACATTCACTATCATCAAGTCCTTTGTGAATCCATCCACACACACTCTCTGTCAAGCATAGAGGGAGTCTAACCTCCTGCACTCAGCGTTCTTGCTCCATTACTCTGCCTCTGCCTCTGCGAGCCTTTCACTGTCTGTTCTTTCTATAGAGGCAGCTCCTTTTCTCACTCGTGTTCTGTACTCTGAATTCTCGCTCACTGTCCACCCTTCCTCTCTGACTCACTCCATCTGTCTTATCCGCTCCCTATAAATTGTCTCTTGGTATCCCTGTAACGCCGACTTCAATTTCTTTAAAGCGGGGTGGGGGTGGGAGGGGGGAATTATTTCAAAAGCTGTCTCAATTGCTGTTCACGGCCCCTCCATGCTCCCCCCCCCCCCCAGTTTCTCAGTGGGGGAAAGGTCATGCGCGCGATCCTGAACCACACAGACCAGAAATTGCTAGACTGATCGCTACATCAGCGAGGTGATCAAACAATGCACTGCCTCACCTAGAAGTTCCATGTTCTGCGGCGAGCATGGAGAGACCAGAGAGCAGGAACTGAGCGAATTGGGTGAGACCCGCACAGGGGCAAAGGCAAGGCAGGAGAGAGGCCAAGGCAAGCTTGGTCAGACCCCCCNGACCTGTCGACAAGGTCACCAGCTGCTGGCACTGGCGGAGGCTGTAGGCACAATGTTTTGGTCTTGTCTTCTACTGGCCTTTGCTCCTGTGCTGGTTTGTAGGCAAAGGTGGCAACCATTTGCAGGTACACAGACACACACCAACACATCACACACCCCCCAACACGCACACACCCCAACACACACGGACTCTAATGTTCCACAAACAGCCATAAAGCGAATGACTGACTTTATCTGGCCAGGACACCGTGATGAACTCTCTTTGTTTTCTGAATAGTGAACAGGCAGATAGCGGGTTTGGGGAGGTGGGTGGGGAGGGCTCAGCTCGTAACTCCCCCCCCCACCATAGTGTATTATAGCAAGAGTCAGGAGATGGGGAGATTATGATGAGGCTAAAATAAAACACTCAAGGTCGCAGTTAAAAAAAATTTGATACGTCAATGTCACACTAACCGGTTTATTGAGCGTGGAAAATGCTTGAATATTAGGATGCTTATCATTGGTCATTTTTTTTATGCAACGCTTGTGAATGAAAAATCCTTTCGAGGCTACGGGTTTTGTGACCCAATTGACGGGCACTTCAGTAATTGCAACGGTTTTTGAGAACGTTTTTTGAATGAATTCGCAACCACTGACAGTTCCCAGGCACCTGGGAAAAGTGCAGACACCATGCACAGTCTCTGGGGCTCAACCCAATGAGTGAGAGACAGACAGAGAGACAGACCGAGTGAGAGACAAGCATGCCTGTCATTAACTATACACTCCTCAAGTTTCTGCCTGCCCGTTGTAACCAAAAGCTCCCAATCCTGTTGTTATTTGCATTTTTACCAACTGCTGAGCGTGAACAGGAAACACTCCACCTCCTGCTCTGACCAGAACATTCAAATACATTCGTTAAGCTTCCTGACGGCTCAGTCGGTAAAAGCACTTTCACCGCATTAATCCCAGACACAGGGAGGAAGCCTCAGAACATCTGATCTCCCTCTCCCTCCCTCTCCTCGAGCTCTGCTGGCGGAGAGGGCATGTGTGTCAATGTTAGTCTGAACAGAGCTGGCTGGGCCTGCTCCATCAGAGCAACTAATGGTGCTCTTCAAGTGGTTTAATGTCCTGGGCTAAGAAGGAAGGGAATCATTCAGGGTCATTAACCAGCTACATATTTATCTCTCTCCCTCTCTTTACTCTTCCCCCACCACCCCTGGTGTAGAGAGCCTGTGTGTTGATGTTGGTGAGGACTCCACAGGCGAGTCCTGTTAACTCCGGGCTGTGATTAATGACAACAAAACCACCTGAACTACACCGACTTGCCTTCCGCCCAGCCCAGGAACATCTGAGTAACTCCTTCTGTAAAATCAGGTTCAATCGCCACAGGGAGGATTTCACCAACCCTCCCAGAGGATGCTTTTCACTGCATGAATTATACATTTGGGCATCAAGTTGTAATAAAATATCATGAGTTTCATGAGGCAGCAGCTCGGAGTTTGACCACAAACTTCGCCGCGTTGCTTAGCTCTGCTGCAGTTACGGGTACAGAGCCATAGTGGCTGTGATGGTACCAAACAGCCTCCGCAGACAACAACAACAACTTGCACTTATATCACACCGTTCACATCAGATAATAATAATAATAATCCTTGCGTTTCACATGGCACCTTATCACATCTTCGAGACGTCTCAAAGCGCTTCACAGAACATCTGAGTAAAGTGACTGTTGATTTTGTGGGCGAAACGCGGCAGCCGTACCCCACAAACAGTCGTGGATGGACGTTTCAAAGCGTTTCTACAGAAGTGACAGGAAGCACCAAGCGGAGGGAGGAGAATGGAAAGGTTTTGACAGTAGCCTTGGTCAAAAGAGATAGGTTTCTAAAAGAGGGTGTTGAGGACAGAAAGTGAAGAAGACACAAGACAAAGGGCCCCGTCACTAATGTGGAGACTGGTTTAAAACTTCTCAGCTCGCCTCAGTTGCTGTTTTGCCCAGTGCAGACTGAACCACGACTCCTAGAAGATCCACACTTGCTGCCTACTCTGTGCCATAAGGCTCCACTGAAATTGCATTGCATTGCCAGCAGAAGGCGGTGAGGTAGTTAATAAATGTATATCTCTGGCACCTACAATGTCGAAATATCGCAAAGTACTTCTCAGTAGTTACTGCAAAGTGCAGGCACATTTGCTTCCTCTGTATTGGGAAACAAAAAATGTAAAATCAGCCATTTCCTGCTCCTAACCCTTTTTTTATATACCTCTCTGCTGGAGGGGCTTGCATGTGCAACCCTAGTGAGAAGAGCATTGGTTTTAGCTTTGATTCTCTCCCTCCCCACCCCTGACCCCCACCCACCCCCACCCCATTACTGACCCTGCTCATTGTTTCAGCTCCCACAGAAGAAATGGCCACTCTTCAGCTCACTCACCCAAGTGGCCATTCTTTATGCCCGAGCCTAGATATCCCTGTCTTCCCTTCCTCTTCGAACGTGCTTATTATAATTATTCTCATCGTTATTATTATAATCCATTGGCTAGTGACCAGGAGAGGAAAAACTGGTTAGTTTTTTCTACTGCCACCAGCTCTGTTCAGCCCAGACCATGGATCAAACCAGGAAGCTCTCCCTGGCCAGTTATATAGAATGTGTTGTATCATAAAATCATAGAATCTTGCAGCACAGAAGGAGGCCATTCGGCCCATTGTGCCTGCTCTTTGACTATCCAACTAGTCCCACTCCCCCCGCTCTTTCCCCATAATCACCCCAAGAACAAGCCTAAAAACAAGACTGAAAAGAGACTCCATGACAAAGCACACACCACCCAAACACTCTCCAAACCCAGTCACAAAGTTACCTCCAAAACACCTCCAATAACCCCAGCTCCCAAAACTACCCCAGTAAGATTCCCCAGCCCCCAAACTCCAGCCCCATTAACATCACCCCTAAAACCATCCCGTAGATTTGACACTAAAAGTTCTAGCCTCACCCAAACCCCAGCCCCAGAGGACTAACTGCAAGACCTCAGCCCCAAACCTTAATCCACAAACCATAGCCTGTCAACGTCGAGCCACAAAACCGCAAACAACCCCCACAGAAATCGCAACCTCCAACAGAAACCATAACCCCCCACATAGCAGAGCGGCAAAGCAACTGAACCCATACCCCCCAACCAACATCACCAAAACCCAAATCCAACACTTCCAATCTACCAAATTACCAGTTCTGACCCCCCCACCCCCCATCCAGACTTGATAACGCCCGCTCCCATAAATTTGCCCCCCTATCTCTCGATTCCGAACCCTCCCACAACAACTCGGGACCCCAGAAACCGAAGCCGTGCTTGTTATGCTATCGCCCACACCCCGCCCCCAAATAAATCATCGCCAGCCCCCCCCCCCCAATAAATGTCAGCCCCTCTAATAAATGTCTCCCCACACAGGGCAAAACGCTGTGCGCAATTGCTTACCACATTTCGCCGACAAAATATACAGACACTACAGTTTACAGCATATTCTTTGAAGCGCTTTGAGACGTCTCGAAGACACGATAAGGCGCTGTATCAAATGCAAGTATTATTATTGTTAACCTTGCAAATATTCTCTTTTCAAGTATATATCCAATTCCCTTTTGAAAGTTATTACTGAATCTGCTTCCACCACCGTTTCAGGCAGTACATTCCATTGCACTTGACAACTAAACCATCAATGAGAATCCTTTAACTGTCTTTCCAGAAGAGATCTGTCGCGAAAGGCAGAAGCGGAGAAGCAGATGTCCATGTGGCCATGGTTGCTGAAGTCCCAAGTCAGTAAGGCCATGAATGTCCCTGACACCACTCGCCGTTCAATTGGTTGGTTGGTGGAATCCAACACAAGATCACAAGATCAATATCTCATATTAAAATCTGTTGTGTGAAAACGTTTGGCCAACACAAACGAAAAAAAGCTACAGCCAAAAACACTTCCAAATACATAATAATAATATTCCTTGCATTTGATATAGCGATGTCTCTAAACATATACTGTAAAGTAAGTTGACTGTATTTTGTAGGCGAAAATACAGCTGGTAAATTGGAAACTAAAGATGAAACACTCAGACCTGGAGAAGGTTTAAGGACTTCCTGCCTGTGCCCAATCCGCCTGTAAAACTCATTCTAAAAGAACATTTTCACTGCTCAGCTCCCTGCAGATTAATGACTGAAACAACAGAAGCATCTTCCAGCAATCTGGGAAAGATTAGCAATTCCTTTAGGCAAAACCGCTGGCATATCATTTATCTGCTACCAATTCCATTGCAATAAAAACACAGAAATTGTCAGCACAGAAGGAAGCCGTTTGGCTCATCACGTCTAGTAGTCCTCGTAGTTTTATTTAAAAGATTCCCGAGACATTATCTCTCCTGAAGGCCACGATGTAAACGGAAGTTGGTATTGTTGTTCATTTCCCGTAGCGTCCTGCAGCGTAGTGGTTAACATGCTCGCCTCGCAAGCAAGAGAACCTTGGTTCAATCACCGGGCAGGGTGAAATCTTAGGCAAGTTCCCTTACTCCACGGGTTTCTGTTTACCGAGCAGTAAGTAGGATCTGAGTTGTTAGTCGATTAGCAGATCACTTTTCAGGGTAATAATCCCTCAAAAAAAAATCATCACTTAATCCATGGCTGTTTATGGGACACTGTTGTGCACAATTGGCTGCCGCGTTTCACCCTCAAAATACAGAGTCAATCTACTTTACAATATATTCTGGGAAGCGCTTTGAGACTTCTCAACGACGTGATCGGGCGCTGCATCAAGTGCAAGGGTTATTATTATTATTATTTCTCTGCTCGTACACACTTTCCAGCAGAGGTCACTGGATAGCGGATCAGGAGCGGGAAACCTGGCTGATTTAAGTATCTAAGTGTTGCGGGCGGGAGCTGTCCGAGAGGTGAAGCAGTCATCAAAAAAAATCACTCTGCTCTCTGCAACCCCAATGTAGAACAACAACAACTTGCAGTTATATAGCACCCTCTATGGTCAACACGGTCAAAGAGGAAGGGTTTCAGGGGGGACTTGAAAAAGTGGAGAGGGTGGGCAGAGTAATTGAGGGAGCATGTTCCAGAGTTTCAGGACGTAGAGGCTGAACATTGTTCGGGAGTCACCACATCACAGGCCATTGACGTGGACACACGTAGCAGATTGTTTTCCTTTCCCATTTAGTGGGATACTATCACAGGAACTTAATTACTTCGACACTTTGTCTCCCGGGGTGGGGGTGGGCGCGGGAGGGGATTCGCATTTGTGGCAAATAGGAAGGGAAATGCATGAGTAACTAGGATTTAGAGTCATACCGGACTGAAACAAAAAGCCTGTCTATAATGGGAGAACTTGTATGATACATAATAATAATAATCCTTGCATTTGATATATCACATCGTTGAGACATCTCAAAGCGCTTTGCAGAATCTACTGTAAAATATAGCGGCTGTGAGCCAATTGAATTGAACCATTGAAACAAATCGTGGTCTAAATTGAGATTGGTCTAAAATAATAATGTATTCCAACTTGAAGCTGATTTGCATCCGCAGTTCCCCGCCCGCCCATTCCCAAACTCTGCCTTTTGTCCCAGGTTTTTCCAGGCTGTGGAACCTTTTCCCTGGGACTTTCCTGTGTGTAAATAAAATCATCGCTGGGTTTCTCCCGTGAGTTTTTTTTTGTGTGGATGCCCCCAAGTGAGATTGTGAACAACCATTCAATGTGCTCTCGTGTGGGGAGAACCCATCTGTTCAGTCAGTCTGTCCTGAATAGTTAAGTCAGCCCACAATATCATTTGAATTGCAAATTCTTGGTTATCTGACAGCCAAGCAGAGAGAAATTTCCATACATTGGTGACACATGTCCGTGGAACTCTCAGTCAGGTTTGGATACTCTTAATGCAATACAAAATTACATTTGTATAGCGCCTTTCACGTCGGGAGGACGTCCCAAGGTGATGAGTTTCTGCATGTGTCAGACACCCGGCTGACCCCCCACCAAGAAATTCAAATAAATGAGCTGATGACCTCACGGCAGACTCTGAGATATAGTTTTGTGGGAAGCTTATTTCAGCCTCACCAAGCAGCTGACTCCCCACTGTGACCATACTCAGTGTTAGCAAGACAGGTTCACAAGAGATACCTCCTCACAAAGTCGGCTTAAGAGCAGATGAGACAGGGGTCTTGCGAGCAGGTCTGCACTCCAGCCTCTAGGCTGGGGAAGACACACAGCCTAGGGAGATTGGCGCGAAAGCAAAAACCACTGAGACAGATAAACAAACAGATAACTAGATAAACAGACAGGGGTAGAGTGTCCCTTTAACTTGCTAACTTGAGATGCATTGTTAATGAGCTGCTATACAGTGATGGATCTCGCAGTAAACCCCTGGGCGAGTCTGTAAACTAATGAGGTACCTGCACAGCTCAGTTCGTTCAGAAGAAGAAACTCCAGCTGTCACATTTTATTTCATAATGAGTTTAAAACTGCCCCCTCCAGAGATTAAACAAGATAGACAACTCTTCCCTTTGGTATCAGCCGATCTTAGCTGTGGCTTAAAGGCGTCTTCAGCCGAGCAAACGCACATTTCTCTGTCTCCTCCCTCAAGGTTCTCCTGGTGCGTCCGCTTACTTTGTGTGTTTTTTAAGTTCATTCGGGTGTCTGACACACAAAGAGAAACCCCGTATCTGTGCTTATCAGTCTCCAAGACACATTTTAGGGTTCCCTATAAATAATCCTTGCATTTGATTTTTCCAGCCTTATCACTTTGTCAGGAGGACGTCCCAAAGCGCCACACAGGGTATACTATAAAGTGGTGCGATTGAGTGTATTTTGTGCTCAGCAATGTCCCACGAACAGACATGGAGCGAGTGTCCAATTTTAGTTGGGGGTTGTTGACCGGGATGAATAGTGCTGATGAATAGTGTTAATCTTTAACGTCCACTTGAACAGGCAGTTGGGACTTTGGTATTATTATAATTATAATAATAGCGCCTCATCCAAATGATGCCACCTCCGACAATTCAGCGCACCCCCACTACTGCATTGGAGTGGTAACGCAGTCCACACTCTAACCCCACAGTGTGGTCTCCACAAGCTCAGGGGAAGTGGCTACAGGGAGGGAGGGCTCTGGCCTACACTGACCTGTCGCTAAGCATCCTGGAGGCAGAGACGGCTTCACAACCAAGGCCTCTCACACGAGAACCTGGATTGAGCAGCTGGTGCAGAGTAAGCCTGGTACACGGCATTGGACTTGGACCTTGAGAACATCAAGGTGGCTGGCACATCACAAGCTGTCGTGTAAAGGTCTGCTCTCCACCTGAAGGCAGACGCCCGTCAGATAGCTGATTGGAAAACTCTGAGGCTTGGGGCGACAACTGCAGGAAGGCGTTATCTGGAGTCCGAGTTTGTGAAACACACTCGTACATCCAGCACCTGGAATCCCCCTTGATTAGCCTGCAGAGGGGAAGCCAGCTGCTGCTTAAATTCCACACTTCCAACTGGTGGAACCATCACTCAATGGGAAGGGACAGGAAGTTGGGACCTTGGTATTATTATAATAATCATAAGAATAGCTGCGGACAGGAAGACAGTGGCAATGCTCTCACGCATTTCATGCTGAGCTGCGTTGCCCACCGGGAAGCTCTCAGTGAATTCCTTGTACCTAACATCCACCTAGTGAGGATCAAACCTGCGCTTGTCAGATGTCTAATTTTCAACTGGTGACTATTCTCCTTGGGAGGGGGGAGGGGGGGAGGTAAGCAGGATCTCCTTGAAGCTGAATTGGCTCCAACAGAATGTCAGATCGAGCCAGCTCTCTATGGAGGTCTCGGTAGTCTGGTTCCTGAGCCAGGCAGGTCCACAGTATTCCAGGGCTCTGTTGATGTCAGCACAGCCCGGCTTGACTCATCAGCAGGACCTGGAAGGGCAGACCAGTCACTGGGGGCAGGAAGTCATCCCACTCAGCTCCTGTTAACCCTGCAAGCCAAAGCCCTAACAGGTAGGGTGGCCCTAGCTGGACAAGCAGCGGGAAAGCTTGCCAACAGCAATATAATTGGCAAGCCAAGTGGGTTTAGCTGGTTAGACTCCAGCAGTTACCCAAACGCACACTCTGGGGTTCTCGAGCCTTGGCTCTTGACAACCTGTGCCTAATACTTTCTGGAATTGGGTAAACAGGAATGCGTCCCTCCAGAGAGAGAGTGCGCATTCCATTCCAACAATCTATCTCTAGGATTTCCACGTGTAAATGGATGCATAGAATTCTCAGTTTGGTTTGGGTACTCTCAAGCACGGTGGGTTTCTGCATGTATCAGACTACCGGCTGACAGCCCCAAAACAGGCTTAGCCTAGCGTCTCTCCAGGACTCTCTCTCTCTCTCAGAGTTACTGCTGCCACCATTATCAATGCTTTCTGGGTCTCTGACTAACACAGGGATTTGCCATAGTAAATGTCTACCACCAGAGGCCCTCAATCATCTATTAAAATATCATTGCTCTCTCTAGTGGTAGAAATTTGCTACTGAAGCACCAGCATTAACTCCACAAGGTCCCACAGCTGCTACCTTTACAAGGTCCTGTACCCACAATAAGCAGATCCTCGATGTTAAACCCAGAGACTTCTCTGGGAATGCTCTGAGCCATACACATCCTCCAGAAATCAGTCGACACTGACTGGGTAGGTTCACAGCAATGCACCAGCCCCTGGAAATGCCCCTGGTGTTACCAGATTGAATACATCTTCAAAGCAATCTGAGGTTACCAAACGTTTTTAATGGAAGTGCAGCAATGGGTTTACAGCAGTTAATTGTATAAGCGCTACAAGACGCCATCAGGCGTGAAGGGTGCTATATAAATGCAAGCTGTTGTTGTATGTGTTTTGCGGTACCGTTGGTACCTGAATTCCTGGTCACGAGGACCACTGAGATTACCCAGTAAACTTTGACGCCTGCAAAGTCTCACAAGTCCTCAGAAGATCTGGGAGCATTCCATCTTAGTGGTGTTGGAGCGAGTGAGAAAACTGGGTTGTCACTTCCTCCACAAAGAAGTGCACATCCCACTGGACAATCGTGGTCTAGCGCTCGAGTGAGCAATAGAGAAGAGCACAGCCCAAACTAATGATAATACATAATAATAATCCTTGCATTTGGTATAGCATCTTATCACGTCGTTGAGACGTCTCAAAGCAATTCGCAGAATATACTGTAAATTGAGTTGACTGTGTATTGTGTGGGCGAAACGCGGCAGCCAATTGTGCACAGCAGTGTCCCACAAACAACGGTGGATTGAGGGACCAATTTGATCCGCCAACCGACTAATAACTGGGTTCCTACTCAGAGGTGTATGGAGTAAGGAAGCTTAAGTTTCGCCTCCCCCGGGAATCAAACCTGGGTCCTCTTCTTTGCGAGGCGAGCAGGCCGACCACTACACTGCAGGACTCCTACAAGTCCAGGGAGAGAGGGTGGGCAGTGAGGCACAGGAGAGAGGCAGGGGCGCTCAGCAAGGAAACAGGGAGGAAAATACAATTGATCGATTCAATAATGTAACTTTTTTTTAAAAAATTGATTGTGTCACATTAAAGATTTTTTTTTGATCAGCCGGGTGTCTGACACACGCGGAAACCCATCACCAGGGTTAAGGCTGTCCAAACCAAGCTGAGATTTCCATGCGTCCCACCTACACATGGAAATCCCAGAGATGGATTGTTGGAATGGAATGCACTCAAGTCACATAACTGCAACTGTCCCCACAAATAAAAGCCATCACTCAGTCCTGTGACAGGGACTTCAATTAATGGTCAGTCAAGGAAGACAGAGACTGACTGAAAAAGTACTTAACATGATTACGTAATGCACACAGCACAGAACAAGAAAAAACAGTGCAGATCTGCATCACGTACACAAACAACAACTAACCAATAGTCAATTGAGTCTTACTGAGAAGGAGAAGATCACCAATGCTGATCATAGGATCAACTGGATACCTTATAACTTAGAATGCAATAACTTAAGTCTCTCTCATACACACACACACACACACAAGGACAAGTTAACAGCAACAACTTTACATTTACACAGCGCCTTTCATGTCAGGAGGACTTCCCAAGGCGCTGGACAGTCCAAGGCTTTGTCTACTGCTCTTTTGCTAACAACAAAACATTACAAAGCTTCCTCCTCAGAACCATTTCCTTGCATTAGGCTGATAGCACTATTGTAGAGAGTGCTGTCATATCTTATCTTTCTCCTGTGAACGACAGGAAGATTGGATGCCTTGGGACACCAGGGGCAGATAATGTCTACGCCAAATCTGTGACTACGGGGGAGGTTGGGAATGAGATTATGAATTGATGTCATCCCAACACTGGGATTTCAACTCAGGACTCACAAATTTTAGACCCGATGTCGTTTTAATGTCAATCACCACGGCTATTAGCTATTTTTTGGTTTAAAAAAGGGCTCATATTCGAGGTATATCGTAAACTTGCATTTTTTTTGCAGTAAAAAAAATTAGTGTGTGGGATTAACAATTAGTGTTTAGTGTTAAAAGCCCGCGGCTGCTACAGTACTCTGCTCTAATTCTGATTGTGTTAAGCATAATTGAGCATAATAATCAGAAATCATTTCTAAATTTGGATCTGGCTGTTTTGAGTAGTCAATTCACCCACAAAATACTGTCAATCCACATTACGTATACCCCGTGAGGTGCTTTGAGACGTCTCAACAGCGTGATGTCAAATGCAAAGATTATTATTATAAATGACTCATTTAAAGGTGGAGCACAGTATCTCTATCGCCCCCCCCCCTCAATTTTATTTCAGAGGCGATTGAAAGGTGACAGCAACACTGACTGAGCATGGGGAGGGGAGAGAGAGGGACAGAAACCTTCTCTTCCCACCTGGGGAAAAATATAGCTGTGGAAATCATATTATCTACAAAATCTAGAGTCAATTCACTTTCCAGTACATTCTGTGAAGCGCTTTGAGACGTCTCGAAGACGCGATAAGGCGCTATACCAAATGCAAGGATTATTTAATTACTATCATCATCATCAATGGCTCCCAAGAAAGTGAGGAATGAATCGAGGAAGTTTCTGTAAGAGAATTCACTTCCAGTACTAGACACAGAGAGAGAATGAGAGCATGAGAGAGAGAAAAGGAACCAATTTCCAAGGTTAGTCTATTAGGAGCTCACACCACCTCCGTTTTGCATAGGGAGAATGTTTATGAGAATGTTGGTGGGGTAGTAACACAACTAAAACCTCCTATTTTGCATTTCCGTGCTCTCATTTCCATTTCATAAATACACATTCTGTCAGTTTTATTGTACATGTTTTTAAAAAAAACACTAGTATCATTAACAATGTAAAAACGGAGCAGCCAGTCTGTGATGGATTGGGTTACTAATATGGTATCGTTTCATATTAATCCTGCCATGGTCTATTGTCTCTCTGCTAAGTCGCCTCAACCACAGCTCAGCTCATCTGTGTCTGTCTATGTGCGAGAGAGAAAGAGAAACAACACACACACAGAAACTCACACACACAGACTCACACACACAGACACACAGAAACTCACACACACAGACACAGACTCACACACACAGACTCACACACACAGACACACAGAAACTCACACACACAGACACAGACTCACACACACAGACTCACACACACAGACACAGACTCACACACACAGACACACACACACACACACACACAGAAACTCTCACACACAGACACACAGAAACTCACACACACAGACACACAGAAACTCACACACACAGACACACACACACAGACAGACACACACACAGACACAGAAACTCACACAGACACAGAACCTCACACAGACACAGAAACTCACACAGACACAGATTCACACACACAGACACACACACAGACTCACACACAATATAGTCAAGAAATGTAGCACTCGTTCTCCTCCGAGTAACATCCTCGCACCACACATGCGAGGAAAGGACCGTCAATTCATTTAAACTCAAATTAAAATACACCCATGAATGGGGAGCAAAACGCCAACAATATCCAACAGTACAGTACAGTACTTGCAAATAAACCCTAATCCATCTCCTTTTGATCATGTCTTATTTTTAAACACACACACAATGTAACTGACTGGTGGGCAACAGTTTCCCACCTGGACACACATATATATATTATATTACCTGACCAGGTATTTAAATCCCCAAATAGAGAGAGACATAGAGAGAGAGAGAGAGAGGAGAGAGAGATTGGGGAATTGGAGTGAAATTGAGGGGGGAAAATAACTTTTGATTATTGCATTCTTTGTTATGGAGGAAATAACGAATCGATTTTTTAAAATTTATTAAAGAAAATATAGATTTTGCCTCGAGACCTCGACTTGCCTTGATGGGGGGGGGGGGGGGGGGATAAATCCCTCTGTACAGCTAATGTTACACAGAATAATCAGTGCACAGACGTCGAGCGATTTTCTGCCCACACCTGGGATCTATTTCAGGGACTGAATGAACACAAATCACCAAAGGCCAGAACACAAATTATCGATCAGTCTTGTCATCTGACCATTCATTTATATATATATATGTATATAAATAATGGTTAGAAATCCAGGGAATGAGAATATTTTGCAGTTTCCCTCAATTTCACTCTAATTCGCTTATCTCTCTGTCTCTGTCTCTCTGTCTCTCCCTCTATATCTTTTCTCTCTCTTTTTGTGTCTCTGGCTCTCTCTCTGTCTCTCTGTCTGTCTCTCACTTTAGGTCTTTTTCCTCACTTTTTGTGTCTCTATCTCTCTGTCTGTCTCTCCCTCCCACTATGTCTTTTTCCCCTCTCTCTCTCTTTGTGTCTCTCTTTCTCTCTCTCTCCCCCTCTATGTCTTTTTCTCTCTCTTTTTGTGTCTTTACCTCTCTCTCTCTGTCTGCCTCTCTCTCCCTCTACTCCACACATGTTGCTATAAAGAGATTTCAATGTCAAATGTATATTGCCATCTGACAGTCTCGTTGGGAGGGAATGAAGGAAGAATTGCAAACACGATGTTCTCCTTTCTCTAACACTGCACATGTAACCCACACAGAAACCTTACCAGGGGATTACCGATTGCCCTATTTGCATTGAAACCTCATACATTTCTCCCCCGTCTGTACACAAATACACACACTGGTTTACCAACCCCCCGCCCCACCGACTCACAGACACACACCATATATATATTTTTTTACCATAAACCTGATTCCCTCTCTGCTTTCGACCCGAGTTATTTCGAACTCAAGGCTCCTTTTTTACTGGTTTAAACGCCTTCATATATAGGTGTATACACACACACACACACACACAGTATAGACATTTGAAAAAAAAACTTTCCTAAATGTAGATGTCCTAAAATGCTTCCGATTTATCTTATTTATTGATTGATTGCTTCCTGGTGACAATCATTACTATTAGCCCAGGTTAGTTGCCTTCTGCATGGGTTACTTTTTTTAAAAAATTGGAGGAAAAAAAGCCTTTTCATCAATGTAAAAGTCTTAAAAATGCTCCAAAATTTATATTTATCCGATTGATTCATTGATTGATTGATGATTGATTGATTGATTAACGCTGGCAATGATGGTGATTACAATGATCAGGATGAGAAGGTTAGTCAGTTACACTCTGCATTTGCACAGTTACCCTATAAATTGTTGCTGGAACCACAACTCAGATCAGCTTATCTTGGGAGAGGAGAGTCTCAATAAAGAAGTAAATCAATCAAGAAAGAAACCAAGAAAGAAATGAATAAAGAGTGAACGTATTAAATAAACGAGCAAAGAATGAAAGGAAGAATTAAAGAAAGGCAACGATTGAACAGCGAAATAATTAAAGTAAAGGCAGAACTGAAGAGACAATTAAAGACAGAATCAAACCAAAGGAGTAATGAAAGCAAAAGGATCAAATAAAAGAACAATCGAATAAAGAAATGATTGAAATAAAAGCATCAAATAAAGAAGTAATTAGAATAAAAGCATCAAATGATGAAAGAATTCGAATAAAAAGAATGAAATGAAGAAAGAATTCGAATAAAAAGAATCAAATGAAGAAATAATGACATTTTTTTTAAAAAAAAGTTAAACAAAAGAATCAAATAAAGAAATAATTAATTTTTTTTTAAAAAAAAAATGATGAAATGAAAGAATCAAACGGAGAAACAGAAGGGGAGACGTCGGGGGTTCGGTGGCACTTAACTATTTGCAGAGATGTTGGAGGCACAGATCCAGACACTCGCCCTCCACCTCCTCCTCTCGGATGTGGTTGGAGACGGGTCTGAGGGGCGGCGGCTCCCCCTCGGCACCGGGAGCCCTGAAGTCCCGCAGCAGCAGCTCCAGGAACCTCCGGAAGGCTTTCTCCTCACTCGCGCACACCGCCATCGCTTCTCATTCCCGGAGCCCACGGGGAGGGGGGAGACCGGGGGGGGGGGGGGGGGAGGGGAGACCTGGGGGGGGGGGAGACCTGGGGGGGGGGGGAGACCTGGGGGGGGGGGGAGACCTGGGGAGTGGGGAGACCTGGGGGGGGGGAGACCTGGGGGGGAGACCTGGGGAGGGGAGACCTGGGGGGGGGGGAGACCTGGGGGGGGGGGAGACGGGGGAGGGGGAGACCTGGGGGGGGGAGTGGGGAGGGAGACCTGGGGGGGGGGGGGAGCCTGGGGGGGGGAGACCTGGGGGGGGGGGAGACCTGGGGGGGGGAGACCTGGGGTGGGGGTGGGGGGGGAGGTGAGGGTGTGGGGTGAGCTGCTGCTGTGTGTGTGTGTGAGAGAGTGAGAGAGTGAGTGTGAGAGAGTGTGTGTGTGAGAGAGTGTATGAGAGAGAGAGAGTGTGTGTGAGAGAGAGTGTGAGCGCAGCGCTGTCCGCTCTGGTGTCTGAGCGCTGAGGGCTGCGCGTTATCTCTTGGAGAGAGTCTGGCTGTGCGCGCCCCCGCCCCCGCTGACGCCACCAGCGTGCGCGCCCCCCCTCTCAGAGGAGGCGCGCGCGCTCACCCACCCACCTGCGCGCGCTCCCGCCAGCCCTCACCCCCCCAAAACCACCCACCCACCCACCCCAGAACTCTCTCAGATTGCATTACAGAGCACACCCGACGGAACCTGTCCGCCCCCCCACCCCCTCTCCCCCCCCCCCTCTCCCCCCACCCCCTCCCTCTCCCACCCCTCCCTCTCCCCCCCACCCCCTCCCTCTCCCCCCCCCCCCCTCCCCCCCCCCCCCTCTCCCCCCCTCCCTCCCCCCCCACCCCTCCCCCCCCCCCTCCCTCTCCCCCCCCTCCCCCTCCCCCCCCTCCCCTCCCTCTCCCCCCCCACCCCTCCCTCTCCCCCCCACCCCTCCCTCCCCCCCCACCCTCCCCTCACTCCCAGATGATTCCAAACCCCCCCCCCCCCCCCCCTCTACCCCTCACCCACCCTCCCCCCCTTCCCTTCCCCCTGGGGGGGGGGGGGGGGACGGCTCCCTTGACCTTCCCACCCATCCCCCCCCTATGTTCCCGCGAAGCGCTTCCGAGACGTCGAGGTCTCGACGACGTGATGCGGCGCTGCGTCGACCGCGAAGATTACCATCACTGTTTATTATCACGAAGCACTTTTTGCCATGTAACGTGTCAATTATTGTCGCTCGTGTCGAGTCGATCAGCTAACCTGACGTCTCCCACCTCCCACCAGCAACCACCCCCCGCACCACACTGACTGTCTCTCTCTCTCTCTCTCTCCAAACCGTAGACACTTTGGTCATGTCTATCCCCACGGAGTATCGTTTTGGATGAAACGGGCTAAATCAGCAGAGAACATCGGTTGCAGCCCCGGGTGTACAGTGCACCTGCACAGCGAGCCCCAAAACACAAGAGGCACACAGAGAAACGAGTGGGGAGAAAGGAATCGAGAGTGACGGAAATGGCGATTAGAAAGAAAACAACGACTCGCATTTATATAGCGCCCCTCACGCAGAGCAGCGTCCCAGAGCGCTTGATAGTGGCGGAGCGTGACCCCGAGCCAGGGGCGGTCACTGTAGGCACTGTCGAAGAGGAAGTCTTCGGACACGATCTGAAGATCGGGAAGGAAGGGGGCAAAGCGGATAGAGGAAGCGTGTTCCAGAGTTTCCGGGCGTGGTGGCTGAAAGTGCGGTCACCGATGGCGAAGCCGAGGGCACGGGAGGCAAGCGGGATGCTGGAGTCAATCGAGCGCAGGCAGCAGGGTGTGGGTTGGGGGGGGGTGGAGGGTAAGCAGGTCTGAAAGATCGGGAGGTGCCAGGGCACGAAGGGATTTGAAGACAAGTGCGAGGATCTTGAAATCAATCTGTTCGGTGATAGGGAGCCAGTGGAGCCTGGCTCGGACTGGTCTGACGAGGGTACAGAGTTTAATGCAGGCGAGTATTCGGGCGGCGGAGAAAGAGGACAATGAAACAAGACAATGAGAGCAAGACTTAGAGTGAAAGGGCAGGATTGTAGGATACAAGCTCCTACCTTAAAGATCACCACGAAACACACAAGGGAACAGGTGTATAGTGGGACTCGGAATTGACAGTACGATCATTACCTGGCAGAAACAGGGGAAAGATTTTATACCGCAATGTCCAGAACGGCCCTGATCCCAGCAGGCAGTCACACACAGTGTTCAGGTGCAGCATCTCTTAACAGCAGCTGTGGACAGCACACACAGGACAGACACTGCAAATCTGTCACTGCCATTTAAAACAGAAATTACACAATTGATCTTATTCCTTGGTCTCTCCTCTGGAGCCTATTTAAAGAAAACTGACTGGCTTTGCCGTATTCTCCCTGCTTGTAGCCCCAGGGATTAGACCTATAAAATGACGAGAGTGATAATTGAACAGTTACATTTTCTATTACATCTAAAATGTCGAAATGTCTCAAAACCGCACGTTAACTGCAATCACACGTAATGACTGGATTTTTTTTTGCAGGGAGGCAAAGACAGCAATCATTTTGCCCACAGCAAAGTGCCTTTGAACAGTCATGAAGTCAAAGAATGACCAATTAATGTGGATTGGGAGATACTTTTCAAACTCCCACCCCCGCCCCCACTCGGGTCCAACGCCTTGGGACGTCCTCCCGATGTGAAAGGCACTGCGTCAATGTAAGTTTGTATTGTAAATACTGTATTGCCATTGGATGTTTAACGTCCACCTGAACAGAGAGATAGGAATTCAGTTAACATCTCATCTGCAGATTGGCACATCCAATGACCCCCACTATTATACTGAAACAGTAGTCTAAACTGGGAATTCAAGTCAAAAAGTTGTGCCTTATTGACCTCTTTTGAGTTGCAGACAAACCCCTTCTTCCTGTGCCAAGCTCCTTGTTTTTTTTAATGTCAGCTCTTTTTTGGAGGGAAATTAATAAGGTCAAGTCTCATAGTTCAGGACATCAGAAATCGATATCCAGAGTCGAAAAGTGTAGGCGAGATTAAGAACGTGGTTTAGGAAATGCTACCTTCAGTTATTAAAACACACAAGTAGGAAGACAGAGAGGTAAGATTTTCAGTGATGAGGTCCTAGGAAAAAAAGTTAATGGATGAGCTTCATTTTCATTCAACAATGTGCAGATAATAATAAAAATAATCCATGCATTTGATATAGAGCTTTATCACATCGTTGAGATGTCTCCGGTTGCAGGGAAGAAAAAGTAGGGAAGAGTTTGGGAAGTCCAAGTGAGCAAGTTCAGAGCAGTACTGACCACAGATCAGAAAAAGGGCAGGGGCGATTGCAACAGGGCATGAAAAGGGGAAAAGAAGCACAGATCTTGTTCATGGACTCAACTGACTTAAAATTTCTTGCTGTAGTTTAGAAATGAAATGCATTGTGACATTCCCTTGGCTCGTCCATCCCATGGACAATTCTCCAGCCCTGAAACTCACTGTATTTAGCTCCTTTCCCTACAGAAATGCTGTCTCACTTCCTCAAACTGGTTTTTTCTAGTGGTTTTGTCCTGCACCAGAGCAAAGCAGGTCATCCCAAACGTACACATTCAAGCCTTCACCCACTCGACTCTTCTCGCAATATGTCAAATACTTTTGAAAGCTTCCTTCCTCTTCTTATGCAAGGATTATTATATTAAGTGCAAGCTGCCCTCTGCTACCTTGTCAATGTGGCCATTCTTTATGGTCAGACAGAGAGTCATTAGCCTATTCAACTGTGTGCTTGTGTGGGAAGGGAGGAAGGCATCTGTTCTGTATGCACAGCACAAGGCAAATGACTAGGGATGGGAACCAGGGCTGATTTTTAACCCCCTTCCTTAGCGCTGTCACACTGAGGCCAAAAGAAATCAACTAAGTCAGCAGAAAGCAGGGATTGAAACTCCAAGAATACATTTAGTCACAAGCATACTCGAAAATTAAAGTCTTTAAAATTATGAAAGGTTTTGATAGGGTAAACATAGAGATGTTTCCATTTGTGGGGGAGACCAAAACTAGGGGCCATCAATATAAAATAAATCAAATAGGGAAGACAGAAGAAAGTTCTTTACTCATGGTGGGAATGTGGAAGTTGCTACCACAAGGAGTAGTTGAGACAAACAGCATAGATGCATTTAAGGGGAAGCTAGATAAGTACATGAGGAAGAAAGGAACAGAAGGTTATGCTTGAAGGCTTAGTTAAGGAAGGGTAGGAGTAGGCTCATGTGAAGCATAAATACCAGCATAAACCAGTTGGGCCGAATGGCCTGTTTCTTGTGCTGTATATTTTACGTAATCTCAGATTCCTAAGGTACCAGCTAACTCCCAAACCGAGCCCTGGCGATGGGTTTAGCAGCCGATGGCAGGCAAGTACGAGGCAAGCAAACATCAATTCAGTGAAGACGATCACAAAATGTATTTATTTAAAACAAAAGCTACAAGATAAACTGCAGAGAGAGAGAGAGAGAGAGAGACACAGCAGCTGGAGGCCAGCGTCTGATCTTTGTGGCCAACATAAGAGATTAAAGGATGGCTGCGACGGTTGTGGTGAGATGGGGGGGCGGAGGAGGGGAAGGGAGGAGAGGAGAGAGAAATAGTGTGGTCTCCTCAGAGCAAGAGAGGCGTCACACTCGAGATAAGAAAAACAGAAACAACTTTGGTCAAAGTAAAAAATAGAAACGGATCGTGAGTTTTAATACGTGATAAACGGAGACGTTGTCTGGTAAATGTGGGAGCACAGATCCCAAAATAGATTGTGTTGCAGTGGAGTCTCTGTGGGCCGGTGAGTTAATTCTGACTTCCTGATTAAGGAATCCTCTTAGAAGTGGAAATACATTGGACCCCAGTGACTGTCAATTAACAGCAAGAGCACACTCCACATGTGGAGCAGCCTTGTTCAATACCCGCATTAGTGCCCTCTACCTGTAATTAATAATCCTTGCATTTGTATAAGCGCTTTATCACGTCTTCAAGACGTCTCAAAGCACTTCACAGAATATACTGTAAAGGGAATTGACTGTATATTTTCTGGGTGAAACGCTGCAGCCAGTTGCGCACAGCAGCGTCCCACAAACAGTTGTGGATTGAGTGAACAAATTATTAATATTTTTATTTTAATGGTTCTCTGACTGCTTTTCTCTAAACTGTTCCTCTCTTATTGTGGTGATGGAGGGAGGGGGAGAAGGAAAGAATAGAGGAAAGAGGAGGAGGGAATCCAGCTGAGATCTGGAACTGTTCAGAGAAAGAGAGAGAGGGAGCTGTAAAGAACATTTAATTTCACTTCCTGATAAAAGGTCTGAAGCAGACTCTCGCCCCCATCTGGAATCAGGGGCCCGCACAGTGCAAGGCAAATGACAATCTGGATCTGGACACACCAGATCAAAACCATCTGAAACATCTCTCTGCCCAGGTAAGTATGGGATTGAAAGACCCCGGGTAGTAGATTCAGTGTCCACCACACAGAGCTAGGGTTAACCTGCAGCCGGACTAGACAACACGCTGGTTGGTTCTCAGTGGGGGAGCCGAGTGTTTCTCTTCGTGCTGCTCCTCCTGCTCCTCTGCCCGGGGCCGCTTTCGTGGGTTCTCTGTCACCGGCGAGGACGAGAACGGTCCGGGGGGCTGGATGTCACGGAACCCGTGCGACTGTAAAGACGACAACAGAAAGAGCAGCATCACTTTCAAACTCGACCATCAGGAGATTGCATTTCTCCTGCATTAGCCCAAGGAACAATACCAGCCCTCGACCAAACCCTACCTTACACACACCGGAGCCTCCCCCCCCCACACACACCAAAGCCTCCCCCACCACCCACACCAGAGTCTCCCCACACCCAGACAACAAGGAGCTCTCTGTCCCCCACTCTCCCCTCAGGAACTTCTACTCAATTCCCCCCCCATTCTCCAGTGATAATTGCACCACAGAGAAGTCTCTGTGGCGCAATGGGTTAGTGTGTTTGTCTGTTAACCGAAAGGCTGGTGGTTCAAGCCCCCTTCAGGGGCGATCCTCTTCTGAAAGAAACATATTCTTCTTCAATTCGTTCTTTGGTGTGGGTGGGAGGCTCTGGGGTGTGTGTGTGTGTGTGTGAGGGGGGGAGGCTCTTGTATGTGTCTGGGGGTGTGGGGGAGACTTTGGTGTGTGGGTGGGTGGGGTAGGCTCTGGTATGTGTGAGTGTGGGGTGAGAGAGGCTCTGGTGTGTGTGTGTGGTGGGGGGGTGGGGGAGGCTCTGGTATGTGTGAGGGAGGCTCTGGTGTGTGTGTGTGTGTGGTGGGGGAGGCTCTGGTATGTGTGAGTGTGAGGTGGGGGAGGCTCTGGTGTAACTTGAAATAATGTCATGAACAACTTCATAATTGTTTTGGATAATTATTTGGGGAGGACAAGTTTGCAGGGTTATGGGGAGAAAATAGAGGAGTGGGATTGAATTGGAAAAGCTCTTTTCAAAGAGCCAGCACAGACACGATGGGCCGAATGGCCTCCTTCTGTGCTGTATAATTCTATGATAATGTGGCCTAGGAACAGGATGTTGGATCACGCATTTTGCTGGTAAATGAAGTGTGTGTGTGTGTGTGTGAGTGGGGGAGTTACAATCAGTGGCACATACAGCGTATTGGAGCTGAGACCATAACATTTACGATTCAGAAATAACTTGAGCATTTGAAGAGAAACACAAATAATAACAATCCTTGCATTTGATATTGCCACCTTGTCACATCGTTGAGACGTCTCAAAGCGGTTCACAGAATATATTGTGAAGTGGATTGACTGTGTATTTTGTGGGCAAAATGTGGGAGCCAATTGCGCACAGCAGTGTTCCACAAACAGTCGTGGATTGAGTGACCACATTTGTTTTTCGAGGGATTATTATTCCCAGAAAGCAATCTGCCCATCGACTAACAACCAGGGTCCTACTTTCTGCTAGGTAAACAGAGGCGTGTGGAGCAAGGAAACTTGCCTAAGGTTTCCATAAAAGGAAACCATAAAAGGAAACCTTACGAGGAAAGAGCAGGGAACTGGGACAAAGCAGCTGACTCCAGTGCAATTGCTGGCATTGGCACAGGCTCGATGAGGCAAACTGCCTCCTTTTGTGCTGTAATTTCTATGATTCCAAGGCTCAGAGATGTAAAAATTGTCGAGTGAAGAAGCGAGAAGGAGATGGTTCCTGGAAACAATACGAACAGCCGAAAACGGAAAGTGCAGCATTAATTAACTCAAAAGGTCAGTACATTCACACGCTCACGTATTCATGGCACTGTTTATTAGCGCTCGTGACAAGAGGCCATTCATGTCAGGTTTTATATACATTGCCACACTTGTATGTTAACAAGGCTATTGGCAGTGCCTTATCCTCTAGAATCTATGCAAATAAAAAAAAATGCCTTGGTTGGTTTCCAACCCAGCCCAGCCCAGGCTGACTGACTGGATCAAAAACTCGCAGAGGGTGGGAAGGAACACGTTCGGTCAGGTCCTTTTAGGTGAAGTCCACAACTAAAGTCTCTGTGCGCGGCCTGAACTTCTGTCTCGAGTTCCAAACCCAAATCTTTCCATTCAGTCCACGACTGCGCAAAGTGGTTATTTACCAGCATGTCAGAGCAAGATTGTGCTGGAGCTTAATGGACGGAGAGCCTCAGGATGGAGAGAAGAAGCTGTGGAGGCGAGAACTGCTTCCATAGATCAGCTGATTTTTGGGGCTGATGGATACAATTGACCCAGAGTCTTATTGGAGCAGAAGGCTGCCGACTGTCCAGGGAACACCGGGTGTTTGTGGCAGCCACGTGTGGCGGATTTGGATGCTGCAAATCCTTCCCCTGTGGGGCAGGCTTTGGGATCTCGATGCACATGACCGAGCAGGGACGCACACCCATGTGGTGGTTAGCAGGGGAGAGGTGTGTGTGTGTGTGTGGGTGGGGGGCGAACACCATATCTCTGGAACCGGAATGTCAAGTAAATAAATCAATGCAATCCTTCCGGCGGTGGCTCAAAGGTAAACGTGGTCATGTGGGTCACAGGGGACGGTTGGATCGGGCGGGATTGGATGTATATATTGTGTATATACTGTAATAAACTTTGTATTTTGGTACAGCGCCTTAGCACGTCTCCGAGAAGTCTCAAAGCACTGCGAACGAAGATGTGGTGCCGCCCATCACCTCCCGCCCGCGGACCTCAATCCGTTACAATCCTCAGCACCTAGATTGCCAAGCATCGAAGGTTTGCCAACAGGTCTCAATTCAATTCAAAACTAAAATAAGAAACAAAACAACAGCAACAAGAAGGGCGAGGTACTCACGGTTATCTGGTACGGCACTGTGGCCTCTCTCTGACTGGGGGATTTGTAAAGCGAGGCGAACCTGCAAAGAAGGCAGAGAGGAAGCACAAGCTGAAAGCAAAGGCTTTAGAAAAGCGGCTTATCATCAAGGCCTGGTGGATTTTCTTATTAAAGCCATCATTATTATCACACTCTGCCGAGGAGCGTAGGGGCTGAGGAGGCGTGACCCTGCACCAATTTCATTCACATGATTCGAAGGGTCACTCAATCATGCACATTGAACAGCATAGTGTGTGTGTGTATTAAAAAAAACGCAACACGTTTGGCAATTAAATATGACAAAGCTAATCTGCAAAATTATAACCTCAGTGCTCCTGGTACGGTACAGAGACCTAGTTCAAATTATCAGCGCTGTGCTCACGAACGTGCACTCTCATGCACACACAGTGACCACACGGTAGTCCAGCAAGGCAGGACACCAGGTAGGTCCAGTCGTGAATTTTGGGTCTGTCGATCAAAGGGACGTAAAACTCGAGAATTCAGAATGGCTGAAAAACACGGTTTTTTTTGTAGCCCCCAATCACACTGAAATATCTCGGAGCACTTCAGCGTAATAGCTGTCAAGTGTTGGAACCATTTTCCTGCAGGCAAACACAGCAGCCACTATGCGCACAGCAAGGGATTCCCTAAAACTATAATAATAATCCTGGCATTTGATATAGCGCCTTATCACGTCTTCTAGACGTCTCAAAGCACTTCACAGAATATACTGTAAAGTGAATTGACTGTATATTTGTGGGCGAAACGCGGCAGCCAATTACGCACAGAGGTGTCCCACAAACAGTCATGGATTGAAGTGACCAATTTTATTATTGTTTTTTTTCTTGAGGGATTATTATCAGAGGTGTGGAGTAAGGAAACTTGACCAAGATTTCGCCCTGCCGGGAATCGAACCCAGGTCTCTCTGAATTGAATGACCAATTCATGAAGTGAATGACCAATTCATCTGGGGGTATTGTTGTCCAGGACAACAATAGCAGAAATTCCCTTCTCTTTTCAAATTGCAGCAGGGAATCTTTTAGCATCGACCTCAGCAGGCAGATAGGACTTTTGTTTAAACTCTCATCCAAAGGACATCGCCTCTGGCAATTAATTATTATTAGATCCAGGGTTGCAACTCATTATCGCATCTTCTGTCCCATTACAAAGTGCAAATCTCCACAGACAGTCAATGCCTCTTTGTTACAACAACAAATTACATTTGTATAGCGCCTTTTACATTGGGAAGATATCCTAAGGCGCTAGACGGTCAGGGATTTGGACCCGAGCAGAGTGTTGGGATCAGGGGAATGGAGGGCAGTGAAAGTAGGTGTAGAAAGATGATTGAAGGCTCAATATTCAGAACCCTGCAGTACTGTCATGTGTCTGGGCACCAGTGTCCAGTTTAATTAATTTGTGTACAGACACCAGATGGGATTTCTTCACCCAGAAAGGGGAACAGACTGCTTGGACCCGGTTCCCAGGAAGCTGATGAGGCAGGGACTCATTTAAGAAGGCGGAATGAGAAAACTGTATAGTGGAGTACAGATTCTGCGAGGATGAGATCAAATGGACCATAACTGAATAAAATCGGTCACTGTCAAGTTACAAGCCAACAAGAAGCGCCAATCAAACAAAGGAAGGTGGGCAATGCTCACGCTTTCCCCTTGCCCCCTGAGGACTAAGCCCAGCATTCAAATCCACCTTTGCACTTGCTTGGCAGCTCCCCGTATAATCCTCACTGAGCCCTTACCTCAGCTTGCCTTCCCAGTGAAGAATCAAGCGCAGAGTGGCTGCGTGGCCCCAGCTTTCACCTGATCAAAGAGAACTGAGATGAATTAGCCTCAGCATTCCCGAGGGAAAGGAGGAGAGAGAAAAAGGGAGATAGGGATCCCACACAAAACTGTACACGTTATTCTGCAACTCCTTCTCAAAAATAAAAACAAACTAATTGATTTCAGTTGATTTCGCCCACACAACACACAGTTAATTCACTTTACAGTATAATCTGTGAAGCGCTTTGAGATGTCTCAACGACAGGATTAAGATGATGTATCAAATGCCAGGATTATTATTATTATTCAGTCACATTTGGTTTTCTCACTGCACCCGACACAATGAATTGGGGAACCTTCAGTACTGCCACTGTTAACTGTCATATGGGAATAATCTGCAGATGACTCTCGCTCCCATAGGGAAACACCCAGCTTGTCCTTTAGCATCCCCTCCAGTGGCAGAGCAGAGACTGGGAACCCCAGAGATAGACGCACACACACACCAACCAACCAACTACTACACATACACACATGCACAAACACATCAACCACACACATACACATGCACCAACCACAAACACACCAACCACACACACACACAAATTAGCAACCCCACACTCTCGCACTGTGAGTTCATGCTCAATCCCACATTACACTTGCAGTCTCTTTACTTGTACAATACAGATTTTCAAACCAGAAATAAATCTGAATTTTCTGATCGTTTTGCGTTCACTTTGACAGTAATGCCCTCTTGTCAAGCTAAGATCGCCAGGTGTCACAATTCTTATCACTGTAGTTACTGGTCATAGGAATAACAATAATCCTTGCATTTGATACAGCACCTTTGAGATGTCTCAAAACACTTCACAGAATATACTCAGCACAAAATGAACCCTGTGCACTTTACCCAGTGCTGGGCCCTGTATAGACTGAACCCATCTTACCTAAAGCAGGGACCATCTTAGACTGACCCTGTCCAAACCGAGTGGTCATCTGATTTGTCAAAACGACCTGAAAGAGAAAGCATCCACTGTCAGATAGTCATTCGTCTCTGACCCCAGGCAAGAATTTATCTCCAGATTTTATTTGTTGGGTGCGGATTGGGGGGAGAAAAAGAGAAGAAAAAAAAAGAGGAAGTTAAAAACCCCAAATGTGCTCAGCTGAGAGAGGAGCTTTTTCACTTGGCCGTTCTCAGCCCAGTTCTGGCTGGAGTCTACGGAGGATCTTCCTGGTTCTCTATTATTAGAACGGGAGCCATTATCAGCACAGGACACTGGAGGCTCGATAGTTGGCATATCCCTCATTCGAATGAAGTGTAGAAAGTAATTAAAGCCGCCAGGGAAACTTCAAACGTAACGGTCTATTTCCCTACAAGGAGGCAGCTAATGCAATGAATAGGAGAGCTCCTTTATGGTGAGTATTATCCTCTGTTCTGACCAACAGCAGGTGCAATGTCCTTATCCAAATGTCTGCAGTGAGAAACCTTTAAACACTGCTGGCTCCCGGATTGTGGCATTATCACCAGCAGAGCCTCAGGTTATCAATCAGTGTTGTGGTAGCTTGAGACGCAAGCATTGCATGGTGG
Source organism: Callorhinchus milii (assembly GCF_018977255.1). NCBI lineage: Eukaryota > Metazoa > Chordata > Chondrichthyes > Chimaeriformes > Callorhinchidae > Callorhinchus > Callorhinchus milii. The sequence goes on along the minus strand of NW_024704751.1, from coordinate 1,884,035 downwards.
GGGGGGGGGAGAAAGCTGCATTCTTCTTCCATTCACTGATGATGATACCTTCCTTGGTTTCCATTCAAAAGCATGTACAGATACAAAGATATACATTTCTTAGATAGATATTTGTTAGGTCATAGATAGATATGTTAGGTCAGGGAATTAAAGGATATGGGGCAAGGGCGGGTAACTGGACTTGAGGTACAAATCAGCCATGATATTATGAAATGGCGGAACAGGCTCGAGGGGCTGAATAGCCTACTCCAGTTTCTGTGTTTAAAAGCAACCAACCACGGCTCGCTCGACAGATGCATGGTGGTGTGGATCCAACCAGGATATCCTCATGTTGCTTAGTTGTTGAATCTCAACTGCTGGCAATGAAGGGGAGACTGGGACTTGAGATTTCATACTATAGAGCAGTGGTAATAACTATTCAATGTTGGTCACTCTGTCCTTCCAGGCAATATCTAACATCTTCCTTAAGCGCTGCATTCCAAAGGCATTCAGCCTCTGCTTCAAAGTGCAGAAATAACACTGAAGCCTCAGCTCCTTCCAAAGAACGGCCTCCTGAATCTGAGAGGAACTACATTCACTGAAACATGCAGAGGAAGCATTCTGTTACTGTTTAAGCTTAACAGAATTACCCGCCCCCCCACACACACCCAGACTCTAATAAAGATAACAACTTTAAAAGCGTTTAGGTGATATTCCCCAAACCAACGCTGGAATCTGGGCAACAGCAAAGTCAAAGGCACCTTCAGATAGCATAATGGATGCTATCATCTGCTTTTGGGTGAAACTACTTGAACAATGTTGGGATTGTAGTTATATCCTGACTCTTCTTTTGGAGTGAATGTCCCATGAAACAACGATGACAAGTACACAACATTTATTTCGAGCCCCTCACTTAGGGCAGCGTCCCAGAGCACCTTTCAGTGATGGAGCACGATGCAAAGCCGGGGGAGGTGGAGGTGACCGTAGGCACGGTGATGTGATCACACACTATATTTTCCACCCCATCTCAAAAGGGCCTTATTATTGAATCAAAGGGATTCAAAACATTGGTGCTATTTCAGTTTAGCAGCTATGCTGGTATCAACTGCCCTGGACTGTGGATTTCTAGACTTCCATCTACTTTGTTTGGCTTCACTACACCCTGGATTTCCTTCTTGCCTAGACTCATGCTGACATCTCCCATCAATTCACATTCCTCGTGGAGGCTAACATTGGCTCTCCCAGTTAAACTTTTATTACTTCAGATGTGGTGAAGCCGAGGTGTTACTCTGAACTCCAGATGGCAAGCATATGTCAAACCAAAGCATGCGAGAATGCACTTCACACGCAATGTGCTCAAAAAGACACCTTTCAACATAAGGAGTCTTTTCGATAGATATTCAGGATCGCACACACACGATTCCTGGCGTCATTGAATGCTAGCACACAGCTGACTAATTTAGCAGCTCCCTTCTCTAGTTAAAAATGTTGTCTTGGGTGTAACTACAGTGCGAGAGTCTCCTTTCAATACATTGATTTGTATATAACTGGGACAGCACTAGAGGGCTACAAATGGCCTCAATCCCTCAGTCAAGGAGTGTTACAAATCAACCACGATTCCTGCTCCTCATGACCATCCTGAGGTGACCTGGGCTGAGGTGCACACGTGAGCAGGATTAGGATCAACTGGGATTACCCCTCCCCCTTATTGACACATACTGCCTAAATTTACCCATAAAAAAATGGGTATCCAAGAGAGGCACATGCCCACATCCCACTCCCATCACGAGTCCGGTCTAATCGTGCTGCTCTCTTTGCCAGATTTTACTCACCGCCACCTTGTAGTCATTAGCCATGCCAATCAGCTGTTGAGCCAACCCGTTCAGGAGCCGGGTTCGAAGCGACAGATCTTCAAAGCCGTGACGGAATGGAAACGCAATGCTGTCAATCACTACCACGCGAACCTAGAAAACCAGGAAACAGCAGTAAAACTCCTGGTAAACATAAGCTGGCATTCAAGTTCGTTGGAGTCCTGTAGTTCAGTGGTTACAGCACTCGCTTCGCAAGCGAGAGACCTGCGTTCCATTCCCAGGCAGGGCGAAATGTTGAGCAAGTTTTCTTATTCCACACGCCTCTGTTTAACTAGCAGTAATTAGGAACCCGGTTGTTAGTCAACTGGTGGATTGCTTTTCCGGAGATAATAATTCCTTCAAATTTATCATAATAAATTGGTCACTTCAATCCATGACTCATTGTGGGACACTGCTATGTGCAATTGACATTTTGCCCACAAAATATGCAGTCAATTCACTTTACAGTATGTTCTGAGACATCTCGAAGACGTGATAAGACACTGTATCAAATGCAAGGATTATTATTATTATTACTACTGAGATGACGCACCTTATTTATGGTTGCTCGATGCTGAAATGATTAAGGAAGGACCACTCTGGGCAGCAAACTTAACACGAGTGAAATGACACTGCTCTACTCAGTCTGAGCTGTGGAAGTTATAATGTAATAATGTAATAATTATTATGGAAGTTATAAGTTATAATATAGGGAGGTGGAAGTTATAATATTGCCCCATGGCCTGCGATTGAAGGAAGGTAAATTCAAAACAAATCTGCGTAAACGCTGTCAGTGAGCGAGTATTAAATGTATGGAACAACTCTATAGGGAGACAATGGAAGCAGAAAGTGTCAATTCTTTCAAAAGCCAAACTAGATAAGATTTCATTTAGGGAATGTCTTGAGATACAGTATATAGTTTGGACAGGACATGTACATGCGAGGATAGTGAAAGGTGAACTGGATAAACCTTGGTCTTCTTTCGTCTAGCAAAATCTTATGTTCTTATGTTGGAAGAGGTTCTAAAATAGGGATGTTCTGCTTAAGTGCTAGCCTCCTAGTCACTGGTAACAGAGACCATAAGCACATGTTGCCCATCCTTTTGATTAGATACTAAACGGAGATCCCACGGTTCAGGTCGACATTAAAGATCCCTTGGTACCTTTTCAAAGGGCAAGGAGCTTTCCCAGTGCCCTGGCCAATATTCCTCCTTCACACAAGTTTACAAAATGAACAGATTCATTCTTAACTTATTGTGCTGCATTTGGGGGCATTATTGCAGGCACAAACTAGCTGCCACACAGCAACAGTCACTGTACATAACACAACTCATTGTATGACGCTTCCATGTGAAAAGGGACGAGTGAGATCGTTCGAGTAAGTTGCCAATCCCAACTTTAGTGTCTGAAGAGACTCCTCGGTCTCCAAGACGATTACACAGATAGTAAGTTCGGAGCGTCTTTAATTGAGGAACAAACCCAGAATGTTATAACAAAGAACAGTAAACATTTCTGTTGTGACTCGAACATCAGCCCCGCTAAACTTCCCACAACTTTCCAACAATACGCAGTATCTACCTCTAAATCTGATAACCTCACATCACCGTTGTTGACAGGAATCTTTCCGGTTCCTTTATGAAACCATCTGTCGTTCCTTGTAGGAACAAAATAAAAGATGCCACAATGGGTTCAAGCACAGTGGTAGTCAATCAAACATTTACAACAGGAAAGATGTCAGGTTTAGCTGAGGGGCAGGTGTGCTGCTCCATCTAGTGGCCCTGGTGAAGGTGCAAACTTGAACAACGAACAACTGCTGACATGCTGATTTTGTGTTAAAAAAAAACAGAAAATACAACGAAATCATCCTTGAATTTGATATAGCACCTTATCGCATCATCGAGACGTCTTAAAGCGCTTCACAGAAGTTATTGTAAAGTGAACTGACTGTGTATTTTATGGGCAAAACGCAGCAGTCAATTGCGCACAGCAGCGTCCCACAAACAGTTGTGAGTGGATTGAGTGAGCAACTTTTTTTAAAAAAAAACCGCGATTATTACCTCCGGAAAGCAATCCGCCAATCGACTAACAAACAGGTTACTAATTACTGCCAGATAAGTAGGAGCGCAGTCATATAAAAACTGTCCAGAATTTCCTCTTACTTTATGTCTTATTGCACTATTATTGCATTTAATAGTTGAGGGGAGGCAGACTTGTAGAATTGTAACTAGACACCTGTAGCTGTGCAAGAGAGTTGTGTCCAATGATACATCATTGAATTCCTCTCCCTCACTAACTGTAAGATGGATGAAAAATCATTTTCCATACTACTTCCATGGCCCAAGTAAAAATTACATACCAGGCATGCAGCGGAGTTGAAGTCTTATAATAATCCTTCAGGATTTACTGTAAGTGTAGCGACTTTACTGGATGTAGTAATAAAAGTGTAGGCAAGTGTGGCAGGCAATTTACGAACAGTAAATTCCACAGAATTTCATGAAATGAATGACTAATTTTATCTGGGGGACTGTTGGCGAAGACGCCAGAAATAACTCCCTTCTCTTTTTGAATAGTGCCACCGGATCTTTAACATCCACCTAAACAGGCAGATGGGCCCTACGTTTAACATCTCATACAACAACGCAGAGCACCCCCAGCACCCTAGATTGTGAGTCCAATGTCCCAAGTTGTGGTTTGAACCCACAACCTTCTGATCAGAGGCGAGAGAGCTATCAACTGAGCCAGGCTGACACACAAATTCTTCAAACCCATGACTAGTTTGTGCTGTGGGTTACACATTGTTCTTTTCCACTGATTTCAGAGGAAACCAGCCCAAACCCCACCATGTCAATACCAACCCCAGTAGCTCTGGGTTTGAAGCACAAACCCACTTTCAGACATCAACTTTATCTGGGGGATAACAGTAGTCTTACTCAAAAGTAACATCAGATTGGCCAGTGTGTAGAAATAGTGCAATAAGGAACTGCTTAAATTCAGACTGAGGCTCATTTTGAGGACAAAGTGGTTGGAACTTGACTCTACAACTAACCGCGCTTCACCTGACATGCGAGGGCTTGTTGCAGACACTTAGTCACCCAAAATGGGATCATGTTCTGTTTTGCAGCATTTTTTTGTTGACAGGAATCTTTCCAGTTCCTTTATGTTGGTTATAATAATAATAATAATAATAATAATAATAATAATAATCCTTACATTTGATATAGCGCTTTTCACGTCAGGAGGACGTCCCAAAGCGCTTCACAGAACACACTGTAAAGTGAATTGACTGTATATTTGTGGGCGAACGCGGCAGCCAATTGCGCACAGCAATGTCTCACAAACAGTCGTAGATTGAATATGACCAATTTATTATTGTTTTCGCCCTCTGCCTGGAATTGAACTCAGGTCTCTCACTTGCAAAGCGAGTGCTCTAACCACTGAGCTACAGGACTCCACAATAAGATAACTACATGATTACCATGACACTAATGCAAGGAGGTAACTCTGACAAGTTTAGCAAGATACCGAATTTTCTTTCTTTATCTTTAAAGATAAAGGTTAAAAGATAAAAGGTTAGCTCAAAATTCACTGGTGGTGGGTTGGGGAGAGGAGGGGGTTAAGCGAGAGTTAAAGAAAAATCCACGATTACAACAACAACTTGCATTTATATAGCACCCTCCACGCCAAGCGGCTTCGCAGGGCGTTTAAATTAGATCAAACAATTAAAAATCCCATTCTGCACCGAATGCACTACCTTAGGATGTTCAGCGAGGAAGTCGGCCAGTAGGTGAACTTGTGCCAACAGCTCCACATAGTCATGGCAACGGAAGTAATAAATGTGAGAGAGGATGCTGGAGACTGAGAACGTCTGCACTGCCATCTGCTGCTCTGCAAGACAGTCGCAGTCGCAGAGAAATGTTAATGCATTGTGTACATCATAATAATCCTTGCATTTGATATAGCATCTCATCACGTCGTCGAAACATCTCAAAAAACACTTCACGGGATTCTCCCGTAATGTGTACTGTCTGCATATTTGCAAGTGAACACGGCAGCCAATTTGCGCACAGCATTGTTCCCCAAACAGCCAGGAATTGAATACCAATTTCATCTGCTTTTGTTGGACAGGACACCAGGAGAAATTCCCTTCTCTTTTCAAATTGTGCCAGGGGACAAGTAGGGGATAGTAGGTTGGAGAGGTAGGAGGGAGCAAGGCCGTGAATGGCCTTGTAGGTGAGGATGAGGATCTTGAAATCAATCCTCTGGGGGATGGGGAGCCAGTGGAGGCGAGCGAGGGTGGGAGTGATGTGGTCGCGAAGCCTGGTGCGGGACAGTACACGAGCTGCAGAGTTCTGAATGACCTGCAGCTTGTGGAGGGAGGTGGCGGGAAGGCCGGCGAGGAGAGAGTTCCCATAGTCCAGCCTTGAGGTGACAAAGGCGTGGACCAGGGTTTCAGCAGCGTGAGGGGTGAGGTAGTGCCGTAGTCTGGCGATGTTCCGAAGGTGATGGAAGGCGGTGCCAGTTGTAGTGCGGATGTGAGGGAGAAAGGACAGCTCAGGGTCGAACAAAACGCCGAGGTTCCTGACTGGCTTTGAGAGGTGGAGAGTGCAGCCTTGGATGCTGATGGTGTCGGCGCCTGAGGTGCGGAGGCGCTGACGTGAGCCAATCAGGAGGGCCTCGGTTTTTCGCACGTTGAGCTGAAGAAAGTTGTCTCTCGTCCAGGACTCGATGTCGGACAGGCAGGCTGTCAGGACATCGGTGGTCGTGGAGTTGAGAGTAGAGGAGGAAAGGTAGAGTTGGGTGTCATCCGCATACATGTGGAAGTTAACTCCATGTCTGCGGATGATGTCACCGAGGGGGAGCATATAGAGGGTGAAGAGGAGGGGACCGAGGACAGAGCCCTGAGGGACACCACATGAGACAGTACGGGGGGTGGAGGAGAAGCCATTCGTTGAGACAAAGTGAAGACGGTGAGAAAGGTACGACCTAAACCATTCAAGGACAGTGCCTTGAAGGTTTAGGTGGGAGGACAAGCGGTGGAGTAGGATAGCGTGGTCGACCGTATCGAATGCTGCCGATAGGTCGAGGAGGACGAGGAGACAGAGGGAGCCCTGGTCACAGATGGTCAGGATATCATTGGTTCAGTGTTGTTGTTGCAAGGATGATCTATTTTATTATGGCTCTGCAGTGCTCAAGTGGGGATTGTGATGGTATCAGCCGGTCCTTCCACGTGAAGCCAATTTCCACGATGTCTCTCAGAGCCTATGTAGCACGCCGTGATCGTATAGTGGTTAGTACTCTGCGTTGTGGCCGCAGCAACCTCGGTTCGAATCCGAGTCACGGCATTGCGGTAAAGCAATGACACGGCAATAGGTGTTTTTTCAGTTTTATTTTAAAGTTGTGTTCTATTCAGTTGGTTGGTTTGGTTGTATAATAGAATAACAATAAATTGAACTTTATTAAGGTATTTAAATTAAGCGACTTAACAAACGTAAAGGTCAGTGAAGGCCGGGAATCAAACCCAGGTTAACTGTTTGAAGGCAGCTATTGCTCACCATTGCCAGCTATTTCGTTGCTTGTGGCCAACCAGAAAGGTTATAATATGTAGGCTGTGGAATGGTTGATAGCAGAGCACGCTTGATTTGCTGATATTAATAGAAAACTAGAAATCTACAGAACAGAAGAGACTATTCAGCCCATCGAATGCGCACGTGCTCACAGAGCAAGGAGATCAATTGAATCCCGTCTCCTTGCCTTATCCCCATATCCCATTCAAACTCTTCTCTTTCGTATGCCTGTTTATTTTCCTCTTGAAAGCTACAATAAGCTCGCATTGATGTGCTTTGTCTTTTGATGCTTCTGCATTTTCATCAAACTGTATTTGTCACCCACTTTCTCAAAAAAAACAAACTAGATTTAATTCATTGATATCTGAAACATGTATATACAGTATCTGATCAGCTAATCATACCTGATATTTTTCCCCCTTCTCCAAACCATAGACACTTTGGTCATTTCTATTCCCACAGAGTATCGCTTTGGATAAAATTGGCTAAATCAGCAGAGAACATTGCTTGCAGCCTGGGTGTAGAGTGCACTCACACAGTAAATTCAAAAAACAAGAGAGACAAGACAAAAACAAGAGAAACCAGTGGGGAGAAAGGAATCAAGAGTGACGGAAATGGGATTAGAAAGAAAATAAGAACTTGCATTTATATAGCGCCTCTCACGCAGAGCAGCGTCCCAGAGCGGAGCATGATGCCGAGCCAGGGGAGGTCACTGTAGGCACTGTTGAAGAGGAAGTCTTCAGGCGCAATCTGAAGTTGGCGAAGGAAGGGGCAAGGCAGAGGGATAGATGAAGAGTGTTCCAGAGTTTCAGGGCGTAGTGGCTGAAAGCATGGCCACCGATGGTGAAACAGAGGGCACAAGAGATATCCAGAAGGTCGGAGCCAGTCGAGCAGAGGAAGCGGGTAGGGAAGTAAATAGATCAGAGAGGTAGGGAGGGGCCAGAGGATGAAGAGATTTGAAAAAGTGTGAGAATCTTGAAATCGATCCTTTCAGCGATAGGGAGCCAATGGAGCCTGGCTGGGACTGGTGTGACAGGTTACAGAGTTTAGTATAGATGAGTATGCGTGCAGCGGAGTTTTGGATCAGCTGGGTTATGTGGATCTAGTGAGACCGGTGAGTAGGGCATTTTAATAATTGAGGTTGAAGGTGACGAATGCATGGATGAATGTTTCAGCTGCGTCTGGGGTAAGGTACGGTCAGAGGCAGGCAATGTGGAAAGAGGCATAGGAAGGCGGTTCTGGTTAGGGACTGAATGTGGGGTAGGAAGGACAGCTGTGGGTTGAACCTGAGGTCGAGGTTCGGTAAGTCTGAGGGATAGGACAGTGAGAATGAGGAGTCAGAGAGGCAGGACAGAAGATGTTGACGAGAGTCAAGGAAGTTGGGTTCCATCTTGTCAACATTTAGTTGTAAGACATTTCCGCTCATCCAAGCCCTGATGTCAGCCAGACAAGCCCACAGAACATTGACAGATTTCGAATTGCAGCTGGAGGAGGAGAAGTAGAATTATGAGTCATCTACATACATGTGGACGTTTACCCCGTGTCTGTGGATGATATCGCCAAGAGGCAGTACGTAGATGAGGAAGAGGATGAGGTCAAGGATGGAGCCCTGGGGTACGACTCAGGTGACTGGGTGGGGGCGGGGGAAAAAAACGCTTGAAGAGACAAAGTGGAGGCAGTTTGTTAGATAGGACTCAAACCAGGCTAATGAGGTCCCTCTAAGGTGGATGAGGGAGGAGAGGGGGTGCACGAGGATGGAGCAGTCAATTGTGTCAAACATGACGGAAAGGTCTTGGAGGAACAGGAAGCCCTGGTCACAGAGAGAGAGAACGTCGTTTGTCACCTTGACAAGCGCTGACCCTGTGCTATAGGGCGGGGCGGAAACTAGCCTGGAGGGGCTCATGGAGAGAGAGATGTGAGCAAAGCTGGTTAGCGACAACGCGTTCTAGACATTTGGCAATTAAGGACAGGTTGGAAATGGGATGGTAATTTGTGAGGTTAGAGGGGTCAAGCAGGTTGGAGGGGCCAAAATGCATACGAATTTGGGCACTTCTTTCCAGAAAAGGTATTTTGCCTTGGAGCAAATATAGCCAAGAATCAATATAGATTGGAACAAAATTATAGGAATGCATTGCCTGAAAGGGTGGTGGAAGCCGATTTGATATCAACTTTTAATAACAACAACAAGATTACTTTGTATAACACTTTTCATGTCAGGAGCACGTCCCAAGGCACTGGAAAGTCCCAAGGCGCTTAATAATAATAATAAACCAACAATAATAAATTGGTCATTTTCAATCTACGACTGTTTGTGGGTCATTGCTGTGCGCAATTGGCTGCCGCGTTCGCCCACAAATATACAGTCAATTCACTTTACAGTGTTTTCTGTGCAGCGCTTTGGGATGTCCTCTCGACGTGAAAAGCGCTATATCAAATGCAAGGATTATTATTATTATAAGAGAGAAGTAGATAATTATTTGGGGAGAACAAGTTTGCAGGGCTATGGGGAGAGTGTGGGGGAATGGGATTGATTTGGGTCGCTCTTCAAAGAGCCGGCACAGACTTGATGGGCCGAATGGCCTCCTTCTGTCGTATAATTCTATAGTGAAATATTGGATAGGTTAAGGATGTATTCTATGGAGCTAAGGAACGAAGTGTTAATTTTTCAAGGTGTTTAGGATTATGAAAGTGTTTGCCAAATTAAGCAGTGAGGTTTTCCCTGTGGGTCAGTCACTTAAGGCAAATTGGGTTGGTGAAGATGAATTTTGTTTCGCAGAATATAAAAAAAACTGGAATGCATCGCTGCAGAAAGCCATAGATGAAGAAATCAGTTGAGGGGTTTAAGAGAGAGATGGATAGACATTTTGGCAGTAAAAATATTAAGAGATGGTGGGAAGCTGAATTTACAAGATATATTCAGGTAAAGAAGGGCCTTCAGACAATTTGATTTTATGGTCACACTTTCTAACTGTCTCTTTACTAACTTTAAATGTGCTAAATTAAAAATGACTGCGATGGCCGGGAATCGAACCCGGGTCAACTGCTTGGAAGGCAGCTATGCTCACCACTATACCACCATCGCCAACTGCTTGACTATGTTACCAGAGAGAGGTTTTAATTCATAGGCCTGAGAATGGTCAGTGGTAGATCAGTTTTGATGGACCGAGTGGCCTCTTCGTGGTCGTTATCTCCTATATTCTAATTTTAAGTGGACTTTTCCTTCAGAATTCATATAGCATACTGCAGTTGTAACGTATTCTGTATTGTGGTTGCAGTATCCTTGGCTTGAAACTGAGCCATAGCATTGTAGAAAAGCAATGTAAAGGCAATATAGCACATTTTATTTAATAAAAACTGATTTTATACTGGTGTTCATATTCCACATGAGGCTCCACACCAGAAGCTAAAAAATACTGAGAAAGCCACAGCGCCTCTCAGCACCACCAGACTGGAGTGGCAGAGGCTTTATTTGAGCCTTTTACTAATATGTTTAAACATTTGAACAATTAACCTGGACACTGTTAGCTGCCTTGCGCTGCCCGATGAAGATTATTTTTAAAAAATCTAATTTGATAGTTTCACAATCTGATTAAGATGGCTGCCATGGGATTGCATGTTTTTGTAGTGCACAATTAGGGGATTTAATGTCCAGTATTTCATGTAGTGCAGCCTAAACCCAAACCGAATCTTTACTCCTTACACTCAAAATAACATTTGATGTTTCCAGAATGGTGTTGTTTCAGAAAGAAGTCAGTATCTTTCAGTGAGATTTTGCTCTTTAGGTTTCACAGAGGCGACGTGTAGCAGAGGCTCCTCAGGCGCCACAGCGTTGTGTGTGAAGCGAATGTTGCTCCGGTCACTGGAAGCGTTTTGTTCATTAGTGCATTGCCAAACCACTGTACCTTGGTTTAATAGGGCTGAAAGCTTATTTGTTATTCTCCATCTGTTGGCCCTACTTTGCTTAAGCCGTATGTAGTCTGATATTCTGCAGAAAGAAATAACCCATCGTGCAAAAATAATAAACACGTTTAATCTTAATGAAAGGACCAGCCCTTACACATAAAACACGAACCGATTAGCTTATCTAAACGGACGCCAAGAGTTGTTTACGTTTACTTATTTCTATGATCACCGATGTTGTAAAAGGTTGTACTGTTCTGGTCGCAGTGACCGTTCCGGGGTTTGTAAACAAACAGCTGACATTTCAGGTGGAAGCCGACGGTGTACCGCGGTGCGGTAGGTGGGTACTTGAAGCTAATTTTCAGCGGCAGCTACAGAGCCCATGTAGCACGCCGTGATCGTATAGTGGTTAGTACTCTGCGTTGTGGCCGCAGCAACCTCGGTTCGAATCCGAGTCACGGCATTGCGGTAAAGCAATGACACGGCATTGGGTAACATTTTTTCGTTTCATTAAAAATATTTGGTTGCTGTAATTTGAAGATTAGTTAACATTAAAACAAATGGCCTTTGACGTTCTTTGGAAATTGTTTTGGCTTCATTTTGAAATGTTAAATATGGTTTAACAGCGCGAAGGTACTTCCCACAACAGCATTAGTGCAGTGAGAGTCACCCCCTCCACACTCCAAGTGGCTCACAGTTACAGCTTTAATTGGTAAAAGTTCCAGTCTCACTCAAAGAAGCTTAAAGGTATTTTTTTCTGCTTTTAAAAACGGCGGTTTTGTAAATTCTTTGTGATCAGGAGTTGGAAAATAAAGGAATTGGCCATTCTCACTGATGGGCAGCGCCTGGAGCGCCGCCAACTCACCTCAGGGAAAGGGCCTGAGCCTCCCGACACTGGGGGTCTGACCTCTGGTACACACGGTGCTCACCCCTGGATTCTGCACACTCCCACTTCCTTTTTGAAATTGAGTATATTTTGCTCTATTAACTATGTTCTCCGATTAGACGCCAACACTAACAGTAACCTGTTGCTCGGCCTCGCTATTCTAAATGCAATAACCTGCCACAGGAGGAGGAGGTATCGGTCACATTATGCGCTACGATTTGATGATGAATTGACTGTTACGCAGCTCTGAGCCGCGCAGACACCGGATAATGGATTAGATTATTTTTCTGGTTTGTTCCTTTAAATAGTTTCTGCAACTATTTGAACAGTGCAGTGGTTTGGGACCAAGCGATCACTTGAAAAGATTGTAAACTTATTAAGTTAGTAACATTGTAGTTAAGGCTCAGGTTAACTAACGGTGATGTGTGGCTAAGGCACTGTGGTCCGTGTGTTGGTTAAGACTATACTTTTGGGGATCATTTCTATAGTTTTTGTACATGAGAAATGCCTTCTATAGAGTCGGGTCTCGCGAACCACGAGGACAATCCATAGTGTTCTCTTCTGAGCAGGAAGTTGGCATTGAGTGCTGTTTCTGAGCAGCTGCTCTCTGTCGTTGATGACTGTTCCTCTCTCTATTGTGTAGAGAGTTGGAGGAAGTGAACACATTCTGAACATAGACGGTAATAAAAGTAATTGTACAACAATAGGTATATTTATTAATAATAAATTATTATAAAATATTTGCAAGCGCAAGTGTCATTAATCCCAATGAAACTGTTTTTTTGCCCTGATTGTGAATGATTTGGACCTGGAAGAAGGAGAAATTTCAAAATGAGCAGATTATACAAACAGTAAATATCGAGGAGGATCCAAATAAAATACAGATAGATATTGATTTTTTGGGGGTCAGCCGGGTGTCTAACAGATACGGAAACCCATCACCATGCTTAAGAGTATTCAAACCAAGCGGAGATTTCCATGCATTCCAACTACATATGGAAATCCCAGAGATAGATTGTTGGAATGGAATGGACTCTGTCTCCCTGGAGGGACTTGTCCTGGTTACCTAATTCCAGAAAGTATTAGCACAGATCTGCAAGAGCCAAGGCTTAGGGACCACAGAGTGTGCGTTGGGGTACATCTGGAGTCTAACCAACTAAAACAGCATAGCTTGCCATTGATATTTCTGTCTGGCAAGCTTTCCCGCTGCTTGTCCATCTTAGGACTACCTTACCCATTAGGGCTTTGGCTTGCAGAGTTAACAGGAGCTGAGTGGGATGACTCCCTGCCCCCAGTGACTGGTCTGCCCTTCCTGGTCCTGCCAATGAGCCAGGCTATCATCAGCAGTACCCTGGAATACTGCGGACCGACCATGAATCAGTTTACTGAGACCGCAGAGGACTTGCTCGATTCCGAAATTTCGGAAACATAATAGACTTGTTAGCAAAACTGAAGCCCACTGTATTGAAGGAACAGTGGCATGGATACAAAATTGGCTGGGAGACAGGAAGCAGAAAGTAGTGATCAACGGTTGTTTTTCAGAGTGGAGGGAAGTATACAGTGGTTTCCCCCAGAGTTTGGTGTTAGGACTACTGTTCTTTTTAATCTATGTAAATGAACTGGACCTTGGTGTAGGGAGCACAATTTCCAAGTTTGCAGATGAAACAAAGCTATGAAAAGTAGGATAGTAGCAGATTGCAGGAAGACTTAGATAGATTGGTGAAATGGGCAGACGCTAGATGGTATAATCTTAAAGGGGGTACAGGAGCAGCGAGACTTGGGGGTTCATATAAGTGAATCTTTGAAGGTTTTTGCAATACAGTATGGTTAAGAGACCTAAAATGTAATCATGTTGTGTGATGTTCTGCAATATGAATTGAAATTGATACTTTTGGGGTGTTCGTCACACATGAAAACTATTGGCATTCTTAAGCATATTCAAATGAAGATCAAATTTGCATATATGCATGAATATTTCCCTATGCCTGGAATAGAGTGCGTACTCTCTCCAGAAGGATGCATGCTACTTGCCTAATATTAAATATAAGGTGCAGATGGGCAAAAGCTAAAGCTTGGAACTATATTAGGAAATTGCAAAAGTTTAAGAAGGCCCTTTGGCACTCTGGTTCTTGTGGCAGGACAATGGGACGATGAGGGCCTGCCTCAGGCTCACGCATGCTAGGATTAGGGACTGTTACTGAGGGACAAGCAGAAGTTCGGCTGAACCGCGGCAAAGACCAGATGGGGCCTGACCCCGGCAGGAGCCGCCCCGGCACAAACCGCTCAGGGCATACCCACTGGGTAGCCCACGAGCCCACCCAAAACTGACTGAAATAAATGTAAGGTACAGAAGGACCCTCGAGATATAACCGAAGGGCGTCCTAAAAATGTATGTATGCTAAGCATGGTGCACATCGGGGCACCTTCCGAAAGCGGCAAGTGCGCCTTATCAGAGTGTGTTTGGGCGAGTACAAGGATGTAGTGTACACAGGGGCGACTCCCGACTGTTTTAAAGGGAGTGTCCCAAAAAACTTGTGCACAACCTATGTGCGGTGAAGGAATGTACTGTAAACAAAGGAATTTATTTTGTATTGGCAGATAAGGAAAAAAATTGTAACAGAAGATGTTGTACATTGTATTTGTTTGGGATTTCTGTTGTACCGAATATATTTATAAATAAATATTTTTAAAAAAAGCAAGCTTCCTGCTACCTGTTCAGCTATGTTTTGGTCAGCCAGGTGTCTGATACACATGGAAAACCATCACCATGCTTAACAATATCCAAACCAAACTGAGAATTCCATTCATCCCACCCATACATGGAAATTCCAGAGATGTTTATTAGAACCTTTATTGTCCAGCTACTACCACCTTGTCTATTTGGCTTTGGCCTGCAGGGTTAACAGGAGACAAGGGGAAATAATTCCTGCTATAGAGGATCAACTTAATTCTGATATTTCTTTGTCAGGTGCGTCACCTTTGACCCAGCTCAGCCCCAATGAAACCTGCTTATCCCCCTCACCCCACATATTACCATCAATGCACTGGAAAGAGCTGTATAAAATTGGATAATTACAATAAAGTAATCTGCAACATCGTCTGTGACATTGATCCGAAGAATCAAATAGCTTTAACTTTAGTTTTGTTTGCAGGTGCCAGTGCGGATATTATAAATAGTCTTGGACAGACCCCACTTTTTATAGCTGCTTTGCTGAACCTTGCCAAATTAGTAGATGTATTACTGGAATATGGAGCAAGCCCTAACCAGTAAGTACTTAACTGAACACTGCAAGTAAATATTTTGGACGTGCAAATTGGCACAAGCAAAATAAATGTAGCTGACTTAACTATTTTCTTGCTGTTTTAAGCTGAGAAGTGTAATATACAAGTACACTATAACTAATCTGTTTTACTATTTCTGTCTAGCCGTTGTGAAGATAGAAGTACTCCAGTGCATGCTGCTGCCTTTTCATGTAGTCAGTGGATTCTTAGTAAACTACTTGACGCTGGAGGTGATTTGCGCCTGAATGATAAGGATGGAAGAATTCCTCGTAACTGGGCTGAGTCAGCAGGGACGGAACAGAATTCTCGGGTAGGGACCAAAGAAACTGAATTTATCTGATTCATTGGTGTTCAGTCAGTACTTTGGGAATTACAAACAGAATGAATTCCCACATAATCAGTTCCTAAATACTGCCTATTTGTCCACAGAAAAAAAATAAAAATGTGAAAGCTACTTACCCCGAAGATATGTCATTTCTTTATACCTAGTTTCCAAATTGAGCAGAACAAGGATGTCTAGGAGGCAGGTTTCCCATCTGTCTACCTTTTGGGCAGAGAATGGGGTGGGAAGACCTGAGAAAAGGGACGATAAATATACTGTATCTTTAAAAAATAATAGTAATTTCAAGCATTAATTGAAATTCAATAATTAAATTCCTTCAGTTTTCTCTCCCATTTTCTTCCTGAATGATAAATTATACGAGGTTGAGAGGGGAAGTAAGAGACACACCAGTAGTACTGCTTTGAAGTGTGGAAGAGAAGCAGAGGAGACTCCTCTTTCTGGCAGTCTTAAATTGGTGCCTCCCTACAGCAATGATATTGTAAAGTTCACCAGTATGCAATTTAAATTAAGTATGTAATTGACTGCCGCGTTTCTTCCACAAAATATAGTCAATTCACTTTTTCACTGTTCTGTGAAGTGCTTTGAGATGCCAATGCCTTGGGACATCCTCCTGCCATGAAAGGCGCTATACAAATGTAATTTTGTTTTTGTATTTTGTTGTTTAGAAGACGTGATAAGGCACTGTATCAAATGCAAGGTTTATTATTATTAAGAAACAAATTAATGCGTTTTGCATTGAATTGCATAAGTATTCCAATAGAACATGTCTTGTGGAAACCTTTTTTGTTTCTAATACCATGAATATTTTCGTCATTCAGATACTGGAATTTATGCAGAGGTGCGCTTCACACATGAAAGGAATTGCACAACAGATTGTCTGCAATAATGCACAGCGAATTGGCAGTTCATCGCAAACACTGATTCGGAACCCTTCTATACTGAACAAAATTGCTTATGGGTGAGAGCTTTAAAATGTTTATATAAAAAGCAATAGATGGGCTCCCAAACGGGGAGCCTTCATATTTCCACCTATGTGCAGGAGTGTCCTGCTGCCACAAGGAGGCGGATTATACATTATACATTATTTGAAGAATATTGTGTATTATTTTGTGACGGGAAAAATTTTCCATGCACATATAAATATTTTTTTTTACATCTCCATCAATATATATTTTGAAATAAAAAAAGCAATAGATCACTTCTCAGCCTTTTGGATACGATAAAGGATGACTTTAATTGCACTTGCTTATGGAAATTGATCTTGTGCAAAGATGATTGCCTAGCATTGCAGATAGATGTGGTTGTCCCTAACTTGGAAATGGTGCCTACCAATGTTTCAGTTGCCTGCTTTAGGAAATTAATTAATTTTAAGTCAATATCCCATATTTTATTTAACTGGGATTTCAGTAGATCATTCAGAGCAGTGGATTGAGATCAAAGTTCGGGAGCAACACATGCAGTACAGAAATGAGTGGGATACATTTTTACTATGAGTATTAATTAAGGAACAGAGTAACAGCATTCATTCTGCTAATTCATACAAGGAACAGCTTGAGAAATCGTAAATTTTATTCTGTTATTTAAGAATTAAAATGTTTACTTTTATTTCTGGAAGATACAGAATACCACCTTATATTAATATAAATTCCCCCTTATATTTACTGTGTAGTTACACATACATATTATAAGCATCACCTTATTCCTGTTTTTAAGAAACAAAGATCTGCAACTTCTCAGCATGCCTAAAGCCAGAAGTATGTTTTCAGAGAGTATTCGGTGTTTTGGATTTGGGAAGGTAAGATAAAAGGACTGTCAGTGAGAAAATTGGAAAAAGTAACGTGTGTGTGGAAGAGGATTAGATTAATTATTTAGGAAATACACATATTAGACACTAATATGAGCTCAGCATGTTTGGAGGTGGTTGTTTCATTCCTATTGGAAAGTGTTGCTTTTCTTTCTCTTGATTTGTTAGTTTTATATGCATGGACCAGGACGTTTGGCTTACCTTGCCTCCATCCCCGTTGTCAATGAGAAGGAATTAGTGCAGGCAGATGATGAACCAACTTTTTCCTATCCAAATGGACCGTACACAACTATGTCTAAGTAAGTGTTTAAAGACATAGTTTTCTTTTATATTTCTATATAAAGTAGATTGAAGTAAAATAAAATTCAGAAAAATCAACATACAATTCTGTATTTTGTAAATTAAAATTACAAAGAGTCAGTGTTTCCACCTCTTCCAAAACTGTTGCAAAGAATTATGAATAATAATAAGAATCTTTGCATTTGATATAGCACCTTATCACATCATTGAGACTTCTCAAAGCGCTTCACAGAATAAACTGTAAAGTGAATTGACTGTATAATGTGGGCAAAATGCAGCAGCCAATTACGTTCAGCAGTATCCCACAAACAGTTGTGGATTGAGTGACCAAATTATTATTATCTGTCTGTCTGCCTGCCTGCCTGTCTGTTTATATGAATAACTTTAACATCCTTTTGTTTATTTTCCGTCAGAATAATCATTTTTGATTGTATTTTATGTCTGACACAGTAGGCCAGGGCACTATAATACAAGGGAACCTCATTATAACTCAGTCCTCTGTGTCCAATAGGTAAGAGGTGGCTGTGTTCCATGTTTGCTGGAAGTGATACTAGTGGTGACCTGAAGACCTAAAAAAATGTTAGCGCTGTACTAAGGGCAGTATAATATTGTTGTTATGGTCAATGACATGGCATAATTATCATTTATTTCTGATACAATTTCCGAGGAATATGACAGTGGAAATATCCTTACATAGCACAATGCACATTCAGGGACTAGATATAAACATAAGATTTGTAAACAAAATATTGTTTGAGAAATAGCATTTCATGGTAAATTACTTACGAATCAACTATACCAGTTGTGGATTGTTTGTATTATATCTTGTACCATTTAGTTTAACTTGGAATGGAATCCGTATCACAGTGAAACAGATGAACCTTCCACCACACCAAAACTGCAGCAAACGCTTGTCGGCTGATCTGCTGATCGCAGAGCAAGAATACAACAGGTTAGCAAATGTAGGCAAATGGTGCAAAATATATATGATTGTATTTTAAGTCACGTGTTTTTTAAATGCTATTTGTGTAAATCTAATAATGTTCTTAACTGAACATCTTTACTACTCCAGCGCAATAAGGACATTGTGTACAAAGACATCTGCTCCATATTCTTGATGGTTATTAATTGTGATCCTATTGCAATTTTTTTGAGAAATAATCATGGAATTGTACAGCAGAAAAAGAGGCCATTCGGCCCATCGAGTCTGTGCCGGCTCTTTGAGCAATTAATGTCAATTGGAGTCCTGTAGCTCAGTGGTTGAGCACTCGCTTTGCAAGCTAGAAACCTGAGTTCAATTCCAGGCAGAGGGCGAAACCTTGGGCAAGTTTCCTTACTCCACACGTCTAATAATAATCCCTCCAAAACAAAAAACAATAATAAATTGGTCATTTTCAATCCACGACTGTTTGTGGGACATTGCTGTGCGCAATTGGCTGCCGCGTTCGCCCACAAATATACAGTCAATTCACTTTACAGTGTGTTCTGTGAAGCGCTTTGGGACGTCCTCCCGACGTGAAAAGCGCTATATCAAATGCAAGGATTATTATTATATATATATATAATCCCACTTCCCAGCCCTTTCCCCATAACCCTGCAAACCCGTCCTCCTCAAATACCCGTCCACCGGGTTTTTAAAAGTAGTTATCGAATCGGCCTCGACTACCCTTTCAGGCAATGCGTTCCAGATTCGAACAACTTGCTGCGTGAAAATTCCCAGCGAGCACGTATTCCTTTGAGGAATAAGAATGCCACGGGAAAGGTGGCCTAACTGTGGCTAATTAGAGCAGTTAGGGAAAGTATAAAGTTAAAGGAAGAAGCCTATAAAACAGCTCAGATGAGTAGTAAACCCGAGGATTGGGAGAACTTTAGGGATCAACAAAGGAGAACCAAAAAAGTGATTAAGAGGGAGAAAATGGAATATGAGGGCAAACTAGCGAAGAACATAAAGACAGACTGCAAGAGTTTTTATAAATATATAAAGAGGAAGAGGCTGTCAAAGGTAAATGTGGGTCCGCTACAGGCAGAGACAGGGGGAATTATAATAGGGGACAAAGACATGGCAGAGTCATTAAACAAGTACTTTGCTACTGTCTTCACCTTAGAAGACACTGAAAACCTAGAATAGAAGGGAACCAAGAAAACAATGTTAGCGAGCAACTGGAGGAATTAATATTAGTAAAGAAATGGTTTTAGGTAAATTATCAGGTCTTAAAACTGATAAATCTCCTGGACCTGATGGTCTACATCCTAGAGTTTTAAAAGAGGTGACTACTGAGATAGTGGATGGCTTGTCTTTGATCTTCCAAAATTCTCTGGATTCTGGAACGGTTCCCATTGATTGGAAGATTGCAAACGTAACACCACTATTTAAGAAGGGTGGGAGAGAAAAGATGGGGAACTATAGACCAGTTAGTCTGACATCAGTGGGAGGGAAAATTCTTGAGTCCTTAATTAAAGATGTCGTTATGGGATTCCTGGAAGACCATAACAAGATTAGGCAGAGTCAACATGGCTTTACAAAAGGGAAGTCATGCTTAACTAATCTTTTAGAGTTTTTTGAAGATGTATCTGCAGGTTAGATAGGGGGGAACCAGTAGATGTAGTATATTTAGATTTTAAAAAGGCATTTGACAAAGTGCCACACAAAAGGCTATTGCACAAGGTTAAGGCCCACGGGATTAATGGGAACACATTAGCATGGATTGAAGAGTGGCTAACGGGTAGAAAACAGAGAGTAGGGATTAACAAGTCATTCTCGAATTAGCAGGAGGTGACTAGTGGAGTGCCACAAGGATCAGTGCTGGGCCTCAGCTATTTACAATTTACATCAATGACCTAGACGAGGACATTGAATGTAACGTATCTAAATTCGTGGATGACACTTGTAGGTGGGAGAGTAAGCTCTGAGGATGATGCAAAAAGATTGCAACGGGATATAGATAGGCTCGGGGAGTGGGCGAGTAGGTGGCAGATGGAATTTAATGTGGGGAAGTGTGAAGTTACTTGTGAAGAGACTTGTACACCAGTCTCAAAAAAGTTAGTTTGCAGGTGTAGCAGCAACTAAGAAGACGAACGGCAGTTAGCGTTCATCGCAAAAGGTTTAGAGTACAAGAATAGGGAAGTCTCGCTGCAACTGTATAGGGCTTTGGTGAGACCGCACCTGGAGTATTGTGTGCAGTTTTGGTCTCCTTATTTAAAAAAGGACATACTTGCCCTCGAGGGGGTGCAGCGTAGATTCACTCGGTTAGTTCCTGGGATGAGGGGACTGACCTATGAGGATAGGCTGAATAAACTTGGGGTATATTCTCTAGAGTCACAGAAGAATTAGGGGAGATCTTATTGAAACATATAAGATTCTTAAAGGGGTGATAAAGTAGACACTGAGGGTCTGTTTCCCCGGTAGGAGAATCTATAACCGGGGGTCACAGTCTTAAAATTAAGGGTCAGCCTTTTAGAACATAGTTGAGGAAACATTTCTTCACTCAGAGGGTAATGAATTTATGGAATTCTCTACCCCAGAAAGCTGTAGATATTCAGTCCTTGAACATCTTCAAGGCTGAGACTGATAGATTTTTTAAAAAAAGAGGGATTAGGGGATATGGGGATAGGGCAGGTAATTAGAGTTAGGTGTGAAGATGCGCAGTGCGGCGCAATAGGTAAATAAGCTGCACTCGGAGGCCCTGCTGTTGTGATTGTTTGTGTGTGTGTGTCTATGTGAGTGTGTCTATGTCTTCTATATGTGTGTGTGTTTATCAGTGTCTCTGTGTGAGTATATGTCTGTCTTTGTGTTTGTTTATTTGTGACTATGAGTGCGTGTGTTTGTCTTTCTCTGAGAATGTGTCTCTGAGAATGTGTCTTTCTGTCTTTGTGTCTGTGAGTGTATGTGTCTCTCTCTGATTTACCATGTAATTTACCACTATTGGCCCAGGTCATGGCTGATCTATACCTCAAATTTATGCAACCTGTCCTCGTAATTCAACTCTCTAAGTCCTGGTATCAAAGGGTCTCATAGAGCTTCACAGAATGCACCGCAAAGTGAATTGACTGTATATTTTGTGGGCAAAATGTGGCAGCCAGTTGAGCACAGCAGTGTCCCACAAACAGTCATGGACTGAGTGACCAAATTATTGTTTTTTTTTAAGGGATTATTATCCCCAATCGACTAACAACTGGGTTCCTACTTACTGCTAGATAAACTGAGGGTGTGGAGTAAGTAAACTTGCCCAGTCTTTCAACCTGCCCAGGAATAGAACCCAGGACCTCTTGCTTGCTCTAACCCCTAAGCTGCAGGACTCCATTGAGTAATCACTACAGCTATATATGTTTAGAATCTTGATCAATGCAACATTATTTTTTACAAACATTCTGTTCTGACTTTAGTAAGCTTCGGCACCCAAATCTTTTGCTGCTGATGGCTGTGTGTCAGTCGTCTGATCTGGATCAGATCCGTCTAGTGTACGAGAGGATTAATCTTGGTTCCCTTTATGGTGTTCTGCATGAGAGGGTAAGTTAATTCTTCATCTGAAGTGTTTTTATTACACTACTTGCATCTTTTAGTTAAGACTAAATGTTTAAAGGTATTATGTTTGGAATGCAGGAATTACTGAAGTGAGTACATTTTATAGAGCACTACATTTAATAAAAGAGAAAATGTAGTCTTGTGCACTAACCACGTTGATCTTCTGCTACCAGCGATGGCCAAGCCTTCCGTCATTGCTTCTGGAACTGCCTGATCCTATTTCCCCATCTGCCTCCCATGTATCTTTAGATCGCAGTTTAAGACCCACCTTTTCGACTCCATCTATAGTCCCCTCACTTTCCTTTTTTGCTCAGCATCCAACCCTGCCACTGCAAGTTGTTGATGTTCTGTTATAAAAACTGGAAATTATTGCACTTTGTTACCACAATTAGTATTTACAAAGATCTGTATAACTTACCAGTTGTCCTCCTAACTCATTATTAGGGGTTCATAAAATAACTGATTCATTAAATTCGATTCATTAAATACATTTAGATTTGAAAATACAAAAAGGATGTTGTCATTCATTTCAGTTTGTGTCTTTCAGCGCTCAGAGTTCCCAGTGCTGCGCGTGGAAGTGATTGTACAGATGCTGTTGCAGATTACTGATGTTCTCATTTATCTTCACTCACGTGGATACATCCATCGAGCTATCACCTCTCATGCTGTACAGCTCGTATTACCTGGCATTGCCAAATTAAGCAACTTTGAATTCATGGTCGAAAGGTACTAGTTTGTCATGTACAGTAATGTCATATAATATTATAATGTAATAATCCTTGCATTTGATATAACGCCTTATCATGTCTTCGAGACGTCTCAAAGCGCTTCACATGATATACTGTGAAGTGAATTGACTTGTGTATTTCGTGGGAGAAATGCGGCAGCCACTTGTGCACAGCAGTGTCCCACGAACAGTCATGGATTTATTGATCACATTTTTAATATTTTAAGGGATTATTACCCCTGGAAAAGCGATCCACCCGGTAATCGAACCCCCAGGTCCTCTCGCTTGCAAGGCGAGTGCTCTAACCACTAAGCTACAGTACTCCACTACCTGCCATCAAATATAGCTCAGTAGCTCAGGAGGGATTTTGTTAGGAATATGATATACTGTGTGGTACTGTGTGGTCCAAGGCAAGATGTTGGACAACCTCAATCTATTTACTGAAACAGAAATAAGAGTAGTATTTGTCAATAAAGAAAAAAAACATTTACAGACCTCATATATACTGATTGGTTAAATTGTGTTAAATACATAGCTTAATGCATCAACAAGTAGCATTTTGTTAAAGCTGCAGCAGGGAGCAGAGGGAGGGAAATTGAGTCATTCTATTAGTTGTTTCTCACATCCTTCCTCATGTCTATTTAGACATTGATCTCATCAGAGGCCTGAGAAAGATATCTTTGCCCTACAGTGAGAAGACAGAATAATTTTTTTTAAAATGAGTCACAAAAGAAAACATTTTTAACCAACATAGAAAATATAAATTCCCAAACAGCCCTGAAACATGATAATATTATTTTGAAAATGCTTCAATATAATTGTAGTTTTTCGTTACTTCTGCAGCGTCGATGGAGGAATATACAGCGATCTCTCCCGGTTTCCTGTTCCTCCACAGTTTTACAATTGGTTGGCACCTGAGGTAATTCGTGGAAAATTCTCCTCGGTCAAGTCAGACATCTACAGCCTCTGCACCTTGATTCAGGAACTCTTTACAGGTGTAGTCCATAGTTCTGGTGTGAGGGATAGTGATACTATAAATATAAATCTTGCAAAATAAACTACAAGGATAATGCTAGAATATTTAATAATGTCACGCAGCTAAATTAGAGATTGTTATTCCATTTTGTCCTGCGGCTCTGATGATCATTTTAAGTTATTAAACGAAAATAAAAACAATATTGTTTTAAGAGAATTGGAGAAATGTGCTCTTCTTGCGGGACATAGATGAACAACATAGAGTAAAGATGTGATTATGTTTTGTGAATCATGTTACCTAAACAGTGTGTAACTGTTAAAATTCATGGTAATCCTGGTCAGCTAATATATTCAGTCTCCTGTTCATCCATTGTATTCCAAAAGCCCAGTTTTCAAGATTTCTTATTAATGCAATTCTCAACTCTTCAGATACTGTTCCATGGGAAGATATGGATGGACTGGCTGTGAAGGAGCTATTGGGAGCTGGACATTGTTTAAGTGTAGATGAACGAGTACCTGCGCCATACTATGATATTGTCCGAACTGGGATGCAAGTTAAACCTCGGAATCGGACTATGTGTCTTCAAGATATCCGGTTTATTCTGCGAAACGACATCAAGGTGCCTACTTAGCAATGACTACAGGGAAAAGCTCACAAACACTTTAATGATAACATTGAACCAGAATTTTCTTATTTCATAAAAATCAAGAGTTGGAATCTTCACTGTTTTTACTCCTCACATTTTAGCTACTGAAGTTAATTCCAGCACCCCACTGCAGTACAGGCTAGGCTTTGAACCTTGGATCATACATGATCTGTATGGTGCGGTACCAAACCGTGCATTAACCCACTGAGCCATTGGTGGAGTTTAGAAGGTTTTTGTTAAATGTCCTTGTAGAATAGGAACTTTATTTTTACATTAAAATCTGTGGTTTATCAATGAATATTGTCACAAGAGATTAATATAGATTAGCTTGGATATATTGCTGCAATATAGAAAATGGATGTGTGAATTAAATTAATTGCACAATATCTTTTAAGTTTTCTCTCATTCATCCCAGGACCTGATTATCAATCAGAAACATGCTTTTGAGAACGTTGATAGTGATATACAGAGCGAATGTGTTAACATACCTGTTGGGGCTAGCACAGATATTTCTAGCTACAGGAGGCAGCCTGAATACTTGGAACAACTTGAAATGGAGAATACTGTCAGCAGGAGAGAGACTGAGTATTTGGAACAAGGCCAAATCATGTATAATGATGGTATGAAACATTTTGTAATGTATAGGATGATTGAATTTTTCTTACCACTATACAAGAATGTGTAGGGGTTCTTTTTATCCTCTGTATCAGACTTTCATTTTAAATTTAAATGTTTGCAGCCTTTCTTCAGTCTACACATATTAATTTATAACAATACTTTCATAATGGTAAATAATAACTGCAGAATATCCCCTGTTAACATGGGAATTTGGGGTGCTGGTGAGGGGAAACTGCAGAAAATTATGGCTGCTAAAATGATCTTGAAATAGAAGTCACCTGTGACTTTGATACAGTTGTGCAGACAATTGTGTTATTTGTTGTTTAGATATTTTTGAAAAACATTGAAATGTTTCATAGATTTTTTTCACATGTTTAAATTCACTGTTGAGAAAGTAAATGGACTACAGCTGTTTCATCCATGGGTTTGAAAAGTCCATACATAAACTGAATTAATTGTACACGACACTTCCTACAATTAATGGTCAAAATGGGGATAAACTTCTATATTTGCCCATTATCGATTTTTTAATATTGTTCTAATTTTGTGTTTCTTACCTGAACTATCCTACTGCAGTGATTTTTATGCTGCACTTCAATTGTAAGAATTATTTTAATTACACAGCAACTTCAGAAAACTTCGCTTCTAAGTGTTCTTCAAACCATGCTTGAAATCTTGACAAAATTCTTCCTCTGATGAGTTTGTAATTTGTGTTTCTACTTTAAAAATTGATGCAGACTGCTTATTTGTTGAACATTTAAATTGTTTTAAAATTCTAAACTATAATCAGCCCCCAAAAGAAACTGCAGTTTGAAATAAGGAAAATGTTTATATCTTGTTTATTTTTCAGACTATCAGTATTACAACATGGGTCGCCGCACAAGCTTTAGTCCTAAGCAACAAAGCCAAACAAATGTTGAGGCCGACAGTAAAATATCACAGGAGATTATAGTGCTGTGTAATTCTTGGAAAACAGAACAGATTACTGATGATGGGATTGCTTCCAGGGCACCCGAAAAAGTTTTTCATAAAGATAAACTTAGCAGTGGCTACAGTTCATGGAACAAACCTGAGCAACACAATATACCTGAGTTAGCTGAAACCAACCCCATAAAATATGGCATAGAACAAGCAGATATTCTCCAACACTTAAATGAACTGGACGTTGTATTAGAGAAAGAAATTGTGGTTACTTCTGAAAGACAGAGGGCAGGTGATGGTTTAGAGGCAGAACAGTTACAGTACAGTGACACACGGTATTCCGCAGTGGAGGACACTGATGGACATAGCAGTGCATGGTTGGAAACAGACACCGAATATGCAACAGAAGAGGAAGACAAACAGAATGATCCGACTCCAAACAGATGCTCAAAATGGACAGTAGTAAAAGATTCAAGAAGTGATCAAGACAGGTATGGCCAAAGCTCTTCCAATTCACTGAACAGAGCATGTGAAGAAGAGAGAGAAATTGCTGCCAATGTATCAATTCAGCATTCAGTCAGAACCTGCTCAATCAACATTCAGGCATCAAAGAACCTGGTACAGCAAGCGTGTAGTGCACTTGATCATGTAAAAAGACGATGTGACCCTGGGGTTAATTCATCACAGAAGTCTGTGGAAATTGATAAAATGAGTGATTTTCAGCCATTGGAAAAGGTTCCTTGCAATAAACCAAGCTATGATGAAGTGGACTATCATAAAAAAAATGAAAAGGGGAATAAAAAGTTTGACTCAGATAACGAAGGTAATCTTGTGATCCCCATATCCATAGCTCCACCAAAACGCTATCGGCCACCTGTGTACAGAGCGGAGAAGAGAAATGTGTCTGGGAGATGTCGCAAAGCAGCAGCAAATCTTCCAAATTGGACACAAAGTCAGCATGCATCAACAGGGAAAGACAGCACCAACTCTGAGGTTTTGAGAACATCGGACACGTTTGCCGATGGGACACAAACTACTTGCTCACTTAAGAACCAAATTAATGAAGAAGAGAGTGATTACAGCTCTGCTCTTGATGAAAGTTTTATGCACAGCTCTACTCTTGATGAAAGTTTCATGTCTTTGTCAGAGCAAAAGGTTGCAAAAGTCTCCAAGGGTAGGAAGGACCGTAACAGATGTATAATACATGATCAGAATGCAGAGGTCATACCTGTAAGTGTACAATCACCTAACGTGTGATAAGCAGAGCAGTATTATTTTGGGATTATTTATATTTTATTTACCATTTTGTATATACTAGATTTTTACTTTTTATCTTACTTCCTTATGTCTTTCTACCCATCAAACTCCATTCATGATCCTGCTTTCCTATCACAGAGTTGGGAGAATTGGCTACATAATCCCTTCAAAAACAAAACCTCTTCAGCCAAAAAGTGTGAGAGGCACATGAGTCCTTATCATTTTTTCTTTGGTATGGTGGACAGCATTCATTCAATGGAACTCATAAAAATTATCAAAAACACAGCCGGTAGCAGAACAATGCCACAGAAATGTTGGAGCACCATTTCACCCACAATATATATAGTCAATTTATTTTTCATTATATCCTGTGAAGCGCTTTGAGACGTCTCGAAGACGTGATAAGGCGCTATATCAAATGCAAGGATTATTATTGTTATTATTATTATGTGATGCCGTGAAATGGGGAACTCGGGTGTAATCCCAAATATTTCCTAAACTAAGACAGTCTGTTGAGGAATAGGAAAAACAGCAAAACTGAAATAGCAGTAAAAAGTTCAAAGAAACAAATATAATATCAGGGTGCACAGTCTGGTCAGGTGGTCATCCATTTTTACTTAAAGACTGAATAACTTTTACATTGAAGAGTAGACTCACATCTTTTGAAACTCAGCCTGTTAGAACACTAAGCTACGGTACCCACATTTTGGTGGGATCAGGATTTTATTCCTCTGCACTATATGAGTGCAAAAACTGAGCCTGCTGCTATAATTGGCACTAGCTGAAGGCCAAGTACCTTTCCACAGAGAAGAGGGAAAATTGGAGAGTCATGTTAGGCCTTTACTACGTATATCTCAATTGACTCAGAACAACCTTTTGAAGGAGTGTCTGCAACAAGTTTGGCTTCCTACTTGCTCAGCTCAATGATATGCATAGTTAGAATAGGGGTTATGGAAAAATATAAAAACTGGTTGGTAAATTTGAGTTTGACTGAATATACTGGGTTTGAATCTGCAATCACCGAGTGACCTGAAAGTTTGGTGGCACTTTTTTCCATGTTTAAATTAGTTTAATTGAAATAAAGTTTCTCTTTTTTTAAAGGAAGACTTGACCTTTTCATATTTTGACTCACAAAAGACTTCTTTATATCAAATTAAATTTTTTTTGGTTAAACATGAGCAAACGCTCATTACTAAGATCTCCAAAACTGATAGATAGCATATTATTTTATATTTTTATAAGTGATGGATATAATATTTTAAATACATTTTCTTTGTTGCCCAGGCTCACAAAGGTTGTATATCTATGAGAATCCCAACAGAGGTCAGCCAGCGAAGATATAGAAAGCAGTGTATTTACCTGTCAGGCAATGGAGAAATACGCACAACTCAAAGGTACCATTATACTTAATGATATTGTAACACTCCTGCCGGATGTTTCCCTCACCCTAGATCCCTGCTGATCCAGCTGGTTTGCAAGACTGTGTGCAAGGACAGATGGAAGGGCCAATCGTCTACCACTGTCTGCTAGGAGTCAACCAAAGCAAGAAGCAGGGCTTACCTGTAACCCTGAGGGTCAATCAGACTGAGACAGATCAGGTTTCTGATCAATCAGGGACAGAGACAGTTCAGGTAGTAGGTGTGGAGACAAGGCATTAAAAAAGCTCTCATGAATCCAGAATCTCTCTTTTCTCTCAACCCTGGACCCAAACTCAGACAGCAAGAGTTGCCCATGGTGGGCCCTCCCAAACGTCCTGTATGGCTGATCCACTACAACAGAAGGCTTACACTTCCAGCAATCAGTCATTGAGTAAATCTTAGCCGTTCAGAATAAGTTCATCCATGTCTTACCCTTCAAGGGCTCCAAGACACCAACCTACGTGATCGGCGTTATGTAAAGTTGCTGTTACCCAGTGACATTTTGTAAAGATGTCTGTGTAAAGTCATGTTTATACTGTACTTGCTCCATAATTTGCATACAATCCATGATGTTATTATTAATTATTAATAATTTTTTTATTAATATTTTTTTATTACATATTATATTATTTATATATTACATATTTAGATCCTATTATTAAAATAATGGGATTTACTGAATTATCTTTGTTTTGAGTTCCTTGCACAAGTATCTTCTTGGTTGATAAGATCATGTTTCCTGCAAATGGGCCCTTATAAAGATTTTAAATTGTAGTGGACCTACTATGTGTTTGTTATTTCACATTTTAAATATATTTGATTTAATTTGGACAGCACTGTACCAGAGAGAGTGAAAGTGAGACGAAAGAAAGAGACTTACAATTTCTCAAGTTCAGGAAAAACACAGCATCAACATTATAAAAAAAAACAAAAAATAAAAGTTGATCAGAGAACAGGGAAATCCAACTGGACAGGTCAGTGTACATATCTGGCTTGCGAAGCCAACATTCTCCGCAATAGAGAACATAAATCGGTGCCTGCGGCACAATAAGCAACTCACTTTTAGAATCCACTTTTTCTTTGCATGTTAATTTTCCACCTGTGGTAAGATGCAATATAATAATATATATGAAACTACTTAAGAGTCAGAAATGACCCACTTGACCTAATATAAAGATGATAATGTATTTTTCTACAAGTACTTGGAAGTGAAAGTATTACAGGATGAAGGCATGCCATAATATTATGTATGTATTACATTTTTATAATTTCAATACTTCAGGTAGCACCATGTTCCATCTCTGTTTGTACTTTTACTTACAAACCCCCAATCCTTTTCCCATCCAAATATTTTATCTAACTGTCTTTCATTAGCATGGCCTAAGTTGTTTTGTTGGGCTGCTGTGATAACATTACTAGAGGCAGGATTCTACGTATAACTTATTCTGTTTATTTATTCTACTTATTCTGTGAAGCGCTTTGGGACTTCTCGAAGATGTGATAAGGTGCTATATCAAATGCAAGGATTATTATTATACCATTTTTGGCCCAGTTAATAATAGTACGTTATAGCTTTCTTCTCTGTCATTCTATTAGAAATACCATAACTATTTTTATTAGGAACTGAATTATCTCACATAGAATTACAATATGGAAATATGTCAGACTGTTTAATAATTGTCTGATTTTATTTTAATAGATGAAGTGGCAGAAGTGGTTGAAAGAATGACATCGGGATATCTGCCAGTTTCACAAGAGCAACCAAAGGAAAAGGGCCGTAAAAACTCACAGAATGAAAATGAAGAGGAGCTCTTCCGTCGTTTTGCAAATAGATCCCAGGAAAACAGGGAGCTGAAGGACTACAATAGATATTGTGGGATAAGCAAAAAAGTAGAGAAACATCAATTGGATTCTAAACTAACGGAACATGATCCACTCAACAATGTCCGAGAAGAGATGCCGATGGAGAGTGATAGTAGTGGAGATCTAGAGGAAATTTTTCGAAGTTTTGCAGGTCAGATCTTTGGTCTTCACATATAAAGAGGGAGTTTTGCCATTAGTAGCTTTTTTTAAAAGAAAGCTGAGGCCTGAGTAACTTCAGCACTTTTTTTCCCTTCCTGATGTCTTTGACATTGACACACACAGTTAAGGTACAAATACGCAAGGCGTAGTGCCGTCATCAAAGGCACTAAATGAGGCTGATAGTGGGAGGCATCTGAATTATTTTGTACAATTGAAATTAAGCTTTATTATTTTAATGCTCTGCAAATTATAAAGGCAATTGGCTCCTATCTGCGTTTTTTTTGCCATTTTCTTCCCTTGCTCCACTCCTAAAATATTGTATAGTTTGTTTGTGTTTAAATTATTGGAGAGGTTATTCCCCGAACAAACGACAGCAGAATTTGCTTTTGCTGGACGGTTGGGTAAATCGAACAAATCGCCTGGCCCCGATTCATTTGTATTCTTACCTGTTTTAAATATGCAGCTAATGCAGATGAAAATCCGGTTACTCCGGTCAAATTGTCGCTCTGAATGCGCTCACTCGGGCCTTCGTGTGTCCATTCAGCCACGAGTGGCTCTGAGATGGAGATGGGAGGAGTCTAAGATTGATTGACAGAGGACTCCAGCCATTCCCAAGCGGCTGGAGTTGGGCTGTCAATCAGTGAGGGGGGGGGGCGGAGAAACAGGGAAGAACAAGGGAGACGAATTGCGATTGATTGACAGCTGAGCTGCTTGTTGGTCCAGTTCCCATCCAGTAGCAATAGGAGAGAGGAAGCTTCTCTGCTGGTATTTTGCAGCTAAACAAAAGGTAACTATCTTTTACTGAATTCTATACAGGATTTTAACTGCAAGTGAAACATTACATATTATTATACAGCACCACCGCAGCTCCTCTGCTGCACGGGAATAGTATTTTGGCCAACCACGGACATCTCTTAAATCGGAGAAAATGTCCGGCCCCAATGTGTCTGGCTTAACCGGATTCCACTCTATCCTTTTTTAATTTTCGTTGGTACTGGCCAGTATTTTTAAAATGACAGTATTTTCATTTTTGAAAATATACCACATGGCAGAAATATTCCCATTTTATTTGCTGAGATTACCATCATTGGATTCTATTGATTCTGCTAAAAGAAAATATTACTTGGGCGAGCGACATTATGTTTGGGTTCATCATACTTCATGATTTTCCATTTGAGTTGTGTGCCGATGTTTCTCAGGACAGAGAGAATCTGCAGATGAAAAGCTGTCAGAAAGCAGCAAAGAAGAATTGGAGGAGAGAACCGACTTGGATGAGACATTTATCACAAATAGAGGACAAAGGAAAAGTTATAAGGTATATCATTTTAGAAAGGCGCAGGAGGAAATGATGGTACCTCACCCAAGTGAGGGTATCTTGTGGTGAGCCTGATAGGCTTTGTGACTGGGGATCTTGTCCTCACCCGACATCCACACACAAGCACTTTCACAAATAGTATATTCTTTCACAAACACTTTTAAAACACTTTCACAGACACTGTATATTCATCAGGATTCGGGACCCCAATTTATTTTGTCCCTTTCCAGCCTAAGGAAATAAAGCTAGTATCAGTCAGCTTGCCTGGGAAGCTATTCCAGCTCTTGACCACTCTCTGACTTAAAAAAGCTTCCTAGTGTTTATTCTAAACTTGGCCATTTGCAAGTCTGAATCTGTATGCTCTTATTCTGCTGATGTGATACATCTGAAAATATTTTAGTTTAGTTTTTTTTGTCCGTTTGTGTATCTTATATACAAGACTGTACACAAGGCACCTTCTGAGACATTTCTTTTCAAGTGTGGGGTTATTGTTTTCTCTGTGCATGGACTGAAAAACAACTAGGGATCAGTTTCAAGATTGGAGTTTACAGAGGGTAAAGCTTCTGCTGTTGGGAATTGTTGCTGGTTCATTGCAAGGAGGTGATAGTACTGTGATCACAAGAATAAAGAAGGCTTCCACTCTTAGCACTTTAGTAAATCTTATAGACAGTACTTAGAATTCTAAATAGAACAGCCTTGAAGGACAGCATAATTACAACTGGCAGCACAGCACATGCATGTTGGGCAAAATGGCCTCTTTCTGTACTGAAATATCTCGGATTCTTAACATAGATCCAAAGCAAATTGACCTAAGTGAGTCTTTTTTCATTCTTATCTTCTTATACTCCTCAGATTTTGTGTGAATTGGTGACACTCTAATTTTTTTTTATTTTCAGGAGAATCTGGAACAGTTTTCTACGTCAGATTTTGCATTTGAATCATCACTTGATGTGTCCGATGAATTTTTCACTCCCAATCTTCAATTTGTCTCATTCAGCTCTAGGAATTTGGCAAGTACAGGCTTCAGCAATATTCAGTATGCCCAAGAGGTAAAAATAGAATTAACTCTCCAATTATTGAATAGAGATGAATAAACTCAATATGTAACATTAGAGAAATATGTTTCTGTGTCAGGAGTTCTCATCATCTACACTGAACACTGAAAGGATTATAGGAACTTATTGCATCTTATAATTTATTAATGTTAAAGTTAGGTTTAAATTTGGAAATTATACCAGCTTTTTAACACATTGTTTTGTAGTCCACTACAAGTTCTGAAGAGGAGTTAGAAATTACCAGAGAGGTTTGCCAGCAAAATTTAGATTCCACGAAACATTCCTTCAGTTCAGATTCTGATGCTGTTGGTAAGTACAGATGTCAGAAAGAGAGCAAGTAATAAAATAATAATAATACTTGCATTTGATGTAGTGCCTTATCGGGTCTTCAAGATGTCTCAAAGTGCTTCACAAAATATACTGTAAAGTGAATTGACTATATTTTGTGGAAGAAATGCGGCAGCCAATTGCGCACAGCAATTGGTTGCACAAACAGTCATGGATTGAGTGATCAAATCATTATTATTTGTTTATTTTGAAGTGATTTCTATCCCAGGAAAAGCGATCCGCCAGTCGACTAACAACTGGGTTCCTACTTACTGCTAAGTAAGCAGAAGCGTGTGTGTGGAGTAAGGAAACTTGTCCAACGTTTTGACCTGCCTGGGAATCGAACCCAGGTCCACTCGCTTGCGAGGCGAGGGCTCTAACTACTAACCTACAGGAAAAAAATCTTCCCCTTTCCCCCCCCCAACCCTTGGCTGCCTTGGAGTCATCTGAATTCCTTCCCCTCTGGGCTTCCTCCCACAATTACCTATTCTCCTCGGTCACTCTTCTCCACAGCTCGCTCTCCTCCATTCTCGATTCCCTTGCTCCCCTCTCTTCCCGAACCGTCTCTTATTCAAGTGAGTTACCATGATACACCAGCAACCTCCGTTCCCTCAAAGCACAGCTACATGCTGCTGAACGCACCTAGCTTAAATCAAACTTAACGGTCCATTGGCAGATCTGGCTGGACCTTATCAAATCGTACCGTCCTCTTCTCCATCACCAACCGGCTCCTCCGCCCACCCACTCACCTTAAGTGCCAACTGGAAGCAATGCTGGACTTCCTCGAATCCAAATTCGAGGGGATCTGCGCAGCTGCCTCTGCCATTCCGTCTGCTACACCCTCCCCATCTCCCCTTCTCAACCCGGCCCCTACCCATCCCTCCAACCTTTGAACCTGTCTCCCACTCCTCTCTTACCACCACTATAACCTGCATGAAACTGATCACCTGCTCCCTCAACCCCATCCCTACCGCTCTGTTTACTTCCCAGCTCCACCTCCTTGCCTCTCTACTCACAGATATCATAAACCTTTTCACGTCCACTGGTACTGTTCCCACCCCATTAAAAACGGCCATCATCACTCCTTAAAAAAACCCGCCCTGGACCCATCTCTACTCTCAAATTAGCGCCCCATCTCCAACCTTCCTTTCCTCTCCAAGGTCCTGGAACAAGTTGTTGCTTCCCAGCTTTGCTCCTTCCTCTCCCGGGACTCCCTCCACGAACCCCTGCAATCAGGTTTCTGTGTCGCCCACAGCACAGAAACAGCCCTGGTCAAAGTTACAAATGACATTCGGTCCATCTATGACCAGGGTTCCCTCTGCCTCCTCATTCTCCTTGACCTCCTTGCTGCCTTCGACACCGTCGACCACTCTATCTTCAACCACCGCCTCTCCTCTCCCTCAACCTTCACAGCTCTGACCTTGACTGGTTCAGATCGTACCTCTCACACCGCCTCCACTTCATCTCCATAAACAGCTTCTCCTCTAGCCCCTGCACCATCTCGTGTGGTGTTCCTTAGGGCTTTGTCCTTGGTCCCTCCTCTTCAGTATCTTTATGCTCCTTCTTGGTGACATCCTCTGCAGACATGGGATCAACTTCCACATGTATGCGGATGACACCCAACTGTACCTCTCTGCGCCACCCTTGACTCCAGACCACAGCTGTCCTGACAGAATGTCTGTCAGACATCAAGTCCAGGATGAGAGCTAACTTTCTTCAGTTGAACGTCAACAAGACCGAGGCTCTCTTGATTGGCTCCCGTCAGTGCCTTCTCACCTCTGGCGCTGACAGCATCACCATCCATGGTTGCACACTCCACCTTACTAAGCCAGTCTGGAACCTTGGGGTTTTCTTTGACCCTCAACTATCCTTTGTACCCCACATCTGTGCCATGACCCTCTCTGCCTTCCCCCACCTCCACAACATCGCCCAGCTCCGCCACTGACTCACTCCACAGGCCGCTGAAACCCTCATTCATGCTTCAGTTACATTGAGGCTTGACTATGCAAACTCCTTGCTTGTCGGCCTCCACAACTCCTCCCTCCATAGGCTGCAGATCATCCAGAACTCTGCAGCCTGTATCTTCTCCGCACCAGACTCTGTGAGCCTATCACCCCCATCCTCGCCCGACTCCACTGGCTTCCCATCACACAAAGAATACAGTTCAAGATCCTGGTCCTCACCGCCAAAGCCCTCCATGGTCTTGCTCCTTGCCCTACCTCTGCGACCTAACCCCCTACCATCCTGCTCACTCTCTCCACTCAGCGGGCTCCGGCTTCACGTCCCCTGCCTTGTTCGCCCCACTATTGGCAGGCGAGCCTGCTGCCACTGCCCCCACCCTCTGGAACTCCATCCTGCAGTGCCTCTGCCTCACCCCCACCCCCCCCATCCGTTACCTCCTTCAAGACCCATCCGAAGACCCTGCTCTTCGACTGCTTTCAATCTTCCTGCTTCCCCCCTGCCCTCCCCCTCCCCGATCCTGACCCCCAGCTTGTATCCAAAACTGTCTGTCCAGCGCCTTGGTATATCCGCCCGACATGAAAGGCTATATATATATTTGTGAATAAAAGATACATGCACAGCTGTGCTCCCAGTAACAAACTACACACAATATAGAACGTAAGTATTGTAAGAAAACGTGTTCTTCTCGTACATCCTGGTGCTGAAGACTGCAGAGTGCGTGAGTCTCTGTGTGCCTCAGCATTGAAGCCAACTCGTGTTCACTCAACTCTGAATTGACTGCTACACTCGCTTTACTTCACGCCTCATTACATGCTCGCGGCCCTCTCCGGCTACAACATTTCATTAGCCCAAACTGGAGAAAAGTTGTTGAGCTGGTTGATGGATTTGGAGGAACTAAGACCCCTCCAGCAGTAGCCACCTGCTACGCCTCAGTCTCCTCAAAACTATCTTATCAGTTCACCCAACTGGTAAACAGTTTATGATAAACAATAAAAATGTATATAAGAATATACATATATATATATAGAACTATGTATAACCTTTGTTTGGACCTCAGATTTTAAGATGATCGTTTAGATCTTGCAATGAGAATAAATATTTGTTCCAAATGTTTAAAAATCTTTGAAGTTTGACTTTTACAAGAAGATTAAGTGCTGTGCATTTGCTGCCACTGCTTTAGTGAATATGCAATATGATATAAAATACAGAGGCACAAAACAGTATGCTGTGAATTTACACTGCACTTTTAAAAGGTTTTAAAGATGAATAGGGAAGTGTAGTTATATCAGAAAGAAAATGCTTTCTCTTTGACTGCAATATTTTATTTTGCTGATTGTCAATAGGAGGAAAAATGGTGATCCATAAGGTAAATGTGGAAAAGAGCATTGAGAGAGACTGGAGTGGAGTCAGCAAACACAGTTTTACACCTTTGATCGGGTAAAAATGCATGAAATAATATAAGCTCCTCTTTCTGTGTTTGAAATGGTACTGGATTGCTGATGTGTGCATTTGACTGAAAGAAATCTGTGACTTGCTCATTGGTAATAATAATCCTTAATATAAACATTGCATTTGCCTTATCACGTCTTCAACACATCTCAAAGCGCTTCACAGAATATACTGTAAAGTGATTGGTACTCCAGTAGTTATCAGAAATTTCTCCCAAGTCACTGGAGTCAAATGTGTCAGAGATCTTGTATTTTTACATTTTCTGCAGTTCCCATTGTGCCATTTAATTTGTTAAAAAAATTACACTCATTTTGCATATGTTACATTTTGTGTTTGACATTTGATATCAATAAGCCTGACATAATATTATACCACTCAGTAAATATACAGATATTAATTGTAGATTATAATGCTTCAGCTTAGCCAACGCAGTGAATAAAAATAGTTTTAAAAAGTTTGTCTTTCAAGTTAAATTCCATTTTTAAAACAATACTGTTTGTTTTTTCTTTTTCTTTGCAGGGTTGCCCAAGCAACAGAGATTGGAATGGTCACAGCATTAGACTATAATCATCGAGAACTAAAAGGAACGCTGGACAAACATGAAGTGTAAGGAGTTTAATCTTACTTAAAAAAGACTTCTGCTTCTCTCCTGATGATTTATTGATCTTATCCAGTGATTGATTTAAATAGACCCTGACCATCCCAGGTTCAATCTCCTGTTAGCCTTGCTGATCCCTTGGTGACACTAGGAGTGCTAAATTGGCTTCAGTGTCTTGGGCTATGGAGGGGCAAAATTAGTCAAGAAACAGCATTTTCTTAGCGAAAAAAGTGTATTAGGATTGGAATAGGCTCAGCTATGCTGTCACCGTGGTTAAGTAATGTGCTGATACTGCGACTTCCGATCTGTGTTCCAGTGTGAATAATGTCCACTTGCTTGATGTACCAGATGGTACATTTATGGAATTGTCCCACAGTAGGAGGCAGGCCCTCAATATTGTGTAATTAAATGTTCTTGTTTTCCTTTTTCACCATCGTAGATCAATGCCAGATATACAGAACATCTCTTGTATTCCATGTGATGGCCACTTTGCTGATGCTATTTTGCTGTCAAAAACACCTATGTCAACACATATGCCTTTTAATAACAGTACTCCATATTCCATTAGCCCAGGTAATGTAGTAAACACAGGTATGCTGTATTTTTACAAATCATTGGTGCAGTTCCTACCAATTGTTGACTTAATACTAAATAAAACACAACAGAATACTCTACTGGCAGAGCATATCAGTGTATATAATGCAATATGCCATAGATTAGTAGGATACATACTATGGAGTTTCCTTCAGGGTTAGTACCTGACTTTCTACCAGCTGGTGAGGAACTGAGCTGAGGATAGGTTATTCCTGTCACAAGAGGAGGAAACTTAGGAGACCAGGTTTCCTCGGGATACTCTTGTGCATCTGGATGGTGGCTCATTTTGTGTTGGCAGAGCCTTGAACACAGGTTTGCCTAAAGTGCCCAATGTTAGAAGATGTGAATATATTTTTAAAGTTGGAAACTTGATTATATTTCTGGTTAAAGGGTGCAGATGTATCAATTAACATTTAAAAACTATAAACAGAAAAAGTAACTTTCAAGTCACTTAATTCATGGGGTACATCACAATCACTAAACCTTTTTATGTTTACAGTGGAATTTCATGACACGGTTATTTAGCTGTAGTACAAATTGCGTAAATTGTATGTAATTGTAACAGTAAAAACATACACCAGAGAAGCATCATATTCATAGAAAATAAAATTAATTTGTAACAGGTTGTTCATTTTTTCCAAAACTGAAATTCTATGTATTCTGTTCTAGGGAAGAAATTGTCCCAAAGTCATCGACTGTATAAAACTAGATCTGAACCACTCCTGATCCAAACTAGTAAGAATTTAAACACCTCCCTGTGGCCCAGTTGTGATTCAAGTGCATCAATCCCTAGGACATTTGCTACAGCGTGTGATGGGACCAGCAAATTGGAATCACCCAGTACTCAACGTGAAACACAGTTCTCAGCAACAACTGAATGGGTCAGTACATAACATTATACGAACACTATTTTCTCAGCAAGTCCCAGTTTTTATCTCCTATCTGTACAGAGTTGGCTGATCTCAGCTGTTCAGCAATGGAAACCTAAATTGGTTTAAGCCCCCTGAGGACCCCAAGTCTTGTCTGTTGCCAATCTGCATCTAATACATTTTGGGATTGAGTAAGAATGGTATGTTCTTTCGAGGAGCGTGTGCACTGCATTCCAGTCTAACAGAAATCT
Source organism: Callorhinchus milii (assembly GCF_018977255.1). Taxonomy (NCBI): domain Eukaryota; kingdom Metazoa; phylum Chordata; class Chondrichthyes; order Chimaeriformes; family Callorhinchidae; genus Callorhinchus; species Callorhinchus milii. Next base: position 1,844,601 of record NW_024704751.1, on the reverse strand, counting down.
CTGTGTATGTGGAGCTCTCGATGATAAGTTAGTGATTGACATTTACGTATTTACAAGATTTTAGCCTCAGAATTCGACTAATATGAGCAGTTAGTCAATCTCCAATAAACTAGTTATATATAGTGGTTCTTATAGGTAAGTCTGATTATCCTTCAGAATTCCTCAGCTTTAGTGTTACCAAGTCACAATGAGATTGCAAATATAAAACCTCTACTATTCTTATTTTAGGTGGCACCATCTGTGCACAGTATTGCTCATTCTCCATTGGGAGTGGTCAAAGCAAAGTTATCACCAGTCTCTTCCCCCGGTCTAAAAGGTAGGATCTCTGGTCAACGGTCTGATTACGAATCATCAATTGAATGTAAAGTACTTTTTATAAAATAATAATATAATAATCCTTACATTTTATAACTTTTAGGATCATAATAATTCATGGCGCAAGTTAACAACATTTCATATGTCACATTTTGTAACATTTGAGTTTGCTCCATTGTAAATATTTTACATTTCTAGATGTTTTATTTAGAATTTTGTTCTATTTGAAATACATTTCCTTCAGCACTCATCCCCATTCCCTGATAAATAGGACATCCAAAACTATTGATATAAATTTTTTGTGTACATCATTCTTAAGCTGGGAGACATGCGAGCGTGGTATTAGTTGTTTCACCGCGCAAGCTTCTTTGCTTTCTGGTGTAAAGGTACCTTGCCTCTGGTTGCTACCTCCTCTTGATGGCTCAGGTGAATGGCTTGAAAGCTCATTTCAGATTCTATAATGTTTATATGTAACGTAATGGTTAAATTCTGAATTATTATGTGTTAGGCTTAAAGCTCATGTTTCTTCTTTTTAAATGGATCAATCAGCAGTAACTCGTATATGTGAGGCGAATTCAATTCATGATACCGTATAACGAAAAGTCCTTTCTGCAACACATAGCGTGCCCGCATGCCTGGAGCCCCTAGGTGGCACTATATGTTGTGGAGTCCTGTGGATTAGTGGTTTAGAGCACTCGCCTCGCAAGCGAGAGGACCTGGGTTCGATTCCCGGGCAGGGCGAAACGTTGGGCAAGTTTCCTTACTCCACACGCCTCTGTTTACTTAGCTGTAAGTAGTAACCCGGTTGTTAATCAACTGGTGGACCGCTTTTCCAGGCATAAAGATCCCTTAAAAAATAATAATTAATAATAATATTAATTTGGTCACTAAATCCAAGACTGTTTGTAGGACACTGCTGTGCGCAATTGGCTGCCATGTTTCTCCCAAATTCACTTTACAGAATAATCTGTGAAGTGCTTTGAGACTTCTAGAAGACGTGAAAAGCACTATATCAAATGCAAGGATTATTATTATTATAAACAGGAGACTGTGAACTTTAAGATTTAATTAAATGAGTACCATTAAAAATAGTCTTTCCATCAAATAATTTAAGCAAGTAGGATACATAAAATGTGTTACATTAAAATACGTTGAATTCTTCCCTTTACTCTTTTCCTATGAGACACATCTTCTACAAAACGTAAGTGCTACTGTGGCAGCGTTGGACATTGTGCTGTGACATGATTTGAAGTGAACTCAAGACTGTCTCTAATGGAAACTCAGTTCAAAAGTTTTCATATGCACTTGGAGATTCAAGTCCCACCACTTTCGTAATTGCAAAAGATTCTAGTTTATTATTATCGGTTTATAAATTTTAGATAATTAACCATTTAACCTGCTATTGTAACAATGCAAAGCAGTAACAAGTACTGATCCTGTCAAGAATCTACACACAATCTGACAACACAATATATACAGTGCGTTACATCTACTTCCCAGAAGAGAAGGGAGTTTCTCCCAGTGTCCTGGCCATCAATCCCCCAAATAAAATTGGTCATTCATTTCATGGCTGTTTGTTGGACGCTGCTGTGTCTGCCAACAAATACACAGTCACTACAATTCACAGTGAAAGCTTTAAGAATTCTCAACCAAATAAGTCATTGTACCAAATCAAGAATTATTATTATAAACATATATGAGGAATTAAACCAAATATATATTTAGACTCGTATCAAAAAATGTGTGTAGATAGTGTAAGGTGCAAAACAGTCCACCTTTCCTGTGAAGCTCTGTTTTGTAACTTTTTAAGTTACACGTTTCCACATTCCACAGATAAGAATCATCAATTTAATACTATCTACTTGGTCAACATGGAAAAAACCTTACAGGTACCTGAGTATAATTCAGCTGCAGAGAGTGGCGAGTTAGAAGTTCATGGATCCAAAAAAATGCATGAGAACCTTTTATTGTCTGAGGACAAGCAATGTAGAAAGCCAGGTAGGATAACTAGAGTTTCATTTCCATTAATAAGGGTCAAAATCAAACCCATTTAATCTTTTCGTTGGCACTACAGCCTTATCGATGGAACACCAGCAAAATCTCCCGATCGATCCCTGATTTGTATTGACGTGGTTTGTACAGACGTGAAAGACGCTATATAAATGCAGATTTGTTGTTGTTGAATTAACTGACTTCACGCACGGGACATTAATGGGGTGATTCCAATGGCCTCACAGTATCCCTTATATGGAATGAATGAAAAATTGACAAGTATTTACGGTTGATCTCTATTCATTGATTATTATATAACAGCCATGAGAGTTATATGAAATGCAATTTTTATTCTTATACAGAAAGAGAAGTTGCTGGGAACACTCAGCAGGTCAAGCAGCATCTATGGAGAAAGGAAAGTGAGTCAGCGTTTCAGGTCCAAGACCCATCGTCATAACGTGGACCCAAAACGTTCACTCACTTTCCTTTCTCCATAAGCTGCTGCAACCCTTATACATCGAACAGCACTATAACATATGTTGGTCTGAAATAGCACCCAGTCTTAGCCTACAAGACTCTTGAGTTAAATTTAACATTGCAGAAAATGAAGTCAAATTCTTAATTTCATCTTAATTTGGAAGCCAATGTTCCTTGATTCAAAATTAAGAACAAATTTAAGAATTTTCCACATTTCTGGGTAATCTTACCTTTTAAGACAAAATGGTCTAACAGACTAAAACTAGAAGAAAATGTCAGGCCTATGTTCTGTAAATATGAATTGCTAAAGGAACTTAAGATTTAATAGTGATAAACCTTGTATTTGATACAGCACCTTATCACATCTGCGAGACGTCTCAAAGCGCTTCACAGAATATACTGTAAAGCGAATATTTTGTATAGTTTGTGGGCAAAAATTTGTAATGAAAGAAACTTTGTTTGGAAATAGTTAAATTACCCAAATCATTGTTTCAGGTGACAAGGAAGGTCTCAGTCAGGAAGCAGAGATGCTGCTAGCACCGAGTTTACTGAGCAGCACACTTGCTGATGGGCAAGTCATCACCTTTGCAGCCTATACCGATAACAGCCACGACAGCCAGTGTTCAGTGGATGAAATGAATTCTGCGTTTATCAGCAAAGGAAATGAGGGGATGGACATAACTAATGAAATGTGCGACAACAATGAGCAGGAGCGAGGTGAGTACAAGCTTTGCTTTATTCACTCTTGTGTTAACTGATTTTCTTCCTGTGTAATTTGGCCTGAATATGATATCTGTCAGAAACACAAAAAGAATGTGATGGAGATGATGTCAATACCCCTTTATAACATTTAGAATTATGTGCCAATTCAGATAAATGCATCTTCTATTGAACTACAAATTAACGTTGGCCATTGTCAGCTTGTTGGGTTCCTGCCACGGGCTGCAATACTTTGCCAAAGTAGCTATTCTTTTGTCTTGGAACCTTGACAGTTAGTCTGTATAACTGAGAAAGGGCATCACAGCTGAATCTTAACAAGTCTTTTTATGAGGATGTCAACATGCACACATTTAATTCAGTCATTGGCAAATATTTTTGACTTGCATCTTTCTGATTTTATATGCTTTTTCCTTTTGTATACCTATCACTATGCTTAAGATTTTTCAAACCAGACAAGAGTTCCATGTATGCCACCTAGACATGGAAATTTCCATTTCTGAATAGAATACACACCTTGCTTACCTGATTCTGGAAAATACAAGGAACCGGTTGACAAGAGACCAGGTTTGGGGACCCCCGAGTGTGCTTTGGGTTTTACCAGCTAAAATCACATTGTTGCCATTGAGTTTTACATTTCTAAAAGTGAACTAACAAACAAGAATTAGAGAAAAATGTTTCTCTGTTAATAAAGTTACACAATGTTAATTAATGTTAATTTTATATTCCTCATCAATTGAAAAGACCTAATGGCACGCTTCTTGTCACCAGAAAAAATGAAGCAGTTGCCATTTGGTATAACATCAGATGAGAATGTTCAGGCCTACGGCAATGAACAGAAGGAAAGGCTTGCACCAGACAGGCAACAGGAAGTGAGCCATGGCATATTGAGACTTCTCAGTGATTCTGAAAGGAGCAAAATACAGAATATACTGGAAGAGAGTGAGAGGTAGAGAGTCAAATAATTAAACACTATTAAATGGTGCAAATCATACCTTTTATAATTCTAGTTGTATACAGATTCACAGGAAAGTCAAACGTAAGATTGTTTACAGCAGTCACAGAAGATATTCTTGTACCTGCTCACACTCACTGTGGTGACTGTACCTGATTTATCCATAGTCTTAGCTGGATTTGAACCCAGATCACACAGGAAAGGATAGTATACTGTAATAACCGAATGCCCCCAAACGATTTGATATCTGATGTATCCTTTTAAATTAGACTTTTCACATGTGATGGTCCCAGGCAACATTAAGAATGGCAGAATTTAAAATTCAGCAGTAATACAATGGAGATTGTCTTTCCTCCTTAGAGCTCATTCTACGTTGGATGATGTTCTGGAGGGGATACTGGAATCCCAAGATCAACCAAAGCAAAAAGTAAACAAGGTTTCAATGAACAGGAATGAGACAGCCAAGGAAGAGGTCTTCAGGCCAGAGCAGCTTATACAGATGTCAGTTTCAATAGTTTCATATCTATCTGTCCTGTTTTCCCCTTGCAATACCTGAAATCAATTGGGAATTCTTGCAGTAGCAATTTTTGTGCGAGTCGAAGCAGCTGTATTTTGTGTGACCTTTGAATAAGTAATGGGAGTCCTGTGGCTTAGAGGTTAGAGCACTTGGCTCACAAGCGAAAGGACCTTGGTTCAATTCCTGGGCGGGTCAGGGTGAAACGGTGGGCAAGTTTCCCTTACTCCACACGCCTCAGTTTAAATACCAGTAAGTAGGAACCTGGTTGTTAGTCAATTGGCAAGTTACTCAATCCATGACTGTTTGTGGAACACTGCTGTGCGCAATTGCCTGCCATGTCTCGCCACAAAATACAGTCAATCCAGTTCACAGTATATTCTGTGAAGTGCTTGTGAGATGTCTCAGACATAATAAGGCGCTATATCGAATGCAAGGATTAGTATTATTGTCTCCAGTTACATTCTGACCCTCTACCTAGTGGCCCAGTTGAGTACCAGCAAAACTCCAGAGCAGCTAGAATTCAAATCCTTAAGGCTGAATGGCTGCCTCGTGGCTGTTCACTAGAGCTGCTGGAAATCTAATAAACACTAATTTATTTTTAATAATTTCTAATTGTATTTGTATTAAACTTAATTGAATTGAATTATATTTCTTATTTTCACAGAAGGGGCTTACTCAATATTCATTTACACTGGCTTCACTCATAATAATCTTTACATTTGGTATTGCACCTTTCACGTCAGGAGGACGTCTCAAAGTGCTTCAACTCATGTTTTGTGTAGGTATAACAATACAAGGCTAAAGACTAACGCTACAAGATTCTATTATAATAATGTGTATTTTTTGTGGAAAGGGTACCTCATATTGAAGATTCTGCTCTCAGTGGAAAACAAACTAAGACTGGAGAGGGGGGAGTGGAGGACTCATTGGAAAGCAGAGCACGAGAAACAAATGTTTCATTTGAAAGTAAGAAATTAATTAAGAGAACTGGAGAACGGTGGTGAGAAACTCCCAATTAAATATGTAAACAACAAATCCATTTTCCCCAAGTTTAGGAAACTTAAAAATATTTTATAAACTCTTCAAGTTTTTAGTTTGGTAAAGGCCATATCACTTTATAAGATACTATGAGGTTGCAATTGTACAGTTTTACTTACAGTTCTTGACAGGAGAGTTTTTATTTTCTTATTAATGATTGAGTTTGTTTATATTTATGGTATTTTATTGGAAATACCTTAAAATCCAGCATATAGTAGTTCACTTAGCTCTATTTAAATTTTAAACAAATATTGATATTTTATGTTAATGTCTCAGCTCAGAAGGGCAGAATAAAAAAACAGAACCAATGATTTTTCAGCTCATCCGAGTTCAATTTGAGCTATTCATATTCAATCCACTTTGTAAGATCACATAAACTATCTGACGTTTATCATGTGGTTTATTTCTTACAATTGTAGATGGCGTGAGTGAAGAGAGTTCCAATAGACAAAGAGTAAACTGGTCCCAACCTCACAGGTATGCCTTTCCGTGAAAGAAAATGTAAATCAAAAAGCAACAAGTTTTTTCATGGAACAGCATGTAGTAGGATTTGTAAGCAATGTTACTTTATCTCTATTCTTTGGGGCTTATAACATTAGCTCTTTGGGGGTGTCTGTACATGTCCTTATTATATCAAACTCAATTATTTCATACCACCTATTACAAATAGAGAATGCAGTTCTCCATTTAAAATACGCAATAGCTAAAAAGTAGAACTTAAAATGTTTAGTTATTTAATTTGTCTGCCTAGAGCTTCCATATTCTACGAGCAGACAGAAATCCTTGCAGAGTATTTGGACGTGGGCTCTCACCTGCATTCTGACATCTACCTTTTGTTTGATGCAAAACGTTATTTTATTTTGTCCAAAAATTGTAAGGTAGCAAAGCATTTTTTAAATGTGTGATGGAATCAAGGTATTATAGCTAGTCTAAAAGAGAAGCAATAACACTACTAGTTTTTTTTCACATTAAGATTATTGCTTACTTATATCAAATACAATTCCTTAAGGGAGATTCACAAAGCAAGATGCAAATACTGATTTGTTGAAACAAGGCAACTGGCTTGCCACTTCCTCTTTTATTAGTACTGAGCTAAGAAATCCAGACGAGCTCAATTGCAGAAGTTTCCCCGGTCACCTGAAGACTATTTAGTTTAGGTACTGCGTTTCCAATTGCTAGTGCATGTAAACATACTACACAAAGTTAACCTTAATTCTTCCAATGTTTCTATAGTGGTATTGGTTGTCAGCACCTCTCAATGTCTGTACAACTTCCACAGTTATTGTTGATAAAGTCAGCAATGTCTAACTTAAATTCTATTTTTCTTTATGATTTGTTTTTGTAGAGTGATCATCTTGGAACCAAATAGCAGCTGATCATAATCCACACAAGGAATCTCAGTCCAACCAGAAAAGCAGAATGAGCTTCTGTCTTCCCATAACCAATTCCATTATAGGTTTGTAAACAAAACCCATTAAAAGGTTCTTAAACTGTAATTATTCTGGACAATTTATTATACTACATTTAAGGGAGCTGCATCTTAGTCTATAAACAAGTCTATAAGTGGTTGTTACTGATGGATTTTTTAAAATTACAATTTTGCTTCTTTCCTCCCACTCCTGAGGACTAGTGTATGGCTCCACAGATGCCATATCTTGTTCAAATAAGACAGGCAGACTATTGCCAGAAGGAATATCATGTCTGGTAGGAGCCATAACAGATTTATCTTTTCCCCTCCCTCCCCCAGACAGCCCAAAATTAAATCTTTAAGTGATTCCAAAGCACCCTAACCAGGTAACCAGAGATTAAATCAATTGGAATTGAATCAGCACTGAAGCTTTTTTTAAAAAAAAACGCAATACTAAAATGCTGTGCTTCTGAAGTCATTCAGACCTTATACACCAATCAACAGGTTTACGTTTTAAAACAGAATCTGAACCATGAGTAGGTGCAAATCATTGAATCCGTTACAAATCATGTTTCACTTTATTCAACATTAAACATCGACTCTCGTGTTGCATCACTTCATCCGTACCCCTAAAACAGTTGAATTATAAAAGTGAACAAGTAGAGTGCAAATAGTTTGTCCATAAAATAAAATACTTCACAAAATAAGTAATCCTTATCTGAGGCTCATTTGTGACCTCTACCTTTAGTGATCGATCAGATACAGTGCTTTAAGCTTCAAACTGAATTACACGTTTGATTAAGTTTCTTTAGAACAATATCACTGACATTAATTACCTGGAATGTGTTGAATTGTACAAGGAAAAGTCCAACCCTAAAATAAATACATTTTATTCTCTATCCCACCCCAGCATTGGGAAATCAAAAGACAATAAAGGCAACGATGGTTTAAGTCCCAACTAGATTAGATTTTTGGGGGAAGATAATTACAGGTAATGTAATACAAATGCTAACGTGGATCTGGCTCTTCTCCCTGCAGGGAAGGAACTAGCCTTGAGACTGTATTTCATATGGGGAGACATTGGTTACGCAGATTAGTTACATTATGTCTGATTATTTCCCCGAAAATCATACTAAACACTTATGACCTTCAAAGTTCAACAGACTTGCAGATAGTGAGCTGTGTTTGGTACATCTCTGGTGAAATTATATAAATATGTTACAAAAGGAACTGAATGAAAGAATCCCCTTTATCTTGGACACTTCCAGTAATTACAAGGAGAGTCTGACGTGTCCTTTTTTATCCAGTTGAATTACTTCAAGGGTCTTGAGTGTTTTTATCTTGGCTTCAGTCACTTTCATATTCAGCTTGTTCATCTTTAACACACTTAGTGGAGTACTACAATAAAAAAAGAAATCATTACACCACAAGGCAGAAATCTAAACATGTTGAGTTTAGAACTTTTTTTTATACATGGATCTGGTTGTGCAAATGACTGATGATTAGAAGAGCTAAGCAGATAGAACTGATCAATATTTTGTAGAATACTAACCACAGGAATATCACCAGTTAAATCTCTTGTCCTCCCCATACTTGCAATGTTTGTTTTCTGTTTACCCAGGAGGGGAAAGGATCAAACGACCAGTAACAGAGAGATATAGAAATGTGTACCTGTACAGAGGGCATTCCCCATGAATCAACTCCATTAGACATTTTAAACCAACTTTACCAGTTTATATACCTTTCAGCGGGAAGGGGAGGAGAGTGTTTCTGGATAATAATAATCTTTGCATTTGATATAGCACCTTTCACATCGGGAGGACATCTTAAAAGTGCTTCACAGGATCTACTGTAAAATGTAGGGGCTATATGTTGGACAACGATCAAAGGCAGGAACGGTGATTGCTAACCAAGAAGCACTGGTTCATTCCCCCCTCCTGAACCCTCGTCCCAACTAACTCAACATAGATCAGGATTTGAAATCTAGTCTGTATAGAGTCTGTATAGCCGAGCAAGTAATGTTAATCCAAAATTACTGAGTCATTTGCTCACCAGTCTTTGTTCTTTTTGAAGTGGTCAAACAGCTGTCTATAAAACGTGTTCAGATCAGGCAGTTTAACAGTCAATCTTACATCCTGTGGTACAGACTTGAACATCTTCCCACTGATTGGTTCAAATTCGGGGCCTTCATCCGCTAAAATATATAAGGAAGAACCCATCAGTATAGTTAAAAAATTTCAGAAAGCTTAAAGTTCTCCAGGTTAAAATCTGTTTTGCAAGTAACATACCTGCGATCGGTTTTGTGGACTCTGCACAAGCATCCTATAAAACAATTTTTTATATGAATGATACATTGAAAATACAAAAAAACTGGCATATTTTAGTTTTCAAAACCTCATTACATTGTGAACGTTTCCACAGCCAGTTACAGTCCGGCTTCCACTTCAAATGCGGAAATAGGTTTTGTCTGCCAATTGCAGCAGTCTTTCTAAAATAAATAAAATATTGTGTTTGAACAGGGACTACTTGATACTGGAGAGATCAATACACAAGTCATTGTACATTTCACTGGTTTCGCTTTTGTTGACCTACTCTCAGTTCCTGGCTTCTGCTTAAGTAGTTGTTATAAAGCAAATACTATGTGCACATCAGCATTTGAACAATTTACATATTCAGTGTATCCCTCACATCCCTTCAGACAGAAGTGGGAGAAAGACAGTAAATTTAGAATGGAGTGTGACACATGCACTGTAACTCAAGTCATCTACAAGGGAAACCAAGGTCTAAACAAACACACACTTTTGGGAAGCAGTAATGAGGGACATACAGACCGAAAGAAAGGCCTTAGTCAAACCTTATATCATTTTTTCAGAAAGTGGGTAAAAAATAATCTTAATTTGTTCTGGGCAGTCAGCAATATAATCACCATTCCTATGACAAATGAATGAACTTACCCTAAACTACATCTTGAAGCACAAAATCCTGATACATATGGTTTCTTAGTAAATTATCTGTAGCTAGTTCGGAAATTCCACAATAAAACAAAGCATGTATTTGTCTAGATACTGTAACTGCAAGTTCTTCCAAGATAGGTTGTAGCTGAAAACGGCCAGTCTTAATTGGAAAAAAGTTGAAAACTTGCACAGTAAATCATCATAATTTTCTACATAGAAATCAAAGGAAGAATGGTTTTGTAGACTCTGCACAAGCATCCTATAAAATTTTTTTTATATGAATGATAAATTGAAAATACAAAAAAATTGACGTATTTTAAAAAAAGCACAACATACCTCGCTGGACTCACTCGGGCCTGCGTCAACTGAAACCTCAAATTTCAGAATGTTTTGAATAGCCGCCTGCTCCTCCTCAGTCAGTGGAGGAAACTGAGAAGCCAAAAAAATACAAATCGAGTACCAAATGTTAAATATTTTTTTATATATAACTCAATTAATAAAAGGTTTCAACAGCCATGTCTAAGTGGTGACGTAACCAGTTTTTCCACTGCCGGAGTCTATACCAGAGTCTACCACATCACTGTTAGGCACAAGGTACAGACGACCCCATTCAAAATGGCTTCTGCTGTACAAAGGGAAAAGCATCAAGGACTTTCCTCTACCCCAAATTACCATATATAATGTATGTAATTCACACCAGAGCGCAGCACTATAGCAAAAAGCAAAGCCACATTATGTAAGCAACCGTCTCTTCCATTCAGTTTCTCCCTTCATTAAAACTGTTGGGAGGAGCATTCAGCCAAGGATCAAACAATAACTTGAATTTATACAGCACCTTCCATATTCAAAATAAACATCCAAACGCTTGTAAAACCTTTTTTTAAAATAATGTGAATGTTATACAGACAGACACCACAGCTACTCTGGTGCCATAAAAAAAAACACGGGGAATAGACAAATTGAATTCAGAGATAAATTTGGATTCGGAGGGAAATACAAGATAGCTCAACCAGGAGAAATAACTTAATTAGTAACAATCAAAAAATGGAATAATGATCTGGAAGAAATAATGAATGAATGGTCAAGATGGATATTTGAAAGCCGTACCTTTAGGTCACTCTGTTCCTGTAACTTGTGCAAGACTTGCAGTGTGGTGGCAAGTTGTGAACGTATGAAATCCATCGATTCCCTTTGCTCTGCAGCAATCTGATCTGCTTCTGCAGACAAGTCGCGATAACGAGATTTTATTACCTTCGCTATTTCAAGCAGTTTTACTGGATTGTTCTAAAAAAATTACAAATTAATTTTGTCAAACTGTTGTATCAATACAGCAGCTGCAACACCTTAGGCTAAAATAAATGGTTAACTATTTCAATTAAATTAAAAATTAATCAAGTATACCCTACACACCAGTACTTTAACTCCTACAAATAGAGCTCATGTAAATGATTGATGTTTCTGCAGTTCATACATTTTAGATAAAAATAATAATAATAATCTTTGCATTTGATATAGCGCTTTTCACGTCGGGAGGACGTCCCAAAGCCCTTCACAGAACACACTGTAAAGTGAATTGACTGTATATTTGTGGGCGAACGCGGCAGCCAATTGCGCACAGCAATGTCCCACAAACAGTTGTAGATTGAAAATGACCAATTTATTATTGTTTTGTTTTGGAGGGATTATTATTAGGCTCTGTGTGGAGTAAGGAAACTTGCCCAAGGTTTCACCCTCTGCCTGGAATTGAACTCAGGTCTCTCGCTTGCAAAGCGAGTGCTCTAACCACTGAGCTACAGGACATTTCAGAATTATACTTACAAGTGAATGACAAATAATGGGCAAATGTGGACAAGTGTAGTTAATTCCAAATTACTTGTTTAAATAACAGACGAGTACTGCATGTCTGTGGTGCACAGAAATAAAGTAAAGCTACTCTGTTTAAACATCAAGAAAAAAGTTAACCAAACAACAATATTTTTTCAATAATGTGCAGTGTTCTGTACAATACCTTTGAAGATACGTTCTGGGGAAGAATTTTCACCAACTCAAACTCCAGTTTGTGCTCAATATAATCCAGGTCAGACTCTGCCTTCTGGAACTAAATGAGGAAGAAAAGCGATCACTCAGAAAGCAATTTTATTTTGTTGTTGTTGGCAAGATCACATTACTCATGAGTTCCTTATAGAATCATAGGATTATACAGCACAGAAGGAGGCCATTTGGCCCATCGTGTCTGTGACGGCTCTTTGAAAATAGCTATCCATTTCAGTCCCACTCCCCCGTTCTCTCCCCATAGCCCTGCAAACTTGTCCTCCCCAAATAATTATCTACTTCTCTCTTAAAAGTTGTTATCGAATCGACTTCCATCGCCCTTTCAGGCAATGCATTCCAGATCCCAACAACTCGCTGTGTAAAAAAATTTCTCCTCACCCCCCCCTCCATTTCTTTTAACAACTATTTTAAATCGGTGTCCTCAGGTTGTCCGCCAGTGGAAATAGTTTCTCCATGTTCACCCTATCGAATCCCCTCATACATTTGAAAACTTCAATTAAATCTCCTCTTAACCTCCTCTGCTCCAAGGAGAATAATCCTCGCTTCTCTAACCTCTCCTGATAACTGAAGTCTCTCATTCCTGGTACCATCCTGGTAAATCTCTTGCACTCTCTCCAAGGCCTTGACATCTTTCCTAAAGTGTGGTCCCCAGAACTGAACACAACAAAAAAAAATCTATTTATAGAGCACCTTTCACATCGGGAGGATGTCCCAAAGCGCTGAACAGTCAGGTGTCAGGGCCTGAGCCTGGGGGAGGGGTGGGGTAGGGGTGAGGGAAGGCAGAGAGGTGGGAGGGCGACCAAAGGCACTGTCGAAGAGAAGGGTCTTGAGACCGGCCTTGAAGGAAGCGAGGGAGGAAGCGAGGCGAGGGGACCGTGGGATGGAGTTCCAGAGTGTGGGGGCAAAAAGGCTGAAAGTCCGGCCACCGATGATAGGGCGGGTCGGACGGGAAACATGGAGCAGACCGGAGGCCCCTGAACAGAGGGAGCGGGCAGGTTGGTGGGGAGTCAGTAGGACAGAGAGGTAGGAGGGGGCAAGGACATGGATGGCCTTAAAGGTGAGGATGAGGATCTTGAATTCGATCCCCTGGGGGATGGGGAGCCAGTGGAGTCGGGCGAGGGTGGGAGTGATGGGGTCACGGAGCCTGGTGCGCGAGAGTACACGAGCTGCAGAGTTTTGGATGATCTGCAGTTTGTAAAGGGAAGAGTTGGGAAGACCGATGAGGAGGGCGTTCCTGTAATCGAGCCTTGATGTGACGAATGCGTGGGTGAGGGTTTGGGGGCCTGAGGGGTGAGGCAGTGGCGGGGTCTGGCAATGTTGCGGAGGTGGTGGTAGGCAGTGCCGGTCATGGTGCGGATGTGGGGGAGAAAGGACAGTTCAGGGTCAAACGAGATACCCGGGTTCCTGACCGGCTTAGTGAGGTTGAGTGTGCGGCCGTGGAGGCTGATGCTGCCGGCGCCTGAGTCTCTCGCTGAGGCCTAACCAGTATTTTGTAAAGGTTCATCATAACTTCCTGACTTTTGTATTCTATGGTCCTATTTATAAAGCCCAGTATCCTGTACGCTTTTTTAACAGCTTTATCTCCCTGTCCGGCCACCTTCAAATATTTACTTGTATGACCCCCAGGTCTCTCTGCCCCTTCACCCCCTTAAAGATTGTACCATCGGCTTATATGGCCTCTCCTCATTCTTCCTCACAAAATGCTTCACTTCACATTTCTCCACATTAAACTTCATCTGCCCCGTGTCGGCCCACGTTACCAGTCTGTCTATGTCCTCTTGCAGTCTGCTGCTATCCTCCTCACTGATTACTCCTTTTCCTTGCTTAGTAACACCTTCCTTGTTCAAGTATAGACGCAGTAGAACTCTTGCCTGTTCTGAACTCACAGCAGAACTCGTGCCTATCTGCAATACAGTCGTTTGTCACTTAAGTGACCAAGAGGAGAACGTACTTGCCTACAGTACAACAATTTACAACTCATTATGCTTTGCAGTTCCAATAGGCTGCAACGTCCTGGTCACGTATCTGTTAAGAAACCATGAACACCAGTTCAAGTCAAGCAGTCACTACACACAGGAAGAGTAAGAAAAAAACAACACAACCTTGGTCTTTTAATCACTCAACCAAAAGCAAACATTCATTGAACAAAGCTCAGCCTTAATATCGAGTCCGGAAATAACATCTCTATGTCCATGACCTCACTGCACTTCCCTCCCGACTGAAGGCAGATGTGCTAAGGTAAAAATGGAAGAGGAAAGATAAACAAGTGCTGGATAGTACTGGTGCAGCAAAACAGAATTCTGTGATCACTATAAGAATAAATAGGTTATGCTCACTCTACACTAAAACTTCACGAGATAAAACCCTCACCCAACATTTAAAAATAAAACACCTTCAGAATAATTTCTTCATTCATGCAAATATATCTTCAGCCACCTCCGCTCACAAGCTCTTACCTGCATGAAACAGAATAGCCAGAATCTGAATGAAAAGACAACCTTCCCCATTCCCAATTACACAGGGTATTAAACACTGGTTTCACATTTTCAGCAGTTTATGCAACAGAAATCGCCTTGCTTATTCTGCAGAACATCCACGATTGGGCACACAAATTAGCGCAAAGAAAAATCCAGTGGGGCACATGCACAACATTCCACACATGTACACGAGGCTACGAGAGAAGCAATTTAGTTGCATTGCACCACTGAGCCAACAGCGTGTAACCTCGTAACCCTGCGTAAAGGCGTGGCCTGGATACTTTATACAGATATTGCGAGTCCTGATGATTACTTTTATACAGTGGAGGGTTTGGTCAAAAGGAAAAAAAGAGGATGTCCAATCAAAAGGATGTCCAATTATCTGCACTGTTTCCTTACCCATAATGGGGCAGCCCTTTAAGTGCAGATGATTGGGTCTAGAATATACTGCCCACAGTGCTGAAACTGCCCTGATCAAGGTCACAGATGATAATTCTCTCCGACATCACCAGGGCTCTTTCTCCTCATCCGTTCTTTTTTTGTCCTCACCTTTAATTCCCTCCATGGTCCTGCCGCACCGTACTCAGCCTAAAACCCAACCTCTCCCTCCACTTTGCAGGCACTGGCCTACTTCACGTCCCTTGGCCACCATTCTGCCTCCACTCTCTGGAACTTCATCCGAGCGTCTCTTCGCCTCGCCCCTTCCAAGGTCCTTCTCAAGACCCTTCCTGAATACAACCCCCAGCTCAGGTGCAACCCCTCAGCTGTCCAGCGCTTTCGGACATCCTCCTAATGCGACAGGCGTTATATTAACTGCAATTTGTTGTTATCGTTGAAAGCAGCATCACGACATGTTAGCACCTGACAGCCTTACATTCTTGAACATAGGAGTCTCAGATACCCAATGCCCTGAGAGAATTCACAGAACCACAAATATTTGAGTAATCTATTCTTACACAACTGTCATACTGAGTGCCCTCAGGAATATTTTGCTCCAAAAGTTCTGTTCAACACCTGGTTGCTGGCGCAACAATTCAACAGCCTATTCCCAAGTGTGGAGCTCCAACATCAAATGCAGATAATGCTCCTCAAAGGAATTTAAGTTTATTTTTCATTGGAGAATAGGGAAAGGAATACCAGTATATCATTTTCCTGTGTCTAAATATTTAAACCCTCCTTCTCTCCCCCCTCCCCATTAGCTCTCTATTTTGCAGTCACTTTCGGAAACCAAGTCCTGCCAACAAGGAATGTTATTTTACTTTCCGCTTTCCTTTTGGAATTTACAGGAAATAGGTTTGTAGATCGTCGCAGTTTATGTGCAGAATTATGGGGCCCTCACCTACCCCACAAAGGTGTAAATAAACCAAGTACTCGTTTGCTTGACATAACAATTTATTTCCCTCACCCTTTCATGTGAAATTTTAAAAGCTTTGCAATATTTACCCTTTGGATTACATAGTTAAAAATGTATATATTTGAAGGGCTTCTAATATTCAGGAGTAGGTGGGCACCTGTACATTTTCCAATTCTGCCCTTTTCACTGGCATAACCGGTTTCCGAAAGAGACACACTTGCCCACGGGCCCCTATCCCTGAAACGAGTTCCAAAGTGAAGGTCTAACAGCCAACGGAGCCTATTAATTATATGGGAAACTGTACACATTATCCGTGCTGCTCTGCCTGTTTGAGAATACTGAGATAGAAATACTGAAAGGGGCTTGGGGAAATCTGCATAAAATCAAGCAATCACCTTGAATATTTTGCAGAGTTTGGAAAAGCTACAATTATTTGCTCGACAAATTAAAGGTTTTGTTAGGCTGCCTGAATAGAGCCATGGTGTGTACAGGCTGTCTCCTGGCCTTCAACTCATGCTTACTGAAGAGCAAGATGGGAGCAAATATATTTGAAAGCAAAAGACATTCCGCTATCATTTGTACTCTGCTATTCGAGGAAGAAATTAAACAAGAAGCTGCAAACAATGCATTACTCCCAATGCATCGCTGTGCAAGTTGACGTGCTGGTGGAACTGCTCAGATGGATCCAATAATAATATTAATCCTTGCATTTAATATAGCGCCTTATCACGTCTTTGAGATGTCTTAAGGCGCTTCACAGAATATACTGTAAAGTTAATTATTTGGGGGGAACAACATGGCAGCCAATTGCACACAGCAGCCTCCCACAAACAGTCATGGATTGAATGATCAAATTATTATTTTCTTTTGCCCAGTGCTCAGAAACACAGCTCAGAGACCCTCTTGAAACAGTGCGGCATCACTTGAACGAGGCTGATTACATTGCGGTCTGATCACACTTTCCCTGTTCAACGGCCTGGAACCAAGCCTGGGAGAGCAGAGGTATATGCCGGGTATGCCCAGATGGATGGGGAGTTTTGCAGTTGCAGCCTCTGGCTGTCATCATCAGTGAGATCCTCACACTGAGGTGGAAGGTTCTTCAACCTACAAACTGGAGGAATCTGGGGGATGAGTAGCAGATGTCCATCTCGATGTAAGAGAGCTACTTGCTATACTTTACCATTATTGACTCAGGTCTTTGCTATGAAGAATTGCATCTTTAGTCACCACCCTCCTATTCCCGAATTTCCCACCGAGTCAGTTTCTATGAAGCACTTTGAGACGTGATTCTATATGAAGGTACTATACAAATGCTAGTTGTCATTATAGCATCAAACAATTTTCTAAATGGGACAAGCTGGCCTCAACCACCGTTCCTGGTAACCTCTTCCAGCTGCTAATTACCCTCCATGAAAAGAGATACCGCCTCATGACTGTTTTGACATTGCCCTTTGCCATCCTGAGCTTGTGCCCTTTTCCTGGCACCATTGGCATATCTGAAAGATTTGTTCCAAATCATTTATCACTTACACTTGAAAATATTCTTGACAAATCGTATTACAACAGTAGGTCCCTGCAGTGTTAACGCCTTCTTTGGCCCCTCGTAACTTCTTGATCAAAGCAGAAAGTTTGCACAGGCAGCTTTTAAATGCAAGTCCCGTTCAATTTGTGGATCAGTAACTTTGGTTCGCTCATTGTACCTGAGCCCTAAATTTCAAATTCTGCATAAAAAGTATGGCACAGATGCCCTAATACAGTAGGCTATCATGATTCATGATGAAGTTTCCATTTACAAGAAATGACAAGTAAAAAGGTGAGATTTTGCCCCATAAACAGGAAAGCACAGTACAGCAGTGTACTTCACACATTTATTATTAACTATTAATTTTAACGATTCCTGTGCCCCAGGCATCAACAAACTGGGTCACACTACTGAAATTTAGATCTTCATAATGTTGTGACATGTAACCAGAAACGTCACTGTCCTTCAATAACATGAAGCTATTTGTGTGCAGATCAAAAGAAGGGCACAATGCAAGGAATAAATTATTCAGTCACTTTCAATAATTGAAAAATGCATCAGAAGCCCAAATATGCCCTTGTTTAGGACTGGTGCAACTCTCATTTGCAATTTAAAACCAGTTTCTCTATAAACAATGCATATATCACGCTACAAAGCAAAAGCCCTTCTCACTTTGCTGCTCTTAAATAAGTTAGAGCAAGGGCACGGCAATCGTTCTGTATTGCTTGAAAAATGACAAAGCTTTTGTAATAAAACGGAGACAATCATTTCAAGTGAAGCTCCCCGCCTCAAATAAAATCCCTCCAAATATTCTGTAGTAAAAAAAAGTCTAGTTCACATTCCTCACTATTCTGCTGGAAGTAAGCTGGGTTGAATGTCAAGAGATAAAGTCTAGGTCTTCCACGACAAGTGAATGCATTCACCCATTGGTAATTGATTTCGAAAATAATAATAATCCTTGCATTTGATATTGCCGCTTATCACACTGTTGAGACATGGTAAGGCACTTCACAGAATATAAAGTGGATTGACTGTGTATTTTATGGGCGAAACCAGCAGCCAATTGGGCACAAATATTCAGTACCTGACATTTCATATCTCCCGATTTACCTCCACCCCATCATGTCTTGATGGAAAAGTTACGCTTTCCATTCATTGACCGGTTGTCACCAAACTGTTGAAGTTCCCAAGCACTGAAACCCTATAAGCAATATTGCACTACTCACAGCCATCTACAAAGCAGAGGCAATATCGATAGGGTCCCAGTACTTGAGTGTCAAAAGTCACAGTCGCCTTTTCAAATCAAGAAAACATTAAAACTGGAGAAAAAATGCTGACAAAATAGAAAATCTCTCAAGAGAAATTTACATTTCAGAAAAATGTTACAACCCATCAGTCTAACGGACCGAGTACAATATAAATGTTTGTACATTATAATTTATATATGAACCATTTCCATTTAAAAGGAATTTTCTTACATGTTAAAAATTTGGTCAGGTGATAGATTTTGTGACAGCAAGTTAAACAGTATAATTGCACTAAGCAGGATATTATTATTTCAAAGGCTTTTAAAATGTGTTCAGTTATTACACAGTTTAAAGAAGTTTCCATTAATATTAAAACTAGAAGTACCGTAGTAACACAATATGTTGTAACTTTGGCACATACGGATTCACAATTATTTTTGTCCCTCCAAATCTACCAATACTAGTTTGAAATTGCAGTCATGTCTGTTGCTCCAATAGGACAATTTCAGGTAAATAGTCAGCTTTCAATTACAAGGGATCGGGTGCTTTACAGCACTCTTGCATACTTGGGATTGGAACAGTCCTTCACCGCAACCAACACAAATATAGTGTAATGTGAACAAATCCTGAATGCTATTTTAAAAAAACACGGTTAGCCACCAGTCTTTTATTACACCATCATATGAAATATGGTCAAATTACAACGCTACACATCTACAAGACATTTTCAAAAGACAGCCCAGGTTTCGCTCTTCCCAGGTCAGGAACAGTCACAGAGAGTCTGGCTAAATCACAGCAATAAAACAGTTTAATGCAGAAAAGTGACATTTTTTTGTACAACTCCCAAATCAGGAATTTTTGTTTTTTGGACGGTGACCCATCAACCTATGTCCTTTTGCAGTAGCATTGCACTGCTCCCATTTCACAGCAAAGTACAACACCAAAAGGACACAGGAGAATGGAAATGCATTAAAAGATTAGAACACAATAGTTAATGAGCTAAAACATCAGCACCAGCTCTGAATGCAACATCTTTCTCATTCCTAAATATTCACGTCATAAATGATTTCCAGGGCACATTTTATAATCATTCAATTGATGCATTTATTCATTTATTCTTCGGATAGGTTTTTCGAATTTTACATCACATTTAGATTACGCCACAGTGCTGGTAAATCAAACAGCTGCTGAAAAATACCCCATTTCTGATCCTATCCATTGAGTACTCCAAACACGGGGCAAGGAAATTATTTCTAGCCAGGGATATCCACACAAATACAAGGTTTCATTCACCCATGCAACATATGCTGGTTGATGCAAAACAAGAAACAAAAAGAAACTATAATACGTCATCGATTTGAACAATCGTGAAGGAAGTCAGAATACCCTCCATTCCATTATGAAAGAGTTTTTGTTAACAGTAGATTATAGGTGAAAATATATAGCAGTCCATCAAATGGGAGCATTGAAATCTGAATTTCTCCTACAAATTGTTGAGAATACTTGATCTAAATTCACGTCCCAAAATGTTGGTGCAAATTGTTGATACTAGAAGCAAACTAACTTCTAAGCTACTGACTCAAAGAGATGCTAATGTGAACGTTTCACACTGAAACGTTTTAAAAATTTAAGTTAACAACAGACAAAAACATTTCCTCTTGCCAGCCTTTCAGGGTCAATTTTTTTTTAAAAAAGGCCATCGGTACATTTCCTATCATTCACAGCACAAGCATCCGTTCTGAAAAAAAACATGACAAAACTGCAAAGAACTGAAATAGAATGCACAAGTAATAAATAGAGGAGCAAGAGACTGTTCTTATACAAGAAATACAACTGCATGTTCTTGTCATTGTGGTAACAAACCCAATCCAACTGCAGGCTTTTCAACTGGTCACTAGATTTGTGCAGAATCCACTGTGTTGATCAGCATTAGGTTCTCACACTCCCAATACAGATCAGTTCATCTATTAGTGAACTTGTTGCTGCACAACACCACCATTTGTGAACAACTGCAATGTTGTTTGGGATGTTATGGATCCCCAACCACAGGCTCTACTGTCAATCTCAATTTTTAAGGGAAGAGTTAACATTTTTCTTTACACGGAAAATTCAAACGAATGAAGTCTCATCAAAAAGCCAGTGTGGCAGCAATGGCCTAATCTATAAAGAATGCACTTCCCATTTCGAACTCAACATTCATCGCACAACAGGAGAGAGAATATAATTACTTCGGATCTTCTGCATGGAAACGGGGAATAGACTAGAAATGGCACATAAGCATTACATAAATGGTTTGCACATATTAAAACACTTATTGAACTATATAAACCTACAATTTCCAGATATATCCAGAGTACATACTGAAATCATTCACCAATACAGATGCCACGTTACGTCATTCCCACTGGAATCCCTGGTTACAGGGCATTCACCAGATGGTGTCTTTACTGCAGCTGTTTCTATTGAATGTAGGGCTACAGTAAGAGACACAAACAATGGTGTGCAGTGAGCAACAATGGCACCATTAAACTGAACTGTAAAAAAAATCAGTGAATTAATAAATATCTAACTGCAATCGTAGAAAACAGTAAGTGTACCGACACAATTCATCGTGAATTATTATGGTCTCTGGTTCACCAGGAGGTCCCAGTATCAGGTAGTCATTTGGCAAGGTACGGAGAAACAAAAAAGAAAGTTACGTATCCTCACTCACACACGTCTAAATGGATTTGAGCAGGGCAGTGGATCAAAACACAATGGTTTTTTTTAAATCTAAAGACCCATTAAACCTGTACATTTCAAATGAATACCACAAATCTAAAGAAAAAGTGCAACACTTACATGGGCCAATTTAAAAAGATGTGTGTGGTGTGCGTGTGTGTATACTGCAAAACACCATGTTATAATACAACGAAAAGTTGAACTCGCCTACGTGGAAATCAAATTTTCNAAAAATCTGCATTAAAAATACACATGTAATTAGAAAAATTACTTACATGTACAACAAAAAGAACCTGGACCTCTAATTCACAAGATATCACACTGATATGCAAAGTCACCGTAGCTAATCCGGAAGAAATATTTTAATACAAGATGACATATAGACATACACCGCACACAGTGGTCTTATATATAGTAGTGGTCTTTAGTTTGGAAAGAAGCGAATATTAATCCAGCTTGATAAACTATTTTTCACACCAACCTACAAAATTCAGTTACTGTACATTGCAATGAATCCTGTGAAATGCTTTGAGATGTCCTCCCTAAGTGAAAAGTCCTTAGCCAAAATGCAAGGATTATTATTTACAATACAAAACTACATTTGTATAGCGTCTTTCACATCGGGAGGACATCCCAAGGGTCTGGACAGTCAGGCATTTGGATCTTTCTAACCTATTTATAACCTATTGTGCACAAATTTACCAAATGGACACTAGACAAGTCAGGGTGACTTAATCAGCACTATTTTTAACAATGCTGAATTCAATTATTTTCACAAACACTTCAATATTTTTGTACGTGATGTTATGCATTCTCTCCAATGGCGATCTGAGCAACCTCCAGATGCTTTGACAATACTATTGCACTGCTAGCTGTGAAACACAGTAGTGCAATAAAGTCAGAGCGTCTGTCAGCAGCTGGTCAGGCAAAGCTTCATAGTTCTTTTGAAATCTCAAATGACTTTTTTAAAAAAAAAATATTTTTTACGCTTTATTCATTGTCAAAGTTCTCAATAAATCCAGTAGAATCCTCGTTTTTTTAAAAAAATAAAAGCAAAATGAAATACTGCTACCCCAGGTTTAATGCTGGCTAATCTCCGATCATCAGACAATTCTTTATAACAATGTCATTTTTAATGTGTAAAAAAAAAGGCAAATCCTGCAGATGCTGGAAATCTGAAATAGCAACAGAAGTTGCTGGGGACACTCAGCAGGTCAGGCAACACCTATGGAGAGAGGAAAGTGAGTTAACATTTCAGGTCGATGAGTATTCCACTCTCCAACCAGTAGGTGACTACTTGTAGCAGAGTGGAAATATTCTGATGAAAGGTCATCGACCTGAAACGTTAACTCACTTTCTTCTCTCTATAGATGCTGCCTGACCTGCTGAGTGTTCCCAGCCACTTCTGTTTTTTTTAGAAGAACATGGACAGTATTTGGAGTGGGACAAATGGAACGAAAATAAACCATTTTCCACTAAACAGAGCACAGGAATACATTAGTGATCAATTTGCATATTATGGTCATTCCCCCCAAAATCACATATTATAGTGGGCATCCTAGATAGGAACCCATCCAAATCTGAATCCCCTGATATAGTTCAATACACCCCACATTCAAATCCTGTTATTTATAATATAGCTTTAGAACATTACTGTACCAGCCACTATCAACTACTCTGTGCAATGGCAACTCATTGGGGCGGGAGTGGGGTGGTATTTAAAATTACCTTGTTTTCCAAAAGAAATTCTAGAACCACTTTAGAGTGCAAACGTCCAAGTATCGCTAATTCGACATTGTCACCACGACTGTTATATCCTTTAGCAACTTCAGCTTTTACTTCAGTCTTAAGAGAAAGTTCAATGGGGGAATTATGATGATATGAACATCAAGATAGTTATATTCCATGGTTGAATGAAATGGGATATGAGCAAATTCAGCAATATGCCAAATTCCTACTGTGCTAATTGTTCACAAATTCCTACTGTGCTAATTGTTCACAGAAGGGGACATAAATTACATCAGTATAAGTTCTGATATGGTCTGGACTCACTTGCACTTCAATATTGAACTTTATTTGTTGAGTTATCAAAAAAAATTCATTACCCCCCACCCCGCCTTCATGCCCATCTCTAAAATACACTGCAAGTCGGCACATACTGGTTGGAGTGTGTAGTGCAGGTGGCTTCAGAGCTGAACCTTTCACCTCTGAAAAAGATATGAATGTGGGACTGACAGGATCAAATTTTCTGTAATAGCTGTAAGGGTCCAATATCAAAGCCTTGGCATTTCACAGGCTCACACTCATCCTGCTGGATTGCAGGATTGCGGTGTTAGCCTAAAGCCAGATTACCTGTCTAGTGATTGACGACAGTGATTACCCTTTCTACAAAACATGTTTCCCTCGACATTGAAAAACACAACGTACACTACAAACATAATGCTCAGGAGCCGCAGTAGCAGCAAAAGTACATAACAGTGTAGCTGCTGTACATTTTACTTACATGACATTTGTTAGAGCATTCAACTATATCAGTCGGTTTTCGCAGTTTCATATATTAGAATATCTGTGTCACACATCAGGAATGGGCAGTTTTGTAGATAAAATAAAAACTTTTTTTTTTACAAATCCAAACCACCCAAGTGCATTGAATCAAGGATTATTTTCATCATTATTATCTAATAATAAGTTCTCTGCTGCCAGAGCAGGATAAACTGTTACAGGACTACAATTGGTCTAAAATTATAAATCATATGAGACTACCTACAGTTAGGTTCTTGGATTGGGTTTCAACAACAAATTGTATTTATATAGCACTTTTCACATTTGGAGGATGTGACAAGGCGTTTGCACTCAAGCTGGAGTCAAAGGGGGAGGAGAGCAAGAGGTGGGAGGATGACCGAAGGTCAATGAGGAAGGGCTTAAGTGAGCCTTGAAGGACAAAAGGGAGGGGGCGAGGTGGATGAGTTCCAGAAAGGCCGAAGGCTCAACCGTCGATGGTAGATGGGGCAGGGCAGGGACGTGCAGCAGGCCAGTGCCCGCTGAGCGGAGAGGTTGGTAACATTTTAAGTAGGTCGCAGCGATAGGAAGGAACGAGACCATGAGGTCTTTAAAAGTGAGGATCTTAAACTCGATCCTCTAGGAATCACAGTCAATATCTAGCAAAAACAAAAATGCATGAACTTATTCCTTCAGCCAATTCAGAAGTTAGTTTAACCTCTACAGCTGAGAAGATCAGGGAGGCAACTCACATATGTGCATTTGGCCTAGTAAGAAGTGATCCTTAAGATAATCATGCCTCTGTTCAAAACCTCACAGCTGAAACTCAGAGGAGATTGGATCTGCCTCCACTGTCAGGTAGCTCACTGTATTGCAAGAAATGACCACTTCCAATTAGAAGAAAAAAGGTGAACAAAGAGGGGAAAACATGATGGATTAGTAAAAAGGAGGAACTATAATGTATTATAAAATATGCATGTGTATTCACAATTTCAAACCAATCAATTTGTTTAGCTTTGACACTGATTCTACTTAACATATCTTTATGCCTGCACAATCAATAAAATAACAATTGTGGAGTCCTGTAGCTCAGTGGTTAGAGCACTCGCTTTGCAAGTGAGAGACCTGAGTTCAATTCCAGGCAGAGGGCGAAACCTTGGGCAAGTTTCCTTACTCCACACAGAGCCTAATAATAATCCCTCCAAAACCAAAAACAATAATAAATTGGTCATTTTCAATCTACGACTGTTTGTGGGACATTGCTGTGCGCAATTGGCTGCCGCGTTCGCTCACAAATATACAGTCAATTCACTTTACAGTGTGTTCTGTGAAGCGCTTTGGGACGTCCTCCCGACGTGAAAAGTGCTATATCAAATGCAAGGATTATTATTATTATTATTATCTAGTTGAGCTGCCCCAATCATTTTACATTTACAGTTTGTTTGATCTATGTTAATACATGCTAGACCTACAGATATACGCTGCAAATAAAGTGAAACCATACCTTTCCTCATGAGGGATGTCAAGATGTGCTGAATATTCCCATTAATGGTAGGCAAACCTAGATTCCTAAACCAACTAGGCAGTGATACTGGATGCCATCACCAAGTTGATGCTTTAATTAAGACAAATTGGACTATTTGTCAACAAACCTATAAATAAATAAATGACCGATGTTCTGCGATGGAGCATTGGATAAATATACAGCATGTTGCCAAAGCACAAAAATTAGCTACAGCTCACTACTATCCCCAAATAATTTTCCATGTTCTCCCCTCACAATTTCAGTGATTATTTTCAATATTCAAAAAAACACTGCTGTATCAAACGTAATTTTCTCACAGCTCTCAATTGTTCATGTACAGATGACAGGTTCCTTAGCTCTCCTCACGTTTGCTATTTAACACACTCGGGATCCATATCTTAAAAAGGAGAGGGATTTTTATAGGTTTGCTATTTTTTAATTGTTAAGTCACAATTTTTGCTAACCAAATAGTCCCTAGCAGAAAATTTTAAATTCATCTCAGTCAAATTACTCAAACTTACCCAAAATAAGATTTTAAGTTTCAAAGGAAAAGTTAGCCATGAATGTCACACTTGAAACAAATTGATTTAGTCGCCGGCCAATGCCCTTTTAATATTGCACTGCTTTTTTCTGTTATCACTAGTAGTACAACATAAAAAGGGCAGTGGACGAGCGGACAAAAGGACATCCAGAGGTCGGTAAGGCATTTCCAACAGGCATCAATCACCAACAGAAGAGGTAAAAAGTCCACGAGGTTCAGTCTGGTATGGCCCTTGAAGATCCAGGAGAGTCACAATCTTCACACCAAACCCCCCCACCCCCACCAACCCAAATCACCCCTCATTCCAGTTATGCATATTTTTCTACTGAGGAATCCAGTAGTGTTACCATTCAAGAATTCTTCACATCGCTCGGTCACAACACTACAGATTTTCCAATATTGAAATAAAATGTTTAAATTGCACACACTAAAAATGGACTTTTTAAAAAAATACAAATGTGAGCTTCCAGCACATAAAATCACCAAAACTAAACAACTGAAACTCAAAATCTCACAGAATGCAAAACAGAAAATCTGAAAAACAAGCATGCAAGAAACAGCTCACGCGTGCTCAGAGATCATTTGAAACTAAAATCCTCGATCAACTTGAAAGGCAAGTATCTGGAATCCTTGCAGGATGTACTGATTTGGGTAACTGTGGTATAGTATCAAAAAACAGACAAAAAATTGGTAATGTAAATAAAGAAATCGGTGCACGTTACACATTTGTACCAAACTTTTCAATATATATTGAAGGAGCTAATATATTAAGTTGCCTTCACAGAAGCTGGCATGCAAATGCGATTATGGTACCTGTCAACACTGAAAATGAGACCTCTTATTCCTGCAGGGAATTCTAAAACAGTTCCCAAAAAAGGACTCCTTTCCAGAGATTTGCTTTTTAATTAAAAAAAAATCAGATTTTCTATTTCACTTTTGAAGGGGTTGACTTACTCCTCCCCTCCCTGTGGTACAACCCAAAGGATCTCCCTCTGTATCTCACCAAATTAACCACTCTTCCTGGACAGTGAGTATTAGTAGCTGTTTAACTGCAGGGGCATCATAGCCAAACTCATTCACTACTATATTCACACGTGCACCTCCCGCTGGGGAGCTGGATAACAATCAGCATTATGATCTTCTCCAATGCCGAGGTCAATAAGGTATGTGTGCAACAAAGAGCAGGATGAACCAGTCGTTTATACACCAGGCCATCAAGCAAACACTTTCTTGGGCTGTACATCTTTACGCTCTAAGCCAAATGCTACCTTGAAAAGATAAATACAAGAGATAACTTCATTGTTTAATACAGTATGGATAAATGACAGTGGCGACAGCCATCAAATAAAACTGGCAGTTCAATCTGAACTCAAGTGGATAGTTTACTAAATGTTTGTTATGCATCTATGGAATCCAGGGTTCCGCCCTTGAATAAAAAGTTGCCTGGGGCCTCACTGGGCTTTTTCTAATTACATCGTCAAGAAGCAATTCTTTTTTAAAAAAAAACAAATAAATCCACCAGGTTTTCTCCTGAAGGTTCTGAACTCCTGCGTATACATTCAGAAGACTTTTTTTTTCAAATTCATCAGCAAGGTGACCAGTCTGATATAATGGCAACAAAGGCCCAAGGCACCATTTCCATTGGTATTGTGGCAGCATCTTACATTTGCACATTTGCCTATTACCATAGATGCCATCCTGGCCCTCCCTCCCATTTCAGTATAAGAAGGACCCGGGGGGAAAAAAAAGTTGTGTTGCAAAATTCAACAGATCACAGTGAAAAATGCTTCCGATGTATGCGCGCGCACACACACACGCGGGGAGCCATATACTGGATATGTGCTTGGGTGGAATATTTGGGATAACACCAAGAGGAACGATGACAACTCTGGCTGACAGCATTCTCTAAAAAGGCGGGTTGGTTTGTTTGCGCGCCTCGGGGACAGGGCGAGAACCAACTCCATGCCAACACCTTGATTTTAAGGTTTTGCTTTATTTCCTTATTATGGCTTCTCAAGCTCTTGATCCAGGAACATTTCATTTGGAGCAACCAGAGGACAGGAGTCCCGCACCATCTCGACTCCAATACGTAGGTGTATACACATATATATATAAACGAAAGCCACAATTGAACCTGTTTTTTAGCATTTTTTTTCATACCAGATCAGATCAGATCAGGACAAAAAAAAGGGAGAGACGAGAAACACTGGAAATGGATGGATAAAGAGATAAATGGTTGATAAAGAGATGGGGAGGGATGGGGGGGGATGGGATAAAAGCGGTTTTCAGTCACGTACACCCCCCCCCCAAAAAAAAAAGAAATAAATATTACACCGTCTGGATCCGGAACAACCTGGTAAATAAATCGCCTCAGTTTGGTGAACGTGATTTTTTTTTTAAAAAAAACACACCCCGAAGCAAAGGCGAGAAAGATGGCAGTCAACACGACGGGGTCCAGTAAATAAAAAGCAATCCCTAGCGGTCGGTCCCGGGGGGGTGGGGGTGGGGTGGAGGGGGGGAGAGCAAGTTGAGCGAAGCGTTTCCACACGAGAGGGGTGGGGAGTGGATGCGGTGGTGGGGAGGGACGGACGGACCGGGGAAGAAGGGAAAAAGAAGCCATCGACGTGATCTGAAAAGGCGCCTCTGGGGGACAATGCTGCCGGGTTGGGGTGGGGGCGGTTGGGGGTGGGGGGGGCGGTTTCACGCCCAATTTGGGCGTGTCGGTGTCGTGCTTGTGCGTGAAACAAACGGCTTCGGCCGGGCGGGCGCTTCATTTTTCTATATAAAAAAAACTGCAAAACGTCTCTCTCTCTCTCCCTCCCCCCCTCCTTCCTCCCCCTTTTAAGATTTTTTCTGACACGGTGTTTCTTTACAAAAAAAAAGCACTAACCTAAACTGGTCACTGCGCCGGTATATATATATATATATACACACACACACTGTGTGGATATGAGAGGAGACGACGCGGACTATTGGGCTACTGTTGGGTCGGCTTTGGGCTATGTACTCCGATGTTCCGGCCGCCCCGGGGCCGGAGCAGCAGGCGCGTCACCGGCGCGCACGCGCAGTCGCTCGCGAATCTGTCAAACGGCCCCGCTCGAGCAGCTGCCGTTACTCTACCACAGCTCGCGCGGCGCGGAGAGGCGAGGGCGCGAGAGGAAAGGGCGGGAGGGGGGGGGAGAGGGCGCGCGAGGGCGAGAGAGCAGCACATGAGGGGCAATGATAACACACGCGGTTAACGAGGCCGATGCATCCAGTTGATCTCTCTCTCTCGCGCGCGCGCGCGATCGCCTTACGGCTCCGGTGTCAAAATTTAAAGGTTTTTCTCTTCTCCCCCCTCCCCCCTCCCCTCGCTTTACAGCGGGTGTAAAAAGATAAGTCGAGTCACAACCCCCCACCCACCCCGCGGAAAACACTGCTCCCGCCATTTTCGCACCCAATTACCCGGATGCAAATCAGTACCAGGAGGGGCGGGAGGGAGAGAGAGAGAGAGAGAGAGGGCTTTCAAACAAATTAAAGTTTTAACGGGAAAAAAATACCGAGGGGCGGCACGTAGATTTTTTTTAACTTTTTTTTCGCGTCCGCGAGCTTTTACTCCGCCCAATGCAATAGGTTTGCCTCGGCCAGAGGAGGTTTTGAACATTGAACAAAATTAAGAAAACCCTCTCTTACCATCGCTTCCAGCTTGTTGACCGCGGTCTCCATATTGAATAGTTTACATTCCAAAGGCGAACCGACGGAGCGCCTCCCGAGTGGGATGGAACGAGGCGTTTCATTGGCCAGCTGTTGGCCAGACCCTGCGTTTCGATTGGGCCGAAGAGCAGGCGCCGCTTTGATTGGACCGCCGCTCATCCACAGCGGCCTTCCGATAGGACGGCTTCCGTTTGAGAGGCGCGTTGTGATTGGGCGACGGCAAATGCGCTGGGTTGTTTGATTGGCTGAGTGGCGCGATTCGAAGGTGATTGGGCCGCGGCCGAGAGCCCTGCGTTCCTATTGGCCGCTGCTCTGCTCCCTCTCCCCCACTCAGGCTAAGGGCGCCCGACCTGGCCTCCTGAAACGGCTTCTCTGATTGGCCAGCCGGCTCGAGCGTTTTTTGATTTCAAACCTTGCGTGGCGGTTGGTGGTTGACAGTCAGTGAAGGTGAGTGTGTTTTGAAGCGGTTTTTATGGGCTTTTCTCGAAGTAAATTCACTTCAGCATTTAGACATACATGACTGAGTGTCAATAGCCTTGTCTGAGTACATGGAGTAACTAATGTTACATTGACATTTTCTTTTCAGTTCACTCTGTGTCAGTCAGTAGTTTTTCTCCTCTTTCCCCCCACCCCCACCCCCCCCCCCACCCACAACTCCCCCCCCACCCCCCCCACCCCACCCCATCCCCCTTCTCTGTCTTCTCCCTTCCCTTATCCTCCTCTGGTTTTTTTTAAAAAAAGATTCGTCCATTAACAAGTCATTGCAAAATACCATTCCTTGTATCAAGACGCAGCACCTTTCGCGTTGGGATGAAGGACTTCAGAAGATGTTACAGTAAAGATTCCTTCAAACACAGATCGGATAGTTTTCTTTTAGGAAATAACATTACGGGACACAGTCGGTCGGTCGTTCGGTGCACGCGAGCCCCAGGGAGGTGGAAGGCGAACTGGATGGACTTCGGTCGTTTTTTCGGTCCAGCATTTTTTTTTAACGATTCGTTACGCGGTGGTTTGTGAGATGCTGCTGTGGGCAAATTGGCTACGCCTACGAAATGCAGTGTCGTCGTCGCGCGTTGCAGTGGATCATGTACCTGAAACGCTTTGAGAAATTTTGATGACTCGGTAAAGCCCTGTATCAAATTAAAGGATTATTGTTTATTGCAAATTGAATGTCCCAGTTTTATCGGTCGGACTGCTGGCCAATCTCCCTTCGTTTTTTTTTAATAATGCAATGTCTTTAACAATGTTCACCTGAACATGCACACGACGAGATCTTGCAAGCGAGACACCTGGATTCAATTCCAGGCAGAGGGCGAAACCTTGGGCAAGTTTCCTTACTCCACACGCCTAATAATAATCCCTCCAAAAAACAAAAACAATAATAAATTGGTCATTTTCAATCCACGGCTGTTTGTGGGACGCTGCTGTGCGCAATTGGCTGTTGCGTTTTGGACACAAATATACAGTCAATTCACTTTACATCATATTCTGAGAAGTGCTTTGAGACGTCTCGAAGATGTGAAAAGCGCTATATCAAATGCAAGGATTATTATTATTATTAACATCTCATCCAAATAGGGTTGACAACTGTGGTTTGGATATATTCCAGGAGATTTCATCAGATGATATAATGCCACCGTTAAGGACTGAGTTACAATTTCAACAGTCATTTCTCCATTGAGGCTTCCTATTTACAGTACTTTTGCTTCAAGTCTTCTCCATGCTGAATGTGTTGATGTGTATATGCAATAAAATTCTATGCTGTGGCAGTCCCCCGTTAAGTTGCTGAAGTCACCAGTTTTCAAGTGTGACCCATTTTCTGATTGGTAATAGAAGTGAGCTTCCAGCATTGGTATAAAAAGTAAATATTTAAACCAAATAAAGAATAGTTGGGTTTTTCCTTTCTTGCTTCCCTCCAAATCCATAATAATAATAATCCTTGCATTTAATATAGTGCCTTTTCACTTCTTCTGGACTTCTCAAAGTGCTTCAAAGAATATACTGTAAAGTGACTTGACTATATTTTGTGGGTGAAATGCGGAAGCCAATTGCGCACATTAATGTTCCACAAAATATGAAGATCCTATGCATTGTATATGTTTACAGGTTGTGATAAAATTTCACTTCCATGTGCCTTTTCACAGCCATGCCCAAGTTCAAGCTGCGTCGCAGGAAGTGGAAGGTCATTAGAAGAAAACAAATAGCAGAAAAGGCATGGAATGATAACAAGCGACGGCTGCTAGCAAAAAGGAAACCAAATGTCTATAAACAACAGCTAACTAATCCTGAACCGTCATGGTAAGCAGTTCTTTTACCAATGGATATCTTCAATTGTGGACTCAACGGTTTTACTTGGAAAGGGCTGTAAGATTATAAAAAGATCTATGTAAATAGTATCCCACAGTGAATCCGTTTATAATAATGTTTGAATTTCATTATAGTACCTATAAATATCAAATCATGTTAAAGCATCTTACTGGTACATTGGAGTAGAGTATTGTTGCAGTAATTATATTAACTGCAACCAATTTATGCATAGCAATCTCCCACAAATAGCCAGGACATTTGTGACCTTATTGGAGGACATCCAGTGCTTTGGGACATCCTGACACTATGTAAATCTGTATTGTTTTAGCCAGGACACTGAGGAAAAACTTCCTTCTCTTTGAATAGTGTCATGAATTCTTTAATGTCCACTTGAACAGGCAAATGGACTCAGTTTAACATCTCATCCGAAGAATGGCTCTCCTAACACTGCATTTGAGTCTTGGCCTATTCTGGGGGCTCAACCAAAGAGGCGAGACTGCTGTCACTCGAGTCAAGCTGACTCTATACACTGAGTAGTTGCACTATATATATTGGGAAAATCCCAGGTTTGAAACGTGGGCTTTGTTGAGTTAGTTAATTGCTCCAATTAGCCTACATTCAGTTGTAGATTTAAAGCTGGGGGGGTTATCCTTGCTGGACATATGCATGCATGAATGTTGAGGAAGGACAGTATCAAGCTCAGCTGCAGCCACTGTGGTGGCATCGTCTCCTGACGCTCCTTGTCTCGGCTCGCTTCTGAATAATGGCCACTTGGGCAAAGTATTTGAGGTTTACTACTTGCCATGGAACCATACCCAGAGTTCTATAATAAGTTAGTATTTCTGTTAAACCGTGATATTCAAAGCCACTATATATAGATTGCTGCCTTGGGCTATTCCCGGGACAATTTTCTATGTTTCTTGCAGGAAAAAACATCTCGAGTCTTTTATGCATTGCCCACAAAAAGAAGCCTACATGTGAACATCAATCAGGAATAGTATTTAACCGGGTTGTGCCTATCTGAGTTCAGGATCTCAGAGTGAGTTGAATGATCCATTCAGTTCACTTGTCTGATTTTTTTTTAAACCAGGAGCGAGGATTCATCAGTGTATAGCAGCAGTTCCACTCAGCTTGAGCCAATACCTGTCGGGCACATTTCTTTGGTCAGTTTGAAGCATATCTTGAACCCTGTAAAGGCAACCATTTCTTCCATGTGCTGCTGGTGGCTGAGCAGTATTAACCAGGTATAAAAGCATTTTGGAGCTCTATTGCACTGGGCAATGTTTCATGATCTTAAAAACAGATAATAAATCAAATGTACTTAGGCACTGCAATACCGAGAACATTGTAAGAAGGCGGGATTGTCTTCAAATCATATTTTGTATTCATCACCATTTTGTATATATGTCTTTGTGTGGAATGGAGAACGATATAGCAGTGAAAATTACTGAGGTGTTGAACTCAGATAGTTGTGCCTCAGAGTGAGTTGAATGAGGAGGGGTAATCTTCACTGCTATCTCTTTCTCCATTCCACTCTCTCCTAGTTCTATAGCGTGGTTCAGCTTCCATAGTTTTAGCTGTTTAAACGTCAGCACATTCTGCAGATCCCAACCATTGGTTCTTGTCAACCTGCTTCTAATACTTTCTGAGATTAGGTGAGCAGAGTGCATCTATCCAGAGATGAGAGTGCACACTTCCTGTTAGACAAATGGAAATATCCATGTATATGTGCATCTCTCAGTAGTATGATTTGCATACAGCAACAACAAAAATTACATTTGTATTTTGCCTTTCATGTTGGGAAGACATCCCAAGGCTCTGGACTGGGGGCAATAGTTTGTGATTGTGATGAGAAAATTGGATTCAATATCATCAAAAATAATTATTTTTAAATAGCAATGTGCTTTTACCAAATATAATTGCTTTATAATTTAAATTGTTTCTTTCCCTACTTTTATAGGGTTTTGAAGTAGTGAAAGACACTTTGTTTCCTTCACGTGTTTACCTGCGGGAAGTGAATGCGCTGGGGCAACGGATTGAGACATTCGAGAAGGAGCTCTTACAACTGCGAGGAATGTTGGAAGTAAGACTAGTGAATAGATCATTTCCCATCAAGCTGTGTTCAAACATCACAAACATACAGGCAATTCACTTTACCGTATATTCTGTGAAGCGCTTTGAGATATCTGGAAGATGTGATAAGGCGCTATATCAAGTTCAAGGATTATTATTATTTCTATACAAAGCTTATGAAGGTAAAATCTTTTGAAATTGGTGCATACAAATGGGATAAACACTGCAATATTTTCTGTTTCGAGGCGGAGTATTCATAAAACGTAATCCAAGCATACTGAGCTGACCACAGGAGTACCACAACTCAATAGCGAGTATTGCTGTGTTATATTGTTTTAATGCCTGTTGCAAATGTTGGAGCTTACAGTGGCCTAAAGATTCTGCTTTCACTGGAGAAACCAACATTGTGTGTTTTTTTTAGTAATTGAAGGGGTGAGAGCTGCATTAAAGCAAATGGATGAAATAAAAATTAATGATGGTGATTAGAACCTGGAAGGTTTGACAATTGGAACACATGGGAGTGTCCCAAGACCATAATGGAAAATTAAGGGCTGCTGTGGCTGTAGTTTTTCCACAGCTCATTAGAATTAGTACTGTAACAAATGCCTCATTTTAAAAAACAACAACAAAATTACATTTGTAAAGCACCTGTCACATCGGGAGGACATCCCAAGGCGATGGACAGACAGAGTTACGGATCCGAGCTGGGGGTCACGGTGGGGGATGACGGAGTGTGGGGGGGGAAGCGGGGAGATTAAAAGCATGATCGAAGAGGAGCGTCTTGAGGTGGGTCTTGAAGGTGGCGAGGGAGGGGGTGAGATGGAGGGACTGCGGGATGGAGTTCCAGAGGGTGGGTGCAGAGTGGCGGAAGGCCTGCCCGCCAATAGTGGGGCGAGCAAGGCGGGGAACGTGAAGCAGGCTGGAGCCCACTGAGTCAATGTAATTCTATAATGTAATGGGTCAAATGTAATTCTGGGAATTGAGTCTATTAACCTAGGGCATCTAGAATATAGTAGAAGAAATTGGAGTACAGTTGAAAAGCCACCTCACAATTCCAAGTCAACTTCATGAAAAGTGGATGAAACATAAT
Organism: Callorhinchus milii; assembly: GCF_018977255.1. NCBI lineage: Eukaryota > Metazoa > Chordata > Chondrichthyes > Chimaeriformes > Callorhinchidae > Callorhinchus > Callorhinchus milii. The sequence continues at coordinate 1,809,127 of NW_024704751.1, read as the reverse complement.
AAATTCATTGGAATGCTTTGAGGAATTAACACTTGGTGTTGACCTTTAGAAGGCCACTCATAAAGTGCCTCACAAGAGACGACTTATTGCTAAAGTCTTGGGGTAATGGCAATGTCTGAACGAAACCGCCGCAAGGGATTTCAAACATTAAACTTGATCTACCACTATTGATTTACTGTCCAACTGATCAATTGTGTAGATTAGAATATGTGATCAGTGGTGCACCCCAGGTCTTCACAATAGATCCAATTAAGTTATAAGAAGAACTAACAGGTGATAGTTCTGTGAGAAAGCAGCTTTTCAGAGGAAAGGGACAACACTTAAATGTCTATTGTGACTCAGCAACTGGGTAGGTAAACAAACAACCAGATTTTTTTTCACTATCTTGCAGTGCTTATCCACTGCTGGACTAGAGCTCAATATGGTTAAACAGCCATGTAGATCCAGGCCTTTCTACTTTGTGTGCAAAACTGAGATATTTTTTATAAGATGAAGAAGCCACAAGTTGATTTATTTAAGACCTATAGAATAGACTGCCACCTGGTGGAATAAATACTGACTTCAATTTGAAGTATTGTATCTCTCTGGGTCCAGGGACACCCAACGAAGCAGAGTGTTGGCAGGACTGGGTTGATGGCACAACAACTGTCACCTATGGAGGATATATTTGAGGTTGATCCTGTTCTTACTGAACATTCTTACATATTCACATTTCAGCGAGAATTAACATATGATGAATTTTTTTCCCCAGAGTCCCGAGGACGCCCGTTTATACTGCCATGGTTGAGAGCTTCATGTGTTAACACAGAAACTTCAGTGAAATATCTGAGATAAACTATTCACATTGTCTGATTGTAGTTCTGACTTTTTTAGAATTCTTTGCCGCACTAAACGATGCATACAGTACTTCAGTCTCATATAACGTTCCTGGACCTGGATTCCTTTGTTTTTCATATTTGAGTTACTGTTAAGGGGCTTATTGCCATATTTCAATAACCATATTTCTTGACTAAGTGGCTAAACTATTTTAAACTTTAAAATATTGTTGCTTGAAACAAAATGGAATAGTTTATTGTATAAATTGTCCAATCAACTACGAGTAGATGGATACAAAAATGGACTATGAAATAGACTGAAATCTCTTCCATTGTTAGTGAATTCTGCTATTCTGTGTTTTACAGGAGTGCAATAATGCAAAGGCTATTGAAATGAATTGCTGTCGAAAGTGTAGCGACTTCTCCCCAGGTCCTATTAAAATACCAATATGGCCTGTCCAACCAATTATTAGCCATAATGTACAGCTACAGCCATCTCCCCAACCTCCTCCTCCCCCACCCCCACCACCACCTCCACCTCCACTACCTCCTTCTTCAATAAGCTTAAAGAAGCCTTTACAGATTCGAAAAATAGGAAATGAAAAACAATTACGGGTGAGTGCTTGCTTCAGTTATGGATTTCGTTTGTCATTTTGCAAAGTCAAATAAAATCTTATGCCATTTTTATAAGCATTTTAAAACTGCAATTAATCACCATAGAGAGACATAAATGTCCATATCTGAATCTATTAAAGCTACTTCAAAAATAATTGTTCATTTAAATTCTAACAATGGCTTGCTGACATTTCTAGACCATTGCAGAGGAGGAGGGTAGACCATTATCAGTGAATTTGAAGGACTTACTTAAAGTGAAACTGAGGAAGACCGAAACTAAATTAAAGGTAACTAAGATATGCACTTCTCAAAGAAGTTTCTGTTGCATTGTTCCTGGTTTACATTGTAATCGCCTCAAGACCTGCTCTTTGACCGTGCTTTTGGCCATCTTCCCCTGCCCTTACACTCTTCGCTGTCCTCACCCTTGGGGCCTCACCTTCTGGTGCAAGCTTTAGACTGGAAGCTCCTCCTAACATGAAAGGCACTCCATAAATGTACGATTTTATTGTAATTGTTCTTCGTGTGGCATTCTAGGTAGTCCCTGACAGCATGAATAGACAACCATCGGTGACTGTAAAAGACTTACTTAAAGTGAGATTGAGAAAAACCGAGAGGGAATTAGCAATAACGAAGGTGAGCTTTCATTTTAACACACATTCTTTGACCTTTCACCGAAAGGGTCGATTTCAAGATCCTCACACTCAATTTTAAATTCCTTCATACTCTGACACCTTCCTACCTCTCCAACCTGCTTAGTCCCCAAACCCACAACCCACTGCCTCTGGTCAACTGGCTCCGGACTGCTGCATGTTCCCCATGCCCTCTGTTTCAGCCACTATGCTCCGAAACTCTGGAACACTCTTCCTCTATCCCTCCGCCTTGCCCCTACCTTCCCCATTTTCAGGTTGTGCCTGAAGACCTTCCTATTCGATCGTCTCTACGGTCACCTCCCCCTCCCTCAGAGCCATGCTCCGTCACTGTTAAGCACTCTGGGACACTACTCTGCGTGAGGGCGCTACATAAATGCAAGTTGTTACATAAGAACACAAGAAATGCTAGCCAAAAAAAGACCAAGGTCCATCTAGTTTGCCTTCCACCTTCCTGGCGGTCGCATGCACATACTTAATATTATTTCCTAAAAGAAAACGATCTGTGTTTGAAAAAATTTACATTTCTTGCTTCAGCTGTCTCCCTAGGGAGCCCATTCCACAGGTTCATCATTCACTCACTGAAATAGTGTTTGCATAGATTCGTTCTGAATTTACCCCACTTCAATTGCAGGGCGTGTGGTCTGGTTTTACTATTGCGGGCAAGTTGAAACAGCCAGTCATGATCTATATTGTTGTTCTTCCTGTTGGACAAGCCAAGCAGACCATTTATTGTGTCGGCATGATGAATCCTACATACTGTAAAAAGTTTGCCCTCAAGCACCAAACTTTGTTCCCTGAGCCTGCTTCAAATGTTGCACTGCACACAGTCACCCCAACCCTCAGTACACCACTGCTCTTGCAGCCATGTGGTTGTGCTTCAGTCAAAACATGAATGGGCGGAGTTCCCATTCATAATACTCAAGAGACATGCCCCCTTCGCTCTCCACGTGATTAGGTGACGCTCTTTCCTCTATACCCACTTATGGTGGCTTCATAAAAGGATTACTGTTACCTTTATTGACATTAAATTGTGCTTTGTTTAAAGATGGAAACGCCAGGAAGAAAACGCTCTCCTTTGGTCACAATCTCTGATCTACAAAACTTCAGCTTGCGGGCTAAATCCAACCTCCGGCTGAATTCGGGAAAAATAACGTAAGACATTGTGATCTTTGATTTCAATTGTTCCACAATATTGCAGAAATGTGGTTTTGCTATAGTTTTAACAAAAGAAATTCCAATATCCATATTCACATGGTTTGTAACCGCAGTACTCTTTAATGAAGTATAAACGATTATTTAAAAAAAAACAGGACGACTTGCACTTATATAGCGCCCTCCATGCAGGGTAGCATCTCAGAGCACTTGACCAGGTGATATAAAAAGAAAAAAGCAGTGGCTAAGTAAGAACCAGAATATGCATAATTATGCTTTTTCTTTTTGCCATATCAACCTGTCCGTTCCCTCCGCTCCCGCTGCTCCACGTCTCTCACTCGGCCGACCCCACTAACAGGGGTTGGACCTTCAGCCTCTCTGCCCCTACCTTTTGGAACTCCATCTCACAATCCCTTCACCAAGCTCCCTCCCTTGCCTCCTTCAAGGCATGTCTCAAGACCCTACTTTTCGACCGGGCCTACGGAAACCTCCTACCCCTACTCTCCCTGCCCTCCCCCCCTCCTGATCCCAACCCCCTGCTCAGGTCCAAATCCCTGACTGTCCAGAGCCTTGGTCATTCAGAACTCTGCAGCTCGTGTACTGTCCCGCACCAGGCTTCGGGACCACATCACTCCCACCCTCGCTCGCCTCCACTGGCTCCCCATCCTCCAGAGGATTGATTTCAAGATCCTCATCCTCACCTACAAGGCCATTCACGGCCTCGCTCCCTCCTACCTCTCCGACCTACTATCCCCTTACCTACCTGCCCGTACCCTCCGTTCCTCCCGCTCCGGTCTGCTCCACGTCCCCCGCCCCAATCGCCCTACCATTGGTGGTCGGGCCTTCAGCCTCTCAGCCCCCAGGCTCTGGAACTCTATCCCCCAGTGCCTTCGCCGCTTCCTCCCTCTCCTCCTTCAAGGCCGGTCTCAAAACCTTTCTCTTTGACCGAGCCTTCAGCTCCCCTCTCGACTCTCTTCCCCCTTCTCGCTCCCTCCCATCCCTCCCCTCACCCTGACCATTTCCCCCCCCCACTCGCTCCCTCCCCTCCCCTCACCCTGACCATTTCCCCCCTGCTCGGGTCATGACCCAACTGTGCAGCGCCTTGGGACGTCCACCTGACGTGAAAGGCACTATACAAATGTAATTTGTTGTTGTTATTTAGAGGGATACAGTTTATAAAGAAATAAAGCTGATTTTTGAGTATCTAATTTTTTTTTTTTTCAGAATGACACCAAATAAATTTCCGCTGGACCTGCGAAGGCATCTAAAGAAAGTAGCAATAGAAAGGTATGTCCGTAAATATGTACGGACTGATGTGTCCAAAATGAAATATTCTGTATTTAAATATTATTTCATCTTAGTGTATTAAACTATCTGTTACATCTAATGTATTTAGAAAAGGGATGAGGGAAGAAGATTTATAAACTTAAATTGGATTTTGAGCCTTGTCAGATGTTTTGCCTGTAGTTGCAATACAATTTACATTTATATCGTGCCTTTGACGGAACGATGTCTCAAATACTTAATTTTTGCCCTTTCGCTTAATCTGTCTGTCTCTTTGCATTTTTTGCCTCTTCTCTTAACAATTTACAATACTATATATGTCTAATTGCAGAAGCCCTGGAGGAACACCTCTCTACAGTAAAGAAAATCAAGAGACGGGGACAGGATTGACCCCTGTAATGACCCTAGCATTGAGACGGAAGTTTGAGGTAATCTAGAGAAGCATGTTATGGAATGTTACAGTATTATTCCAAATAACAGAAACTTGTACTTCATAACAACTGTATGCATTATACAGGGAAGAGAACAAACCCAGCACATCCTGCTTCTGAATTAAATAATTACCTGTGGTTTTTAACAGTGTTGTATTCATTAATTTGCCTGAGTCCAACAGTCTCCAATCGCTTCAAAAGGAGTTGCTATCGAGTTCTGTGATGGTAAATTTATAAGGCACCACAAACAGCCATGATCCACTTTATCTAGAGGATTGTTAAGATAGGACACTTTAATTTACAAGAGGTTTGAAAACACTAGCTATAACTGAGGATTGTGGAAAAGTAAGGGTTAGTGACATCTTGAAAAAAAAACCTTCCTATTCGACCGTGCCAGCGATCACCACACCCCTATCCCAGCCCCCCTCTCAGCATCGTTCTTGGGACATCATTTCATAAGCCGAAAGTTGTGGGTTTCTCAGTCGACTGTTCAAGCTGGATATTCTGTTTTGTATTTGGTTTGGTAGTATAATTTGTAACTGATATTTCAACAAATACAATTCTTAGAGGAACATCTCCACTGTATAGTGTGGCTACATACAGACCCCATATCTTCTCAAAGGACCAGGCATACCAGGCTGCTCTCCAATTTCATTCCGGGCTGTAGAACTCCAGGTTCTAGTGCAGACCCCACTCTAGTATCTTGCCAATCATTTCAATTGGGAATAGAAACAGGAGTAGGTCATTCAGCCCCTCGAGCCTGTTCTGCCATTCTTTCAGATCATGGCTGATCTGTACCTCAAGTTCAATTACCCACCCTTGCCCCGTATCCCTTCATGCCCTGACCTAAAATAATGTATGATATGGCATGTCTCTTAATAATTGAGAACCAAATCAAATTTGATGAGTGCATTTGGGAAAAGATGAGGGAAAAGTTATTTAAACTTTAGACGTGCCATAAGAAATAAGCCTTTTTTGTTGTGTTTTCAGCAGTAAAGATAGCGAAACTCTAGGAAACTAATTTGGTTCCTAAAAAGCAGACGCTGACCTCTATCTATAGCATTTTTTTTGTAGTATACATTGTATTTTGATTTAATGACTTTTCTACTCTTCCAGATGGCTCGTCCCAAAACTCCTTCACCTCATGGTTCTGCAGACACGAGTTTTGATGAGCAAAATGTGTATTGATCCTTCATTGTGCAATATTTTTAAAACATCTTTATAAAGAATTTAATATCTGTATTTTTGTGCCTTTTTAAAATTTGTAAATCTTGTTTTTGCATATTGCAGAAGAATGATCTAACGCAGATTTGGATCTTGTGCCATTGTCTCTATTTAACGTTCAATCTGTAATGCTATATAACCTGGTTAACTAATGCTGCTAACTAAATACTGCTTCTAAGTGTATGAATCTGTAGGCTTGATGCTGCAATGGGGATAGCTGAAAGAACCACAAAGCAAATAGTTGTGGTGTTTATGAAAAGGCTACTTCAGCACCGATCGTAAATGATCTGATAAGATAGATCACAATTCAACTAAAAATTGTTCCATTGCACAGTTCAGCCCCAAATTCCTTCTGGTTTTAGACTTTAAGACCATTTTAATCTTACATTTACAGATTTGTGGAAAATTATTAAATTCCATTCTAAGGTTATTCTTTTTAAGAACTGTGGAAAAGTGTCTTCACATTAAGACTGAATTTCCGAATTTTCCACAATACTGCTCTAAACGTTTAATGCAAAATAGTCTTACAAGGTTAGACTCGATGAAATTTTGAGCCTATGGTGTTTTTTGGTCAGCACAATTAGTTTACGTCCATTTTAATATCTTTGATATTCATCCCTCTACATCTCCCTTAATTATATGACTTAGTTTGGAAAAATTCTTCAGACCATTGAAAGAATATTCTTTTGGAACATGATAAAGTACCATGCGTTCACATATGCAGCAGTGCACTGAAGTCGATAAATTATCCCAAATTCTGGTCTGACTTTCATTAGGCAGGTGTCTGCTCTTGTAACCAACAGAAATATGGACAGGCCAGCAGTACAGATGTTGCTGGGGACTAGAATACAACTACTTCCCCAATTCCCAGTAATCACACTTTATAGCATTCCAAATGATACAAAATATTAAAGTTCATATGCTGGGAGATTTTACTCGTATAATGTCTGCTGCCTGTGCTCAATTGGCTGCGAGAGGGAGAGTTGGGGGAAATGTTTATACTTGTATATGAAAACTGAGAGTGTGATCATCCTTTGGGTCATGAACTTTTAATATATATCTGTTATGGTTAAAATTCATTGCTGAGGCCATTCTTTGCTGTAAGCATGACAGGTTATTTGAGGCTGATAGTAAAACATAACGTTGTTGTTCCCTTACATCCCTGCATTCAACTTTTGCAAGAGAGGGGAATGGATAATGATCAGACACCTTAGCTGTTCTTTCTCCCTCCCCTTTCCAGAAACTTGAAAGCTAATTCTATTGCCTAGTTAATTCAGCACAAGCAGAATCCAACCGGAAACCTTCTGGTCTGTTCAGTTTTCTACAATATCAGGCAGAGCCTTTGCTACAAGGTTACCTGAGAGCCACGTGTAAAAGTATAATCTCCTGTGTACAGAATGTATCCATTAATTGTGATTTAAAAAGTGAAATGAACTTTGCTTGATGACAACAGGTAAGGCATGCCATTGGTTTTGTTCAGTTACTATCACTGCAGATTATGTTTTGTGCTTTTCTCCCATTTTCTCCCCCATAGACGTGGGTGATTTTCTTTCTTCAGAGGTGTGGGTTATTTTTGGTCGAACTCCATATGGACTTTCTTCTTATTATTATTATTATAGACTGGACTTGATTAGTTTACGCCATAATTGTTGCAGCTTCACAAATTCTAGGAAATAAATGTACTCAGTGGGGTTATCCCTTCAAAGAAAAATATTTTTTTTGAAAATGTAGTCACTCAATTCACGACTGTGTGTGGGACACTGCTGTGTTTTGCCCACAAAATAAACGGTCAATTCATTTTACAATATATTCTGTGAAGCACTTTGAGACATTTCAAAGACATGATAAGACTCCACATCAAGGATTATTATCACTTTTTACATAATCAATGGAAATGTTTATGGCTCAATGGAGAAGCGCTTTAAAAAGTGCAGAGCTTGGGGCAGGGGGGCTATGGTAGGGTCTATGAAGGAGAAGGGGTCAACATCACTGCCCTAAAAAAATACAACTCGCTGCTTGTCTTGCACTTAAGAATACCTTCTGATTATTGCATACTTTTTTTTAAAAAAAATGCTGATTTGATGGAGGGATCCATCAGAGTCTTTAAATTGTTCCCATTGACTTTTTTCCCAAATGTCCATTTTTACAGAATATATTTAACCATCTTTAAAAGTAGGTTCATCAGGTTTGAGAGACTGCAACTTGTTTTATGCCTAAATGAATTTGCCACTATGCTGAATTATCTGTCTACTTCTAAACTTTTCAAAAAGTTTGATGTGGGGAGATTTGTGTTTGACTGTCAACCCAATACCATGTAAATGATCCTAGTGACACCTTGTTGGTGATGTTGCTATTACCATGTTTGCCTGCTTACAGAACAAAAGGCACACTATGTGGAAATAAATTTCATATGTAATGCTTCAGACTAGTTATTGGGAAAATATGTCTAATGCTGATATACAGTATTTACTTTTTTATTTTTACGTACCAGGTAACTGGGAGGCCAAGGGGAGATATTATGATTGAAGTAAGTCTTCAGACTATTTCACCCTCAAATCTAATACTGCCCTATTCTCAATTTATGGCAAATGTATCCATTTTGTGTAGAGTATGATCAGTGCTTCCCAGCAAATCTACGCAGCCTACCACTGATCCTCAGTAACCACGATTATAGTAGCCAGAAATTAATCTTGTATGCATCTTATTGTGTGTCTTAAGAATTAGATAGCCAAAGTCATTTTATATTGGTAGCTTTCTTTGGATTATAATTCCATGAATTGAGTTCACGTGCTGATCTGGTTTTGTAGTCAAGCTTTTCTTCTTTAACCGTGAAATATTAGTCGCAAATGGAGTCTATTCAAGATAACAACCACTAGTTAAGCAGTGGAATTCATATATATTGAGCATTGACCAGTAGTAAAGGAACAAATATTATACTTGCACTGTTATTTATATAATATCTGGTTTCTATTAAATACCACTAAGGTTTGGTAAAGTCTGCTATCAATTTCAATATGCTGTGTTTAAATAAATATGGATATTTAAAAGTGAAATCTATAGTTTAATATTTTACTCAAGGTTGCTAATTGAGATTGACTAAGGAGTCTGTTACAATTTGTTTACACAATGCTTTGATCTTGATTTTTTTTAAAAAGACCTGAGATTTGCACATTCATCACTTACATTGGCACATAAAGTGGTTATAGCTCATTGTGGTGGTCACCAATGCAGCTATTGTGATGTAAAACTATTCAAAGCGAAGTATTAAAGGTTGCACTGGTTCTGGTTTCATACAGTGTAATATTACAGGTTTCTTTATATGTTGCAGGTTTTAATATTGCTTATTTTTGTATTGACTGTTTTTGTTTACTTTCTCGTGTATTTTGGACTGTTGGCCAACGTTTTTCTAATATGTTAACTTGTTTTTATGCCTGTATTTAATAAACCAAATAGTCACTTAATCGTGCTTTGTATTTTGACTTTTCCCCCTCTGTTTTGATCTGGACAATTCTGAGGACATTAAATTATAATTTCTGTTTCCCAGCCCCTTTCCCCGAGGCAACTATAGAATGGCCCACACGCTTTAATTACCCTGATTACATTGGAATGGAGAGCAGGGAGCAGAAAAGAGGCTTTTCAGTTACCCCCTCTGCATAAATGTTTGTTTTGTGATTGAGAAAATGTTGCACTTTCATGAGTCTTCATACACCAAGTTACATAGTAGACACACTTGATGCTTACAAAGCATCAAAGATGCAAACAAATAAAAAGATTGAACATTGTAGCCCTGAAAAGTCACATCATTTAGGATTATAATGAAACCTAAACCGATCCTATTGTAGTTTGATTTGTGGACATTGTGGCATTCTGCGTAATCCCCAGTGCCCTTTTGAAGAGTGTGTTTTAAAGGGAAGCTGCAACCAGGAAATTTCTCAAAGCTCTATTTGGGGCTGGTGAAAAGGCAGTAGCAGTTACAAAAGTGAAAGTGCATAAACCCACTAATGCATGGATTTTTTTCTGAGTGATCCATATTAAAATAACTTTAATTTTTAAATAATTGTTGCACTCATGGTTGTGTGGCACTTGTAGGCCTGTCTTTGATCAAATGAGGGCTTTCTCCCACTAGCTGAGTACGACTGGATAAATTTCACTCTGTGGCATATTGACCCATACGCAGAATGAAGACAACCTTAGAATCCCAGACAAGTGAAAGAGAAATCAAAGTTATTTGCTTCTGATTTCCATTTTGTGACAAACTGGGAAATGGGGATGTGTTAAAATTGGCTGGGCTATGGATTTAATAACCTGCTTCTTCAGCTTTTATACAGAGAATGACTACTGAGATTATACCCGATCCCGACCCCCAGCTCGAGTCCGAAACACTGATTGTCCAGAGCCTTGGGATGTTCTCCCACCATGAAACGCACTATACAAATGTAATTTTGTCGTTGTTGAGATTGAGGTCCTAAAAGCTACTCCATGAAGTACTCCATGGAACCATAACCCCTTGCAATTTAATTATTTTCGATCAGCCACATATTTTGATACACGTGGACACCCACCACCATCCAAACCAAACTACTGGGAGTTCCACAGGTGCATGGAAATTTCTGTTTGGGTTGGAATGCACCAGAGAGATGCGCCCTGCTCCCCTAATCCCTGAAAGTCTTAGGAGCAGGTTGGTAAGAGCCAAGCCTTGATGACTCCCAAGTCTGCATTTGGGTAATTGCAAGAGTTTAATGGGTTTAACCACATGTCTTATTGCCTGACAAGCTTCTGGTCCAGGTAGGGCCATCCTAACCTTAAAAGAGCTGAGTGGTAGAACTTGCAATGTTGACAGAATCCCCAGCCCAAGGTTTGCTCCTCCCAAATCCAGCTGAGAAGCCAGGCTGACAGGTCCCTTAATCACAGGTGCTTTGTAGCACTGCAGACCCGTTTGGCTCAGGACCCCAGTCTCTACTTTCCTAAAGGAAATCTTTCCTGCTAAAATATCCATCTTTCACTCTGATTTTAAACGAACCTCAATCTCAGTAGTCATTCTCTGTATAAAAGCCAAAGAAGCAGGTTATACTAATACTAATAATAATGATAATCCTTGCATTAGATACAGAGCTTTTCATGTCTTCGTGACGCCTCAAAGCGCTTCACAGAAGATACCGTAAAGTGAATATCTTGCGGGCGAAACCCGGCGGACAATTGTGGGCGGCGGCGTCCGCGCAAACAGCCGTGGATTGATGCGACCGAATTATTATTATTATTAGGGAGTTTTAGGGATTATTATCCCCGGCAACGCAATCCGCCAATCGACCTCAACAACCGGGTTGCCCCGCTTGCCGCGAGCGCGAGTAACAGAGGTGCGCGGAGTGAGGAAACTTGCCCAACATTTTGGCCCTGTTATCAAACCCACTGCCCAACCCATCCTAACACACCCTCTCACTGCTTCCTGGCCTGTGTGTGGGTGTGTGTGTGGGTGAGTGTGTGGGTGGGTGTGTGTGTGGGTGGGTGGGTGGGTGTGTGTGTGTGGGTGGGGAAAAAAAGAACCCCAGAAGAAAATAAATGCCTCACACACAACAACAACAACAAAAAAAAACCCACTGTCGTTTCCAGCCGAGCCGCTGTGACTGCGGGACCAGCTCAGCGGAACGATTGTCGGCGGCGCTCTGCCTTCCGGGGAGGGTTTGGGGGACGGACCGCGATGAGACGGCGCTCTCCGAGCAAAATGGCGGCGGCGGCGGGAACGGGCCCCACGGCCACAGCCACGGCGGCCACGGCCAGGGCGCTCAAGGCCGCGTTCGCCTCAGACGTGGAAGAAGTGGCCTGGAAAGACGACGAGGTCTGCGTGGTGGGGATCTTCGGCAAGACGTCCGAGCTGAGCGCCGAGAAGTACGCCATCGTCAACACGCTGTGTGACAAGCCCGTCTTCCCCCTGTTTCCCGAGGCCGCGGATGGCTCCCATCACCAGGGCAACAACCTGCTGCAGAGCTACTACAACCAGGACAGCAGAGTCCTGTACCTGCTCCTCACCGCCGCCTGCGACAACCACCAGCTCGTCCAGGCCTGCGGGGCCCTGGGCGACAATGTCTCTCACGCCGAAGCCCACGAGTTCTGGAAGAGCGAGGAGAAGCTCTACTGCATCAACTTACTCTACTTGTTCTCGGTCTCTCACATCCTGCTCCTGGTACATCCCACCTGCTCCTTCGACATCACTTACGACCGCCTGTTCCGAGGCCTGGACAGCCTCAGGCAGAAGGTCCTGCCCTACCTGAAGAACGTGATCAAGGACAGCCCAGTGGGCAAGGAGTGGAGGTTGAACTGCAGACCCTGCCCTCCTCGGCTTCTTTTTATTTTCCAGCTGAATGGAGCTTTGAAGGTCGAACCTAAAAGCTTGGAACCCTCCAGCCTCGATAAACCCAAGAAGCACTCTCCCAAGAGGAGACTGCAACACGCCCTGGAGGATCAGATTTACAGGATTTTTCGAAAGAGTCGGATGTTGACTAACCAGAGTATTAATTGTTTGTTTACAGTCCCTGCTAACCAGGCGTTTGTTTACGTGCTTGCTGGACAAGGGGACGACCCGATCAGTATGTTGATAGGACAACTGAGGAGCACATGTGCGATTAAGGAACACGAGTCCCTCCCAATCTCTGGATCAAGGCGCTACCAGATGATGAGGAATGTCCGCCAGCCATCATTTACACTGGAAAGCAGCCCCAACAGCTCCAGTGGGCAGCTGGTGGACTGCACCCTAAAGGAGTTTCTTTGGCAACACGTGGAGTTAGTTCTGACCAAGAAGGGATTTGAGGATAGTGTCGGGAGGAATCCCCAGCCATCACATTTTGAGCTGCCTGCCTATAAAAACTGGCTGGCCGCTGCCTCAAAACTTTATGACATGATGATAATGGGAAAGGATGATGATGCTGGATTTATTTCTGGAGATCTTTCTGCCAAGATCCAAGGGCAACTGAAGGCCCTGGAAGGCTTTTTAGACGCGGACACTAAATTTTCTGATAACCGCTGCCAAAAGGCCCTGCCACTAGCTCATAGTGGTTACCAGTCCAATCTGCCCCACCATTACACAACAACTATCCATAAGAACCAGCTGGCACAGGCCCTGCGCATCTACAGTCAGCACGCCCGGGGACCAGCCTTCCAAAAATATGCCTTGCAACTCCACGAAGATTGCTACAAGTTCTGGAGTAATGGCCACCAGTTGTGTGAAGAGAGAAGTTTAACAGATCAACATTGCGTTCACAAATTTCATCTGCTTCCGAAACCAGGTGAGCTCTGGGGTAAGTTTCAACAATTTTTTTGTTATTTTTTTAATGGAGAAGGTGGGGGCGGGAGTTAAGGGGAAAGGGAGATAAACAACTAGCCTGTCACCAAAAACATTGTGTTAATTCAGAGCAATATAAAAAAAATGATCTGAGTTAGTAATTCCCTCGGTGGTTAGTTGTTAATCTCGGTTCGCAGAATCATAGAATCTTACATCAAAGAAGGAGGCCATTCAGTCCATCAAAAAGAACCTGTGCACTCTGAATGAGCTATCCAATTAATCCCACTCCCCCGCTGTTTCCCCATAGACCTGCAATTTTTTCCTTTTCAAGTATATATCCAATTCCCTTCTTAAAGTTATTATTAGAATCTGCTTCCACCACCCTTTCAGGCAGTGCATTCCAGATCGTAACAACTTGCTGCTTAAAAAAATGTCTCCTCATCTCTCCTCTGGTTCTTTCGCCGGAGGGGAGGTGTGGTTGTGGGAAAATTGTGAATGGAGGCTAGGCACTTCTGAGAAATAATGATAAAATTAGCGTCGATCACACCAGTGTGCCTTAAAAAAAAATCCTTGTTGCAATTGATATAGTGCCTTTCACGTCAGGAGGATGTCTCAAAATGCTTCAAGTATTTACTGTAAAGTGTAGTGGCTGTATTTTTGTAGGTGAATAGTTGATTGCAGAGTAGCATTGGCTACTGAAGATGACCCTTTTCCTTGCTTTGAACTTTCATTAATTTTTTTCCTCCTAAGTTTTAGGGGGGCCATCATGTGGCCTAGCCTCAACCTTAGCTATTTTCTCAATGGGATTCAGTTCCTCTGGTTATTTTGTTTTTTTTTCTTACCTTATCTGGGTACGAGACTGGCTCTTAAAATTAGTCTCTAGCAGCCAATTCCACTAATTCAGCAAAACACAGGGAATTGAACCTGGAACATTCCTGGTTTGTATGGTTCAGTTTCACATTGTGAACTGACTTTGCTAACTGAACCATTAGGTAGCTTCAGTTATGAGAAAACCTTGCTGATTCCTGGGAGTGGGGCTCCTTCCTTCCCTCTTGCATTGCTTGGGGTGCGTCTGGAAGGGGAGTGGGGAAAAATCAGTAAAATTATTTGACATGTCCTTTTTCTTCATTGCAGGAGAAAAACCAGAGCCTGACAGGAACCCACCTGTACTGTATCACAACAGTCGTGCTCGTTCCACTAGTTCCTGCAACTGTGGCCGGAGACAAGCTCCTCGTGACGATCCCTTTGACATCAAATCCGCGAATTACGATTTCTACCAGGTATGAAAATTAATGTCTGTGTACTTTACAGGTAGGTCAATGTGATTGAATTGTTACGTTTACACGAAAGCGCATGTCTCAACACTTTCACCACAATGCCTGTATCTCCGTCTCCTCCTATTGATAGAAAGAAATTGGGAGAAAATCTAGTGGCTTGTAACAGAGGAAGATTCTTGGGAGGCTGTTTCAAACAGGGTAGGGTGGAATTAATAGCTTTAGAACTGGGGGAGTAACATATAGTACAACTTTAAAAATATTCAATGTGATTTTTGTTCAGATGTTTGCCACAAATAATAATCTGGATATCAGCCTGGCTTAGTTGCTAGTACTCTTGTACAGGGCTCCACAATGAAGGTGAATGGTTAATTCGTCTGTAGGGTGGGATTTTGTCCAGCCTTCATGAGTGCTATTTCCAGCAAGGGTGTCTGGTTAGCAATACTGAATGGGAACACTCTGACCCTCCTCCTCCTGAAGTTAATTTTAATGCCACAATTTCATCCCTGACTGAATTAGTCCTGTAGCTCAGTGGTTAGAGCACTCGCTTTGCAAGCGAGAGACCTGAGTTCAATTCCAGGCAGAGGGCGAAACCTTGGGCAAGTTTCCTTACTCCACACAGAGCCTAGTAATAATCCCTCCAAAACAAAACAATAATAAATTGGTCATGTTCAATCCATGACTGTTTGTGGGACACTGCTGTGTGCAAATGGCTGCCGCGTTCGCCCACAAATATACGATCAATTCACTTTACAGTATATTCTGTGAAGCGCTTTGGGACGTCTAGAAGACGTGAAAAGCGCTATATCAAATGCAAGGATTATTATTATAATTAACTAAGTGGGAGAGAATCCAGCAGACCTTCTTTTGGTTTGTTGGATTCATTGTGGTATCATGTGGTACATTTACTCCTTCACTCTTCAGAGAGCCTGTCAACTCCTAATAGTTTTATCAAAAATACTGTGGAGTTTGTGAAATATTTTGTTTTTCCTCCCTTTTCCCCCACTTTCCTGTCAATACCGCAACAGTTTGCCAATAGTTGATGTTGGAAAGAGTGATAGCCAGTGTGTTTTTTGTGTGATGATGGCAAAATATACAGTCAGTTCACTTTACAATACATTCTTTGAAGCGCTTTGAGACATCTCAACGATGTGATAAGGCGATATACCAATGCGAGAATTATTATTAGAAAAATAGTGTAATCCAAGCAATTTTATAAATTTAAGTTGGCACTGTGCTAAGAAATAAAGCCATCTTTGTGTAGCGTAGAATTAACCTAACCTAGAAATATTAGATCAAAGTTATAGAATGTAATGAAATATTATGGACATGAGAAATGGAAAAATAGTCCCGACTTTTTGTTTTAAAATTTTTTAGCTCCAAGAAGAGAAATGCTGTGGGAAGCTCGAGCATTTTTATTTCCCCATCTTCCAGCCCAGTACACCGGACCCAGCTCCAGCCAGGAACGACTCCACCTCATCCTCGCTGGCCCCGCAGGAGGGAGAAGGGGAGAAAATGAAAGAGAAAGAGGCTCACACGCAGGGGGAGAGCACCAGCCTGAGTCTAGCGCTCAGTCTCGGACAGTCCACAGACAGCCTTGGTGCATTTCCTCCTGATCCCCAAGCAGGAGGGGATAATCCCGACGCACATGGCCAGGGTGGAGAAGCAAAACCAGAGAAAAGGCCAAGTATTGTGGACCGTCAAGTGTCAACTGTGGAATACCTGCCTGGCATGCTCAACTCCAGTTGTCCCAAAGGACTGCTGCCTAAATTCTCCAGTTGGTCGTTTATTAAACTGGGCCCTTCCAAAGCTTACAACTTTCACAGGGGTCTGGACCAGAGTGGCTTCATTCCAGGAACTAATTACTTGATGCCATGGGATATCGTCATCAAAACCAGGCCTGAAGATGAAGTGGATATGGACAGTAATTCATGGCCTGCTCCCAACAAGTCCGTCCCCACCAAACGGGCTGGCACAGTGGTCGGCAGAGGGAGACGAAGGGATGACATCGCCCGTGCGTTTGTTGGCTTTGAGTACGAGGATTCCCGGGGACGGAGGTTCATGTGCTCTGGACCAGAAAAGATAATGAAAGTGATGGGAAGCGGACCAAAAGAGTCGGCCATTAAAGCCCTCTCCTCAGACATGCCCCTGTACATCCTGTCTCCCTCCCAGGGCCGAGGACCTAAGCCACATTATGCCCAGCTCATGAGGCTGTTTGTTGTGGTTCCGGATGCCCCGTTGCAAATCATCCTCACACCACAGGTAGGAATCCAACTTCATTTGAGTTATTTCTAACTTAACCACAGACTTTCAGGGGGCCTTTGACCATTTACCTGAAACAAATGGGTTAAGATAAACCTCATTTTTTTAATGTAAATGCTAAACCGGATAGAGAAAATAAACGTTCAGTAATTTCAGATTTGCCAAGTAACAGAATAATAGAGTACAGATTCAGAATTCTGAAGGGCAATGAATAGACCCTATGAATTCTTTGAAAGCACTCTGGGACGCTACCCTGTGTGAGGGGTGCGGTATAAATGCAAGTTGTTGTATACTAAGGCGGTAATGAGCAATTGGATCGAGTTTACCAGGAAAGGGTGAGAGGCCAGGGCTCTGAGCTGAGTACCTGCTGATGATGATGCTTTGCTCCTCTGATGGGTTGTGTGGTTTATCTAATAACTTTTGCATTTGATATAGCGCTGTTCACGTCTTCTCGACGTCCCAAAGCGCTTCACAGAATATTCTGTAAAGTGAATTGACCATATATTTGTGGGCGAACGCGGCAGCCAATTCCGCACAGCAGTGTCCCACAAACAGTCATGGATTGAAAATGATCAATTTATTATTGTTTTTGTTTTTTTGGAGGGATTATTATGTTAGAAAATAAAATCAGCCATAATCCGTTTGCAACCAGATATCTGACTGTTTTATTATTATTCGTTCGTTATTCCCCAATATCCCGATGGGTCAGACCAAAGGCCGGTACAATCAACAGATCTTATAACAGAACAATACCACCGTAGATATCTCGAGTTCAACACTGTGTGTCTTTACAGCACACAAGCTTGATTCTTCATGCTTTCAGTCTTCTTGCTTACAGCTTTCAATCTTCCATCTGATATCCTCAGTCTTAGTGTTTCTGGCTCTCAGTCTTCCATCTCCCGTATCCTTGTCTCCGCAGCCCGGGATGGCCCCATCTCCACGACCCGGGACGGCCCCGTTCACAAAGTTAACGGAACTCTTATACCGATGTTCGTCCAGTCGGTTCGGACATGAGATCACCTGGCTGAAATCATGCTGGGTTCACGTGAACACCTCATGGGGGTGTAATGCCTCAGTACACATACACATTGTCCTTAAAACCCCTGTTATCTGATGCTTGTTATCTTGTTAGGTGTGATCATTAGTACATTCCTTTTAAGTGACTGGTTATTTCTTATCGGTGTCCCGGGATGGTACCAAGGTCCTCTAGTTTAAGCAACTTGCTCGTTAGCTGCTATTCTTGAGGATTGCCTTTTGTTGCTCTTGAGTGTTAATCATGAGTGTCAGACCAGTTGCCCCCACACTTAACTTAAAAGTTAACCCGTTCGCAACATCTATTATGATTCTAATGTTATATGAAAAGTGTAAATTCTAACAATTATTAGGCGTGTGGAGTAAGGAAACTTGCCCACGGTTTCGCCCCGCCTGGAATTGAACTCTGCGACCTGGAGGTTCATAGCAATATAATTCCCAACTCTTTCCCTCCCTCTTTACCCTGAGAGAGATTGTACACTCCAGAACTAGCAAACGGATATCTGCTTTTCCGAGTTCTCAGCAGTTGGAAGAGGTCAGACTCTGGCTGATATTAAAAGAATACATATTGTTTCAATCGCGTATCACATTTTGATTCTGTTCTTTGCTCACAAGAGCCTTCTGTCCCTAGTTCATTTTATTTTGTTGCAATCCCCCCAAAATTTAAACCAAAATTTAAAAGGTAGGTTAAAAAAAATTACAAAACCTGCACTTATCAAAAGATAATAACATTTCAAAACATCTGGGAATCGTTGAGTGAACCTCAAATAACCCAAGAGAAGGATATTAGAGGCATGTTCCTGGATGAGACCTTAAGCTCAATTACATGAAAAAGAGGCATGTTAATACTTCACTACATTCACCCAAGCAGTTTAATGATCATGATGTGTTTGCTATCAGTGTGTTGAGGAATAATCTGCAGCTGAAAATATTCGTGGGCATTTGCACTCCACTCCACAATGTAGCCTGTGAAGTGTTTTGGAACACGATACTGATGTGAAGGGCAAGGATTACCAAGTGCAAGGATTATTATTAAAGATTCTACAGCACTAAAGTTCTGGATTGCGTTCCTCAATAAGAGATCCAAATTCAGATTCACCTGGCATGCAAGCTTGGGGGACATGTCAGTAGCAACACAAGGTGTGAAGCTTTTTTCACTGTAATGACATGTGCAAAATTAATTGGGTTGTGCTTTCCTGAGGGACGGAAGGGCAGGAGGGAAGAATGGAGGTAACTGAGGTGATTGACTCTACATTTCCCTCCAGCTTCAACACTTTGTGCTGCAAGTTTGCACAGCCTACACGCGAGACTGTGTGGATTTTAGAACACAGATTTAATATAGGCTTTGTATAAAAGAGTTGAGAAATTGAGAAACGTGAAGGAAGTTTCTCCTGGTGTCCTGTCCAACAATCCCACAAATAAAATTGATTATTCACATCAAAGCTGTTTTGGGGACAAACTGTGTGCAAATTAGCTTCTGTGTCCATCCACAAACACAGTCACTGCACTTTACAGTATATCCTGTGAAGTGGTTTGGAATGTCCTCCCGACGTGATAATAATAAATAATTCTCTATGTTTGGAAAGCAAGCTAATTGCTAAAGTAGGATGAGAGCAGAAAATGCTATATTGTCAAAATGTCTTCACAAAAAAGATTTAATTTCCTTTTATCTTCCAGGTGCAGCCAGGACCCCCTCCATGCCCAGTGTTTTACCCTGAGAAACAAGAGATCGTGCTCCCTCCAGATGGCCTGTGGGTGCTTCGGTTCCCTTATGCCTTTGTCACAGACCGCGGGCCGTGCTTTCCTCCGAAGGAAAACCAGCCACTGATGAGTTACAGGGTGATGCGGGGGATTCTTAAGGCTGTTACACAGTGATCATTCTTCAGTTACTATGGTGCACGGAAGCATATGATGGATAGAAATCAGTTCCCACCCCACCCACGCCTACCATTTTTGCAGCCAGTGAGTTGAGGTGGATTGAACTTCACACTCACAATTTAGTGATGGGAACTCTTTCCTCCCCAGGCCAGGCATGTCTCCAGGTGTCTGAAAGTACACGTCTGCTTTTGCCAAAGGATTACAGTTTCCAATCAAAACAGACCTCAAGTTTGCAGATGCATCCTGTTACAGTTACTGATAACTATTGGGGAGTTCATTAAAGAACTGTACAGGTACCAGTGCATTTGGTAAAACTTCCTTTTGTGAGTTTTCCAGTAAAGCTCCCTCACCTTGTCCTGGGAGCCCGTAAAGGGAGTTGATAGTGGCACCTAAACGACTGGTATTTGTAACACAAAATATGAATTTGTAACACAAAATTTTGTAACACAAAATATGAATTCAAATGGGAAAGTTTAACCATTCATTAAAAAAGTCTTGTTATTGCAGTACATCCTGGAAAGCCAACCCAGGGCTCTGATTGCTCTATAAACTGGCCATTGAGGACTTGTCAGAAACCCACAATTGCACTGCATCCTGTAACAGATTCCCAGTCGTCTCTGTTGTGATAACTTTAGCCCGGTGAATAAAACTGGGTTTGCACAGCCGTACTGCATTGAGTGTTCAAAGATAAATTACCATCAGAGTGTGACAGCTTGAAATTCTGATCATCTGGACTGCTGAATCCTGGCTATCAGGTAGAAAAGCGTGAACCGGTTATGGTTTGGTTATTGAGTCTGTCCATTTAGGTAAATTGTGTAAAATTCTTCAGCGTCATAAGTGTTGGATAGTCCAACAATGTATATATACTCTGCAATACCAAAATACCCCTGAGAATCTTATTCCATTTCAGTTATTCTTAAATGGGTCTATTCTGAGTCACCAGAATGGTGGCTCAGTATTCTCACTGCATTACTGCTCCTGTTTTTTATATAGACTTTAATAAGACCAAAACAGGCTTGTTTTACCTTGTGTTTCCAAATTAGAACATGCCCTCGGAAAATGGGTGATTTACTTCAATTGTAAAGCTTGTAATTCACCAAGCGGAGATTTTATTTGTGAGGTTATCATTGCTGGTACAAATCTAACTGCAAAACATACAAGGGTAGAAATTCTATATGGGTCTAGATTTACTCTATATATGTAATATTTTGGAGCAGTTTGTTAAATCCAGTCTTTCAAGTTGATTTTATATGGTTCAAAAAGAACTTGAGAACCCAACTTCAAAATTAACGCTGTATTTAAGAACTTGCCAAATTCTGGATGCTTTAAAATACTACAGTATATAGAGTCAAGTGGCATTTTCGTCCAGTGATGCTTACATTAGTTGACAGATTGGTTTACAGCTAAACGGGGGGTGGTTCATTTAAGAACCGTCTTACTCAGGCAGAAATATTTAAGAGTTTATAAGTCACAAGCCAAATGAGCACGAATGGCTGATGTGGATTTGTTTTCACTAATAGCTCTTGTTGTAGCTTTCGTCAAGGTTTCAGTAATTCAGTAATTCACTCCAGCCCAGTGCAGATGCAGCCAGCATAGAAAAAAGATCCAATTCCAGAAGCTCTCATTCATAAAAACGATCATAGACAATGACTTTTCTGGTGATCTAGCAATTGTCATGTTCTCTTCACATCCCTGACACTAAACACATTGTGTTTTTACTTCCTCTCATCATCTTTTTGCCCTCTGCTCCAGAAGGTGGTTGATTCCGTTCCCCCACTCCCCTCCCCTGGACTCTCTGATACTTTACTCAAGTGGTCTTTCTTCAAATGTAATCCTTGGTGGTGAGTTATTAACTGGATATTTATCCACTGGGGCATCTTAGCCAAATCTTAATTTTGCCCTCATCCAATATCCACACATGAAAACCTCTAGTAAGGGTAGCTGAAAGCGATCAGGAGATGGAATTCTTGCTGAATCTCCTCTCACTAACCCTGTAGTGCCTCAAGTGTTGTCTCGGCAGAGATCAGGGCATAAGTACTTTGCCCGTCAACTCTCATCTCTACTTTGTAATGAGGCTCATTTTTCAGACACTGAGGCTTCAGACCCTGCGCACGCTCTGGTGGAGGTGTGAGGTGAAGAGGACAAGCAGGTAAGAAAAAAAAGTCTACTTGCTTCATCCTCTAGTAAGTAAATATTTTTTAAATTTGGAGAACTTGATTTGCCCATGTCTAATGGCAGAATTGTGAAGCCAACAGCTCTGGATGAGGGGTGGCAAGTGGGTGCGAAAGCAGAAGAAGGTGTTTGAAAACTTTCCCCAGCATACGAATATTCTTTGCAGTTGCAATGTTATGATACCTGCCTCCTGATGTAAACCACTTCTCACATTGATTTTCCAATACTAGAATGAATTAAAGTGCAATTAGAAAAAAAAATGTTTAAACTACAATGCATTGTTTAACTTTATTTTGGTGGCGAGGATACTGCTGGTATTAACAGGTGGTGGATTTCCAATTCCCTGTACTCCAAAGAGGCAGAATTTTGATTAGTGATTAACAGTATATTCTATGAAGTGCTTTAAGGCACTATATCAAATGCAAGGATGATTATTATTATTATTAAGCTTTTAATCCATTGAAGAAGAACTTTGAGCCTTTGCTGAGAAAACATTGTTCAGGGTGAGAAGGAAGTTTAAACAGGTTCAGTGACAATATGGTTGGAGGACATGGTGTGGTATTTTTCCTCCTAGACCTTCCCTACCTTTACTACTTCTTGCACATCTGTACCTTTTGTTTTTTCCTTATACTTCTGTGGGCATAATTGGCTTTTTCATGTGTGTGTAATCTCAGCCAGTTCAGTCCCAAGGAGCATCTGCTTACTCATGTTCAATCAATTTGCAGACTTTTTTAAAAAAATTGTAAATTCTGGAAGTGTGAAATAAAAACTCAACAGCTGGAAATGGGTAACAATGTCAACAACACTGTAACCAACATATGAAAGAGAAAACAAGGTTAGCCCTTGGGGTTTGATCTTTGGGTAGGGGTGTAATAAACGTATACCACAAGTGTACTGTACGCATCTAGTGCTCACACCCAATAAACTACCACAAGGCAACCCATACTCCCAAACCCTAACCGTCAAAATATAGCATAGACCCGATTCCTTGCATCGCAACCTCTTGAGCGAGTCAATCAGTCGGATCGCCTCTCTGACTGAGCAAGTTAGGCTGACCCGAGTGATCAAGGGCTCAAGGTAGACTGCTCCATTTTCTCCGCTGCTTTTGTGGGAATGGAACAAACTTCTCAGATCAGGACGCCTGGTTATCCTGATCCCAGCCAACAAAGGATTGAGAACTGGCATTTCTGTGCTCAAGCTGAATCTTTTTCCCATGCATAAATCATGGGGGGGAGGCTCAGAACAGCTGATGGCAACACCAACCTGAGACCTCAAAGTCAGAGCTCACTGCCAGGAATGGCAAAACCCAAGAGTAATCATTCCCAACCCCCTGCCCCCCACCACACTTGGGTCCCGATCCCCCTGACTGTTCAGCACCTTGGGACGTCCTCCTTACGTGAAAGGGGCTTTACAAATGTAATTTTGTTGTTTTTGTTGTAACTAATAAGAACAGATACCACCCCTCCGCTCGACTGCCGCATGTCCCTTTTGCCCTCCATTCCACCATCAACAGCCGCACTTTCAGCCACTATGCCCTGAAACTCTGGAACACTCTTCCTCTATCCCTCCGCCTTGTCCCTTCCTTTCCCATCTTCAGGTCGCACCTGAAGACCTTCCTCCTTCACCGTGCCAACCGTCGTCATCTTATGCCCTTGGCCCCATCTGAGCATCAGGCTCTGCCACTGTTAAGCACTCTGTGACTGTCTGGCATGAAGGGTACTATGCAAGTGCAAGTTGTGTGGTGTCCCAATGCCTTGGGACGTCATCTTAATGGTGAAAGGCGTTGTACAAATATATAAATGTGTTATTATCGTTGATCTTTGCCAATAATAATACCTCGAAAAAAAAACAATAATTGGTCATTTTCAATCCACGACTGTTTGTGGGACATTGCTGTGCGCAATTGGCTGCCACGTTTCGCCCACAAATATACAGTCAATTCGCTTTACAGTGTATTCTGTGAAGCGCTTTGAGACGCTGTCCAGGGTGGGCGCTATATAAATCCAAGTAGTCCTGTAGCTCAGTGGTTAGAGCACTCGCTTTGCAAGTGAGAGACCTGAGTTCAATTCCAGGCAGAGGGCGAAACCTCGGGCAAGTTTCCTTACTCCACACAGAGCCTAATAATAATCCTCCAAAACAATACAATAATAAATTGGTCATTTTCAATCTACGACTGTTTGTGGGACATTGCTGTGCACAATTGGCTGCCGCGTTCGCCCACAAATATACAGTCAATTCACTTTACGGTATATTCTGTGAAGCGCTTTGGGACGTCGAGAAGACGTGAAAAGCGCTATATCAAATGCGAGGATTATTATTATTAGTAGTAATAATAATAATAATAATCCTTGCATTTGATATAGCGCTTTTCACGTCGGGAGGACGTCCCAAAGCGCTTCACAGAACACACTGTAAAGTAGTAGTAGTAGTTGTTGTGACATCGCCTTCTGTTACAGAGACCACACACGTGCCCTGGTCTCCAATCACGTGACCGCATTGTCGGGTCTGGGGCACATGCGCAGTGCGTTTCGCGAGCAGGAGGGGGAGAAAGGAAAAAAAACGGCCCCTTCGGCGCAGGCGCGGCAGCCCAGCGGCGCGCATGCGCCCTCGTCTCGCTGTGGAGGTGCGGGAGACGAGCCGCGCAGGCGCCGTGAGGCTGTTCGTCTGTCAGTTCAGTTCAGTCAGTGACAGAGACTGCGGATACGAGAAGAAAAACAAAACGGCGGTTAGCGGGACAGCCGGTGCTCTCCCCGCACCGAGTGTCCGGCTGTAGTTATTTAGTCCCCCCCCCCCACCCCCCCTCAGGTCTCCTCACGGCGAGCGCTGTCTGTCACCTGCGGGGCGGGCGGGCGGCGCAATGTCAGCCGCTCTTTATATCCTCTCGACCATCGGCGGTTACGTGGTGACCACCACTCTGCTCTTGAAGTGCCCGTCTCTGCTCCACAGCAAAAAGAAGCAGAGCTTCAAGTGCCGACACATCTCGCACCGGGGAGGTGAGTGAGTGAGAGAGAGAGAGAGCAGCGCGCGGGCGGGCGGGCGGGAGGGGCGGTTGCGGCAGCGGCGGCCAGACATTAAAATACGTTTTTGTAGCCCAATTCCCGCTCAATACGAGCCCAAAAGTAGCCCAACAACTGGGCTATGGGCAGAATGGCCCAATTTAGGTCATTGTTTTTTTTTCCCCCCAAAAAAACTGATCAAACGTTTTCGAAAAAAAGGTGGTGGGGCGGGAGGGGGGGAGGGGGGGGGGAGACGTTTCATAGGTTTAGTTTTTTTTTAAATTGAAAGAGTTAAAACGTTAGCCACCAGGTCAAAGCCGCCGCTTACGATGCAACACACGAAAGCCGCCCAATTGGGCGTGAACCCGCCCCAACCCGACCACATTGGCTTAGTGGGTGGGGGGTGAAGGGAGGTCTCGCGGAGTCACACGGATGGGGGGAGAGCCTTTGTAAAGACTACACTCACCCACACAGCCACCCCCCCCCCTCACACACACACCCACACACCCACACACACCCCCACACAGCCACCCCCCCACACACACACACAGCCACCCACACAGCCACCCCCACACAGCCACCCACACACACAACCACACACACACAGCCCTCCCCCCTCACACACACAACCACACACACACAGCCACCCACACAGCCACCCCCCCTCACACACACACACACAGCCACCCACCCACCCCCACACAGCCACCCCCCCCACACACACAACCACACACACACAGCCCTCCCCCTCACACACACAACCACACACACACAGCCACCCACACAGCCACCCCCCTCACACACACACACACAGCCACCCACCCACCCCCACACAGCCACCCCCCCCACACACACAACCACACACACACAGCCCTCCCCCCTCACACACACAACCACACACACACAGCCACCCACACAGCCACCCCCCCTCACACACACACACACAGCCACCCACCCACCCCCACACAGCCACCCCCCCCCACACACACAACCACACACACACAGCCCTCCCCCCTCACACACAACCACACACACACAGCCACCCACCCACACACACAGCCACACCCCCTCACACACACAGCGCCCCCCTCACACACACAACCACACACACACACACACACAGCCACACCCCCTCACACACACAGCGCCCCCCCTCACACACACACACACAGCCACATACACACAGCCACACCCCCTCACACACACAGCCACACACACACACAGCCACACACACACACAGCCACCCCCCCACACACACACAGCCACCCCCCACACACACACAGCCACCCCCCCACACACACACACAGCCACCCCCCCACACACACAGCCACCACCCCCCACACACACAGCCACCCCCCCCACACACACAGCCACCCCCCCACACACACACAGCCACCCCCCCACACACACACAACACAGCCACCCCCACACACACACAGCCACCCCCACACACACACAGCCACCCCCCCCCACACACACAGCCACACACACACAACCACAGCCACCCCCCACACACACACACAGCCACCCCCCCACACACACAGCCACCCCCCCCACACACACACACATCCACAGCCACACACACACACCCACAGCCACACCTGAAAAATAAAGCGCTGGTGCAGTCGGTGACGCCGCTTATTCGCCGGCCCGTGGTTGTGGTCGTTGTAGATTGTGCTTGGGGCGACCCTGCTGCTGATGAGGGGAGTTCATTTCCTTCTCTCCCTCCCACCTCTCCCTCCCCTCGTGTTTTTATTTGGCGTGAGCGACACCGAAGCTTTCAAATGAAACGGGCCTCCGCGACTCCCATCCATTCCGTATCTCCCCTTCTCCATCAGCGCACAAAACACACCAATTGGTTCATAAAAGATGAAGCGATCCAGGCATCAGCAGTTCAAGCCATGGACAAGCAGGCTCTGGGTTGGTTAACCTTCACATATAGTGAAGGACTCCTTCAGGGTGGGCGAGGAGGCCATTCAGATTTCCGCAGATGTGCTCCACGATGGATTCCACCCAAATTATTAATCTTGATTAAATCAGACGTTAGCCATTACCTCATAGGTAATCGCAGGTAAACATAAGGCTCTGCGAAATGTCTTCTGACCTGTTAATGTTAAACCAGCAGGTTCTGCAGATTTCTAGGCTGGCACTGCAGATCATGTTCAGGCGCCACTCAAATTATTTCATAGTCTGCACAGCACAGGAACCAATGCATCAATGGTTGCAATCGTCATACAATGTAATGGTTGGTTTTCTCCAATACAGATCACATTCTGTATAATAATAATAATCCTTGCATTTGATATAGCGCTTTTCACGTCGGGAGGACATCCCAAAGCGCTTCACAGAACACACTGTAAAGTGAATTGACTGTATATTTGTGGGCGAACGCGGCAGCCAATTGCGCACAGCAATGTCCCACAAACAGTCGTAGATTGAAAATGACCAATTTATTATTGTTTTGTTTTGGAGGGATTATTATTAGGCTCTGTGTGGAGTAAGGAAACTTGCCCAAGGTTTCGCCCTCTGCCTGGAACTGAACTCAGGTCTCTCACTTGCAAAGCGAGTGCTCTAACCACTGAGCCACAGGACTCCACATGTCTCCACATGTATGTCTTTTGCCTGGCTCTACTGTCTGCGCTATTAAAATAGGTAGGTCACAGTGCTCAACAGGATGAGCACTGGAGCTAATATAGAATATTACAGTACAGAAGTGGCCATTTGGCTCATTGTGCCTGTGCTGGCTCTTTGAAAGCTACCCAATCAGACCCACTTCCATGCTCTTTCCCCTGTGTTCTGTGAAGCGCTTCGGGACGTCCTCCCGACGTGAAAAGCGCTATATCAAATGCAAGGATTATTATTATTATTATCCTTGCAAAATTTTTCTCTTCAAGTTCCTATCCAATTCCTTTTTGAAAGTTGGTATTGAATTTGTTTCCACCACCCTTTCAGGCGGTGGTGGAAAGCAAGACTTGCTCCACTTCTCATACATGGGTAGAAGAGTAATGGGGGACATAACGTCAGCAACAACTTGGATTTATATAGCGCCCTCCATGCCGGACGGCGTCTCAGAGCGCTTCAGATGATGTTGAGATAAGATGATCTTCAGATTAGATGATGTTCAAGTTAATTAAGTTAGCCGTAAGGCTGAATGGAGGGGAAGAAATCTAGCTGGCTGTCACACAACCCAAGAATTACACAGCATGGAAACAACAACTTGCGTTTATATATTGCTCTTTACATGCAGGATCGTGTCTCGGAGCGCTGTGAAACAAAGCATTCGATGCAAATTTATGTGGCAGCTTGGTTCAGTTGATAGCACTCTTGCCTGTGAGGCAGAAGGTTGTGTGTCCCCACAAAGGGATTTTGAACTCATATAGTCTAGGCTGACACTCCAGTGCATTGCTGGGGCAAGTGCTGCAATGTTGGAAGTTCTATCCTTTCGAGGAGATGTTTTGAACCCAAATCCCATTCAGATGGACATTGAAGATGCCATGGTACTCAAAAAGAGGAGGGAGTTTTTTCAGTGTCATGGCAAACAGTCCCACAATAAAATGGTTGCTCACTTTGTCGCTGTTTGTCGGACATTGTTATGTGCAAATTGGCTGCTGCATTGATCTACAAAATACAATCATTCCACTTTACATCTTGCTAAGCTCTTTGCAAGGTGTAAGGTAATGTGTTATGTTTGGATTTTTTCCTGATGTTGGCTCTATCAAATGTAAAGGTTATTATTTCTTAACCAATTTGTGTCACTGTTTGTTTATACTCCACATGAGTATCTACCCTTCCTAATCTCCTCTCCCACACCCCTCTATTCCCTTCTCCACATCTGTCACATCTGCATACAATTGTTTTACTGTAACTAGCTTGCAAACAGCAAAGCCTCGTCATATCTGGCTGAGGTCAGCAGAAATGAAGGAAGAATTATCCATTAACTGTATGATTTCAGCAGTTTTCAGCTGCTTTTGTTCTGAATGGGTTTTTAATCTGTTCCCAGCCCCATCCAGAAAAGTGCATTGTTATAAGATTATTTAACTCTCTGAGACCCAATCAATCTTATCAGTGTACAGTTATACCCTACTTACTGTAACTGGCGAATTATCCTGCCTCCGAGAAGACAGACAAAGGAAAAACTTGACAGAGGTCTGGGAGAAGACCACCCACCTCCCTGGGTGCAAGACAAATGCAAAGATTACTATTAATTGAGTCCAGTGTCCCAGCCTCAACCAAAAAGGTAACCTGTTTGAGTAGTTAATTACCTTCTGGGGAAAGAAACATTTCCAGGTGTCCGTCTTGAAAATGCCCTTTGCAACTGTAAACCTATGTCCTCTTGTTCTACTGTTTTGATGCATCCTAAAGTATTGTTCTGGATTCACAAATCCAATGTAAAATTTTATTCACTTCTATAAGGTCATCTAAGTCATCTTCTGTCAAGGCTGAAGAGGCCTAGCTTGTTTTATAATAATAATCCTTGCATTTGATATAGCGCTTTTCACGTCTTCTAGACTTCTCAAAGCGCTTCACAGAATATACTGTAAAGTGAAATGACTGTATATTTGTGGGCGAACGCGGCAGCCAATTGCGCACAGAAATGTCCCACAAACAGTCGTAGATTGAAAATGACCAATTTATTATTGTTTTGGGTTTTGGAGGATTATTATTAGGCTCTGTGTGGAGTAAGGAAACTTGCCCAAGGTTTCGCCCTCTGCCGGGAATTGAACTCAGGTCTCTCGCTTGCAAAGCGAGTGCTCTAACCCCTGAGCTACAGGACTCCACTCACAGCTCATTCCTCTAATACTGGGGATCATCTCCATTGATTTGAGCACTATATAACTGGAGTATGACATCTGGTGATCTGAACTTAACTGATTTAGCAATACTTATAACCAAGCATCCTGTTTCCTTATTTGTTTTGGCATATCGAGCGATGTGTCAACTAACAGTCCTAGATCTCTTTAAGCTTCCCCCTTCGCAAAGTCTAACCTATCCATAGAGTACGTGTGTTTCCTATTCTTATTTCTTCATGTATTACCTTGCATTTATCTATATTAAACTTCATTTGCCAGTTATCAGCCTGTGTGCATACCCAATCAAGCTCTTTCAGCCTCCTCTGATTCCACAGCTTCCCCTACTTGGTGTAATTTGCAAATGTAACTTTCTTATACTGGGTCTGCAGTTCATGAATATATGCACGGAACAGGAGGAGTCCCAGTTTTGACCCCAGAGGCACCCCATTTAATATCTCTCCCCATTTTGACCGAGCTCCCCTAACAAACACCATCTGCTTCCTCCCCTTCAGCCAATTCTGAATCCATGTCCATGTCTTGCTCTTGATACCTAATGACCACAATTTGTGAAGGAGACTTCCTTGTGGTCTTTGACAAACGCCTTTTAGAAGTCTAGATATACTGCATCATATGGCTTCATGCAGTCATTTCAGGCTGCTGTCTCTTCAAAAAGTCTGAGGTTGGGCAAAGGAGACCCCCCCCCCCCCTTTCTAAACCCATGTTCACTGTCATTTACTAATTTTGTAAAGATAATTTTCCGCTTACTTTCTGATGTTTGATTTTGGAATTTTTTCAATTATTGAGGTGAGGCTAATGGGCTTGTAGTTACCAGATATAGTTCTGTCACCTTTTTGAATAAGGGAACATCTGCTTTCTTCCAATACAGTGGAACTAAACCAATGGAAGGTGTCCATCTGATGTCCTGTTTGATCCTTGCTCCAGCTTCATACGCCTTGTCCAGTTTGAGAGCATGAGCAGATGGTTTCCTGAGCGCCTCCCATCATTGCTTTGTAATCAATTGCTGCAAGTTGTGAGCAGCCTGGATTGATGAGCCCATCTCTTTTTTTAAAAAAATCAGTTTCATTCTCTTACACCTTGTGCGGGAACAGGCTCCATGTAGATCAGGGAAAAGTTGATTGTTTTCTCCTCCCCCCCCCCCCCCACCCCCACCCGGAGTTCATACAAAGCGATATTTGCATCTGTCTATACCAGCGGGAAATGTGTCACTTCTTTTTTCCCTCTCTAGATCTGTGCTGCTATTTGAGTTCCTGTTGCAAGTTCCTTAAAAATTGCTGAACACAATCTATACAAACATTGATGTTGTGATGAGAATGAATTGATGGATGGATCGTCCTCCCGACATGCAAAGCGCTATACAAATGTCATTTTGTATTGTATTGAGATAGTTGGGAGAAGCTGCATACAGGAATACTGGAGGGTTGAGTGGGCCATTGTTTGGGCATAGGAGCAAACTCGTTGCCTCTAGGGAAAAGCCTGATTGTTGCTGAGATGGGGCGGGGTGAGAAAAGAGGTAACGTCTCACTGGGAGCAGAGGCTTTTGTGAGGAGCCAGCTGATTTCCTGGAAATTTATTTTAAGCATTCAGAGAACAAGTTGAGTGAAATTGATTTGAGTGGAAATTGGTGCTGCAGAACCGAAAGCTTGGTGGTAATTTGACACCCATTTCTTTTATTCCCCCCCCCCCCAACTAAGTTCCTGATCTTGGATCCACCTTAAGGAGCTGATTTGAGCATGTGTTATGTATCTTACATAACATGAAGGAGCAGGAGTAGGCCATTCGGCCCTTCGAGCCGAATGGCCTACTCCAGCTAATACCATAACCCTGCCTTATCCGCATATCCCTTAATCTCTTTTGCAATAAGAAGTCTATCTATCTCAGTCTTGAATATGTTCAAGACTGAGCATCAACAGCCCTTTGGGGTAGTGAGTTCCATACATTCACTGCCCTTTGAGTGAAGAAGTTCTTCCTCAACTCAGTGCGAAAGGGCTGCCTCTGATTTTAAGGTTGTGACCCCTGGTTTTAGTTTCTCCAACAGGGGAAACAATCTCCCACTATCTACTCTATCATGCCCTTTGATGATCTTATAGTTTTCTATAAGATCCCCTCTAATTCTTCTATATTCTAGAGAATATAGGCCCAAATTGGTCAGCCTATCCTCGTAACTCATCCCCTTCATCCCTGGCACTAACCGAGTAAATCTACGCTGCACCCCCTCCAAGGCAAGTACATCCTTCCTTAAATAAGGAGACCAACACTGCTCACAGTATTCCAGGTGTGGTCTCACAGGGCCCTATACAGTTGCAGCGAGACTTCCCTACTCTTATACTCTAATCCTTTCATAATGAATGCTAACATACCGTTTGCCTTCCTAATTGCTGCTGCACCTGCAGACTAACCTGTGATTGGTGTACAAGGACACCCGAGTCCCTCTGGACGCTAACACATTCCAATCTCTCCCCCTTCTAAAAAATAACCCGCTCTACTGTTTTTGTTCCCGAGGTGGATGACTTTGCACTTCCCTACATTATACTTCATCTGCCACCCACCTGCCCAATCTCCTAACCTATCTTTGTCTTGCTGCATTTTTTTATGTCATCCTCTGTGTTGACACTTCCTCCTAGTATTCCTCTGTGGAGGAATGGGATTTGACACACACAGTGATATTTCAGTATGTGGACGGTTGGACAGTTCTCCCTAGTACTACCCCCCCCCCCCCCCCCCCCCCCCCCCCCCCCCCCCCCACATCACTACCTCCTCGACTGTACGTTGTGCGTGGACCTGGGAGACATTCCAATGATCCGCAGGATTAAATGTTTGTCTTCTCTAAAGCAGATAAGTTCAGTGTCATGGCATTGGAGTGTTGTGACTTGGGCCATTTACTGTATAGTTGATTTATTTTTCTGTGAACTCTGTAACCTATACAAATGTAATCCTCCCGCAAAAGACTCCGTTACTCTCTCACCCCCATCCTCGCCGTACTCGACTGGCTTCCAATCACACAGAGGATACAGTTCCTCACTTTGAAAGCCCTCCATGGCTTTGCTCCCCCCTACCTCTGTGACTTCCAAACCCCCTACCAACCTGGCCACTTCCTCCGCTCAGCAGGCACTGGCCTGCTTCAGGTCTCCCGCCTCGCCCGCCTCACCATTGACGGGCGGGCTTTCAGCCACTCTGTCCCCACCCCCTGGAACTCCATCCTACAGCCTCTCCACCTTACCCCCTCCCTTGCCTGCTTCAAGCCCTATCTCAAGATCCTCCTCGTAGACTGTGCCTCTTTCACTTCCCGCCCTCCACCCTCCCCGATCCCGACCCCCAGCTCAGGTCCAAAACATCCCAACGTGAAAGGCACTACACAAATGTAATTTTATTGTTGTCTTCCCTTCAGCAATGCGGTGCTTGTCTTTATGCACCAGTTTCCAGCTTTCCAGAGAAACGCTCGTTAATATGTTTGTCCTGTTAAAGCTCCTATATACAAAACATTCTCCAGATTTGTAAAGTGAGCTTTTGCTATTCCCCGTAACATAGTGAATTTCCTGGATCTATTCATTGTAACAGGTTCCGCCAGTAACCAACTGACTCAACAATGGATGAGAATGACCTGAGCTTTTTCTTTCCACCCACTCGTGAACTCTGCCAAATCTTATAAGGAATAAGTGGATGGAATGCACCGCCAGACAATAACATGTTTTTAGGATTGAGCTGACAAACTACATGATTTATTGTTATCTGAACCTATCTGGGCCCAGTTTGTGTGTGTGTGTGCGCGCTTATTTGTTTTGTATGTCATTTTATCACCTGTGCTGCCACGTACACTGCTTTTACCTCGAGTGATTGTGGTTGTTTTGGAGGTGCCGGGTTCCTATGGCTGGAGGCAGCAGTAGCACGAGATAAGTGGGAAAGAAACTTGTGGGAATGTGAAGGAAAACAATAAACGTAAAGGCTAACTCAAAACATTGCATATTTGTTCCTCTTGTGTCCCGTTTTCAACATCAAGAACAGGAGAGCAAAACTACTGTTTCCTATACAGTATTAGAGTGTGTTTTTCCCTACCCCCAACCCTCCCCGACTATTGTGTCCACCATGTATATAATATACAGTAAGTATGTTATAGTTTCATTGGACTCTCATTCGAAATAGCTTCTTGATTCTCCTTCTCCTGTGGAGCAGCCTTGACACGTCCTGCTCAGCCTTGTGCGTCTCCTCATTGCATTACTGTTCAACCAAGTATTATTATTATAGAAATATTAGATATCTATGTTTAGAGGCTGCATCAAGTTCCTGTCTATCCAGGCTGGCTCAGTTAGTAGCACTCTCATTTCCAGGTCAGAAGGTTGTTAAGTGCTCCGAGACGACATCTGGCATGAAGGGGGCTACATAAATGCAAGTTGTTGTTGGAACTGACAAATGCAATGCTGGTGAGGGGGGGAAGTGTAGCATTGTCGAAGGTCCCGACGTTCAGATGAGACATTAAACTGAGGTCCCGTCTGCTGATCTAATGGACCTTAAAGATCCCATGGCACTATTTGAAAAGAAAAGGGAATTTTCCTCCCGGTGTCCTGGCCAACAATCACCCCAGATCAAAATAAATGGTCGTTCACTTCATGGCTGTTTGTGGGACATTGCAATGCACTAATTGGCTGCAGCGATCTCCTACAAATACAGTCGCGACACCATATAGGAACCTTTGTGAAGCACTCTGAGACATTCTCGAGGTGCTGTGTCAAATGCAAGGATTGCTATTATCCTCCATTAACTTCTGTGCCCTACATTCTGTTGCCCATCATTCACTGCATAATTTGATCGCTGATTGAAACTTTTTAAAAAAGAAAATCTGTTTGCTGAAATAGTAACGTGGATTGTGCAGCTCAGAGAGGCTCATTGTTTGGGGTACCGGCTCCTGACAAACTAGACCATGGGTCTGCCCATGAGAGCACAAAACTGCGCTCGTAGGTGAAAAATAATCCTCAACCCACTCAGTGAAATTGTTTGCTTCTCTTTTTCCAGGTGCTGGCGAGAACTTGGAGAACACAATGGCAGCTTTTAGACAGTAAGTGTGAGTTGGCTGTGATAACCTTGTGTTGTGTGAATTTGAATCCACGTTGTTCAGGAACACAAAAGTGGCTTATGTAACATCTGCTGTCTCAGAGGTTCAGTGATGCCCTGTCACTATATCAGGGTCGCAATGGGCTAAACAGCCTCCTTTTTTGTTCTTCCACCAGCCTCCCCCACCACAGCTTCATCTCTGTCACTTATGTGGAGCACTTTGAGATGTCCTCCTGACATGAAAGGCATGATGTAAACCTTTATAAACGTACATTGTTGTTGTATTGGAAGGCTGCAGTTTCTGTGGATCTTAAGTTAAGGTCATCGTCTTGTGGAGAGGGAGAGAGGGAGAGGCATTCATCCAGTCACTCCTCAGGTTGAACCCATCCCACCTTCTTCCGCATCGTCCGTCCATTTATCCCCACCCCTATCCCTTCCCTCTATACACCCCACCTCCCCTCCACCAACAAAATAGGATCGGGACACACTGGTGATGATGATGAGGTTAAACAGTAAGCTTTAGATGAGGACAATCCATAATTAGCTTCCAGATATATTGATCGTTCACCTCACAGCTGTTTGTTGGACTTTGGGCTGCCTCGTTCACCTACAAATACACAATTGTTGCACTTCAAAGCACTTGAAGCACAATGAGACATTTTTTTTCCAAAAATCAATTTCTTTCAATTTCAAAGAATGCTCTCCTCTGTAAAGAACTTGGGAATGCTTTTATACATTTATAACTTAGAATCTGTTTGGCTAGTGCTAAACCCAGCTCCACTCTCCCCCACTTCTTCTCCTAATCCCTCCGCATAATTAATCCCTAAACAATCTGAAACCCTTCCATTCAGCAGCATTCGATTATTCTAAAATAATAATCCTTGGATTTGATATAGCTCTCTTCATGTCGGGGGGGATACCTCAAAGCACTTTCCAGGACACATTGTAAAGTGTAGTGATTGCATTTTGTAAGCGAATGCAGCAGCAAATTTGCGCACAGCATTGTCCCACAAACAGCCAGGAGGGCAGTAATGTTTCAACAAAAGTCTGTGCCAGTGTTGACATTCTGTAGCTTTACTGAGTATCATTGCCTGAAACAAGATGAGATATGTCCAAAACAATATTGCTACCTAAACCGACACGGGTAGCTGTCTGCCCGCGAGAGAAATCTGTTGCCCCAGCAGCGGAATGTGTGCCCGGGGTTCGGTGCGTGCCCAGGGGCCTGGGAGCGCGCACTCCCGGGGTCTGTGTGCCTGGGTTGGCAGAGCTCCAGCTTCTTCACAATGTGAGCTGCTGTTTTGCTGGTGCAGCTCGTTGAAGCGGATGCACGTTTTCTTCATTGATCCTGATCCGCTCAGTATGCTGCACAGCCCTCATGAATGTGGTCAGTGCTTTGTTCAGGATCTCTTGCGCAAATGGAAATACAGTGTAGCATTCTGTCAGCCTGTCTCACTTGGAGGCACTATCGCCTCGGAGTCTGAAGACTTGTGGGTTCAAGCCCCAAGTTGTACTCACAGGTTTAGGCTGGGAGTCCATTGCTTTTGTTGGAGGTAACGTCCTCCAAATGAGATGTTAAGCTGATATGACTTCCTGGTACGTTAGGGATGCCGTGACGCTATTTGAAAAGAGAAGCGAGCCTCTCCTGGTGCCCTGGCCAAAAATCTCCAATGATAAAATTGGCTGAGTCTCACATCGTGACTGTTTGTGGAACCAACGTTGCTTTGTGCAAAATTGGCTGCCACATTCGCTTACAAAATACATAGTCACGGTGAATCCTGTAAAGAATTTTGAGACGTTTCGTCTACGTGATAAGCACTGTATCACTGTAGCAAGAATGATTATTAACCAGCACAGACACGATGGGCCGAATGGCCTCCTTCTGTGCTCTATGATTCTATTAAGCTGTTGGTGTACCTCTTCAGAGAGTTCCCAAGCAGGGATCACATTGGCTTTGACCCTGTGAGAGATGAACAGGCTTCGAGCTGCTGCCGACATAGTTGCTCTTGTAGCTGAGAAAGTTCTCTTGACATTCAGTTCATTTGTGGAAGGATTGCTGAGGGTCAGATAAAGAAAATCTGACCCTCTGAAAGCAGCTCAAGCAACAGTAAAACTGGTTAAACCTTGGAGGAATGTTGGGTGTGCAATTAAATAAATTAAGCAATGAGATATTGCAAATTCTGAACAGCAGCAGCACAGTAAATAATTGCCAAGCTGGCTTTCTTGGGAGAGAAACATGTTTGCAATGAATTGTTCCAGTTTTCTGTCCTCACCTGAAGGCTTAGACTCTTGTCAATCCCATGGTGCTGTGGAACCTTCCCAAGTTCCTCACCTATATTTCAGGGCTAGAGCGAGTGAAACAGCAGCGAAACAGGTGATTCAGCCCAAGTAGTCCATGATGGTGTTTTTACTCCATACAAGCCCCCACCTCTCCCATTCCCCTCAGCTAACTCCCTCCATTCCCTTATCCCTCATCTATGCGTCAAGTCTTCTCTTGTTGAAAACCTATCTTCAGCTTGTCTGTGTAATATAGTATATAGTAATCCTTGCGTTTGTCGCAGCACCTTAGCACGTCATCAAGACATCTCAAAGAATTTCACAGGATATGCTGTAAAGTGAAGTAAAAGAAGATTTAGCTTCTCAGCATCTCTGTTTTCAAGCACTTGGTTCATTACCTTCGCTCAATGCTGCTCTGACATGCAGCATGTGGGCCACAGTGGTGGAGAGAATCACTGGGATATTGATGTACCGTGCTATTGCGATCTGGAAGAGGCAATGTTAGACTGTTGGTTTAACAGTGATTATCCAATAATAACCTGAAATTGAGGAGGGGTGGGGGGGGAAACAAAAGGGTGAATCATCCAGGGCATTGATCTCGTGTCTGAACTTCACCCTCTGAGCATACAGCCCAAAATAGAAAGCTTAGTGTTTTATTTAAAAAAAAACAATATTGCAGCTTTGTTTCCAAGTTAGTCATCTGGATTCAGGTAAAGTGAGCTATTTGGTTTCTGAACCCATTATTTAGATGGCAGCTAAAGTCAGGAGTTCACTGTGTCAGCAGTCCTGGTCCTGATCACATGCATAATGTTGGTCAAGTTTCCTTACTCCACACACTTCTGTTTACCTAGCAGTAAGTAGGAACTCGGTTGTTAGTCGATTGGCGGATTGCTTTTCCAGGGGTAATAATTCCTGCAAAAAATAAATAATAAGAATGAATTGGTCACTCAATCCACTACTTGTGGAGTCCTGTAGCTCAGTGGTTAGAGCACTCGCTTTGCAAGCGAGAGACCTGAGTTCAATTCCAGGCAGAGGGCGAAACCTTGGGCAAGTTTCCTTACTCCACACAGAGCCTAATAATAATCCCTCCAAAACAAAAAACAATAATAAATTGGTCATTTTCAATCTACGACTGTTTGTGGGACATTGCTGTACGCAATTGGCTGCCGCGTTCGCCCACAAATATACAGTCAATTCACTTTGCAGTATGTTCTGTGAAGCGCTTTGGGACGTCCTCCCGACGTGAAAAGCGCTATATCAAATGCAAGGATTATTATTATTATTATTATTATTACTGTTTGTGGGACACTGCTGTGCACAATTGGCTGCTGCGTTTCTCCCACAAAATATAGACAATTTACTTTACAATATATTCTGTGAAGTGCTTTGAAACGTCTCGAATACGTGATAAAGAGCTATATCAAATGCAAGGATTATTATTATTCTCTCAAGGGCCTGACAAATGTAGGAAGTGGCTTCAGCTATTTTGCTTAGAGATTGATAGCATTGTACAGTCCAGGAACAAGTAATTTTTTCTGCCTGTTTCGTCTGTCCAGTCTTATCTCTCTCACACTCCTGCTCTCTCCCCATGCCAGGCCCCATGCCCCCTTTGACAGTCCTCCTTTTTCAGGCATTTAATTCCCTTTTAAATTATGAGCTGAACTTGTTGAACAGTGTCACTTGGGTGCATCCTGGTCTTTGAACCCACAATCTTCTGACTCGGAGGCGAGAATGCAAGTGCCTGAGACAACCTAAGTGCCTTGGGATGCCTCCCGATGTGAAAGGCACTATATGAATGTAAATTTGTAGTTTATTATTCCATGATCGGGGATTGCAACCCTAGTGATTAGCTGAGAGCCCTCTTGTGCGCTGAATATATCGTTCTTAGAAGCTGTATTAGATAATACTTTGTCCACATCACCGCTGGTTCAATTTACACAAAGCTATTATCTGGCGTCCAATCTGCTTTTGGCTAGTCTTATTTCAAAGTCTAAACCTGGTGTAGTTACACAGTGGAAATAGAACAGGCTGCTTATTCAGGAATCTGCTATATTGGCCTAATCCTGCTGTTTAGTAGGTGCCAGTCAATAGCACTCTCACCTCTGAGTCAGAGGTTTGTGGGCTCAAGCCCATTTTAGGACTTTAGTCTAGGTTGATGCTCCATGAAGAATGAGTCACATGAACATCCATAATGTGCTGGTTTAAACCCGCTCTGCGCCCAGGAGTATAACACTTGCATACCCTCAAACGCCTAGAATTACCTGTCAGTAATCCTCTCAGGTGAGTGCGAGGTATACGTTGTCTGATTCAAATTCAAAAGTCTTTATTTCTATATAGGGCAGAAGCAAAGCAAGAACACAAGCGTGACCAAAGGGCTTCAGTGTGATTTGTTATGATTACTGCAGTATGGCCGGGTGAGAAACCCAGAATAAAAGCTTCTAATTCACTGTCAAGTGAGCCCAGCTCAAAAGTGCACCCAGGGTGAGAGCAGACTTAGATTTGGCTGCCACATCTCTGCAGTCGGGTAGCCCAATTGCCTTCGCTGTCTACACTCACATGTGAAGTGTCCCACAAACACTCAACCCACGACTGTTTGTGGGATGCTGCTGTGCGCAATTGGCTGTCGCGTTTTGCCCAGAAAATATACAGTCAATTCACTTCACAGCATATTCTGTGAAGCGCTTTTTGATGTCTCGAAGGTGTGATAACGTGCTGTATCAATGCAAGGATTATTATGAGTAGCCACTTGGGCAAGGTCCTGGAAGGCCACCAGCGATTGGGAACATGATTCAAGCACCTTCAGGAGCGGGAGGGAGGGAGGCGGCATACAGCATCGGCAAACCATTGTGTGCTGCAGGTATCTGTTTGATTGCTTTGTTTCCTGTCCATCATGTGAAGGTTGGCCTTTCCCTCCCCTTGCTGGCGCTGAGGCCTGACTCTGTGCCGTTCACTCTTCCAGCGCCGTAGCCTTGGGAACTGACATGTTGGAGCTGGACTGTCACATGACGAAAGACGAGCAAGTGGTGGTGTCGCATGACGACAACCTGAAGAGGGCAACTGGGGTCAACGTGAGCATTGCCGACCTCAAGTTCTCAGTAAGTGTCTTGCCAGCTGGACCACACCGTTGACGTTACCAATTTTCAAGTCATTTAATTTTTTGCCCACAGAATACACACTCCACTTTACAATATATCCTGTGAAGCACTTTGCGACGTCTCAACGACCGGATAAGGTGTTATATCAAATGCAAGGACTATTCAGCGCTGTACCCCTAATGTGACCCATTTTTGCTTTTCAGGAACTACCTCCATACCTTTGGAAGCTGGGCATTTCCTTTCAGAAAGGTGAGAAGGAACAGCCAGTTAGTGATGAATGAATGCACAGCGTGGCTGATTTTGCCCTGAATGAGCTGAGCTTCTGGAACAGTCAAGTCAGTGGCATGCGAATCCCATTGATGCAGGAAACACAAACTTTGCTCCCCCCTATCTCTCCGACCTCCTAAACCTCTACCACCCTGTTTTCTCCTTCCGCTTAGCGGGCTCTGGCCTGCTTCACATCCCCCGCCTTGCTCACTCCCACTATCGGCGGGCAAGCCTTCCGCCACTGCACCCACCCTCTGGAATTCCATCCCACAGTCCCGCCATCTTGCCACCTTCAAGACCCACCTCAAGACTCTCCTCTTCGACCGTGTTTTCGATCTCCCTGCTTCCCCCCCCCCGTCCTCAACCTTCCCTCACCCCGACCCTCAGCTCGGGTCCAAAACTCTGTCTTTCCAGCGCCTTGGGACTTTCTCCCGATGTGAAAGGCGCTAAAAAAAGTAATTTTGTTGTTGTTAAATTCATATAATGGTGTGCAGTTGCAGTTCTTGTTGCAGGCTGAACTACAGACCCAGAAATTCACCATCTGCTGAGCCTGCTAATAACCCCTTATCTGCTAATGTTTTCAGAATGTTGCAGCCTGGAGAGGTTTGCGTTGTTCGATGACGTGCAAGAGGGCCACAGAAACTCTCTGCACAAATTGATTTTCTTCCATTTGTCCCCTTTCGCTTTGCAGTGGAGTCCTGTAGCTCAGTGGTTAGAGCACTCACTTTGCAAGCGAGAGACCTGAGTTCAATTCCAGGCAGGTCAGGGCCAAACCTTGGGCAAGTTTCCTTACTCCACACAGAGCCTAATAACAATCCCTCCAAAACCAAAAACAATAATAAATTGGTCATTTTCAATCTACGACTGTTTGTGGGACACTGCTGTGTGCAATTGGCTGCCGCATTCGCCCACAAATATAGTCAATTCACTTTACAGTATATTCTGTGAAGCACTTTGGGAAATCCTCCTGACGTGAAAAGCGCTATATCAAATGCGAGGATTATTATTATTAGTTTCAGTAGATGCTGCTGAGCTGAATGGCAAAGGGCAATCTCAGGACAAACAGCAACAAGTTTACCTTTACCCAGAAGATAACTAACGACTGGGAACAGGGTTACCAGTGAAGGGTGATTTTTTTTATATAAAAAAAAGCTTGGGATAGGAAGGCAGTAGAGTGGGTTTTCTGTAAGGCTGAGATCAAATGGGTAGCTGAGCCTTTTTCACCCAAACCAAACTGATGATCTTGTGTAATGTATGCAGGCCAGGACTTGGTGACTTTGATGTCTTCCTTTAGTAGAATCATAAATCATAGAACTTTACTGCACAAAAAAGGCCATTCAACCCATTGTGTTTGCTCTCTGAAAAGTTTATCCATTTAGTTCTGCTCCACAATCTTTTGTATTTTTTGCTTTTAGATATTTGCCCAAATCCTTTCAAAGGTTAATGTGGATTCCACTTCTACCACTGTTTTTACCTTGCAGCCATCCCACTGGCTGGAACGGCCGTCACGATTATCACAGATAGCAACTTGCACTTGTGTAGCGCTTTCCTAAAGGAATAATGCCTCAATGTGTTTAGAGATTGACAGCCTGCAAGATGTTTTTTTGAAATAAACATCAGTTCACTAAGTCATGAGAGCTAGTTGATTCCCCATCCTCTCCAAGTCATTCATATCCTATGTTAAAAGTGCCGTGTAAGCTCCACGTCCCCCGACTCACCCGCCCCACCATTGGCAGGAGAGCCTTCAGCCACTCTGCCCCCAACCTCTGGAATTCCATACCC
The DNA here is from genome assembly GCF_018977255.1 of Callorhinchus milii. Taxonomy (NCBI): domain Eukaryota; kingdom Metazoa; phylum Chordata; class Chondrichthyes; order Chimaeriformes; family Callorhinchidae; genus Callorhinchus; species Callorhinchus milii. Next base: position 1,766,797 of record NW_024704751.1, on the reverse strand, counting down.
CAATCACTCCGTCTCACCCCCTCCTTAGCCTCTTTCAAGTCCCGCCTCAAAACGCTCCTCTTCAACCATGCCATCGGTCACCCCCCTTCCCCTCCCCTCTCCTCCCCCCTGTTGTTGTTGTTTAATATGATTTGCTCACGCACCTCTCCTTGTCCACTGGTTCCTGTGGAGGAGCCACCTGGAGAGCGGGTTGTCAGGGCTATTCTGGCAGTAACCACAAAAACTACTGCAGCTCTGGATTGCGAGGTAGGATGATGGCTTAGCCTGGATTGCACTGTTCACAGGGTTGCTCTGTATGGACCGTTCACAGGGAGTACAGAATGTCTGTGACCAGAAAATGAAAGTTTGTGTCCACCCAGTACAAACTGCGCACGAACAGACATCTCACAGCACCAGACACTCCAGTCTTGGATAGGTACAAATCCCAGCGCCTTGGGACGTCCTCCTGACGTGAAAGGCTCCATACAAATGTAATATGTTGTTGTCCCAGCAATGTAGCAATCAGCTACTTCAAGGAAGTTCCTGTCCCCACCAACAGAAATTACTCCTCGAGTCGTAAATGCAATGTCCAGTAGCTGGTGTAGAGCGAGGGGTTAAAGCTGCTGTGCGTTCAGAGATGTGTTTAACCTGTGGCTGTTTGCTCCTGGTCTTCACTCAGAGTGCTGCTGCGAGGGCGGTGATGACAAGCGCATTCCACTGCTGAAGGAAGTCTTTGAAGAGTTTCCAAACACACCCGTCAATATCGACATTAAAGTCAACAATGACGTCCTTATTCAAAAGGTACAAAATAAACGGCAAAGCTGGCGCATCAACTCATTCGCTTCTTGTCGTGCTTCAGTCTCTCTGCCTCTTCAGGCAGATGTTAAGGATCCTGTGACTCTACAAAGAATGTGCAGCACGGAAAAGGGCCACTCGGTCCAACTAGTCCGTGCCTGGGTTTATACTCCACAGGAGACTCCACCCATTATTTACTCCCTCCTGTACTCTTCTATTCAAGACTGAGGTGGATAGCAATTTGTTAGATCAGGATTTTAAGGGATATGGGGCAAGGATGGGTAATTGGACTTGAGGTACCAGTCATGGTCTTATAGAATGGCAGGACAGGCTCGAGGGGCTGAATGGCCTACTTCTGTTTCGGTGTTTCTATTCCCCTCTCACTCATGGTGTAGCTTCTTCCTGAATGGCTCTATGCTATCAGGCAGTGAGTTCCATAATCTCACTATCTGTTGCTTGAAGTAGTTCCTACTATATTCTCTTTTTGATTCCCTCGTCACTATCTTATACTTGTATCCCCAAGTTACTGACTCACTAACCAGTGGCAACAGCCTATTTAATGCTAACAATACTCAAAATGAAAGGCATTTCTTCCAGTGTCCTGGCAATAGTCCTCCAGATTAATTGTTTACCAGAGGGTTGTTTGCAGGATCTTGATGTGCACAAATTGGCTGAGTTTGCCTATAAATTCATAGTCACTACACCTAAGGTGCACCTTACACCTTATCATTGAATCCTATGAAGCGCTTTGAGATACTTCAATGATAAGGAGCTGTACTGACTATAGGGATTATTATATTAGCATTAGCATCACCCATCACTTTGCCTAGTCAAATATCAAATAATCACTGCTCTTGACTATTTGATAGACAAAGTGCTATGACCTTCAAAGTATAAGGAACTATAAACATGCAAAATTCTTTTCTTGTTTCATTCTGGGGAACACAGAAACCATTAGTAGTGCTGACTTTCCTTGTCTTTTGGCCTACAGATAATAATAACAATCCTTACATTTGATATAGCACCATATCACGTTGTTGAGACGTCTCAAAGCGCTTCATAGTATATACTGTCAAGTGAATTGACTATATTTTGTAGGTGAAATGCGGCAGCCAATTAATAATAATAATCCTTGCATTTGATATAGCGCTTTTCACGTCGCAAGGACGTTCCAAAGCGCTTCACAGAACACACTGTAAAGTGAATTGACTGTATATTTGTGGGCGAACGCGGCAGCCAATTGCGCACAGCAATGTCCCACAAACAGTCGTAGATTGAAAATGACCAATTTATTATTGTTTTTGGTTTTGGAGGGATTATTATTAGGCTCTGTGTGGAGTAAGGAAACTTGCCCAAGGTTTCACCCTCTGCCTGGAATTGAACTCAGGTCTTTCACTTGCAAAGCGAGTGTTCTAACCACTGAGCTGCAGGACTCCACAATTGTGCACACCAGTGTCCCACAAACAGTCGTGGATTGAGTGTCCAATTTTTTTTAAGGGATTATTACCCCCGGAAAGCAAAAAGGTACACAGTCACTTCACTTCAGAGTAAAATTCTGTGCTGACCAAATGCCAATGCTTCACTGCATGCAAGAGCATCGCTCTCGATCTTGCATTCCTCCAAGCACTGCTTAGGCGGGAGAAGAGTGTGAGTGACCCTCTGATGTTTCTCCTTGCTCCCAGTCCAAAGCTCTGTGGACTGTCCAGCTGATCAGTACCTGGGATCTCATTTGGATGCTCATACAGCTGTACCTTGTCTCAATGTTAATTACGTCTGTTCTCTGATAGGTTTCAGAACTGGTGAAAGAATATAACCGCCAGGACCTCACCGTCTGGGGAAATGCCAGCGATGATGTAGTGAAGAAATGTTATAAAACAGTAAGTTGGGGCCAACTTGGTCCTGATAGGTTTGGCTGCCTCTCAGAAGCCAGACTTGGAACATCAGCAGTGAGGGGGGGGGGTGGAGGGGCTCAATGTTCTTCTGGCTTTTGAGTGAGCGATCTCCACGGCAACCACTCAGCAACTAGCCCCTGTCGCAAATGATGTGATCTGAGTGAGGGGAGGGGATGTCAGCTTGGCAGGCAGCCCTTGACGACACAAAGCCTTTCAGCACTGGAGCTCTTTAGCAGTGAATGCGGAGAGCAACATAATTACATTTGAATAGCGCCTTTCACATCGGGAGGACGCCTCAAGGCGCTGGACTATCCGTGTTTCGGACTCGAGCTGGGGGGCTGGATCGGGGAGTGTGGAAGGCTAGGGAGAAGGAGGACAACCGAAGGCACGGTCAAAGAAGAGGGTCTTGAAGGAGGCAAGGGAGGTGGCGAGGGGGAGGGACTGCAGGGTGGAGTTCCAGAGGGTGGGGGCTGAGTGGCTGAAGGCTCGGTTGCCAATGGTGGGGCAGGCAAGGAGGGGGATATGAAGCAGGCCCCCTGAGCAGAGGGAGCGGGCAGGTTGGTAGGGGTTTAAGAGGTCACAGGAATGGGGGAAGCAAGGCCATGGAGGGCTTTGAAAGTGAGTCAGGATCTTGAACTGTATCCTCTGTGTGATGGGAAGCCAGTGGAGTCGGGTGAAGATGATAGGGTTGTGGAGCCTGGTGCGAGAGAGGACATGGGCTGCAGAGTTTTGGATGATCTGCAACCTATGAAGGGAGGAGTTGGGGAGGCTGAGAAGCAGGGAGTTTCATAGTTGAGCCTGGATGTTAAAAATGAAGGTCTCGATGGAGCCGGGCGATGCTGTGGAGGTGGGGGAAGGCAGAGTGGGGCATGGCATGGATGTAGGTAGAAATGACAGTTGAGAGTCAAACAAGACGTCAAAGTTTCGACTGGCTCAGTGAGGTGGAGTGTGCATCCATGGATGGTGATGCTGTCAGCGCCTGAGGTGTGGAAGCGCTAACAGGAGCCAATCAGAAGGACCTAGGACTTTGACATTTAGCTGTAGAGATAGCTTGTGGAGATGAAGTGGAGGAGGTGTGAGAGATACGATCTGAACTATTCAAGGACAGAACCATGAAGGTTGAGGTGAGAGGAAAGGCGGTGGAGGAAGATAGAGTGGCCAACGGTATCGAAGGCAGCAGAGAAGTCGAGGAGGATGAGGCGGCAGAGGGAGTCCTGGTTCAATGGATGTTAACAACTCGCCTTTTTTAGAATTAGCTGTGCTCTTGTATTCCTTGGCACAGGCAAAACCTTTCTACAAACCTCGTGGAGCGCTTACACCAGTGCTAAGTAATGTGTGTAACAATGACCACCATTTGACCTTAGTGTTTTGTCTCTCATCTTATCGAATGGCTGTATTGTTGGATTGCATTCAAACAAAGCTAATTTTCATTCTGTTTACATTCAGTCGCAGGATACCGTGTTCCTTTGCCCCGAGGTTTGTTGCACTAACAATTCCGATTCTGGTTTGTCAAGCAGGGCTTACAGATTAACCAAACCATCTTCCTCTGTGCTTTCTGTCCCCCTCTGTGTGCTGCTGCTCTGCAGTGTTAACATTGCGGGGTTAACAAGCACTCCGGGACACCACCCCGCACAAAGGGTGCGGGCGTTATATAAATGCAAGTTGTGGTTGCTGCTAAATGTGCATGGAGTGGTTGACAATTTCTCCAGCAACAGAGAGATTGCGAGAATCCAACAGTATTGTGTGGCGTGTGAGTTACGAGCTAGCCTCTTGGTTCTTCAGCTCACGTGTAACGTGTTTGCGTTCATTTGTTCTCAGAACTCGACTATCCCAATCCTCTTCAGTCTCCAGCGAGTCCTGCTGCTGGTTGGGTTATTCTACACAGGCCTCTTGCCATTTTATCCCCTGCGGGAGCAGTTCCTCGAGATTCCCATGCCTTCAATTTTGCTGAAGTAAGTGTAGCTTAAACACTGACTGTCTAGCGCCTTGGAATGTCCTCTCGACGTGAAAGGCGCTGTATAAAGGTAATGTTGTTGTAGCTTTGCTCTTCCAGAATCCCTTTGTCTGCCGACTCCTCTGTCTGCTTGAATTCTAAGCTCCCTTCCAAATGTATCTCTTTACCGAACCTTTAGTCATCCTCAGATCTCTCCTTTCCCTCTTGCTCAGGGGCGCTACCCTGCGTAAAAGGCGCTACATAAATGCAAGGATTATTATTATTGGTATTGTAAGTTGTTGTTGCTCACTGCTCTCCGCTGTCTCTGAAGCGTTTTGAGTCCTTTGTCCTAGGTGAAAGTTATTTTACTGTATACAACTGCAATTCTGTTGTTGCTTTGGCTCTTCTAACAATAAGTTAATACAATGAACCTTTCACCAAATTTTAGGCTCATTTCTTTACTATGTGAGATGTGATTTTCTTTTTACTTCTCAAGACTGAAAGACCCCAGCAAGCTGACCAGGAGTCAGAAGTTTATAACCTGGGTTGCAGATGCGTAAGTACAGCTCACTTACAGATATGTTGCAGATGCCTGAAAGGGCCGTGGAAGCCGATTCGACAACAACTTTTAAGAGCGAAGTAGATAATTATTTGGGGAGGACAAATTTGCAGGGCTATGAGAGAGCGGCGGAGTGGGATTGATTTGGGAAGCTCTTTTCAAAGACACGCACAGACACGATGGGTCGAAGGCCCTCCCTCTCTGCTGTATAATGTAATTCTACGATTCTATGATGTGTTGTGTGTAAATTCGTCTTGAACTGAAAATCCAAGTTCCCTTTATCCAGATCTTGTGTTACAACAGCCACTATTACAGCTGAATCCTGGTCAGAGCACTGTACACCTTCAGTATGACATCTCAGAATTTCAGCTCCATTTATCTAATGATGTACAATACAAAATTACATTTGTATAGCGCCTTTCACGTCGGGAGGACGTCCCAAGGTGCTGGGTGCAGCTTGCTCTTATTTCTGCCTAAGTATTTGGATATAGTGAGTGACAATTAACCAACCAATACCTTCAGGTCTCTTTTGGTGTTCCCCTTTGGCAAATTTATAGACCATCCTTAGAGTTGCATGTGCTTCTTAATTTATGCAGCACCTTGCATTTGTCAGCAATGAATTTCGTTTAATCTGTTAATGATCAGCCCAGCTGCAAGCTGCGATTAGCTCACTCTGGTTGCTTCCTCTGATTTCAGTCTTTTCGTTATAGAAACAGGAGTACACTATTCAGCCCCTCGAGCGTATTCCCTCATTTTATAAGATCATGGCTGATCTGTACCTCAAGTCTAGTTACCTACCTTTGCCCCATATCCCTTAATACCTTTCTCTCTCTTTCACCTCCTTTCTCCTAGTGTTTGTCTTCATTTATGGAAGTTATTATTTTGTTGTTCTAAGTATGAAATGTCAGTCCTGTGGGTATTTGATGTACAGATTGAAATGTAAACGTAGAATTTACTCAAAAGTGTCTTTATCCCCTTCTTGCTAGTCTTCAAATTGCACCTGAACCCTTCCTCTTCGCCTGTGCCTTCAGTCACCTCCTCCCTCTCTCCCCAACTCGACATTGCGTAAAGAGCACTAATACAAATGCAAGTTGTTGTTGTATTTGTTTACGTTCTCATTTTTTCTTTCTTTCTGCTCTCAGTTTATTGATGAGAAAAGCTTTATTTGAGCATCTCAAAGCAAGAGGAATCCAGGTAAAAAAAAGACCACTTTGTGGTTCCTTGTTTGTTCTGATAATAATTATAATAATGATAATATGAATCTTAATTCCTTGAAGAAAAATAATTAAATTTGTTTCTAACTTATTTCTGTGCTGAATGACTGTACTGGTCAAAATCCAAACATCAGTTCTCTGCTTAATACTCAAAACAGCGATGTGTTACCCAGCATTACATAAAGTGTTGTATTATGGAAACAGGCCATTCGACCCACAAGTCCATGTATGTTTTTCTCCACACAAGCCCCCAGCCCCAGTGTTTCCTCTTACTGCTTTTCTCTTTGACCACAATTTCCACATTCTCTATACGCACAAGTTCCTCTTAGATCTGCTATTGGCTATCTTATCTTACTAACTTCTTTATCCGCCCCCTTTCCTCAGCTGGCTTCGGCCTTTGGCAAGTCCTTCTGCTCCACATCAGTTGCCATGCTTTCAGCCGCTATGCCCCAAACCTCTGAACCTCTCTGTCTCAATCCTTCTGCCTTGCCCCTTCTCTGCACCTCTACAGATCTCACCTGAAGGTTTCCTCTTTCCCCATACTTTCGGTCACCTCCCCTTTCTCCCCGGCTCCACATCAGACGACACTATTAAGCACTCCGAGACCATGCCCGGTTTGAAGGGTGCTATACAAATGGAAGTTGTTGATGGTATAGGGCATATCTATAATACCATCTAGTTTTAAACTTGCCAACAAGTGGAAACAGCCTATCAATGTCCACCTTATCGAATCGCTTTGATGCAGAGTCTAGAGAGAATGTGGGGAAGTGTGGGGGAAGAGAAGAATGGGGTAGGGGCAAGTGTAATTTCTCTTTTAGTTTGAGAGATCCATATTATGATGTATTGAATTTTCCAATGGTGGGTGAAGGGGATATGTTTTACACACAGTCTGGTGTTGGAAATTACTGGTCCATTGATTTGAAAGACAGACGTATTTTTGGTGGCGGGGATGGGGCAGGGGAAGTGGACCGAGGAAGGTGGATAGACCAATGAGTAATAGAATCCGTGAGTGATATGTGTAATGGGACGTCTCAACACGCTCTCATCTGCTGGCTTTATGCTGCCTCCGCAGGTTTACATATGGGTCCTCAATGACGAGGACGACTTTAAAAGGGCCTTTGACCTGGGCGCCACAGGTGTGATGTCTGACTACCCGACCAGGCTGAAGAAGTTCATGGAGCTGTACTTCCCAAAGGAGCAGTAGGAGCCGAGAGCAGGGGTCTGTCTACTCTTTACATTGGCTGCCAACACTCGCTTAGTATTTTGAATTGGAGCTGGCACCTTATAACCACTCATGGGACAAGAACAGAATTGCTTGAAGTTCATCTGGGCTTGGTTGATGCTGATTATTATTTTAACTCGCCTCTGCCCGCCCCTCGCCCTCGCCCCCGCCCGTCCCTCGCCCTCGCCCGTCCCTCGCCCCCGCTCACCCCTGCCCACCCCACACTGTACTTGGAATTTGTATTTTTTACATTTTATTTTAGAATAAGGAATTGTGAGGAGAACCCAAAGGGCTTTTGTTTCAACCAGGCGTGTGGATGTATAAATACTAACCCATCCCATCTCCTGGCTTCCACGAAATACATTTAGCATCTACATTAATGTTCCTTTTCCTCCACATCACTGCCAGTAATATTGTATAGCTGAGCCCAATCTCATCTTTAGCCGACGTCCACATTAAAGCACTTGCCGGTAGGGCTTAGTGACTAGCAAAAGGCAAAATACTCCAGTTGCTGGAAATCTGAAATAAAAACAGAAGTCACTGGGCAGTAGGAAAGGCAGCATCTATGGAGAGAGGAAAATGAGTTAACGTTTCAGGTCAGTGACCTTTCATCAGAACCTGAAACGTTAACAAATCTTCCTCTCCATTGATGCTGCCTGACCTGCTATGTGTTCCCAGTGACTTCTGTTTTTTTTCTCATTGAACAGCAATCAGGAACGGGATCCCAGGCTGTGTTTACTTTGGCCCTTTTCCCTATCCCAGAGGCACTAAGTCCAACTGAGATGAGCTGACCAAGCTCGGACCAGAGATCGAAGTCATAGCCTTCCTGGGAGGTATGGCTCAGTTCCACAATAGACAGTGCCTTTACCAATTGATCCCTTAGGGAAATTTCAGGAAAGTGGATTCAAGGGAAACCTTTTCCACTAACAGCAGCTTGTTGAACACAAGCGGCCTGCAGATTCCTTCTGAAGTTTGTGACCCTTTCTGGCCATCTTTGCATCACTACTGTGAAATGCACTCCTACCTGGGTCAATCTGTAAGATATTTACTAGTTTGTTCCTAATGGTCAGATCCAAGAGACAACTGTAACATCCCTCCCCCCCTCGTTCCACCTCTCCCCTGTGGGAGGGTCAGTGCTCTGATGCACCAAGAAACGGCCACTTACCCAACCAGACAGACATAATGTTGGTGAACCCTCAGATCTTTCAACGTGTGAAGCCCTTTTCCCCCCGTTTCGCCCACAAAAATATAGTCACTACACTTTACAGTATATTCTGTGAAGCCCTTTGAGACATCATGAAGACATAAGACACTATATCAATTGCAAGGATTATTATTATTATTAATATTATAGTTAAGCAACCTGCTCCACCCCTCTTAGGTTGGAAGTTACTTTGAGTGAGGTGAAATGAGAGGAGAATTCTATTCCACTGAATTACCCTCAATGTTACAAAGAACTGTCGTGCTCTGTCTTTCTTGTGCACGTGAGAGGTTCAGGTGAAGAAGGCCCTTCTGTCCATTTGATCTTATCCTTCCAGAACACGTACCCTTCTCTCTTCGCAATGTAGCATCCCTTATTACCAAAAGTTTACCCCTCTCCTCCACCACCACCCAACAAGACTTAGGTCACTGAGCCAATTGATTGTAGCAATTCTTTTTCGGCCCTGATTGAGAGCAGCTAACGTGGCAGACCAGAGATCGAGCCCAAGACCACAACCCAAGACCTTCTAGGTCTGCGGGGTTTGGTACAGCACAACGTGGTCCATTTAATCTTGGAGACGTCTTGACAACGTGATAAGGCGCTATATCAAATGAAAGGATTATTATAATCACAGAGCAGATCTCTTAAGCTGATACAAGGAACGTTTATCAGTCAGCGTCTCCCCTGTAGTCATCCTTCGAGTATTTTTTTCTGAGTTGGTGGGAGATTGAGAGAAGTTGGACAGAGGTTCTTGTGCAAGATTCTGTGGGATGTCAGTTTGTAAATTCCCCTCCGACTCCGCTTCCTTCCCTAACCTCCCCTACCCCCCGCCCCCCCAAAAAAAGCGGATTAAACAACTTTGATAAGGGACTTGAGGGAAATATTGAGGGTGGTTGGGAGAGGAGGGACTCAAACTGGTGACCCAAGTGAGGACACGACCCAAAGTGCCTCGGTTCAGACAAAATTCCAACTCCACCACCTACTAACTCACCTGCTGAGAGAAGTCCATGCAGTTCTCATCATGCAATTTTCGTAACCAATATGTGTTAATACCGTACTGTACTTTTTTTAAAGTTGCGATAGCTGTGAGGTGTCACAAGGTGGTGCCAGAACTAACTACATATGGAGGAAGTCTTGAAGTGAAAGGGAAACTGACCTATTCTCTCTCTCTCTCTCTCTCTCTGCATGTTAGTACAACCCTTGAGATTGATCCCATTGCCTTATTTATTTATTTCCATTCCCCTCCACCCTGAGGCACAGGCAGGATTGGCCAATTGACCTCTGTGCTGGAATCTCTTATGATTCTATGGGGACATTTTAACACCAGCTAGATAGATGTTGTGGTTTCAGCTTCGTTTGTCTCTGTGACTGGCTGATGAGATATGGAAACAGGCTTCTGTTTCTTTCTCTTGGAGGCAAACGGGTCAGTTCTGGGATGGACAGTAGCGGAATGTTAAAGAGCTCTGAACAACAGGCACCCCTAGGGGAGTGGATGGGTGTGGGGGGTTTGTGACCAACCTCGTGGACGATGAACCTCCACAGGTCACTGTGACCGTCACTGCTGAGAAATCAACCAATAGTCACAAATAGACCACACCAGCCTCAATTTCAGCAGCACTGAAATAAAGCCTTGGGATACATCTCACGTGAATAATTTAACACGTTTAATTAACCTTGCAGCCAGCTCAAAGCCAAGGGAAAATTCATCCACGGAGCTTGCTCTACTTTCGAAGCCTGCTAACCCGAACTGGCTGCCAACCCAGGGATATGAACCAACCCGCTTACCTCAGGAAAAGGGGCAGTAACAGTAGGGATAGTCCTCTCATTAACTGTACATAATGTGCACAGAGTTGAATCTAGTTTCAAATAATTGCAATGGTTTAATACATCGATGCATTTCAAGAGATCGAAAGAAGCGATAGCTCAGATAATACCTTGCAAGGAAACTTCCCTCTTACCTTTCCCTCCCTCCCTCTCCGCTCAAAAAAGATTATTGCTGCAGATCAGTTTTGAAGCTGCTGGTGGGATAAATGTTTAATGAGCAGCAATAATGAAACATTGAGCTTATCTGTACTGCTCCGAGCGTTGGAAAGATCATCTGCCATGAATTAATAATTCTCCAGAGCAGGCTTGGCGGGCTGAATGGCCAACTTCCTCCATTCCCGCTGTCCTGTGGCATCCCTGGATGAGGGAATGCAGTAGAATGAAAGTGTGTGTGTAGTGAGGGAGGCTCAGAGCAGGTAACTTCATCTGGGAATGAAATTAGTGTTATTTGCCGTTCTCCCAGCGACTCCTGCCTTGTGGAGAGCTTGATGAGATCAGAGTTATTTTATTCTCCCCCCCCCTCCCCACCGATACCCTTTCCTCATGAGGAACAATGATACAAAATGAACGTAATGTGTTTTCTTTCTTGTCGCCTTGTCACATTATTCTGTTCTGTTGACGGTGCAGTTCCATCTCCGCGTGGCTCACAGCCTCGAGTCTGAAGCACTTCCCTGAAGGAGGTCTGTCATTGCAGAGTACAAAGCTTTGAAACGCCCTCCCGATGCGAAAGGCGCTTTAAAGAATCCTCTAAAGGCACTTTAGAGGATGACTGTTGTCATTCACCTGTCCCCAGGCAATAACTGAATTAAAACGCAAAGTACTGCAGATGCTGGAAATCTGAAACAAAAACAGATCACTGGGAATGCTCAGCAGGTCAGGCAGCATCTATGGAGAGAGGAACAAAATTGCTGCGTTCGCAAACCTGTGGAGTTTTCTTTGGCATTAGCAATGGCAAAGACGCCCCTTTTTCAGAACAGTAACATTTGGATCCTGAAGACAAATTGAAAGTGAAAGCCTCTCGAGCCCCTCTCCAATGCATCCTGTGCCTGAACCCAAAATGTGGGGCCATCCCCCTCTCTTTATCCTTCTCCTGCCCTCCCCGCGCACGCACCCACCCACCCACCCATCCAGGCTGTGGAAACTTGATATTCTCACAAGCGATGCAATTTGTGCAGAAAAGATAACCTATTGACCCAACTTGCAGTAAGGCTGCTTGCTTATTGGGGCAAAGTTTCCCACTGGGTTTGTTGCTTTCCAATATCCTGTGTATGGTTTTCAACCAACTTTTAACTGCCTCAGACTTGGAGTGGGGGTGGGGGAGATCGGGGAGAGTAAAGGTGAGGAGTGGGGGGGGGGGGCGGCGGAAAATTGTTGTTATTAATGAGCTGCGTCTGGGTGGGTGAATCGCCAGCACGAGGCTGCTAACATTGGACTCGCTGCAACTCGGCATAGGATGTCCCGAGTTCCTTTAGACACGTGCACTTTCTGTTTACATTCGTTGTACATTTCATTTCGCGTGATGCTGTTCATCGGGGAAAACCCTTTTTTTGTTGTTGTAAATTTGAGGTGCGGCTGCTTCGTTCGGGAAGGTTCGAACCTGCTGTAGATTATTTTGTTTCCGCGCTGGACATTCACGTGTCCAGGACATGGTGACGGCTGCTGCTTAGCGGCAACTTGTAAAAACTGCATTTGCTTTTAGTCCTTAGCTCATCTAGCATGTGTTTCCTGGTTTTTAACTCGATGGTAGTTGTATAAAACTTTTGAATCTGTATTTAACGGATAGATCAATGCAGTATTAAACTTTAAAAAAAATAATATTTTAAGCACAATCTCGCCTGGCCTCTGCTTTTTTTTTCTGGCAGCGAATTCTTGACATTTCTCTGAGATTCTTTTTTTACTAAGCGAGAAAGGACAGATATCGCCTTGTTCTTTATGGAGTCGGATTAGGGATGTGGATGGCCGATTTTTTTCCCCCCTCCCCAACCCCCCCACATCAGCATCGGTGGCCGAGTCTTCGGACTCAATGCCCCTAATCTCTGCAAACTTTATCCCCCCCCCACCACCCGCCCCCCACTCAGTGCCTGACCCCATGTTTGTGAAATGCTCGGATGTTTTTCCTCTGTGAACGATGCAATATAAATGCAAGTTGTTGGAGAATGTCCCTCTGGTATCTTACCCAAAAGATCATTATTCCACGAGTGACCCTTGGGATTTAATGTCAGGCTGTTTCACTGTGGGGACGTTGCAGCCAAATCTGAAGTCCACTTAGAGAAGTCCACTTATGTGGTGGACCTTCCAACAGGGGGGTGGTTAGATGAGCGGGGAGGGTGCCACGGGATCAGATGTGGGTACCCAGCTGATTTTCTTCCCCATTCCTAATTTTGTTTAATAATAATAATCCTTGCATTTGATGTAGCGCCTAATCATGTCTTTGAGATGTCTCAAAGCGCTTCACAGAATATGCTTCCCCAACCTTCACTCCCTGCTCCAAAAGAAGTGATAGATTGACAGCTGCCATGGCTGAGATCAGCTAATCCAACACAGACAGAGATTCAAACCTGTCACCTTCCAGTCTGGATGCCTTTGCGCTGCACCAGAGTGGGGCACCTTTGCCGACTAGACAATCCGAGGAGCTTCTCCCTGCAAATAAAGGTAAATAAAAGGTAAGTGTCAGGGGCCGATCTGCTTTAGTTTTGCAAAAATTGGTACACAACAAAACAGGGAGCCATGTCCTCAGAACAGTTCTCCTCAGAATAGCACCTCCAACTCTACCAGCGCCACTTTCAGACCTCTGATCATGGACTGTAGAACAGATATAATAAACAAATTACACACACTTAGCACTGAATAACGTGTGTGTCTTGGTGTCGGCTCTAATCAACTGAACAAGTCATGACTCCCCTTCTTCCCAACCCCCCGCCACAGTATTAGTGAGGACACGTTTGATTAGAACAACACAGTGTCCTGGCCAAGAATTCTCCAAATAAAAATTGTCCGTTCTTTGTGGCTGTGCACAGCAGAGACACCGCTGTGCACAAATTGCTTGCCACGTTCGCTTGCAGTCATTGTACTTTGCAGGAGAAATTTGTGAAACACATTGAAACGTCTTGGCATCGCTAGATTAAGTGTAAGTATTATTATTATTATCCGTTAACTGTACAAATGGGGGTTTACTGACTGGGCTCAGCTCACTAGTGTTGCTTTTCTTTTAGTAGGCGCTCCGAGACACCGCCCGGCATGAAGGGCGCGATACAAATGCAAGTTGTTGTTGTCATTTGTTGTTGTAATGACAGAAAAGTGCCCGGAGGTGTCAGTGTTATCCAAGAGTTATGTGATGGTTCATTTCCTTGTTGCAGTACGATGGGAATGCCACAAGATGGAACAATTTACACTGTGTCAGTGTTGGGCACTGTGATCTCTAACTTTTACAATTTGTTCCATGTACCCAGCTGTGCTTGGGTCTGTTAGAGCACAGAACATATAGAATCCATAGAGTTGTTGGGATCTGGAATGCATTGCCTGGAAGCCGATTCGATACCAACTTTTAAGAGAGGAGTAGATAATTATTTGGGGAGGACAAGTTTGCAGGGCTACGGGGAGAGCGCGGGGGAGTGGGATTGAATTGGAAGCTCCTTTCAAAGAGCCGCCACAGACATGATGGGCCGAATGGCCACCTTCTGTGCTGTATAATTGACTGTATTTTGTGGGCAAAACATATTTTTCAAAAATTATAAAAAATCTTCCCCAAACACTCTCTCTGTCTCTCTCTTTCCTCTCCCCTCTCACGTCCCCTAACCCTAACCCCACCTCAACTGGGTCCCCAGATGTGAATGTGCCTATAAATGGGAGAATACAGTTTCAAATCTGCTCCATACCACAATGTGCCGGAAAAGGGACACGTTGCACTATAGTGCCATCTCTGATCCTAATCAGTAATGCAAAGAATTGAAGACAGATATATTCAACAACAATATCAACAAAATTACTTTTGTGCAGCGCTTTTCATGTCGGGAGGACGTCCAAATGTGCTGGACAGTCAGTGTTTCGAACCCGAGCTGGGGGTCAGGATCAGGGAGGGTGGAGGGCGGGGGTGGAAGGAGCACGGTCGAAGAGGAAGGTCTTGAGATGGGCCTTAAAGGAGGCGAGGGAGGGGGAGGGATTGCGGGATGGAGTTCCAGAGGGTGGGGACACAGAGGCTGAAGGCCCACCTGCCAATGGTGGGGCGAACGAGGCGGGGGATGTGAAGCAGGCTGGAGCCCACTGAACAGAGGGAACAAGCAGGTTGGTTGGGGGTTAGGAGATCGCAGAGGTCGGGGGGAGCAAGACCATGGAGGGCTTTGAAGGTGAGGTCCAGGATCTTGAACTGTACCCTCTGTGTGATGGGAAGCCAGTGGAGTTGGATGAGGATGGGAGTGATAGGATCATGGAGCCTGGTGCGAGAGAGGACACGGGCTGCTGAGTTCTGGATGATCTGCTGCCTATGGAGGGAGGAGTTGTGGAGGCCGACAAGCAGGGAGTTTGCATAGTCAAGCCTGGATGTTATGAATGCCGTGTATGAGGGTTTCAGCGGCAGTATGAGACAGTGTCGGAGCCGAGCAATGTTGTGGAGGTGGGGGAAGCAACATCAACAACAAAATTACATTTGTAAAGCGCCTTTTACATCCGGAGGACATATAAACATATACTGTATTAACATTTTAGCATACGATTATCCAGCAAAACAATGGTACATCTTGCATGTCTTTTAAGTCTCTTGTTTAGCGATATTCTTACAGTAATTCAAGATTTGCACCTATTCTCTTATTGTTATATTATTTTCCCCTCTGGAACATCAGTTTCTTATGCTGAGTGCAGTAAAACAACATAGCAGTTAAGAGAAATTCACAGAGCACTATCCCACCATCTCTGTATATCATGGCCTTGCTCGTGTCTAATCAGTAGTCTGAGGTAGACATTGCCGCGGCAGCTTTCAATTTGTCAAGATCCAGATATAATTTCCTGGAAGAATTGAGCGCAGCAACAATCTGGTTAATGTTACACTGACTTGACTTGTTTTCCCCAAGCCCTTCCGCTTACATAATAACAAACCTCGCGCCTCTTACTTTGGGAGGACAGCTCAAAGCACTTCACAGGATTTACAGTAAAAAGCAGTGACTGTTTATTTGTAGGCAAAGATACACAAAGATGACAATTTATCAATTTTACCAAAATAATACTTGCAATTTGATATGAAGCCTCACCCAAAAATGTATTAAATGTCTAAAAGAGCTTAACGCAATAATAATAATAATAATAGGCAGTTGATATAGCACCTCATCACATTGTTAAAATGTCTGAAAGTGATTCGCAGGATGTACTGTACAGAATATTTGTAGGCGAACACGACAGCCAATTTGCACACAAATTACTTTGAAGGGTAAGGGCACTGTTAAGTGGCCATTATGGTGTTTTATCTGAAAATGTCCCAGGGACAGCGATAAATGACCAGTTGTTCTTTATTTTTATTTTATTTTTGGTTTATTTGGATAAGGGAGAACTAAAGGGTGTGTTTGTGTGGGGGTGGGGGGTGGGGTTGGTGAGATGTGGGATCAGAGTGGGATTAGATTAGGTGTATGATGTATGTGGGTGGTGGGGGTGAGGGAAACCCCCTCTACTGAGGAATGGTCTGTTTCAGTTTAGGGTCATTCTATAATTGTACAGTATGGACCTAACCTTAGGAAGTTGGGTATGTTGAACAAGGATTGCATAACAAGACCAAAGTACAGCAATCAGGTAATGATCCAACTAAGCTCTGGCAGCATCAGCCTCCATGGTTGCACACTACAACTCACCAGTCAGTCAGGAACCCGGGTGTCTTGTTCGACCCTCCACTGTCTTTTCTCCCCCACATCCAAGCCATGACCCGCTCTGCCTTCCCTCACCTCCATAACATCGCCCAACTCCGCCACTACCTCATCCCTCAGGCCACTGAAACTCTTGCCTTCATCACCTCCAGGCTCGACTATGCAAACTCCCTGCTTGTCGGCCTTCCCAACTCCTCCCTCCACAGCTGCAGATAAGCCAGAACCCTGGAGCCCATGTCCTCTCCCGCACCAAACTCCGTGACCTCATCTCCCCCACTCTCGCCCGACTCCATCGGCTCTCTGTCCTTCAGAGGATCCAGTTCAAGATCCTGGTCCTCACATACAAAGCCCTCCATGGCCTCGCCCCACCCTACCTCTGCGACCTCCTAACCCCCTACCAACCCGCCTGTTCCCTCCGCTCAGCCGGCTCCGGCTGCTCCACGTCCCCCGACCCACCAACCCCACCATTGGCCTTCAGCCACTCTGCCCCCAACCTCTGGAATTCCAGTCACTTCGACTCACCCCCTCCTTATCCTCCTTCAAGTCCCTCCTCAAGACCCTCCTCTTCAACCATGCCATCGGCCACCCCCTTCCCCTCCCCTCCCTTCTCCCCCCCTAACCCCAGCTCGGGTCTGAAATGCTGTACACTGTCCAGCGCCTTGGGACGTCCTCATGACTTGAAAGGCGCTATACAAATGTAATCTTGTTGTTGTAAAACTACATCAAGCTTACAGTGGGTAATAATCCTTGCATTTGATATAGCCCCTGGAGGTTTCTGTAAAATAGAATGGCTTTTCATTTGTAGACAAACACAGAAGTCAATTTGCGCACAGCAATGTCCCACAAAGACCCATGAAATGGATGACCAATTTTAATTGAGGATTGCTGGCAGGGACACCAAGAAAAAACTCCCTTCTCTTTTTTTCTTTTGAACAGTGCCAGGGGATCTTTAGTGTCTACTTGAAAGGAAGATGGGAATCTCAGTTTAATGTCTCATGTCACTTCTGACAACACAGCGCTCCCCTGGAAGGAAAAAAAACAACCAATGTTCCTGTTGCCGTGCTCCACCACTGTCAAGCCCTCTGGGACGCTACCCTCTGTGAGGGGTGCTGTATAAATGCAAGTTGTTGTTGTTGTTGCTATTCAGAGACACTGTTTGAAAGTGCTTATTTGAACATCAGGTGAGGAAAACGATTAGACTCAAAAACCCCACCAACAGCAACATATACACACACATGTTATCTATCATGATTGCTTCTCATTATTAATATCTGTCTGTCATTTCAATGTTCAGCTTTGCTTGATTTTTAAAAATATATATAAACGCGCACACATACAGAACGTCCCAGTTGAACCACCCACCAACCCTCTGGGCTCACACATGAATAATTGCTTAAGTGAGGTACCAGAGGCAATATTCAGCATATTCAGGAGAGAAGAGCAAAACAGAAGCCAGGCTGCAAACTGATTGCAAAGTCTGAAATACCTCCTGCAGTCTTCAGATTACACCAGTGTTCTTGTCTCGCTGGGAGACCAGTTTGTTCAAAAGGCTTCATCAGGATTTTAGGTTGAACTATAACCAATATTATTATTTTTCCAAATCAATAAATTGCCCCATATTGTTCTGATCTGCCTCATTCTTTAAGATTTGCAAGTACCCAGTCTCACACTTTACAGAGAAGGGCCTCTTTTTTTACAGATATACAGAAACAATTCTTCCGTCTACGTGAAGTGCTTTGCGATGTGGAAGGTGTTATGTAAATAGTTGCTATTGTGATGCAAACAAATCTATACCAGCAAAGTCCCACGAACAGAAATTAAGATGCCTGACCACGTAATCTGTGTTTTGGTGAGCCGGATATCTGAGACATGTGGAACTCCATGACCATACTTAAGAGAATCTAAACCAGACGGAGATTTCCATATGGCGGTATTTACGCCACCGATGCATTTTCCTGCGTCTGGAATGCAGTGCACAGTCTCTTCCTGGAGGGACTCACCTGCTTATTTAATTCCAGAGAATCTTAGGCTCAGGTTGGCAAAAAACAAGACTTGGGGATCCCAGAGAGTGCATGCGATGCGGTAAATGTTGGGAGATTAACCAGCTACAACGGCATACCCTGTCATTCAGAGCACTTTGTGGCCAGCTGCCTGCTGCAGGTCCAGCCAGGACCACCCTCCCTACCTGTTATCAGGGCTTTGGCTTGTAGGGTTGACAGGAGCCAAGTGGGAAGAAGGCTGCAGATCATCCAGAATTCTGCAGCCCGTGTCCCCTCCCGCAAAAGACTCCATTACTCTCTCACCCCCATCCTCGCCCGACTCCACTGGCTTCCCATCACACAGTTCAAGATCCTGGTCCTCACCTTCAAAGCCCTCCGTGGTCTTGCTCCCCCTTACCTCTGCGACCTCCAAACCCCCTAAAACCCTTTTTGTTCCCTCCGCTCAGCGGGCTCCAGCCTGCTTCATGTCCCCACCTTGCTCGCCCCACTATTGACGGGCAGGCCTTCTGCCACTCTGCCCCACCCTCTGGAAATCCATCTCAAAGTCCCTCCCCTTGCCACCTTCAAGACCCAAGTCAAGACCCTCCTCTTCGACCGTGCCTCCGATTTTGCTCCTTCCACCCCTGCCCTCCACACTCCCCCAGCTCGGATCCGTAACTCCATCTTTCCAGCAGCTTGAGACGTCCTCCCGACGTGAAAGTCGCTTTACAAATGTAATTTTGTTGTTGTTGTTGTCATCTACCTGGCTCAGTTGGTACCATCTGGCTCCAAATCAGAAAAGTGTGGGTTTGTACTCACACATAGTCCAGTCTGACACTCCAGTGTAGTGCTGTATTGTCCTTCTGATGAGTTATTAAACTGAGGTCTTGTCTGCCTGTCCAGGTGGACATTAAAGATCCCATGGCACTGTTCGAAAAGATAAAGGAGTTTCTCTCTCTCACTGTCCTGGCCAACAATTAATTCTTTACTGTAATTCTTTACAGTGAATCCCAAGTGTTTTGAGACATCCTCCTGTTGTGAAAGGTGCTATATCAACTGCAAGGATTATTATTATTATTATATTAGTAGTATTCTGTCACTTGTACAAAGAATCATGTTAAAGGAATCATTCTTGCGCAATTGTGACGATAATAATCCTTGCATGTTAAATTGCACATTATCGCACCATAAAGCGCTTCGCAGGATATACAGTGAAGTGCATTGACTGTGTATTTTGTGAGCAAAACCTTTATTGACAAATAGTTTATTCGGGTGGAGGGGGCGGGTTGAGAGAGAGTGTGATGGGTTTGGGGAGGTGTGTGGGGGTGGGGGGGTGGGAATGGTTAAGAGATTTGCAAGGTTTTGAACGGCAGTCAATAATAATAATAAGAAGAATAATAATAATCCTTGCATTTGATATAGCGCTTTATCGCGTCTTCTAGACGTGTCAAAGCTCTTCATGGAATATATAAAGTGAATTGAGTGTATATTTGTGGGCGGAACGCGGCAGCCAATTGAGCGCAGCGGCGACCCCACCAACAGCCGCGGATTGAAGCCACCAGGTTTCACCACTGGTTTTTCTTTTCTCCCGAGGGGGCGCGCGTGCGCGCGGGCGCGTGGGGTGAGTAAGGAAAGTTGCCCGAGCTTCCTCCCGCTGCCGGGAATCGAACCAACCCCCGGGTCCTCTACGCTCGCCAGGCGAGGGCTCTAACCGAGCTCGAGCCGCTTGAGTTATTTGCTCAGGATTTGCTTCCGGAGTCGGGAAAAACCATACATTTTTTTTTTGGGTGGGGGGGGGAAAGGTTTTTATTTTGTTCAGAAAGATATTCCTTCCAACAAATCATTCCTGATTCTGCATCTCAAGCCTTCACCTGCATTGACACTCCTTTGATTGGCAGGTGGTGATGGCGAGGGGCGGGGCATTGGGCGGGGGGCGGGGCATTGGGCGGGAGGGCGGGGCATGGGGCGGGGGCGGGGCATGGGGAGGGGCGGGGAAAGGGGGAGGGGCGGGGAAAGGGGGAGGAGGAACCAGGTGACGTCTGGCCACGGCGCAACCCAACTTGAGCAGGGCCAGCCCACTCCCCGCCCTCCTATTGGCGCAGCCCGCGCGGTTGCCCCGCGGTGTGGGCCAATGGCGGGCGTGCTGCCATGTTGCTATGGCTGGCGCGGCGGCTGATTGGCCGCTCGGGGCTGCCACTCGAGCGCCAGCAGGTTAGGGTGCGGGCGGTATATAGCGCTGTGGGCTTTGAGGCAGCGGTGGATTCACAGCTGTGCGGCCCCCTCAGCGAGGGGGGGGCGGGGGGACTGCTCAGGGCTGACAGTCACACACACACAGGGACAGACAGACTGACACAGAGACAGACACACACACAGAGACAAAGAGACCCACAGACACACACACAGAGACAGAGAGACAAAGAGACCCACAGACACACACACACAGAGACAGACAGTGACACAGACAGAGGGACACAGAGACAGACAAAGAGACCCACAGACAGACACAGACATAACTGGAGGCGCTCCATGTGTTGCTGTGATGTGTTGAGGTAAGGAGATCCTAATCGCTGCTGTTTTCTTTCTGCCCCAAAAACAGTGCCACTTTTGGCTTTTAGTGCAATCTTTATTTGGGGCCGATTTGTATTTGTGCGTCTTTTAGCTCTGGATCCTGTGAGTGTGTGTGTGTGTGTGTTGTGTGGTGTATATGTTTGTGTGTTGTGTGTGTGTGTATATGTGTGTGTGTGTATGTGTGTGTGTGCCTGTTGTTGTTTGTGTGTGTGTGTGTGTGTATATGTGTGTGTGCCTGTTGTTGTGTGTGTGTATATGTGTGTGTGTGTGTATATGTGTGTGTGCCTGTTGTTGTGTGTGTATATGTGTGTGTGTGTGTATATGTGTGTGTGTGCCTGTTGTTGTTTGTGTGTGTGTGTGTGTGTGTGTATATGTGTGTGTGCCTGTTGTTGTGTGTGTGTATATGTGTGTGTGTATATGTGTGTGTGTGCCTGTTGTTGTGTGTGTGTATATGTGTGTGTGTGTGTATATGTGTGTGTGTGCCTGTTGTTGTGTGTGTGTATATGTGTGTGTGTGTGTATATGTGTGTGTGTGCCTGTTGTTGTGTGTGTGTATATGTGTGTGTGTGTGTATATGTGTGTGTGTGCCTGTTGTTGTGTGTGTATATGTGTGTGTGTATATGTGTGTGTGTGCCTGTTGTGTGTGTGTACATGTGTGTGTGTGTGTATATGTGTGTGTGTGCCTGTTGTTGTGTGTGTATATGTGTGTGTGTTTGTGCTTATATCACACACACTCTAAATCAAACTTCCAAATGCCAGAAGGTTATCAATGAGGACGAGCAATGATCACAGACAGACACAGACAGACACCATGTGTGCAGATGTTGCTTTAGAAGTGAAGTACGTGTGGGCTTTGTCAATAGGGAGACAGACAGACAGACAGACAGACAGACGGGGATGGTGTGTGTGGGGGGTGGGGGGGACCCAGAGTTTGGTGCATTCAGGAGGACAACGTGTCTGACTCGGGCTTTGTGTTTGTTTTGCTCACTGCAGTCCTTTGGGGGGTGTTCACTGGCAACGTCGGTGGAGGTGGAGAGAGAGAGAGAGAGCAAGAGAGAGAGAGAGAGACAGAAGGAAAGTGAAAAGCAAGAGAATGCGAGAGAGAGAGAGAGAGAGACAGAAGGAAAGTGAAAAGCAAGAGAATGCGAGAGAGAGAGAGAGAGAGAGAAAGCCAGAAAGCAGAATAGAGAAAGACAGAGAGAAAGATAAGAGAGAAAAAAAGATGGAGAGAGAGAGAGAGAAAGAAAGAGAGAGAGGGAGAGATGAAGATAGAGAGCAAAAGAGAGAAAGATAAGAGAGAAAAAAGAGGAAGATGGAGAGAGAGAGAGAGAGAGAGAAAGTGAAAAGAGAGGCAAAAAGAGAGAAAGCAAGGAAGATAGAGAGAGAGAGAGATCAAGGGAGAGAGAGAAAAAAAAGAGCCCCACATCAGACCCCACAATGATACGCATTGTCCTACTTTAACCCCTATTGGGGAATCTCATTTTAGTTTTATTCCTATTATTTATTATTTTTGTATCAAAAAAAATATTCGTACACAGACATCGTATTGAAAACTGATCTCGTTTCCGAGATATCTGGTTCAGATCTCGAGGTCGCTTTTGTATGTATATATATATATATATATGTATATATTGGCGTTGTTGGATATTTTTTAATGTTTATTTGAGAGGGTTTTTACCCCCTCCCCCCAACCTCTCTCTCTCTCTCCCCCCCCTCAGCCCTGGTCAGTCTGTCTGTCTGTTGTTGCTGTCAGTACAGACAGACAGACTGACAGACAGATGGTCTCTTCACCAAACGCAGCAACAGTTTTGTTTTAATCTAAATCCGACCAAAAACCTTCCTCGCATCACCTCTCCCCCCCCAATAATTATAATAACAAACCAAGGCTTTGCTGGGAATGGGAATGAGCTGCTCAGGGAACTTTCTCCCTCCCCCTGGGACCATTACCGGCTTCTGCACAAGTTACTGACATTTTTAAAAAAAAAATGTTATTATCTATTTACCGGTGAAATTGTACTTTTATTTTGTGTGTTTTTATTTTTTTTACAAACCCCCAAAGAAAGCTGTTTTGTATCTAAGTATATAATTACGCCCACAAAGAGTCTACGGGCAATTCACTTTACAGTGCATCCCGTGAAGCGCTATGTGACGTCTCGCGATAAGGCGCTATATCAAATGCAAGGATTATTATTGTTATAATTCTTGAACAACAAGACTCTCGTCCCCCCACCCAAAAAAAACAGAAATAAAGGCAAGCAACGCAGGACATTACAATTTTTTTTTAATATTGAATTCCCCACCACCCCATCCTTCGAGTACAGTGACTCGAAGCCCCGGGCAAATGTGAATTTTTAATATTCAGTTCTTATCCGTCCTCTGAATTGTTAATCATAGTGTGGTAGTGCCAGAGGGAGTCCTGGGCACAGTATCCAGTCATGGCTGCAGCCTTGGGTTACCGTGTATTTATTCAGTGACAGGGAGGCCGCTGGGTTTACCGTGGGACCCCAAACAGGGGAAACCCTCAATCCTAATCCATCCAGATATAGGTACAAATACAGGGGGATCCCCCACATCACACTGCACACAGTGACCGAGGGAGCATTGGGGTACAGTGTACCCCACTGGGACAGTGCCGTGCGCAACCAGCTGCCGCCTTTCACCCACAAAATACACAGTCGATCCATTTGACGGTATACCCAGTGAAGCGCTTTGAGACGTCATTAGCAACGTGATAAGGTGCTGTATCAAACACAAGGATTATTATTATTATTATTATTATTGCCCAGGTGTAAGAAGGAACTCTGGTTTACAGTGTCAGGAGTGGACAGGGAGATCATGGGTTTCAGTGTCACCAGATCAGGGAGAGGGGTGGGGGGGGGGGGCTTGAGATATTGTGTAAACGGGATAAGACGTGGGCTGGAGTCTCCTTGCCCCCCCGTGACAGCCTCATTGCCCAGTATCTACGGAAGTGACGTGGTTGCTGGTGGGGAGGGACTTGTGCCAACTTTGTTTACCAACACTGCAGAAGGGGGCGAGGCAGAGGCTCACTGTCGATCACCGACACCAGTGCATTATTGCAGTGAGCAACAGGGTGCAAGTTCCTCTCGCTTTCAATATCAGCTTTATTTGCTTAAAGCACTCTAAGCAATGTTTGTGAAACCGTATGCCAAAAACAGGAAATGCTGATCAATTCTTAAAGGGGAACTTTCCCCCCCGGCAAATTCAATTGAATACTGGAACTACTGAATACATTAAATTCCTTCCTTTCACCCAATTTATATCTTTTTTAAGGCAGTGAGAAGCACTGGGAGAAAAATGCTTAAAACGCATTATTGGGCTGACTGTGTGTGTGAGCTAAGCTATTGGCACAGCAATTAACCTTCTGCTTTATCACCAGATGATCATTGGAACTCCCCCAAGTCTGATTTTTTTGCAGTATTATTGGCATGAGTTGATCGGAATTGGAGGTTGGGTCCTGGAAGGATCCAGGGTTCCTTCTGATCTCCACTGCATCAAATGCAAGGATTATTATTATTCATGTTCAGTGACCCTTGCTGAAAAGTGCTCGAGTCAGACGAGGTCAGGCCTTGGCATTGATCTGGGACCATCTCTCTTACCCCCACCCACCCCTCCACACACACACACACACACACATACAGATGAACGTATAAATAATGACCAAAGGTGGGTTCACATATAAATAATGCCCAATTTGGTAATGGAAGCCCATTGCTCAGGGAGCTGTCTGTATACCAGCATGAGTCAGTGCCTAAAAGGGGGCCATGGCACTTAAAAACAATATGCTGTCACACATTTTTCTCGCTGTCACCCACAGCATGAAATTGGTGCCCAGAAAATTTATTTCTCAAAGAAACCCACTTTGTTTTCTCTTCTCCGAAGCCCCAATTCATGGATATTTTAGAATGTAGTGAACTGAACAATTTCTGTTTACATTTCGAGCACATTTTATTTGAATTAAACAATTGAACTTGCTGCATGCACTGACTTGGAGTTGGGCTCTGTTTTATATGTCTGCAAGTTTGGTCTTTTAAAAAAAAAGAAAATATGCGAATGCGGTTTATAAAACGTTGTGCGTTTGTGTCGTTTGTGAGGGGTGTGGTGGGGGAATGTTTGAGTGAGTATTGTCTCTGAATAGATAGACCTATTTAATTGAACACAAACCTTTCCAAAAAAAACAAATGGGTCCATTTAATAAACCCACACAGTGAAGTGAGACACACACTCTCTCAAGGTCTCAGCCCAAAGCCATTGCCTTAACATTAAAGAATGCAAAGTATTTTGGAAAACTCTTAAAATTTAGTCTTTACTTGGAAGCTGCCTTTTCGCATTTCTTAAATTTGGGTTTTGGCCTCTATGAGACTGAAGAAAGAGGAAATAAGATTATTTCTGAGCTTTGTTGTGAAAGTTAATATTTTTTTCAAGAGAAACGACGTACTAAAGATTATAGTCCTGCTAATTTGTTTAACCCATTCGGAGTTGGTGGGGAGGCGTGTTGAAATATATTCACTGGATGGTGTGGTGCATTAAACTCCCAACTGGGTAGAGTGTTGGTGTATCTCCAAACCATTAAATTCCTGATACAGCAAAGGCACCACCATAATGCGCTAGAGTAGAGGCTGTTCACTATCCCATAGGGGGTGGGTGCGGGGTTGGGGTGGGGAATGGGGAAGAGGGTTAGAGAAATCTCAAAGCAATAGATATGCTCTAACAAGGCGTTCCCTCCATTGGCTTCCCATCCCCCAGCAGATCAAATTCAAGATCCTTAATCTCACCTTCAAAATCCCTTCAAGGTCTCACTCCCTCCACTCAGCAAGCACCGCCTGCTTTGGGCCCCCTGCCCGCCCCATCATCATTTGGCGAACTTTAATTGTGCCCCCGCCCTTTGGAACGCCACCCCTTTGGTGTCTGTGCCCAGTGCCCGGGTGGCAGTGCTGCGTGTTTTGATACGTTCTCCCGATGTGGGAGGCCCTCTATAGTAATTGTGGACTGAGTGAGCGCTGGGGACCTTCCTACCTGCGGAAGGGAAGTTGCAGACTGTGTTTTTAAAAACAAAATATATATTTATTTGCTTATGAATCGAATAAACATTTACACTTATCCCATACAACAACAACTTGCATTTATATAGCGCCCCTCACACAAGGTGGTGTCCCAGAGCGCTTTATTTCTCCCCGAATTAAATAAAGTTCCCACGACAAAGAAGAAAACACAACTCAATAGTGGTATCCCTTGTGGCGGGGGGGTGGGAGGGGTGGAGGGTTGCCTCTGTGCACCCAACTCTAGCGGAGGTACCAAGGCGACCATGTTACCTGCCCTGAGCAAAGAGGAGGGGATGGGGGTAATAATAAAGCGTGCAGGAGAGTTTCACTTGAAAGTGTGACATCCTTCACTTTCATGTACATGTGAGTCATGCAGGACAACAGTAAATAAGAAGGCTGTTGATCTCCACCTGACAGGCATTTGATAATGTTCCTCTTGAGCCAGTAGGGAGCACTCAGGAGGATGGTGGGCTGATGCTTCTTGGATGCAGATTCGCTTCCCCCCCCCCCCAAGTGCATTGGAGCCCTCATTTACAAAGCCAGTAATTGCACTAATTGGAGTAAGCGGGCCGGGAGGACTGGGAAGATTCTGAGGACCTTGCAGATTGGTTTGGAGTAATTGCTGTCTCATTAACACTAATGGATGGTGTTCTCTCTGTTCTCTCAGGTTGGTTGGTTGAGGTAGACTCCTGCCCATTTGGCTGCTTGTCTTTCAGCAGTCACTGCCTGCATAGCCAGCAGAGTGTGGGCCCCGCCACACCACCCGCTCGCCACACCACGGCCTTTACCTGTGCTCTCCAGTGTTTCCTGTGTGAACCTCTCTGTCTGAGCGCCTCGTGGACCAGCCCGGAGTTCACACCGCGCCCGGTGGCACCCATGGTGAAGATGACGAGGTCCAAGACATTCCAAGCTTATCTGCCCACCTGCCACAGGACGTACAGCTGCATCCACTGCAGAGCCCACCTCGCCAACCACGATGAGCTCATCTCAAAGGTACTAGTGGGGGTACTATTACTGGTATCCAGTAGATTTGTAGCGTATTTAAGCGCTTCAGAACACTACCCCACATGAAGGGCGCTATATAAATGCACGTTGTCGTTGTTGTATTGGTTAGCGCGCTCGCCTCGCAAGCGAGAGGACCTGGGTTCGATTCCCGAGCAGGGCAAAACCTTGGGTACGTTTCCTAACTCCACACGCCCGTTCACCCAGCAGTAAGTAGGAACCCGGTTGTTAGTCGATTGTCGGATCACTTTCCGGGGGTAATAATCCCTTCAAAAAAAATAATAGCAATTTGGTCACTCAAACCACTTGACAATGCATTCTTTGAAGAACTTTGAGATGTCTCAACAATGTGATAAAGCGCTATCTCGAATGCAGGAATTATTATTATTCTTTCTGGAGTGTCCAGTGGAGTAAACAGAGCAGCTTCAAATCCTACAGAAGAGTTTTGTCACAGTAGATAGCAGCAGATAAGTGGTTTTATTTAAGGGACCCAGACATTTTTAAAGGCTCGTGTGAAACTGACAAACAACAGCGTGCATTTATATACACGATGTGACGTCTCGGAGCACTTAGCAATGGCGTGTTTTGAAAGGAGGAGGAGAAAGGGGATGCTTACCTTAGTGGGAAAGAGGCAAAACCACAAGACAAGCCCCCCCCCACCCCTGCCCCCCACCACCACTCAACTGGTGATGTGTGCCTCCAAGTGGACAGATGCCAAGAATGTAGTGCCAGGCTACAGTCTAAGTGCTTATGTGGTCAGGTTGATGTGGCAGGCAGCACCAGAAACCACATGCTTCAATGGGAGCTGTTGGTATGTGGCCACGGATCCGGAAAGCCAGTGGTGGGGAGACTGAATCAGGCTGGAAACAATCAGGTGTTGACTTTGGCACCGACTTTTAACTGCATAGCGTTTCCTATCGTTTTTCCAGTTCATCCCAGGGACCGTGTTCACTGATCGGAGCCGAGTATTGGAATTGGAGGTCTGGGCGCGTTTATATAGGGGCAGTGACGTCTCGGAGCGCTTAGGAATGGTGTGCTCTTTGAAAGGAGGGGGAGAAAGGGGAGGGGACCAAGGGTACTGTCCAAGAGGAAAGTCTTCAGGTGCGATCTGAACACGGGCAAAGAGGGGGCAAGACTGTATGCGTTGGACACCACTTGACAGTTTGCAACAAGGAAAGTGCCGTCAGGTCCCTCAGCCTGAGGTTGGTGTTGCTGGACTCCATTCATCGTGTCTTGGTTATACTGGGGTCTCGTGTGCCGTGATTCGCATTGGGGATTCAGTGATGAGGAATCTAACTGGGGCTCCTTACTGTGACTGGAAGGAACATTGTGCCCCGCTCAGGAACAACATCAGGCCAGAGAGGAATTATCGGGGACCTCGTGACATTCCTGCAGTTTATCAAGGAATTCTGTCCATCCACGACCGTTTGTGGGACGACGCTGCGCGCAATTGGCTGCCGCGTTTCGCCCACAAAATACACAGTCACTGCACTTTACAGTATATTCTGTGAAGCGCTTTGAGAGGTCTCAACGACTTGATAAGGCGCTGTATCAAATGCAAGGATTATTATTATTAAGATTTGCCACATATTAGACCCTTGTTGCTACTTTTGAAACCCTATCATGTACAACAACAGGGAGACCATCCAGAAAAAAACAGTGAAAGCCCAGTGGATGTTTGAAGTCTGCAATCAATTGTGTAGCATTAAGACTGTCCGTGTTTCCTTCTGGTACAGACAGTGGATCTAGTCAGGAACTAGCCCCAGTTACGTGCCTTATCACTGAATTCCCCCAATGCAAATCACTGCACACAGGCCCCCAGTGTAATAAAGTGCTCTGGGCCACTTCCCTGCGTGTGGGGCGCTATATAAATGTTGTTGTTGTAGTCTTTACAGCGTTGGTCTGCCAGCATTAGAAAGGTTTATAATAATCCTTGCGTTTGTTATAGCGCCTCAGCTCGTGGTCGCTGGCAGGGGCAGCTCACGTGGATCTATTCAGATGATGAGTTTCCCAGGCAGACGTGTGTAAGAATTGGGAAGTGGGTGGGGAGGGGAGTGGGGAAAGTCGGGGGGAGCCAGGCAGCCGGGAATATTGTTCTCTTCAACCGTGCCTTCAGCTCCCCTCTTGACTCTCTACCCCCTCCTCGCTCCCTCCCTTCCCTCCCCTCACCCTGACCGTTTCCCCTCTGCTCGGGTCCCGACCCAACCGTCCAGCGCCTTGGGACGTCCTCCTGACGTGAAAGGCGCTCTATAAATGCAATCATGTTGTTGTGCCCGGCTGTCGGGAGAGCATCGTCCTCTCACACCGACCGGGCTATTTGACGGCCAGTGGGGGCATCGCCCCGCGAATGCATTGGAGGCTGCAAAAAGCACCAGCCCAACCCAAAGTCAGGGTTCAAAAGAATCTTCATTGCAGCCACAGCTACGCAAGACACGGCCAGAGGCTTTGGTTTCACGCACTTTTGATGCTGTTTCAGATCGCAGAGGTCATGAACACTTTTACCTATTTCTTTGGTCGTGCGTTCAGTCTTTTTTCCCATCCTCTTTAGCTTCCTTCTCTACCCCCCCCTCCTTGGCTCAGACAGTATGAAGCACTTTGAGACATCCTAACGAGGTGAAAGGCGTCTGTGATGTGCTAATCCTGTTGTATCGACTGACGGTCTTTGGGGGTGGGGACTGGGGGCGGTGGGGAAATGCAGGTTACCATGTGGTTACACAGTGCACTCTTACCAGCCCTGCGGTGCTCTGCTTGAACCGAGACATCCGGCTCTCTGTGGCTTCCTTTCCAGTGTATTGCTGAGCACGTCTCTCGTACAGTGAGCGCTGGCCCCTGTGAGATGGAAAAATACTTCATTCTCAGGGCTGGTGGTGAGTGACACTCAGTAACTCGCTCTTCACAGTCACTCACTCACTCACACTCTCTCTCTCTCTCAGATCCAGCCCTTTTCTAACGCCGTTTGATAAATAATTTGAGACGTCTCGAAATGTCAAAGTAATTGCTGTGACCGTGTAACTGAAGGCAAATGTGGCAGCCAATTTGCACACAGCAAGGTCTCACAAATAGACACGAGGCGAATGACCAATTTATCTGGAGGATTATTTTAACCCCTCCCCAGAGAGCACAGCACTTTAGATTTAGATGCTGGAGATCTTGCATTAGGAGAATTAAAGGATTTTAAGCGCTTGCACCTTTCAATTAATTTCCAATTTTCTAAACGTGTTTATTTAGAGAATTGGAAATTGATTGAAAGGTGAAAGTGCTTTAAATGTTGGATTATACAACCCTCCCTTCCCATGAGTTATTGTTTACCATTTGACTCTGACACGCTATGTCCTGTTACACCAAGGATTAACAGATCATTTGCTGGAGGACTGCACTGTGTTATCAATCTTGCACCTTGGCCCACATGACAAGACTCAGTGACGTTGGCTCTTAGGTATTGCTACCAGACCTGGTGCACCTTCCCCTCTGTGAGCTGCCTGACCTGTTTAAACACTGCAATAATCTCACACACTCTCTCTCCCCACTCTCTCTCTCTTTCTCTCTCTTTCTATCTCTTTACCGCCCCCCCCCACCTGTCTCTCTCTCTTCCTGTCTCTGTATCCCCCCCTCTCTCTCTGTGCCTGTCTCTCTCTCTCTCTCTCTCTCTCTGCCTGTCTCTCTTTCTCTCTCTGCCTGTCTTTCTCTCTCTGCCTGTCTCTTTCTCTCTGTGCCAGTCTCTCTTTCTCTCTCTCTCTGCCTTTCTGCCTGTCCTCTCTCTCTCTCTCTCTCTGCGCCTGTCTCTCTTTCTCTCTGCCTGTAAAAGAAAGTACGTGAGCACTTGCTCCACACCCTTTGCTCCCAACCCAAGTGTTTTTTTTTCTCGCTCGTTGCTGAGGTGCTATTCAAAAGGCCAGCTGTCTGAGCCCAGACCGTCAGTGAATGAGTGAGTGAGTGAGTGGGTAGGTGCGTGAGTGAGTGAGTGAGCGGATGGTTGATTAAATGAGTGGGTTCCAGTGTATTTAGCTACTGAAAACAATCACAGTTGATGCTGGCCTTATGCAGGTTCCAGCAGGGATCATTTAGTAGCTGTCGGAAGCAGGAACGCTGGTTGTTTTCCTCTTCCTTCCCACCCCACCAACCTGCTTAAGCAGAGCACCCACCCCCCCCACACACCCTCCCTCATCCAAAAGGCTATTGATACTGATCCATTGCTTAGGGAGTCAGACTCCGCCACTGTCAAGCGCTCCGGGATGCTACCCCGCGTGAAGGGCGCTATATAAATGCAAGTTGTTGTTGTTGTTACAAGCTAAGTTGAAACCTCTTATGAAATGGAACGATGTGTGTTCCAACACAATGCCTCTCTCCCTCCCTCCCTCCTTCCACCCCACCCCACCCCCTTCCTCAAGTATTATTTATTACATTTATTATTATTCAATTATATATTCTGAATTATTATTCATTCAAATAAATAAGAATAATAAAGACGTCGGTGAGAACGTGAAATGCACTGCCCCAGAAAGCCGTGCAGGGCCGAATCTATTGAGCTGTGTTAAAAAGGGAAACCGTAAATTTATTAAGGGATTTTATGCACATGGGCAGGCAAATGGGATTAACAGACGTACAATTGATCTAATGAACCAGTGGAACAAATGCAATGGGCTGAATGGCCTCCTGTCCCTGCTGTTCAAATCCAACAACAACAACTTGCATTTATACAGCGGCCATCAAGCCGGATGGTGTCTTGGATTGAGTGACCAACTGCCATACATGTGTGGTGAGCTTGTTTAGGTCATAGCTCATCAGCGATAGGAGATCCCCCCCCCAAAAAAAAATATGCCCATGACACTCCTCTATGCAAGACCTTTCCGATCAGATGTACATCAGGTCTCGACGTCAATTGGTTATTGCATTATTGGCGGACGCACACATAGACAAACATTTTGTCTTTAATAGTATAGATTATTGTACGACGTCAGTGGGGCTCCTCTGCTGGACGAGGATGGTATTTTGGCTAACCTCGGACACCCCTTAAGCCAGACAAAACAGCCAACCCCCGATGCGTCCGGTTTTACCGGCTTCCATTGTACTTCGCAATACAATTAGCATCATTCTCCTACGTGTTTCAGTTGTGGGTCAGTGCAGTGTAGAAAGAAGCCACGGGGCTAACAGGACTTTGCGGGCACCCTGTACAACCGTGTACCCCGACGGCGAGAACGCTAGCGACTGAGGGAGAGCCAGGCTGGTTGTTGGACTGGACTGGTTTGAGCCCTCTGCACGCCCGGTTCGTAGTGTAGCCTTTTTAGTGAGCATTGGCTCTGGAATGGATTTGGAGTGGAGGCTGGGCTGGACGGGTTCCAGCGCAGGCAGGGCAAAGAAATGGAATTGTATGTCTGCAGTGAGGGATTGCATCAGAAACTGGAAGCTCTTTCCCTTTGCAGCGACTGACCCAGGCTGATAGGCTCTTCCCTCCCCCAGGTAAACTTGTGGTTAGGAAACGGATTTCCATCCACTTTACAGTGCATCTTGTGAAACGCTTTGAGACGTCTCAACGGCATAAGGCGCTATATCGAAATATCATGATATCAAAGGATTATTATCATAGTACAATTTGTCCACCTTGTGTCACCAGCAACAATAACTAAAAAAAAACTATAGCGTTTCGGAGAACTGAAGATTTTAGGGGGGGATCAAAGGGGTTGAAGGTAATTTATTAATAATAATAATAATCCTTGCATTTGATACAGCCCCTTATCACGTCCTTGAGACGTCTCAAAGCGCTTCACAGAATACATTGTAAAGTGAATTGACTGTATTTTGTGGGCAAAACGCGGCAGCCAATTGTACACAGCAGTTCAGCACAAATGTCCATTTACCACCTAATTGACAACCCTAACCTTAAAGTCAGTTCTTGCCTATCTGTCTGTCACCATCGTTTGTACGTTTTTGTATCAAACCAATTTTTTCCCAAAACGTCTGAATTCACTGATTTTTATTCTGTTGCTTTTTTTTTAAAAAAAATGATTTTCTCTTGTTTTTCGATGCACAAATTACCCGTGTACTAAAACCCGACCTTAACGGTAAGGTTGTGTATGGGTGGGCGGGGAGGAGGGGTTGTGTGTGTGTGTGTGTAGGGGCAGTGGTTGTGCGTATGTTTGTGGGGGGGTGTTGTGTGTGGGGGTGGGGTGCTTGCGTGTATGTTTGTGGTGTGTGTGTGTGTGCGTGGGGGAGGGATTGCGTGTGGGGGGCAGTAGTTGTGTGTATGAGTTGAAACTTTAACAAAGAGATCTGGGACTGATTATAGCGCACAGGACTGAGCTGCCTTGAATAACCTATCCCTCCCCAATCCCCCACCGTCACAGAGGGACAGACTATTACGTACCAATGGTTCCTAAATCTAATGCAGTAATTGTGTGATTTTTGAAAAGAACAATCATCATGAACGGGTCAGCCAGGAAACGATGGCCCAGGCCCCAGGAGCGTGCTGCCAGCTGTTTTAAGAGCTGTTTAGATTCCACAGCACAGAAGCTGAGCAGTGCTTTGCTCCCGCTCTGCTAAATTCATCCTTACGGCAGGGCATGGGTGGTCTGGGATGACTGTCTGTTCACAGACGGGAGTGGAGGCAGGAAGAGAGTCTAGTCTGTTTCCCCCCCCCCCCTCACCTCTTCCCACTCCTCCCAAGTTTCCCATCTGTTTTTCTGAAAACATATTAATACTGAATCATGGTTCTAATTATTCTTCCTGTTCTTACCCTCGCCTCCCACCCCCCCACCCCCACACACACCCCTCAAACCCCACCACCATCTGCTCCATCACCCCCTCCCTTCCCGCTGCAGACTCTGATGTCTAAGAAATGGTCCTCATTTTCCAAAAGATCTCGTTTTTTAAAAAAAATGGAAACGGGTTTATTATCAGTTCACAAAGTGTTAAGTAAGAGTTTGGAGTGAGTTCTCTGTGTGTGTGTGTGTGTGTGTGTGCTCCCCCTCTCCCCTCTATACACACACACACACACTCTCCATTCACTCCAGCTCAGCCTCTCTGCACAGGAAACCAAAGATCCATTCTGTCTGGGCGAAATGAAGGAGTCTTTGTGTTGCAGCCATTGAGACTCCCTCTCCAGCAGCTGCTGACTGTTCAAACATGCTTCATGAACTGAACTTTGAGCCCTCACCAACGGTCTGCAACCCCCGTGCCAATGAGAGGCTTGTGGATGGCGTAGTCCTGGGCTGGAGGGAGGGAGGGTGGGCGGGAGGAGTGGGGGGGGGGGCTTGTTGCTGTACGCGCTCCTTGAACCATTCCTGACCTTGCTCCTTTTCTCCACATCAGGGGATCTGAGTGTCCCCTTTAAACAGCTTTTAATACTTATTGAAACCCATAAATCCTTTTGCTTTGGTGTATTGGCGCCTGGGGATGCCCTCCTGACATTAAAGGCGTTATACAGGTGTAATTTTGTATTGTGTTTGACCAGCATGTATACGAGTAGGTGCGTACACAGTATGTGTGAGTATAACTCAATTAATCACTGGTGCAACCGCACTTGGAATACTGTTTGCAGTTCTGGTCAACAACAACTTGCATTTATATAGTGCCTTTGATGGAGGGGAGGGTCCCGGAGCGCTTGAGAGTGGTGAAGTCTGATGCCGAGCCAGGGGGAGATGGAGGAGGGAGGTGACTATAAGCACCATCAAAAAGGAAGGTCTTTGAAGGTGTGGAGGAAGGGGGCAAGGCTGCGAGATTGAGGGAGAGAGTTCCAGAGTTTTGGGGCGTAGTGGCTGAAGGCACGGCCACCGCTGGTGGAGCGAAGGGGATGAGGGACAAACAGGAGACCTCAGCCAGCCGAGCAGAGGCAGCGGATGGTGGAGTGGGGTGGGGGTAACCAGATAGGATAGGATACCATCAGATTTATATTGGTCAAATGGATATTGCAGCGATTGAGAGGATACAGAGGAGGGCACCCAAGCTGATTGAGGGGATGGAGGGACTGGACTACGAGGACCGATTAGCGGACTGGGCATGTTCACCCTGGAGAAAGAAGGGTTGAGGGGTGATATGATTAAGGTTTTTTTGATTCTGAAGGAAATAGATAATATAGACCATGATAAGCTGTTTCATCTTGTGGGGAACAGTAGAACCAGAGGTCAAGGCCTGCGATTGAAGGGGGGTTAAACTCAGAACAAATCTGCGGAGACACAATTCATTGAGCGAGTAGTAAACGTATGGAACAGGCTTCCTAGGGAGACACTGGAAGCACAAAGTGTTGTTTGTTTCAAGAACAAATTAGATTTCTGCTAGAAAATAATATCTGGGGATATAGGGTATATCTGTCAGGATGAGTGTGTGATTGGGCATGTATGTGTCTGTCAGCGTGTTGTGTATGAGTAGCTGTGTGTGTGTGTGTGTGTGTGAGTCAGTATGCACGTGTGTATGGATGTGTATAAGGGTGAATGTCTGGAGTGAATGTGTCAGCAACAACAACAAATGACATTGTCTAGCGAGCAGCTTTCATGTCGGGAGAACATCCCAAGACATCTACGTGAGATTGAGAGTCTTTTTCAAGGGAGGTGTGTGTTTTTTGGAGGTAAAGAGTTGTGGGATGTCCGCTTAGAGAAGAGGGTTTGGTGTTTGTTCCCCCGGACACAGCTGGTTTGAGATCTGAGGTTTGGAGGTAAGGAACCCATTTGCTCAATTAGTATTTATATGTGCCCATTACAGAATGGACGGAGGGAGGGACGACAAGAGGCAACAGTGGGAAAACAAACGTTTGCCTTAGTTTTAGGATGCGTTGCTCTCCATACCCTGTTCCCTCCTCACACACACACTTTTCCCTTCTCCCCCCTTCCTCCCCCCCAGCATATGGAAACTGAGGTCAAGAGGAAAGGCAGCCCTTAGGCATTTGCCGTTGCTGTTCTAAACTGACCACTAAGTGCTGGCTGGGGATCAGGGGTGGGGGGGGTCTCTATTGTCCCTTCTCACCGTGTAGAAGAGCGAGGACTTCCCACGGCTGCTGTGTGTCATTCAGAGCCAGACTCCAGACAATTTCGCAATGAAAGTCGATTGCCGGTCTGTGTAACCTTGACTGGACTGGAGTGTTTGACTCCATTCAAGGTTAGCACACAGGAACTGGAGTAGACCATTCGGACCATTAACCCTTCTCTGCCATTGTGATTGTGTCATGATATCTGTCTTAATTCCATTTCCCTAACTTCTCCCTACATCCCTGTGATCGCCTTTTCTCCCAGAGCCTCTCCAGCTCCAATTAAGTTGATTCCACACCTGTGGTTTTCGGGTGCAGGACATTCTCACTCCCGTATTTGAGGCAAAATGTTTGCTGGATTCGCTTCTAAGCAGTTTATGATCTCTTAATTGTAAGATTACACACCTTCTGAAATGATGTCCTTCAGCTACCTGTGCTTCAGTGCCAAGCTTGAACCACTGACCTTGCCAATTATTTGGTTAAACATTGAGGTGCGTCCGGGAGCTTTGCACTGGGCTCCACTAGATTTGTGAGATCATTCATAGTGACTTTAGTTAATTATTGAGTGAATATCTTCACTCCTTTGGTTTTCACCATCTTTTGGATTTTTTGTTTGTTTTGTTTTGGTCAGCCGGGTGTGTGACGCATGCAGAAACCCATCACCATGCTTAAGAGTATCCAAACCAAGCTGAGATTTCCACGCCTCCCATCTGTATATGGAAATTCCAGAGAAGGATTGTTTGTTGGAATGGAATACGCACTCTCTCTCTCTCTCTTCCCTCCCTCCCCGGAGGGACGCATTCTGCTTACCTAATTTCGGAAAGTATTAGGCGCCGGTAAAAAGCTTGGATGAAAACAATGTGATATTGCCTACATAATTTGAGGCCTTAGGGTGTTGGTGGGTCACTGGGACCAGATGGTTGCTGTGACATTAGCATTGTGTATCCTTGGCGTCAGATGTTGATAAAATAGCCTCCTGTGTGAAGGGGATGTCGCTGAGACTCCAGTCTCCTTCACTCTCCACAGTTGCACTCGGTCATGTGTGCACAGTAAGAGGTTTAATATTGCCCACGTGTATCTAGGATTTGGGTTCCTCTTCCAGGTTAAAACCAGATTGGAGATTCCAGATTGGAGTCCTGTTGTAGCTCAGTGGTTAGCGCACTCGCCTCGCTAGCGTGTAGACCCGAGCTCCAATCCTGGGTGGGGCAAAACCTCAGACAAATTTCTTTACTCCACACGTCTCTGTTTACCTAGCAGTAAGTAGGAACCCGATTGTTACTCGATTGGCAGATCGCTTTCTGGCGGTAATAATCCTTCAACAAAAATGGGGTCACTCAATCTACGACTGTTTGTGGGAGACTGTTTTGCTGCATTTCATCGATCCATTTTACAGTGTAATCTGTGAAGCGCTTTGAGACGTCTCGAAGATGTGATAAAGCACTATATCAAATGCAAGGATTATTATTATCATTAAAACTGAATTGAAGAATGTTTGCATAATTCTGCGGTCGCCTTTAATTGTAAGACTGAACGGCTTCACGGGCTGAGTGAGATGAGAAGATACTTTTGGGGCATCACATTTTTCCATCATATCTGGTCGCCTTGTCTGATGCACAGCCCAAGACTACATCAAATCCTAATGTAATGCCATCAAAAGACAGAATAGCCGTTTTGAACCCGAGCCACAAGCAACAACAACAACAAGATTCCATTTATAAAGCGCCTTTCACGTCAGGAGGACGTCCCAAGCTCTGACAAGTCAAGTCTCCTAACTCTAGCAACCAGAGAGAACGAGAGAGAGATGAAAGAACATTTTATTAAAAAAAAATGCACCTAATCACATCATCTCAAAGCTTCATAAGTGATTACAACGGAGAGTGGTGACAGTTTCTGAGCAGAAACACAGGAGCCACTTTCGGTAGCCGGACAAACACACACACACACTCACACAGCCCTGAGCTGAACAACCAATTAATCGGGAGGGCCGTTCTGCTCACAACAACTGTGTAAATTACAGGGGAGGTTGTTGTGGCCTGGGGATATACAGGGATTTTACATGCTTACACGCTCAGCCTCTGAAAAATAAATACAGATGGTTTCTCCAGGGAAGTGTGTTGACTTTATCCGGATTCCTGATCTCCTCGAGTGCTTTCCTCTATTAATAGCTCAGTAGCCGTGCATGGCTGAACACTAAATATCAGTCTGTGTTTTGCTTTCTAACCCCCCCCCCCCTCACACACACACACACTGGGCTCTACTTTCCTTCACCAAAGAATAAACTTATTCAGTAATCATAGAATCACAGACTTTTGCAGCACAGAAGGAGGCCATTCGGCCCTTCGTGCCTGTGTCGGCTCTTTGAAAAAGTTATCCAATTAGTCCTGCTCTTACCCCATAGCCCTGCAAATTCTTCCTTTTTAAGTATCTTATCTAATTCAATTTTGAAAGCTATTATCGAATCTGCTCCCACCAACCTTTCAGGCATTATGTTCCAGACCGTAACAACTCTCTGGGTAAAAACATTGTTTCTCCTGGTCTCCCCTCTGGGTCTTTTGCCAATTCTCATAAACCTGTGTCCTCTGATTACCGACCCACCCGCCAGAGGAAACAATTTCTCCCTATCTACTCTTTTAAAAACCCTTTATAATTTTGAACACTTCTATTAACTCTCCCCACAACCTTCTCTGCTCTAAGGAGAATAATCCCAGCCTCTCTAGTCTCTCCACATAATTGTAGTCTCTCATCTCTGGTATAATTCTTGTAAATCTTCTCTGCACCCCCTCCAAGGCTCTGACATCCTTCCTAAAGTGTGGTGCCCAGAATTGGACCCAATACTCCAGCTGAGGCTTAACCAGCGATTGAAGTAACAAAGTGATTCCTGTAGTGCTCAGCGGTGTTATAGTGACACACTATAATGTTCTCCTAATGGCTTGTTGGGTTTAGTCAGTGAGTAGCCGAGCCGTAGGAACTGGAACATTCCCTGGTTCATCCTCAGTCTGAGCTAATCTCAGCTCGGATGTTCATAATTGGCCTTAGCACTTTTGGTTAGAGAGGGGAAATTGGACAATATTCCTATTGCTAATAGCAACTGAAAACCCTGCCAGACAGCGTTCCAATAAGGAGTTGGTGTGAGTATACTATTCAAAAAGTGAAGGGCATTTTTCCTGGTGTCCTGTTTGTTGTGGTCTACTTTTGGCAACCGGGAGATGTTGTGTAGTTGCAGACGTTCTGATGTGATATTACATGAGCAATGCGCTCTGGGATTCTACCCTGTGTGAGGGGCGCTATATAAATGCAAATTGTTGTTGCATGTCAAGTCGTACTCATTCAGGGTTTAAACAGTATAATCTATTTCCAAGCACCTCCCTCCGTGGCTTCAAATAGCTGCATTTAATCGTAAATCTCACTCCGAATATCTCTCCCTTGTTGACAACGCAGCTAACCTCGTTTCGAAAGAACAGCCGACTGCGCGAAAAGCACAAGGCTGTAAATCAGATAGCCTGATCCCCTCCGCTTCGAGGCAGGAGAGACTGTGCGGCAGGGGTCTGAGGCAGCAACGGTGGGGGGATGATTCCTTCAAAACAAAAAATAAACCCTGGCAGAGAGAGTGCGCGCTAATACAGATTTGCTTTATGGTCACCTCCCCCTCCCCTGGCTCAGCATCAGGCTCTGCCATTGTTAAGAGCTCTGGGATGCCGCCTGGTGTGGAGAGCGCTATATAAAAATGCAAGTTGTTGCGGTTGGGGAAATGAGTTAGTCGTAGGTTCCAGTCGGATTGGGCTTTACAAGGAGGTGGGGCCCGGTGTTTATAATCTCTCTGGGACACCTCCCTGCATGAGAGGCGCTATATAAATGCAATTGTTGCTGTTGGGACGTCCTCCTGACATGAAAGATGCTATCAAATGTAATTAGTTGTTGTTGTTGTTGTAACCCGATCCAGACAGACCAGACATGGTACACCATGAGCCACTGCTTCAGTTTATGAATGAGTGAATGGGAATTATAAAGAGTGGTTGTGGGGAGGGAGGTCACAGAATACACGACTGACATCCGTGCAGAAAAACATCCTGCTTCCTAAAGAGCCGCCTACGATGCTTTCAAACGATTAGAAACTTTAACTCAGGAGGCCACAGCACCCAACATTGTCAGCTTGTAGGGTAGATGAAAGAGTGAGCGCTGGGCTTCTCTACAGCAATGTGCCTCTTTAATCCCCGCTAACTGTTTAGTGTTCCTGTAACACACCTCCATGAGCGTAGGCCCTAAGTCTCTGTTGAGTCGGCTGTTGGGAAGTGTGTGAAAACCATCAATAGTTGGAACTCCTTCTGTTGCTCCTCTCCAGATTTGTTAAGCAGGATGTGTGTGTGTGTCTCCTGATAGAGAGAGAGAGAGAGAGAGAGAGCGCACACTCCATATCAACAACTATAACTGGCATTTATATAGCACCCTTCACATGGGTAGGTTAATGTAGAGTCTCGGAGTCAACGATAGAACCTGATCCCAAGCCGGGAAACCACACGTAAGCGGAGTTCTCAGATATTTGGTTTGGAGGCTCTTAAGCATGGCGGTGGGTTACTGCTTGTGTCAGACGAGGGGTGGCGGGCTACATTTTACAAAGCAGGGTGTCCTAGTTGAGAGGTGTCAACGCCAGAGTTCCTGCAATCAAACTAACATAAACTGACGAGTTGAAACAACAACCACAACAACAAATTGCACTTGTACAGCGCCTTTCAAGTCGTAAAGACGTCCCAGGGCACGAGACAATACGTGTTTGGGACCCGAGCTGGGAGTTGCGGTCAGGAGGGGTGGAGGGCAGTGGGTGTTGGGGGTGGGAGGGTGGCTGAAGGCACGGTCTAAGAGGAAAGTCTTTAGACGGGACTTGAAGGAGGTAAGAGGAGGTGAGGTGGAGGGATTGTGGGATGGAGTTCCAGAGTGTGAGGCAGAGATGCTGAATGCCCGATGAATGCCAATGGTGGGGCAGGAAGTGCGGGGGACCTGAAGCAGGCCGGTGTCCGCCGAGAGCAATGGAGCGGAAGACAGAATTGCAGATTCTGTGCCTGACTTCAGCAGGGGGCAGAGCATGTACGTCTGGCTTTGGTGGTCATTGATGTTTATAGATGTATAATACGTAATATATCATTATTACCAAAAAGTCGTGATACCATTACAATGTCTAATAAGTCTTAAAGAAATTATATTCTTTTATATTTAGAGAATAGGGTAGCTGAAAAATCAGAATGCTTGTATATCTATGATGTATCCTTGCACAGTGCAGCTGTTAGAATCAGAGACTATTGGAACAGCTCTGTGTGTTCGATCAGATTACTTACTGCCTTGTTAAGGTCACGAATGACTTCCGATGGGTTCTTTTTTGCTCTGTGAGCGGATCATGCCTTTTTCCAACTCGGGGTGGGGGGGGGGGGGAATCTTTTTTTTGAGCCCGTCTAGCTCTTGTGTCCCAGCTGTAAAAAAAACAAAATATTTTATCTTGTTTATCTCCAGGCATGTGGGTGTTTTATTTAGAAGCAGCTGTTGTTTTATTTCCTGCCGTCCGCACCTTAATAATCAGTGTTTGTGATAACGAGGGTTTGTGTTTCTCCTGTAACTCGGTTGTTGGTGCAGGACTTGCCCACTGACCCAATTCACCGCGTCTATTTGGAGGAACGGTCCATGCTTTTGTACACACTCTGGATTCTCGTGCTCCACTTCAGCTAAGTACATATGGAAATGGTACACATACCTTTCCAGTCAAGGCCTGTGTGGAGTCCTGTAGCTCAGTGGATAGAGCACTCGCTTTGCAAGTGAGAGACCTGAGTTCAATTCCAGGCAGAGGGTGAAACCTTGGGCAAGTTTCCTTACTCCACACAGAGCCTAATAATAATCCCTCCAAAACCAAAAACAATAATAAATTGGTCATTTTCAATCCACGACTGTTTGTGGGACATTGCTGTGCGCAATTGGCTGCCGCGTTCGCCCACAAATATACAGTCAATTCACTTTACAGTATATTCTGTGAAGCGCTTTGGGACGTCCTCCCGACATGAAAAGCGCTATATCAAATGCAAGGATTATTATTATTATTAAGGCCCTCCATGGCTTTCCTTGCTCCTTCCTTCCTCTGTGACCTGCTAACGCCATATCAACCTATCCGCTCCCTCCGCCCAGCAGGCGTGTGGCCTGTTCCGTGTCCCCCGCCCGGCCCAGTCCTAATGTAATGTCAGGCCTTCAGCCTCTCTGTTCCAACCCTTCGGAACTCCATCCCACACTCTCTTCACCTCATTCCTTCCCTTGCCTCCTTCAAGGCACGTATCAAGACCCTCTTCTTTGACCGCGACTTCGGACAACCTCCTATCACTACCTTTGGGACATCCTCCCGATGTGAGAGGCGTTATACAAATGTAATTTTGCATGGTATCTGCCGTTGTCTGCTTTGGGGCGAGCAACACATTTGAGGAAACCTCATTCAACCCTGGCGGGAATTTTATTTTATGATTTGTTTTTGTTGCTACTCTTCCCTCCTCAGCAAAGTCCCACAAACATCCACAAAGGTAGAGGATTGCCGGCCAGGACACTGGGAGTGAGTGAGGGCCATCATTTTATTGGCAGATAATGATCCGTGGCCATGTTGGGTGCCACATCTCCCGTAACATGAT
The DNA here is from genome assembly GCF_018977255.1 of Callorhinchus milii. Taxonomy (NCBI): domain Eukaryota; kingdom Metazoa; phylum Chordata; class Chondrichthyes; order Chimaeriformes; family Callorhinchidae; genus Callorhinchus; species Callorhinchus milii. The sequence goes on along the minus strand of NW_024704751.1, from coordinate 1,724,124 downwards.
GGAGTGAAGAGGAGAAATGTATCTCTGACAGCTTGTTTCAGCTCCTCCATAGGATCCTATCACTGTTTTGTAACAGGACTTTGTGGACACCATGTACTGTGTATACCGCCTGAGCCAAGTTGACACTTGACACCTACTCATAATGTCATTTGGTAAGACCTTAGACTTTAGGAACAGCAACATGAACAACACTCAACTTAGCCCTCAATCCCTTCCTTCACAGTGCAGCCAGTTCAATCTTGTGGCTGATACAATGCTCTTGCCTGGTAACCTATCCATCAGTGTTACTGAGCGAGTCCCTCCTAACTTCCTTGTTTGTAGACTGCATGGCTGGAGGACTGGGAACAGGTCACCCGCCCTGGAAGTGACTGCAACGCAGAACCTTATCTCATGGTTCAGTGATAATTATAAACTGCTTGACCTCTGCTTTCAAGATTCACAGTCATTGAAACCAGAATCCCCGCAATTAGACGACTTGTTCTCCAGGGCTTTGGGACGTCCCAATCTTCAGGTCGCACCTCACAACCTTCCTCTTCGACCGAGCCTGTGGTCACCTCCCCCCGCCCCCTCCCGGCTTGGCGTCGTGCTCGGACGCTGTCAGGCGCTCTGGGCCTGCGTGAGGGATGCTATATAGATGCAAGTTGTTGTTGTTGAGGTTGTCCTCCCGATGTGAATGGTCCTGCACAAATATCATTTGTTTTTGTTGTTGTTGTTGTGTTCACTCCCCGGGAACAATCCTCTCTTTGTGATGGGGCCGTCAGGGGGTGGGTAAATCCCCTGGTGTATCCTCCTGACCTGAAAGGCGCTATGTCGTGGATCAGGAGATGAGCTTGAATTGACAGGAACTTTCCGTTTTAAGAATAACACACGCAAATATGGTGGTGAGGCAGAGGGAGAGTGGGTGTGGTGGGGGGGGGGTTCTAGGTGAGGGGAAGAGGAACCACGAAGGTAGAATTGAAACTGGCTGCTAAGGTTACTGTAGAAGTGTCAGCACTCGCTGTAACATGAGCCAGGGTAGGAGGTTTCATTCACCCTATGAAAACGGAAGAAACTCAGCATCCCTCGGGACTATGTGCTTTTATCGCACTTGCTCCACTCGTTCGAATGTTGATTTATAGCTTTTGTCACCGCCGAGACCCTCACAATGTTGGGCTGCATTTAAAACCCTCAACATAGTATTATTATAATCCTTGCATTCAGAAAGAATAATAGTAATAATGTGGTCACTCAGTCGTGATGAGGCACTATATCAAATGCAAGGATTATTTTTTATCATCATTCTTATTTGATATCGTGCCTTTATCACGTCGTTGAGACGGCTCAAAGCGCTTCACAGAATATATTGTAAAATGAATTGACTGTGTATTTTGTGGGCGAAATGTGGCAGCCAATTGCGCACAACAGCGCCCCACAAACAGTCGATTTTAAGCAGTCCGCCAATCGAGTAACAACCGGGACTAACACATATACACGCCCACAAACAACAATGTTTTGTGCAACGAGCAGCTCTAACAGCAGAAACCCAGTCCCTACAGCCATTGATTCACTAACAACAACCACAACAACCACAAATGACATTTACGCAGTGCCTTTCACGTCGGGAGGACGTCCCAAGGCCCTGGACAGTCAGGGATTTGGGTCCGAGCTGCGTGAAAGGCGCTGCGTAAATGTAATTTGTTGTTGTTGTGGTTGTTGTCAGTAAATCAATGGCTGTAGGGACTGGGCTTCTGCTGTTAGTAGCTGCTCGTTGCACAACAGACACTGTAGGAAAGAAAGGCCTGCCCTGGGCTGCAGAGGGTGTGACTGAACTGCAGGAATGTATTAATTAAGGAGGAAACGCAGTGTCTGCCCTGAGCCTGACTGACCCGGGCAGGTGGCCGCTGCTCCTGTTTTGGCCACACTTGACCTTCCTGACTGGCGTTTACGCTATGGGCCTGAGGATACGATAGTATTGGCAGCAGCGTTTCCAACTGCAGGGGGAGGCTGACAGTAAAAGCATGTAAACAATTGACACAGAAAACACACTCATTCAACTTTACCGTGTATACTGTGAAGCGCTTTGAGACGTCTCAACATATTATTTTAGACATTTGATAAGGTGCGATATCAAATGCAAGGATTATTATTATTATTATTGAATGAGATAGATTTATTTTTGAATATAATATTTTGGGATATAGTATATGAGTAATTTACAGTAAGTTTAGTGTGCTTGGAAGAACAAGGCAACTTTGGATCTAAGCTTTTCCCAAAGCTTTGCACTGTATTGGTAGACTAATCCATATAGAATTAGTTGCTATCACCAATTAATGTTGTGTCTGTCTGTCTTACTGTGTGTGTGAGTGTTTGTATGCGTGTTTCTTTCTGTTTACGTGTGTGTTTGTACACGACTGTGTGTGGGACACTGCTGTGCACAACCGGCTGCCGCGTTTCGCTCACAAAATACAGTCACTACACTTTACAGGATATTCTGTGAAGCGTTTTGAGACGTCTCGAAGACGTGATAAGACGCTACATCAAATGCAAGGATTAATATTATCATTATCTGTACTGTCACTGTCTCTTACCTCTATCTATCTCTGTCTTACTCGTTAAGTATGTTAGAATGGCGAGCGGAGGGAGTGTATGGGGTCTTTAAAATAATATTTGTTCTAAAAGCCCCGAGGGTTAAACACAGGGCCTGGCCTGGCTGAGAGGGGCTAAAGAAAAGTTTCCAAAGTCTGTGATGACCAGGGCAGCAGTAAGTGCTTACAACTGACAACTGGAGTCTGTTTGGAGAGTGCAACTGTGAGCTGGCCCAGCTCCTGCTCTCTGGCGCTCACTCACATCGCTGCAAAAAGAAAGTTGGCAGCCATCGCTCTTGCTTTTAATAGTCCTGGAAAAACCATCAACAGCTATTCTATGCCACAGCGATGGGAGTGGGGGGGGGGGGGGAAGGGGATGGGAGCAATCCCCATCCCACCCCAGGGTTTGGTGTACTTGCTCATTCACATTGAGCTGCATTGTACACACTGGAAATACCTCATCAGTGATCAGAGTCACGCAGTGTCTGGAGTACGAAACCAACAGCGCTGTTGAGGTTACGTTGGTTATTTCGGGAGATTTTGGGAGGGGGACAGGGTGGGGGATCGGACCGAGTGGGAAGGTGTAAGACCAGGAGTAGAATAAGCATTTGATATAACGCCTTATGTCAGCGAGACGTCTCGAAACACTTCACAGGATTTTTTTTCACTGTGGAATGCAGTGAACATTGGCCGTGCAAAAACGGGCTGCTGCCTTCACCCATAAAATAATATTAAAAAATAATAATCCTTGCCTTTGATATAGGGCTTTATCACATCGTTAAGACGTCTCAAAGCAGTTTACAGGATATACTGTAAAGTGAACTGACTGTTCATTTTGTGGGCGAAACGCGGGAGCCAATTACCCAGTTACAAATACACAGTCACTACACTTCCCAGTAGAAATTCCCCTGAAGCACTTTGAGATGACGAGGTGATGAGGTGCTGTACCAAATGCAAGGATAAGCAGTAATATTATATATCGTTATCTGTTCCTCTGAATCAGTGTCAATCGGTTCTGCATCGCCAATGTGTGTGCAGAAGATTAAGAGTGTGCATCGTTCCCACAGTTAAGCGCTCTGAGACGCTACTCTGCGTGCAGGGCTCTATATAAGTGTTGTTGTTGTCGCACAGGAGAGCCCGGCTGGCTTTTGACCATTCTGTTGTATATCGTAAGGATCAGATATCTCAGCTAACCTTGTGCTCGTATCACTGATAGTCAGACAAGGCAGAGGCGGCCAAGATTTCCTACCTCTCACTTTTTAAATAGCCCCATCTCGCCTTTACACCATCTTACTAAAATAGCCCTGGCCTCTCCAGCATTGACTGGAACAATGACCTTGGATGCTGGAAAGATGATGGCCGACGGCTGAAGAGCCTTATTTTTAAATTCGTGAATAACTGTTCTACGCTTGTTATTGTCAAATAATTTTTCCAGTCGGGTATAGTTACTCTTTTCTGTCCAATTTTCCCTTTATCTTGGCATTACACACTAACTGTGGTCCAGTGGGAGTGTGTGTGTGTGTGTGTCTACACATATATATTAATTTGGAAAGCGGGGTGTGGGGGGAAAATGAAGTCTGTATAATAGGCCTGTGCTTTCCTTAGAATAATAGAAATCATACAGAACAGAAAGAGGCCATTCGGCCCATCGTTTCTGCCCTAGCTCTGAAAAGAGCAATCCAACTCAATCCCACTGATCCGCTTTCTCTCCATAGCCCTGCAATCCTGTCCTCCCCAAATACCCATCTACTTCCGTCTTAAAAGTAGTTATTGAATCGGCTTCCACCACCCTTTCAGGTAATGCATTCCAGATCCCAACAACTCACTGGGCGAAATTTTTTCCCCTAACCTCCCCTCTGTTTCTTTTAACAACTATCTTAAATCAGTGTCCTCGGGTTACTGACCCACATGCCAGTGGAAACAGTTTTTCCAGGTTCAACCTATCAAATCCTCTCATGATTTTGAAAACCTCTATTAAATCCCCTCTTAATCTTCTCTGCTCTAGGGAAAATAATCCTAGTTTCGCTAATCTTTCCTCATAACTAAGGTCTTTCATTCCTGGTGCCATCCTGGTAAACCTCCTTTGCACCCTCTCCGATGCCCTAACATCTTTCGTAAAGTGCAGTGCCCAGAAGCTCTCTCTGTTCAATTGCCCCCTTTAAAATTGTACCATCAGTTTATATTGCCTTTCCTCATTCTTCCTACCAAAATGCAACACTTCTCATTTCTCCACATTAAACCTCATCTGCCACTTTTCTGCCCATTTTACCAATCTGTCTAAGTCCTCTTGGAGTCTGGTGCTATCCTCCTCCCATTAACTGACTTTCTTAGCTTAGTATCGTCTGCAAATTTGGAAATTGTGCTCCCTATATCCAGGTCCAGATCATCAATATAGATAAGAAAGAGCAGTGGTCCCAATACTGACCCCTGAGGGATACCACTACACACCTCCCTACAGTCAGAAAAGCAACCATTTACTACCACTTTCTGCTTTCTGTCTCCTAGCCAGTTCTGGATCCATGTTGCCACCATGGGCTTCTATTTTATTTGTAAGTCTTTTATGTGTTTTTGGACCCTCTCACACATCGTCCTTTCCAGGACCGTGACTGTGTCCCTAATGAGTATTAGCATCCCTCTTTTTATCCCTTCCCCATCCCTCCTGAATAGTTTGTAGCCAGGAATATTCAGCTCCCGTCCCTGTCCTTGCTTGAGCCAAGTCTCCGTAATTGCCACTACATCATAGCCCCATGTGGCAACTTGAGCTGCAGCTCACCAAATTTATTGGTCACACTCCATGCATTTACACACATACACTCCAAGACCGGCTTAAACTGCTCTACATTTCTCCCTGGTCTCTTTCCACTTTTTGCTGGGCTATTCCTTGATCATTTCTATTTGTCTCTCCTCGTCCACTATATAATTTGTTTCCCCTCCCTGATGCTACATTCTGATCCTCATCCCCCCTCAAAATCAGTTTAAACGCTTCCCCACAGCATTTGTTATCCTTGTTGCAATGACATTGGTCCCAGCCCTGCTCAGGTGTAACCCATCCCTCGTATACAGGTCCCACCTGCCCCAGAAGTGGTCCTAGTGGTTTAGAAACCTGAAGCCCTTCTTCCTGCACCATTTCTTCAGCCAGGCATTTATGTGTTTGATCCTCCTGGTTTGGTATTCACTTGCATAAGGCATTGGGAGTAATCCCGAGATCACCACCATTGAGGTCCTGCTCTTTAGCTTCTTCCCAAGCTTCTGATATTCTCCCTGTAGGGTCTCAGCCCTTTTATCACCTACATCTTGGATCCCGACATGGACCACAACTTCTGGATTTTCCCTTCCCCCTGTAGTATATTTTGCTCCTGTTCCGTGACGTCATGCATCCTGGCCCCAGGGAGACAGCATACCATGTGTGAGCCCCTTCTTTTATGGCAGAAATGCCCGTCTACTTTAACTATTGTATCCCCGATAACAATAGCATTGGCGTTTTTCCTCTTGTTTCCCTGAACATCTGTTACCTTTTGACTCTTCTCGACAGACGCATCCTCACCGGTATCCAGTACCGAGATCTGGTTTGTGAATGCCACACTCTTAGGGGATTCCTGTACTGCCTGTTCTTTTTTTGCTCCATGTCTGATGGTCACCCACTCACCCTTCTTCTGAGCCCTCTGTGTAGCTGGGGTGACCACCTCCTGAACTCTGTGGCTCTGAGGTGACCACCTCCTGAAAAGTTCAATCCATAAATTCTTCAGTATCCCGTATCCTATGTAGTGACTGTAGCCTTTCCTCAAACTCAGCGACCCTGAGCTCAAGCTCAAGCAGCCGGAGGCACTTCCCACACACGTGTTTGTCCAGAACTATGAACCATCCTGGAGTTCCCACATGGCACACAATGTGCATGGAATAGGTCTCAGCTGCCCTGCCAGCTTTTCAGACATGTTTTGTGGTGTTCTTCTGTGTCCTGGCCAGCAATCCCCCAAATAAAACTTGTCATTCACTTCATGGCAGTTTGTTGGACATTGCTGTGCACAAATTGGCTGTTGTGTTCACCTACATCATATCCGGTCACTGCACTTCACAGTAAACCCTGTGAAGTGCTTCAAGCCATCTGTCTGACATGAAAGTTGCGTTAAAGTCTCAGTCAGTGATTATTCAACTCTCATAGAAACCATTTACTCATAACACTCTCGGGAACACAGCATCAGCACAGGTGATCAGCACAGGTGATCAATACAGGTGATCAATACAGGTGATCAGCATAGGTGATCAATACAGGTGATCAGCATAGGTGATCAGAGCCGAATTCTCTTGTCACTTTCCTTGACTAGCACTACCTTTAGTTGTCTTTGTTGAACCCGCCCTCCCTACCCTCCACCCCTCCTGATCCCTACCCCCAGCTCGGGTGCAAATCCTTGACCGTCCAGCACCTTGGGACGTCTTCCTCACCTGAAAGGCGCTATACACATGTAATTTGTTATTGTTGACGTCAGTGTACACATGGAGCACCGGCCAGCACATAGCACTCACAGACAGTCTTCCTTCCGTTTTGCTGGGTATCAGTCACCGGGCCACCCATCAACTCGGGAACTCCCTGCCGTTAACCCTCCACCTCAGCCCCTTTCCGTCCATCTTTAAATCCCATCTTAAAACAACAACAACAAATTACATTTGTATGGCGCCTTTCACGTCAGGCGCTCGGATCTACCTGTTTGACTGCGTCTGGGGTCACCTCCCGCTCCTCTTTCACGCTTGCTGAACATCCAACCCCGCTTCTGTGAAGCACTTCGAGGCATTATCTACATAACGGGCACTATATAAATGTTGTTGTTGTGGGTTGCGCTGCTGAATTGTAATGGTATTACAAATGACCTTTTTATGCGAAGTTTGATCATTTTCATTTTTGCATCTTTTTCAGTCCTTTCAAGGAAGCCAAGGGCGAGCTTATTTGTTCAATTCAGTGTAAGTATCTTTTGTGCTCGTATAAAAGAATACATCATTGATTTTTTTGGGGTCAGCCCAGTGTGAAAACTCATCAATCATTCTTAACAGCATCCAAACCAGACATGAATGCCACCTACGCATAGATATTTCCCCGTGTCTGGAATGGAATGTGCACTCTCTCCCTGGAGGGAAGCACCCTTTCCTTACCTTGTTCCGGAGAATTTTAGACGCAGGTTAGCAAGAGGCAAAGCTTGGGGATCCCACGGTGTGCGTTGGGGTAACTGCTGGGGATTAACCAGCTAAAACCATGTAGCTTGCCATTGAGAGCGCTGTCTAGCAACCTTCCCGCTGCTTGTTCAGCTAGGACCACCCTTACCCATTAACCTTCTAGAGTTAGCAGGAGGAAAGTAGGAAGAGTTGATGCCCCCAATGATAGACCCGGCTGCCCCTCCAAATCCTGTCAATGTGTCAGGCTGTCTGCTCTGCCATCAACAGTGCCATGGAGCACTCTCTCTCCCCCACCCCACCTCCAGTATGCACCCCCATCAGATCTCTGCCCCCCCACTGTCGTTGTCGTAGCCCCCCCTTTTCTCGTCTCTGCAGCCATCTACATCTGGGTCAATCAAGACTGTCAATCTCCCAGATGACCTCTCTAGCCAAACCCATTAGTTAGCACCTTCTCCCCGTAGCTTAGCATCTCGAAGTCTGAAATGGTCAATTCTTAAATAGCATTTTACTGAGTTAAGGTGATTTCCTTCCAGGTTCATCATAAACTGCCTTCTCACAGACCCTTTCCAATTCTATTTGTGACATTTTTTACGCTGACAAAGTTCTGATTGTGTCTCCTCCCCGCCCCATTCCTGATGGGAACAGATTGAGCTCCCTTCATTCAGCTGTTCTTTATAGCTCAGTGATCTGTGACTGCTGTGTACTGCAGTGTCACTTGTCTCCTGCGTCAGATTCTTTCATGTATATTCTCATTTGGTAGATGAGATGTGGCCTTAAGGAGGCCAAGTTCTGCACATGTGCCCTCGCCTGCTCTTTCCCCTGGATTCCTGATCCATTGATCTGTGGTTAAAATTCCACTCGGATCTACATTTTCTCTTATTGATGCAGCTTTTTAGAGGGTCCAGGGGTTTGGAGAATTGTTGAATTCAATCTTAACTTTATAGTTCTTGAAAGATCAAGGCTGTGTTTAAGATTGCCAAATTCTGGATGCTCTGACACATAAATAGAGTGGACCTAAATCCAAGTCGAACTTCTCCCCCACTTATCCTATTTGCCTTAACAAATATTGGCAGATATTCCTGATCTTTGTTTATCTATCTACTCCAATCTCTCTCTCTCTCTCTCTTTCTCTCTCTCTCTCTTTCTCTCTCCCTCTCTCTGCCTTCCTTTCTTCCTTCCTTCCTTCCTTCCTTCCTTCGTGGAGCCCTATAACATAATAATCCCTTCAAAACAATAGTAATTTAAAATAAGAACGGACACTTCAGCTAATACAAGAGGCCAGTGGATCCATGATGAGTGATGTTCGGGTAACTATACCAGTCCAAGAGATTATTACATTGTATTATCTTGAGAACAAGGGTTTCTTTTAGCCGTTGTCTAAACATCTCTGAGGGTTGCTTGACTTCCTGTGTTGAAGTGTTGCTGTTTGTCTCTTGTTTTAGCGTCAATGTGGGCTGTGGACCAGCAGAGGAGCGTGTCCTGCTCACCGGCCTGCACGCTGTGGCTGACATTTACTGTGAAAACTGCAAAACTACCCTCGGATGGAAATATGTAAGTTATGTTGTGTTCTATTGTGAGGATTAATAATAATACTTGCATTTGATACAGCGCCTTATCACGTCTTCGAGACGTCTCAAAACGCTTCACAGGATATACTATTAAGTGAATTGACTCTATTTTGTGCGTGAAATGCAGCAGCCAATTGCGCACAGGTGTGTCCCACAAACAGTCGTGGATTGAGCGACCAAATTATTATTCTTTTTTAAGGAATTATTACCCAGAAAAGCGATCCGTCAGTCGACTAACAACCACGTTCCTACTTACTGCTTTACAGAATTTATTGTAAAGTGGAGTGACTGTCTATTGTAGACGAAACGGGGCAGCAGTGTCCCACAAACGGACATGGATTGAGTGACCCAATTTTTATTTGTTTATTTTAGAAACTTGCCTAAGGTTTCGTCCTGCCCGGGAATCGAATCCGGGTCCTCCCGCTTTTAATGTTCCTTTTAAGGTCCTGCGCCAACCCTCTCTGTCGTCCACCGTCCGTTTGCGTCAGCGTTCCCATCTCTCCACGAGGGGCGAGGTTTGGCAGCTCATTCGAGGTCTGTTGTTTGTCTGTCCTGCAGGAACACGCCTTCGAGAGCAGTCAGAAGTACAAAGAAGGAAAGTACATTATAGAAGTGGCTCATATGATTAAGGACAATGGCTGGGAGTGAAAGGAAGATGTGGTGATGCCGATCGCTGGGCCATTGATCCTGCAAAAAAAAACAAAGAGAAGTAACTGAAGGCTTTGGTTGCAACATGTCGGAGAGGTCACGCCACTCGGCATGTCCTCGAACCTCTCTCCATCCCTCAGCGACGTGCCTCTGTGTCTCTCTCTCTCTTCCTCTGTGTCTCTTTTGCTTTTTTACGACCTCCTTGTGGTTCAACATCCTGACTCCTCCTCCTCTGTTCCAGTGTTGCCTGAAGGAACACACCAAAGCTCAAGGGTGCAGAGTTTTTCTTTGAGTTACCACTGTTAACTTGAAGCTGTTTAGTGACATTCGCTTAGAGTAGCTTTGTCAGTGTGCAAGATTCGGCGGTGGGGGGTGTGTGTGGGGGCGGGGGGGGGGTTAAGGGAAGTAAGAAGTAGGCAGAGATTTCAGTATATCCACCTGTCCTGTTAGTACGTACAGTACTGCACAGTTAAGTATTTGTCAATAGATTTTCAGAGACTGGTTCACTCCGAGCATATGGTGCTGCAGGTCTCAGCGATAAGGTGTAAGGAAGTGTCGTCACTGATGTGTCACTTTATACTGGGAGGGTTTGGGGGGGTGGGGGGGATTACTTATTTTGCATTCCCAGCGTTAAATCGCCCTTTGCTGTTTATTGAGGTCGGGTGATGCAGTAATACATTGCATTGTAGTGACACGAATGAATTGAGCAGCGCCTCGGAAGACATAAAACCGCTAAATCTTTTGTTTCACAATTTGATCTTGAACGATCGATCGATCCACACACGATGGGTGGACGAACAAGTCTGTTGATTGCGGTGGCAGACACCGGCCCTTAACATCGACGCCTGGGATGAGTATACCCTGTCTATTGGGTACATTTCATTTTTATGTTATTGGCTCTGTAAAAAGGTGGTTAAAGGCAAAGGCCTCACCAGCTTGCGATGTGCTCCCTGCAGCTGGTGCATCTTTGTACAGGAGTCATTGTGGTTTTGTGAGGAGAACAGGGCAAAGCAATAGTACCCTTCGTAACAGGAGCAAGAGACAGGTGGATATCGGAAACCCTGGGGGGAAAAAAACCTGCCCCCACTGAGAACAATAATCTGCATGTGCTTTCTAAGCCTATTAGACGGGCATGGAGAATCCAGCAAGAATGAAAGTAGTCATTCCACAGCGGGGAGATGTATACGAGTTTATTGGCCGATAACGAGAGAATAAGGAGTCCCTCCTGTAAATCTGGTAACAACAGTCGTAGAAGGGAAGAAACATCCTGTCCCTTTATTGTTCATTGTCCAAAAATGGTAAAGATACGTGGAAATATTGGGAAGGAGGAGGAGCGAGGGTTACATAAAGCATGAACAATATACTGTGAAATTGTCACACACACTGTTTGATCTCACCAGTGTTTTCTCTATCTACACATATATATGTAAATATATATAATTCAATTATGGACTGGACAGAATTGTTTGATTGCAAGAAATTAAAATTGCCATCAGAGACTGTGTCCTTTATGCCTCTAGGATGCCTCTGGGGATGGGGAGTGAACAGTATCAGACTGTTTTGCATTATGACTCGGTTTAAATCAACTGCTCGTTAGCTAAAAGCTGGGAGTTAAGTTATTTTCATCAGCTCCCAAATTCTGCGTCTCCTCCAGCCATTGAAAGAATCTGTGAATAATTTAACAGGGCTTTGAAAGGTCCTACGAATGAAATGCAAGTGCGATTTGATCTTTCTATCGCTTTTACTTCTGTCTTCATTAAGTAGCAAAAGTAAGGCCGTGCCACTGTGTAACATGTGGCCAAAGTGTAGCGAGTCTACAACCGATATCATTGCTGAAACCCATCACGTGGACAAGAAGTCTTTTGGCCGAGTTGTCTCAGCAGTAAATAAGTCAAACAGACATACGTTGTCCGCGTATTGACCAAAGCGCCTCTTGGTTTACATACACGAGTATGTCAGTGAGCCAGTCGGCAAATCGGTACGTACTGTAAGCTTCTAATTCTGAAGGAATACACGCTTACAGTGCTTCAATTAGAGAGCTGGCTGATACGTTGGTCACAGAAACCTTTCTCGTTAATCTTCCCGGGAGGGAGAGGTGCGGAAGGCTGCAATGTTATCATTGTCCAAAAAGCCCAATGGCTACACAACCAGAGTCCGGTCAATCAAGTCAGTTGACATTTCTGTACGTGTGTTCGTAGAAAGCGTGGGGTGGGGCGTGGGTGGGTGGGTGGGGTGGGGTGGGGGGGGGGCGATCAAAATGTTGTACAATGTGTAAATATGTAACAAATGAGTTGATTGACCTTAGGATGGATGTGTTCTGGTCCAGAATACCTGTCGGATGATACATGTCCAAAGCATTGCCATAGAGCCTGTTGATGGAGTGGGCAGTCCAGATTGTTGAATATTGGAACACAACCTATTGGTTTCCATAGTTCCAACACACACAGTGCCCAGTGACCCTCTTGTGATTGGATACCTCTTAAAGATCTACATTCACCGAACACCATGGCTCCCATTGGCTACCAAATACCAAACCCATTGCCCGACAGGATCACGCTGCCCGATGCAGTGGCTGGTGGATGTATTACTCTGGTAGATAATCTCTTGTGTGATAATAATGAGCTGTCCCCTATTTAAAACACCAAAACGGTAATATATACAGAGCTTGTCTTATATTGTGTACTCTTGTAAATATTCGTATTTAAAAGATTTTTTATAATATATTCAGCAACGTCTGACCCATAACCTTGACTGAGAGCACTTTTCTGCTGTATTAATTTTCAAACTACTTTCCATAAAGTTTGTTCAGTATCATTTTGTTTTGCAAAATAGGGATGCAACATTCTTCTTTGTGTGTGTGTGTGTGTATATTTATGACTTGTTTGCCAGGCTCCATCCTGCTCAATAAAAATGCCAGCTCGCCGCAGTTGGCACAACAAATGGTGGAATGCCCTGTCTGGAAGGTCCGTGTCTATCTTTGCTGTTGGTTGGTGTTGCTTTCTGTCGAGCAAGCTGTCCCTATTTGACCAATTCTTATCCTCACGCTCACTGCTCACTCGACTAATAGCAGAAGCTGGCTTGCCACAGGCGGAAATCCATCACCGTTGCTTAAGAGTCTCCAAACCGAACTGAGTCCCACCTACACAAACCCAGAGATAGATTGTTGGAATGGAATATTCACTCTCTCCCTGGAGGGACACATCCCACTTACCTAATTCCTGAAAGTATTAGGCACGAGTTGGCAAGAGCCAAGGCTTGGGTGGGGGGGGGGGACCCCAGAGTGTGCGTTTGGGTAACTGCTGGAGTCTAATCAGCTAAACTTGCATTGATATTGCATCAAAAAAAGCATCAATAAGCCACCTTTGTACAGAACAGAAGAGGAACTTGAAATTTCACCTGATCTTAGTATATTAGGACCATTTTGTCTAAAAAAAAGTTAAGACTGTGCAGGAGAATGGAAAAATCTTGAATTAGGTGTTAATTTGGAAGTCAGGTTCTCACAGGATATAGTGAAGTCCCCTCCCTTCCTCCCTCCTCCATTACCCCATCCTCTTAAGCTCTCCCACCACCCCCACCCCCATACACACAACCCCCCCCCCCCACCCTCGCGAAAAGCACTCCTGATGTGAAAGGCGCTGCATAAATATAAATCGTTATTTGTATTGTGTTGTGCAGTTTGGGGATTCCTTAATACATGATAGTAATATTCCTTGCATTTGATATAGCGCCTTATAACATTATTTAGACACCTCAAAGCGCTTCACAGGATAAATTGCTAAGTATAGTTATTGTGAGATACTTGTTTCCTTTTCGGCAGCAGTGCAGTGAAGAGTTGGAACTAGTCTCAGCTTCGTACAGAAGCTTCTGTTTGAATCTGGCAGTGATTATTACATGGACGGTATCAATGCTGCGGGACAGACTCAGTCCCAGCCTGTTTTAAACTTTCAGCTGCTCCTTTGGACACCACAGTGTACATTAATAATAATCTTTGCGTTTGATACAGCCCCTTATCACATCCACGAGACGTCTCAAAGCGCTCACAGAATATACTGTAAAGTGAATTGACTGTATATTTGTGGGCAAAACGCTGCAGCCAATTGCGCACAGCAGCGTCCCACGGACAGTTGTGGATTGAAGTGACCAATTTATTATTGTTTTTTTTCTTCAGGGATATTATCAGGTGTGTGGAGTAAGAAAACTTGCCCGTGATTTTGCTCTGCCGGAATCGAACCCAGGTCTCTTGCTCGCGAGGCGAGTGCCCTAACCACTGAGCTACACAAACTCCGCAGTATTCCTGCTGCACACACAAAACCCAACTTTTCAGGCTTTTGTGCTTTTTATTTAATACTTGAAATAAAACTCGCAGAGCGCTGCGTTAGTTGGTTGTTAGTCGATCTGCGGATCGCTTTCCGGGGGTAATAATCCCACACTCCATATATAAAAAAAATGTGGTCATTCAATTCACGACTATTTGTGGGTGTCACTGCTGTGTGGTATAAGTTGCCACGTTTGGCCCACAAAATACACAGCCAATCCATTTACAGTATATCCTGTGAAGTGATTTGAGACGTCTCAATGACGTGATACTGCTGTATATCAAATGCAGGGGCTGTTATTGTTAGTGCGCTGCCCCTCAGCCTCTGGTACCTGGATTTTCATCCAATTCCAGGCTGTTGGCTCAAAGGCTCTTACATATGAAGTGAGTTTTGAGACCGTCTTGAGACCGTCTCAACCCAGTTCCTAACGGACGTGAGCCCAAAGCACAGAACGTCCTCCAGATTGTCACCAAAGTGGCGTCTCTGAGGTAGATTGCTCAAAGGTTGGTTGGCATAGGAAATGGGAATGTCATGTTTATACAGTGGTACAGTGGGAGTGGGGGGGATTGCCGCAGCGCTCTTGTGAGGTTAAGAGACTCAGGCACAGAATAGAAGAAGCTTTAATTATTAAATAATATGATTATTGTTAGCGCATCGCCCCTTAATCTGCATCTAACTGCACCCTACCTGGCTTTTAAGTATTTATTGCCAAACTAGGAACGCATTCAGTTTTTCCAGCGGCCCTCACCATAAAGAGAAAAATATTTGTGGAGCAGTGCGGGGAGGTTGAAAGCAACTCTAATCCAGGCTATCAGATTTCCCATTGTTACATCCCTCGTGCAATAAACAGGAAGGTATTTTGCAAGCTGGGTGTCGCAGACTGAAATCCCTTCCATCTGCTGAGAACTGACAGAATATTAGTAGTAATAATCCTTGCATTTGACAATGCCCTTATCACGTTGTTGAAAAGTCTCAAAGCACTTCTCAGATTATACTATAGAATCATAGAATTTTACAGCCAGAAGGAGGCCATTCGGCCCATTGTGCCTGTGCCGGCTCTTTGAAAGAGCTATCAACTGGTCCAACTCCCCCGCTCTTACCCCAGAGCCCTGCAATTTTTTCCTTTTTAAGTACCTATCTAATTCCCTTTTGAAAGCTATTATCGAATCTACTTCCACCACCCTTTCAGGCAGTGCATTCCAGACCATAACAGCTCTCTGAATAAAAACATTTCTCCTCATCTACTCTTTGGTACTTTGCCAATTACCTTAAATGTGCGTTCCCTGGTTACCGAACCACCTGCCAGAGGAAACATTTTCTCCCTATCCCTCATAATTTTGAACACCCCCATTAAATCTCCACTCAACCTTCCCTGCTTTAAGGAGAATAATCCCAGCCTTTCTAGTCTTTCCGCATAATTGTAGTCCATCAGCTCTGGTATCATTCTTGTAATTCTTCTCTGACCCTCTCCAAGGCTCTGACATCCTTCTTAAAGTGTGGTGCCCAGAATTGGACCCAATACTCCGGCTGAGGCTTAACCAGCAATTTGTAAGGTTTCAACATACCTTCCTTGCTCTTATATTCTATGCCTCTACTTATAAAGCCAAGGATCCCATATGCTTTTTTTAACCATTTTGACAACTTGTCCCACCACTTTCAAATATTTGTGTGTGCAAACCCCAGGTCTATCTCTCCCTGCGCCCCCTTCACAATTGTACCATTTATCTCATATTGCCTCTCATTCCTCCTCCTGAAATGCATCACTTCACACTTTTCCGCATTAAATTCCATCTGCCATGTGTCTGCCCATTTAACCAGCCCGTCTGTGTCCTCCTGTGATCTGCTACTATCTTCCTCACTGTTTACTATGTTTTCAGGTTTTGTGTTATCCGCAAACTTTAAAATTTTACTGTCTATGTCCAAGTCCAGGTCATTAATGGATATTAAAAAGAGCATACTGACCCTTTGGGGCATCACTGTATACAATATATATTTTATACATCACTGTATACCTGCCTTCAGTCTGAAAAACAACTGTTTATCTGCTTTCTGTCTCCCAGCCAGTTTCAGATTCATGCTGTTACTACCGTTTAATCCCATGGGCTTCAGTTTTGCTATTAAGTCTATTAAGTGGCACATTATCAAACACCTTTTGAAATTCCACGTACACTGCATCAACCGCACTGCCTTCACCAACCTTCCTGTTTACTTCATTGAAGAACTTAATCAAATTAGTTAGACATGATTTGCCTTTAACAAATCAGTGTTGACTGTCCTTTATTAACCCATGTTTTTCCAAGTGAAAATTACTTTTGTCCCGGATAATGGTCTCCAAAGGTTTCCCCGCCACCGAAGACTGGTCTATAGTTACCAGGTTTATCGCTCACCCCTTTTTTGAACAGGGGTGTATCATTTGCAACCCTCCAGTCCTCTGGCACCACTCCCATATCCAAGGAGGATATAGTGGAGCCACCACTATTTCACTCTGACTTCCCTCATGGTCATTATTAGGAGGAAGTACATTTGCAAAGTGTGTTGGTAGTTATACTGTATATGACAAATTACTCCACATGCCTCTGCTTACCTAACAGTAAGTATGAACCAGGTTGTTAGCCAATTGGTGGATTGCTTCCCAGGGGTAATAATCCCTTCCCCAAAAAATTGTGGTCATTCAATCCATGACTGTTTATGGGACACTGCTGTGCGCAATTGGCTGCCACATTTTGCCCACAAAATACAGTCAATCCACTTTATAGTATATTCTGTGAAGGCGTCTCATCGACATGATAAGACGTTTTATCAAATGCAAGGATTATTATTATTATGATAAATAAAACTTGTATTTGATTATTTAGTAATATCCCATCCGCTTTACTGGAGTTGAAACAAACTAACATGAGGATTGTCCTATCGTGTATTGTATTGTGCAATTTATCCCAGAAATAGATTGCAAAGGTTACTTCTTTTCTAATAATAGTCCTTGCATTCGATATAGGTGCCTTATCACATCAGAATGTCTCAAAGTGCTTCACAGAACTACTAACTGTGCATTTGTAGGCCATTTTGCACATATCAAGAGGTGAAAACCCAATTGAACTGGAGGATTGTTGGCCAGGACACAGGGAGAAACTCCCTCCTTGAATATTGTCACCTTTAGCATTCACCTGGAGAGGCAGATGGAACCTCAGTTTAATGTCTCCTCTGAAAGTCAGCACCTGCATCATTGCAGTGCTCCTTCAATGCTCAAGTCCCCAACATGGGACTTAATCCCACAACCTTCTGACCCAGAGGCGATATTGCTCCTCAGGGTTAAGGTTCAGGTATTGTGTCTTAAGTTGGTTTCAAGCTGGGAGACACCTTTGCTCTGGGACGCACCCCATGCTATATAAGTATAAATTGTTGTTGTTGTTTGGTCCTGCACTGCAGGCTCTTCGATTCTTTTAGCTGTAACCTTGAGAGGCCTTCACCTAATGGCCTGTAGCTATTTCTGAATCTTGAGATTGATTTCTCCATAGATTTTCTGAGAATTTTATCAAAATTTAGCCCCGATCTGCATTTTGTACAAACCTTGAAACTATTATTGGATCGAGCTCAAGTTGCTACAGATCAGGGATATTTGTTTTGAGGCTCTACT
The DNA here is from genome assembly GCF_018977255.1 of Callorhinchus milii. Lineage (NCBI taxonomy): Eukaryota > Metazoa > Chordata > Chondrichthyes > Chimaeriformes > Callorhinchidae > Callorhinchus > Callorhinchus milii. The sequence goes on along the minus strand of NW_024704751.1, from coordinate 1,706,231 downwards.
TTCCCTTCTTGTCTTGGTCACGCGTAAAGGCTCAGTTGGTGGCATTCTCTCACCAGATTCGCAGGGCTATGGACTCGAGCCTCACAAAGGGACTGGTGTAATCTGGGCTGAAACTCCTGAGGGTTGGCTGCATTGCGGAGGTACCGTCCTTTGGTTGGGACATTAAACCGAGGTCCTGTCTGCCCGTTCAAGATCCCATGGAGCTTCTCGAAAAGAGAGGGGAGTTTCTCTCTCCCAGTGTCCTGGCCAACAGTCCCCCAAATAAGATTGATTGCTCACTCCATGGCCTGTTTGTGGGACAAACTCTGCTGTGTTGGCCCACAAAACACACAGTCAATTCACAGTAAATCCTGTGAAGCACTTTGGGCGACCTCCTGATGTGAAAAGCACTAGGATTATTATTATTATTATTATTATTTTATTATTATTATCATTATTATTATCATTATTATCATTATCATTATTATAAAAGCAGTCCCCTCACAACCAGTTCAGAAATAGATATTAAAAAATAGAGCGATTTTAAAGTGAACATTTTAAAAACTGCATCTTTCTTTTCTATCATCTCCCTACGCACTTTTTCTCCATTTAAGTTTCCATTTGATGTCCAGACCAAACACAGCAGTCAAACCCTGTATTGTTCTCTCCGCTTAATGGAGGAAAGTATGAAAATGGTTTATAATGAGAGCTAGGTGTCCACGTTCTTCAAGCCTGTCAACAAATGTTTCACGATGGTTGTGAACGGCGTATTTTTGGTTACCTTTGAGTCCCTCAATTTTCATCTGTGAATACTTCTTTGAGAAGAGTGAGAGGGGATGGCACATACTCGATATCCAGCAAACATTTCCCAATCTGAAGCCTGCTGATGGTTGGTCTACAAAATACATAGTCCCTGCGCCCCCAACCTTTGCAACTCCCTCCATCATTACACAAAGTTGGAACATTCTTTGATTCGGTTTTGGTTTGGAAGCCGCTTTTCTGCAGTTCGTACATAAATGGCTTCGGAATTCAAGAATTTTCCACAATTCTGAGTGATCTTCAATTATAATTGATTAATAATAATGATTTATTATTAATTAGCAATACTAATAATTTCGTCACTCAATCCACAACCGTTTGGGGGACGCTGCTGTATATTCTGTGAAGCACTTTAAGACATCTCAAAGGTGCGATAAGGCGCTATATCAAATGCGAGGATTATTATTATCTATTCTTTATCGTCTCCTCTCTATCTGTCGTTAAATCCTGACTAGAAACCTACCTCTTTGACCTCCCTCTCCCTTGCTCAGTGTCTAACCCCCTTCTCTATGAAGCGCTCTGAGACATTGTTCTATACGAAGACCACGATACATATGGAAGTTGTTACTGTTTAATAGACGCACTTACTCTGCAGAGCAGAATGGGCACAGATGATTATTGAATGTTTGAAGGTGGATCACACTGACTCGGTCCTGGTGTCCACACCGGGGTATTGCTTTACGGAAATTAATGAAAAAGTTCAGGGTCACATTAGCCTTAGGTTTAGTTTCATGAAATAGAATAAGAGAAGGATTTGCTTGTTAATGAGTTGGACACTGGATACAGTCGATGTGAGCAGGTGACTAACATCAATATGCTCAGTACTTTGCCTGGCAACAGGAATAAAAGTGGTCCTCGTTTCTGATCATTTTCGACCACCTTTTTCTCCCCCCGCCAATGCCACCCACCCTCCTCAGATCCCTTCCCCCTAACCATGCCCTCCCAGGTCAGGCTCCCTGTTAAGCACTTTGAGATGTCCTTCCGACATGAAAGATGCGTATAAATGATTATTTGTAAAACACTAGCTGTACCCGTTGTACGTACGCTTGCAACCAGTTTCATTTAATCGGCCTGCGCTCTTTTGTCTGCCATTTTTATTTGTCCTTGAAAGGCTTGATCTTTGCTTCTTAGGCATCTTTATCCCTTAAGATTAAGAAAATGCGCTATTGAACTCGTTAGCATCTCTCGTTCACATATTTGCACGCGTATCCTTTTGTGAGGACCCCTGTAGGAGGACTCCGTGTTGGGAGGACTCCTGGGTGGAGTCCATACATGTGTGATGAGCATGTTTAGGTCACGATAGAAAAGCCTTGAAAAAAATACGCCCATGGCACTACCCCTTGCCAGACCTTTCCGATAAGGTATAAATCATGTTTCTACGTCAATTGTTTAGACAGACGTTTTGTCTTTATTAGTATAGATGTACCTCTCCAGAGGGGTGTGTGACCTCTGTTTCTACCTGGTTGTAGAACACCATGAATACTTTTTGGGGGCTTAATTAAAGCATTTTTTAACATAGCTCATCAACGATAGGAGATTCCCCTGCCCCAGGTATGCCCATGATTCTCCCCCATGCAAGACTTTTCTTTCTGTAAGGCACAAATCACGTCTCTATGTCAACTGGTTGTTGTGTTCTTGGCGGACACACACACACACACACACACACACACACACACACACAGACACGCCTGTATTATTAGTACAGATATATTTTTTAAAAACCGCTCTGGGACAGTGCGAAGGGCCCTTTTTGAATGCAATACAAAATTACATTTATTTAGCGCCTTTCACGTCGAGAGGATGTACCAAGCCCCAGAAACGCAAGTTGTTGTTGTTGTTATTGTTTTTTTTTCTTCTTCTTTTGCTGCCGTCTTTTTTTTTCTTTTCTTCCCCCCCGTTCCCACTGAAGGTGAGGACTCGATGGCGTGAGTGTAGACAGTGGAAGCCAACACAATGTTTGACTGTAGAGAACTGAGGTCATGGTGCTCTCATCTGATACCAACGTACTTACCGACAGGATATCACTGGTTAGTATTCAGGAGCAGGAATCCTGGCTGATTTATAACAACGATAATAATAATAATCCTTGCATTTGATATAGCGCCTTATCACGTCTTCGAAGACGTTTCAAAACGCTTCACAGAACAGATTGTAAAGTGAATTACTGTGCATTTTGTGGACAAAACGCGGCAGCCAATTGCACACAGCAATAATGTTCCACAAACAGTAGTGGCTTGAGCTACTATTTTTTTCTGAGTGGGGAAACTGATCTGTTGATTCAACTAGACTGGGCATTTGGGGGTTAATCTACCATCCACTGTCAGCGGGTGCATCTCCTGGGCGGGTTAGAAATACTAAGCAGTAAGCAGCGGCAAAGCTTAACATTGACCCGCGAGCAAAATCCAGTTTCTCACTTGGCAATGGACTGGTCGGCCTTTAAGGCAGATTTAAAAATGAGAAGTGACAGGTCGGTTATAAGGAGATCAAATTAAGTAGAAAGAGAAAGAGACATCTGAAAGATAATTATCATTCACGTTTGAAGAGACTAAGGGATTATAACAGTAAATCGAAGGGTAACACAACGCGCCATTCCCTCTCTCTCCTTCTCGGATGGCATTGACACCTCCTTGGCTGGGTGACTGTTTCTGACTCGGGGGCAGACCTGTGGGGCGTTGTGTGCTGAACCCAGGGTTTTTCTTTCAGACACTGTCTTTCTGAGGAAACGTGTGTCTGGGCACAGAAGGGAGTAGTTAGAGCTGATCTTGTTTTCACCTGAGGAAAGAAGATCGGCGGAAGGTGGTGGGGGGGGGAGATTGATCCAGGTCTTTATAATACTCACAGCAGCAGATGCTGCAAGTTAAGCAGGTTGACGTGCGTTACGAGCGAGAGGACTTGAGTTGCGAATTAACGAGCCTTTGACGAGACGAGGTGAGGAGCTTGTATTCCAAACCGAAACCGTGGACGCAGTAATCAGACTCGCACTGGAAGCAGCCGAAGAAGACGTCAACTCAGCCTCCGCCAACAGATACTCTGGTTGGGAAGGGGCCTGAAGGTTTCCTTCCTCCAGTGCTCGGGTGTGCTCACTGGCCTGCAAGGAGTGAGCGATTCCCTCGGTGAGAGCAGTGGTGGGTTGTTGGTTCTCCAAAAAAAAAATTGATCACTCACTCCATGGCTTCTTTGGGGGACGTTGATGTGCGCAACTGGCTGCCGCGTTTCGCCCACAAAATAAACAGTTCACTACACTTTACAGTTTATCCCATGAAACGCTTTGAGATGTCTCAACGTGATAAGGCGCTACATCAAATGCAACAACAAATTACATTTACACAGCGCTTTTCACCGCGGGAGGACATCCCAAAGCACTGGACAGTTAGCGATTTGGACCCGAGTTGGGATCAGAAGGAGTGGGTGGGGAGGAGGGTGACCTCCGAATGCAAGGATTATTAATAATGCAATAATCCAAATGCAAGTTTTATTATTATTAATATTATTTGCTTCTCAGCATTCCAGCCAAGTGTGATTCGCTCCCTTGACACAATGAGATTTATTATCTATTATTGTAATAATAACCTTTGCATTTGATACAGCAAGTTACCAAATTGTCCCAGATAAATATCATTTTACTCACCTCCTGTTTGTTTGTTGAGGACTTTGCTGTGCCCAAACTGGGCGCTCGCCTACAAAATGCGCAGTCACTACGCTTCACAGTAAATCCTGTGACGTCCTCCCAACCTGAAAGGCGCTCTCTCAAATGTAAGGAATTTTATTATTATTCTTATTACTTTGAAATGAAACAGGAAAGAATGGCATGAGAATAGTTGGGTGTGCTGCGAGATCAGTTGAACAAGATACAGTAGTAGTATCTTGTGGAGAGGTTGCCTGCTAAGCCCGAGGCACTGAAGGATTATATGAGATCTGTGTTATTTCCCAATAATATCCTCTCTTCCTGTCCCATAGCATCGAACCACACTCCAAGTACTCTGTTACTTAATATAACTCAATGAACCACGCTTGTTCTCATGCCAAGGTATTCATGAGGTGAATGGAAGGCCAATTCACTGCTCGCCCAGAGGGGGAATGACTTTTAGATGTGTTTGGATGTTGAAAGCCGAATGTCTAGGTGAGTAAATGGTTAAGTGACTGAGTCAAGGAGGTCACTTCCCGGTCTGTGCTGCATTAGCTGATCTCTGTTGGGGTGTTGGTGGAGACGCGACAATTGGCCTCAGTGTTCATAGACCACAGAGGAGGAGATCTCTCTCTCACTCTCTCTCATTCTTGATCATTAACCTGTGACTGACCGATTCTGGAAAATGTGATTATTGTGTGAGAATACTATCAGGATCAAATGTGCACACCCACCCACCCACACACCCACCCACACACACACACCGACTCACGCACACACCCACACACACAACCACATAAACGCGCACCCAACACACACACCCACATACACACACACCGACTCATGCACACATCAACAACAAAATAACATTTATAGAGCGCTTTTCACGTGAGGAGGACATCCCAAGGCGCTGGACAGTCAGGGCTCAGGACCCGAGTATGGGGGAGAGGTGGGGTAGGGGTGAGGGCAGGCAGAGAGGTGGGAGGGCGACTGAAGGTACGATCTAAGAGGAGGGTCTTGAGACTGGCCTTGAAGGAGGTCGGGTGAAGATGGGAGTGATGGGATCACGGAGCTACACACACACACACCTATACCCACGCACACACACACACACACACACACACACACTGGGGTCACCCATAAAAAATGGCCACTTTGGTACGAAAAAGGTTTGTGGAACAATTCCAGCAACAACAACAATAGCGACTGTATTTCTATAGCGCCCCTCATGCAGGAAGAGCGCTCGACAGTGGCGGAGTGCGACGCTGAGCCGGGGGGAGAGGGGGATGTGACTGTAGGCGCGGTCGAAGGGGAAGGTCTTCAGGCACGACCTGAAGATGGGGAAGGTTGGGGCAAGGTGGAGGGATAGAGGGAGAGTGTTCCAGAGTTTCGGAGTGTAGTGGCTGAAAGCGCGGCCACCGATAGTGGAACGGAGGTCACGACAAATTACATTTGTATAGCGCCTTTCACGTCGGGAAGTCCTAAGGTGTCGATAAGAATCCGCAGCTTCACAAGAGGAATGTGAGCATTTTGAAAACAAAGCTCTGTGTCAAATGGAGGTTTCTTTAAAAAAAATTGACGTGCTGCGGAAGGGCAGGTGGGAAAACCTGACCATAGACTCCACCAGACAGACAGACACAAGGGGAGCTCAAGCGTGAATCACTCTGAATTTCTCTTCCTAGTTTCCTCTGTGTTGGTGCCTCTCCCACACTGACTCAGGTGAGATCAGGTAACACTGGATAAGATAGTTTAATAAAACACTAGACATTTCCAACTGATGTTGATTAACAGCTCTGTTTGTTAACTGATGCTGTCTCTTGTGACAACACTGAGCTAAGAGTTTTTTTAATTCATTTCAGTGGATGAATTCGATCAGACAGAGCCTCCTCCCTCCACCCCAAGGTGGAGAAGGCCAGGTTCCTAATATATCCAATTTGATCAATCATCACTTATCTTATGAAAAATTTGGTCAAAACACCAAATATCAACTATTTTTCTCTCGGTGATTTCCCTGTGCAAAGAATTATCTGTTTGGCTACCAGCGGTTGGGCCTTCAGCCTCTCTGCCCATCCCACATTCCCATCACCTCGCTCCCTCCCTGGCCTCCTTCAAGGCTCATCTCAAGACCCCACCGCCCCACTCTTTGACCGTGCCTTCGTGACACCCTCCTCTCCACCCTCCACCCCAACCCCCGGCTCGGGTCCAAATCCCTGACTGTCCAGCGCCTCGGGACGTCCTCCCGACGTGAAAGGCATTTTTTATTGTCCTGTAGGATTCCATTCATGCATTCGAGGCTGAGTGCGTTTTCTTGACAAATTCGCCAGTGTCGTCGTTGGTTGGGTAGGAGCGGCTGTCACCGTGGCGGTAGCCTGCGTCCGGTCCATCCTGCCGCATCAGTTTAATTTTACAGCGTCTCATTCTGTGCGTTTCAAGGCACGGAACGAGTAGGGGAGGAACTGCCTGTCCAGAGCTGAGGATAACGCTGTGTCAGCCGGCGGGTTCTGCTCGCTCTCGAGCCACGTTACATCAAGCTTTGACTCGTCTTTATTTGCTTGGCTTTACGCCCTTATCATAAACAGGCCATGTAATCACCGAGAGGTGTTTACACAGAGCATGTGATCACTGCGAAGTGTTTACAGATATAATATGAGCATAAGGGCATCACTGCAGTTAGCACAAATACAAGACCATTCTTTCCACGGGTGCGCGCGTGTAGTGTTTGTGGTGTGTGTGTGGTGTTTGTGGTGTGTGTGGTGTTTGTGTGTGTGTGGTGTTTGTGGTGTGTGTGTTTGCGGTGTGTGTGTGTGGTGTTTGTGTGTGCGTGTGTTTGTGGTGTGTGTGTGTGTAGTGTGTGTGTGGTGTTTGTGTGTGTGTGGTGTTTGTGGTGTGTGTGTGTGTTTGCGGTGTGTGTGTGTGTGGTGTTTGCGGTGTGTGTGTGGTGTGTGTGTATGTGCGTGTGTGTTTGTGGTGTGTGTGTATGTGTGTGTGGTGTGTGTGTGGTGTTTCAGTGTGTGTGTGTGTAGTGTTTGTGTGTGTGTGTGGTGTTTGTGGTGTGTGTGTGTGTGTGGTGTTTGTGGTGTGTGTGGTGTGTGTGTGTGTGGTGTTTCAGTGTGTGTGTGTAGTGTATGTGTGTGTGTGTGGTGTTTGTGTGTGTTTGCGATGTGTGTGTGTGTGAGACAGGCTGCTTGACAACAGTAACAATTTGTATTTAGGTCACTACCCTTCACGTGGGAGTGCTTTAACTGATGGTATCTCACAGCTTGAATCTGGTCTCACCCAAAACCCACACAGACACACAGACACACACACACACGCACACGGAACCTAACTTCCAGTGTGTGGATTCTGGCCAATTGTCCTAACCTTTGCCCCGACTGAGATCAGCCAACTCAGCGTGGATCTGTTTACACGCTCGCTGCTCTCCAGGCCACAACAGCACACAAGGACAACGGCTTCAGGCTTCAGGCCACCGAGGGAGAGATGTGTCCACTTCCAATCTGAGCTTCCAGAACTCAGACTGGACTCCAGCGGTAGGAACATAGGAACAGGAGGAGGTCATTCAGCCCATTGTGCCTGGTGCCATTCTATAAGATCGAGGCTCATGCTCCCTTTCGCCCACAAAGTATACAGTCAATTCACTTTACGGTATATTCTGTGAAGCGCTTTGAGACAACAACAACAACAACAACAAGATTCCATTTATAAAGCGCCTTTCACGTCAGGAGGACGTCCCAAGGCGCTGCACAGTTGGGTCATGACCCGAGGAGGGGGGAAATGGTCAGGGTGAGGGGAGGGAAGGGAGGGAGCGAGGAGGGGGGAAATGGTCAGGGTGAGGGGAGGGAAGGGAGGGAGCGAGGAGGGGGAAGAGAGTCGAGAGGGGAGCTGAAGGCACGGTCAAAGAGACGTCTTGAAGACGTGATAAGGCCTGATATTGAGTGCAAGGATTATTATTAGTATTATTATTATATTAGTAGGACTTCTGTATAGAGCGTGGCACTGACGGGCCGAATGAGTTCCCTCTTCGCTCTCCAGATGTGGTGTGTTTGAGCAAAACAACAACCACAACATGTGTAAAGCATGTGGAGTCCTGTAGCTCAGTGGTTAGAGCACTCGCTTTGCAAGCGAGAGACCTGAGTTCAGTTCCAGGCAGAGGGTGAAACCTTGGGCAAGTTTCCTTACTCCACACAGAGCCTAATAATAATCCCTCCAAAACAAAACAATAATAAATTGGTCATTTTCAATCTACGACTGTTTGTGGGACATTGCTGTGTGCAATTGGCTGCCGCGTTCGCCCACAAATATACAGTCAATTCACTTATCAGTGTGTTCTGTGAAGCGCTTTGGGACGTCCTCAAGACGTGAAAAGCGCTATATCAAATGCAAGGATCATTATTATTATTAAAGCGCCTTTCACATCGGGAGGACGTCCCAAGGCGCAGGACAGTCGGAGATCAAAACGCGGTTTCTAGGTTACCAGCGACGACTGTAAATATCAAACATGTTCCGCCTGCTCTTTGTGGGCAGTGGCTAAAATGCTGTCAGTCTGTTTGTTTTCATTAAATGTCACCTAACCTGTTCGTGACGGTGTTTGCTTTACGGCCGGAGCTGCTGTTCACATCACTGGGCTGGTTTTAACTGCAGTGATGCATTGATTTTTTTATTGTTTTGATAAATATTGTTTTATGTTACATTGTTCTGGGCTTTTTTGCGCTCATGCGTTCACGGCCTTGCACCTCCTTGCCTCTGTGACCTGCTAACTCCATAGCAACCTGTCCGCTCCCTCCCTTCAGCAGACTCCGGTCTGCTCCATATCTCCCCCGCCTGTCCCACCCCTCCATCAGAAGTCAGGCCTTCAGCTTCTCTGCCCTCCACCCTTTGGAACTCCATCCCTCAGTCCCTTCGCCTCGATCCGTCCTTTGTCTCCTTCAAGGCACGTCTCGAGAGGGCAGTCCAACTGAGCCAGGCAACGAGGAGTTGATCTGTTGTTGCCAGGGCAGCAATAGATGAACCCCTAATTGCCTGGCTCAGTTGGTAGCACTCTTGAGTCAGAAGGTTGTGGGTTCAAGCCCCACATTGGACTCTGAGATCCTGGTTTAGAGGAGGGTGGTCTGTCCTACTGGCAGCTTAGCGGGGCAGTGTCCAGCGCCTTGAGATGTCCTCTCGACATGAAAAAGGTGCTGCGTAAATGTTTTTATGTTTCTGGAAGGGAAACACAAAAATTTTGCTTATGCAGCCAGCGAACACTTCTCAAATAGGGCATCTAGTCCTCGGCAGCCGAAAGGTAGACCACCCCAAGTCTGACTCACCAGGGCAGTGCCTGAGGAGTATTGCATTGTCAGAGGGAGTTTCTCTTGGTTTCCTGGTCAGCAAGCATCCAGATAAAATTCACTTCACGGCTGTTGGCGGGACCTTGTGTGCAAATTGGCTGCACTGTTCGCCTCCAGAACACACAGTCGTTATCGATTATAGTAAATTCTGCGACGCAGTTTGAGACGTCCCGCCAACGTGATAAGATGCTGTGTGAAATATATTATTTCAATCGTCCTAAAGTCACCCCTAGGTTCGGGAGGGGAAAGAACTGCAGTAGTAAGAGCTCCCAATCACTGCCAATGATGCTGATGGAAGGTGAGTGTGTGTGTGTAGATTAAGCACTCCGAGACACTGTGTGAAGGGCGCGCTATAAATGCAAGTTGTTGTTTTCGATTGGGTGAGGATTTGATTGATTGGGTGAGAACAAGATCAATGTTTAGGTTGAACACTCACTGTCTCGCATCATATGTGATTAATGTCTGCTTGGGAGGATGGTGGTGGGTTTCATGGAATATTATTATTATTTTATTATTATTATATCTAACTGAACTCCAGCACCAGTCAGTGCTTTTAGGAGAAGTGGGGAGGAAAAAGACTTCTGTTGACAATGATTCGAATGAGGAGCACATGTCAGCAGAACATAAATGATTTACATTTAAATGATTATCCTCTAACTGGAATACAAACCGAATGTACAATAGGGTTGGATAAAGTGCCCAGTTTATCTGTTTGTTTTTTGCCTTTGCAGTATCTCAGCCCTTGAGTGGCCATTGAAAATAAGTGTCCTCCCCCCTCCTCCCACTCCTCCCCTCTCCTCTCCTGAAGACCCTGACTGGTGCCAAACTGGTCACATTAACCAAATGGACATTCTTCACACGTGAGCCTCAGTGAGTGATAGCAGCTCCAGGGGTGGCAGTATCAGAGCTGCTGCCTGTCTCCTTGTCTGCCATCCATGTCTAACAATAATAATAATAATAACAGTTATCCTTCCATTTGATACAGCACCCATAATCAGTGTCCCACAAACAGCTGTGGATTGAATGACCAATTTCTTTTTAAAGGGATTGTTCCTCCCGGAAAAATGATCCGCCATTTGACTAACACCTGGGTTCCTATTTACTGCGAGGTAAACAGAGGCGTGTGGAGTAAGGAAACTTGCCCAGCGTTTCACCCCTCGGGAATCGTACCCACGTCCTCTCACTTGCGAGGCGAATGCTCCAACCACTGAGCTACACTAATCACTCTGATTTGGTGGTGGGGGGTGGAGGGGTTGGTGGGGGGAGGGGTGTTGTTGGACAAGGCACCTGGAGAAACTCCCTTCTCTTTTCCAATTGCGCCATGGGATCATTTAACGTTGACCTGAACACGCACAGAGGGAACCTGACTGTTTATCGTCTGATTGAAAGAATTGATGATGAATGTACTGTATATTTTCTCTCTCTCTCTCTCTCTCTGAGTAAGATCTTGTAAGTAAGAGTATCTTTGATGGGAAGACAGACAGTGAGCCAGAGATTATAGCTTAGCATCTCCAGCCTGTCACGTACAGCACTGTTCACACGGTGTCTCTTTTTACGCGATTAGTTTGCCCTTAGTGGAAGCAACTGATGATGTACAAGTGCGGGGCTTTCCGGCTTCCGGATCCGGCAAGTCTCGACCTGGGAGTTGGATCATCCGTTCGGTTTGCACCGGAGCAAGTACTGCGAGACAGAAGCCGGAGCTCCAGAGGCAAACAGACCGGCGCTCGTGGAGTCCTGTAGCTCAGTGGTTAGAGCACTTGTCTCAGAAGCGAGAGACCTGGGTTCGATTCCCAGAAGGGCGATACCTTGGGCAAGTTTCCTTACTCCACACGCCTGATAATAATCCCTCAAGGAAAATAATAATAGTTTGGTCACTCAATCCACAACTGTTTGTGGGACGCTGCTGTGCGCAATTGGCTGCCGCGTTTCGCCCACAAAATATACAGTCAATTCACTTACCGTATATTCTGTGAAGGGCTTTGAGACGTCTCGAAGACGTGATAAGGCGGTGTATCAAAGGCAAAGAATATCATAACACCTAATTACATTTACACAGCACCTTTCACGTTGGGAGGAGGTCCCAAAGCGCCAGACAGTCAGGGATTTGGACCCGAGTTGGGGATCGGGATCAGGAGAGGTGAAGGGTAAGGAGGGTGGGAGTAGGAAGGTGACCGAAGGCGCGGTCGAAGAGGAAGGTCTTGAGATGGACCGTGAAGGAGGGGAGGGAGGGGGGGCGAAGCGGGGGAGGGTGTGAGATGGAGTTCCAAAGGGCGGGAGGGGAGGGCAGAGAGACCCAGGGGCTTTGGTTTTATTTTGCTTTGCTGGAAGACGACACTTGAGGCCCAAGAAAACGTCAGGAAAATAATGTCAGGAAAATAATTTGGGAACTGTCGGTTCTCATTTCGTTTCTCGCTCTGAAAAGACCGCACAATTGTTGCAGGAGATGAGAACCAGAGTGCAGGTTGTCATGGGAACGGGATCTCTTTAAACCCCCATCTGTGCAGGTAACCAAGACAACGCCACGCGTCAGTGTTGATGATCATCTCTACGCCCGGGGGGGGGAGAGCTGGGGAGGGGGGGGGGTGGTGAGGTGGGGGGGAAGGAGTGGGGGAGATGTTTATGAACATGAAATTTCTGCTCGCAAGTGATTAAAAACCCAAACAGGTTTATTTATATCCACTTGAGACCTGATATATCTGGTCTGCTGAGAATAATAATAATAATAATAATAAATAAATAAATACTAATCCTCGCATTTGATACAGCGCCTGATCACGTCTTCGAGACGTCTCAAAGCGCTTCGCAGAATATCCTGCAAAGTCAATTGACTGTATATTTTGTGGGCGAAACGCGGCAGCCAATCGCGCACAGCAGCGTCCCCACAGACGGTCGTGGATTGAAGTGACCAAATTATTGTTGTTTTTTTTCTTGAGGGATTATTATCAGGCGGGTGTGTGGAGTAAGGAAACTTGCCCAAGGTTTCTCCCTGGTGGGAATCGAACCCGGGTCTCTCGCTTGCGAGGCGAGTGCTCTAACTACTGAGCTACAGGTCTCCTGGTAATATTAGTAATAATAATAATCCTTGCATTTGATATAGAACCTCATCACGTCGTTCAGACATCTCAAAGCACTTTACAGAATATGCTATAAAGTGTAGTGACTGTATTTTCCCAGCAAAATGTGGCAGCCAGTTGTGCGTGGCACGTCCCACAAACAGCCAGGACCAATTGTATTTGGGGATCGTTGGTCAGGACACAAGGAAAAACTCCCTTCTCTTTTCAAATAGCGCCCGGGATCTTTATCGTCCACCTGAACAGGCAGACGGGACCTCGGTTTAATGCCTCATCTGAAGGACGGCACCTCCGACAACGCAACACCCCTCAGCGCTGCATTGGAGTGTCAGCTTAGACTGTGTGATTCCAAGTCCCGATGTGGGTCTTGAACCCACAACCTTTTGACTCAGAGGCGAGAGAGTGCTACCCACTGCGCCAGTCAGGCAGACGCACTTTAGTAACCAGTGGGAAAGAACACCTGAGTGTCTGAAATAATGCGCTGACTCCTCTGGTCACGACGAGCACAGAAATCACCAAAAGAAAAAAATGATAAAATGTAATTAAAATGCATTATGTCCTGCAGTAATCCATTGTCCCTGGTATCTCCAATCTCCCTCAGGAAATACCGCATTGATTTAATCATTACTTCAATCCTGAAGCTAATTAAATGAACAGGGGTCATAAACTCACTATAGAGTAAAGAGTAACTAATTAATCTGACTCCACTCCCAGCTTGGTACGCCTTGCGTCTCCCAGCTCACTCCCAGACTGACCCCTAGCACAATAATAATAATAAAAATAATCCTTGAATTTCATACAGCGCCTTATATTGTAAAGTGGATTGACTGTGTATGTTGTGTGCAAATCACGGCAGCCAATTGTGCACAGCAGGGTCCCGCAAACAGTACGTGGTTTGAATGACCAAATTATTATTATTATTTTTTCGAGGGATTATTACCCTCGGAAAGCGATACGCCAATCGACTAACAGCCGGGTTCCTACTTACTGCACGGTAAACAGCAGTGTTTACTCATTTCCAAACTCACTCCCAGACTAACCCTTTTGAGGATGAATTTGGCCCCGCAAATATGAGCTTAAATTTACCACGAAGCAAATCTGCTTCCACAATGATATAATTCCCTCTAACATACAATCGATCCATTTGTTATAGTGTACACAGGGGTTGTTGCACACTAACGTGCACATGATTTGCTCCCTCGTAAAACAGAGCCTGCCATTGCCTACATCGGCATTATATCTCACACTCAGTGGCGTACAATCTGGCCTGTGTTTTGCCTACACTGCGGCAGTCAGTATAAGGGGTGGGAGGGTCTGAAGTCAGGAATATTCAGCAGCTGTGACCATTCACAGAGCTGCTTCACAGTGAAATCCTGTTCCTAAGAATAACAAGGCGAGAACCTTCAAGTGTAGGTACACTATAATGATGCTTTTCATTAACAGCGTGCGCTTCGCAGTTTATTCCATAAACAAGAGAAGTGTTTGTGTGAAGGAAAACAGACCTCCGTTCCCCTCCTGGTATTTTGTGTTTTGATAAGAATGTGATCTCTCGCAACTTAAATCTCAAACACAAATAAAGATCTGTTGACCTAAGGGTTGATTTACTGATTTGAGCTGCACTCTTTATTTTTCCAATCCTTTTATGGGCCATCGCAATGATATATTATATATACAGTATATACAAAAACAGTCACCAGTAGGTTTGAATCGTGATTTACTCTAAACTGAATGGAGCGCTGCTGTCTGATTGTGACTTGTTTTTCATTCTTAACGCATGGGATTGCTAAATAATAATAATAATAATCCTTGCACTTGATACAGCGCCTTCTCACCTCTTCACCGGTCTCCCCAACTCCACCAAGCACAGGATCCAGCTGATCCAAAATTCTGCTGCCCGCATTAAACTCCGCACCCCCATCACACCAGTCCTCGCCGGGCTCCACTGGCTCTCCGTCACCAAGCGGATCAATTTCAAGATCCTCACATTCGCTTTCAAATCCCTTCAAGCCCTGGCACCTCCCCACCTCCCCGACCCGCTTACCCCGCAACCCACAACCCGCTGCCTCTGCTCGCCTGGCTCCGGCCTCCTGCATGTCCCTCGTACCCTCCGTTCCACCCTGGGCGGCCGCGCTTTCAGCCACTACGCCCCGAGACTCCGGAGCACTCTCCCCTCCATCCCTCCGCCTCGTCCCCTTCCTTCCCCATCTTCAGAGCGCGCCTGCAGACCTGCCTCTTCGGCCGTGCCCACGGTCACCTCCCCCCCCGGCTTGGTGTCGTGCTCCGCCACCGTCAAGCGCCCTGGGGCGCTGCCCTGTGTGAGGGGGCGCTGTGTAAATGCAAGTTGTTGTTGTGTGTTGTGCTCAGGCCCAGGTGTGGAGCTGCCCTGGTTGACAGACCACCTGATTCCCTTTGTGCGCATGAATTTCCCAGCCCCCTCTCACCATCTTAATTCTTCCCGTCTGTTTCTATGCCAACAAATCCCTTTCTGAGCAGGCTTTTACGTTGATCACATTTGCTCGAGAATTCAGCATTCTTCACCAGCACGTGCCGATTCGCTGTGAAGCACGTTTGTGCCCTGAGAGCTTCTTAAAATGTTTCCTTTTCTTCCCTCCCGCCTGTCAGTTATAACCACTGAATCCCGAAGCTTTGGAACTCTCTCCCACAGTCCCTCTGCCTTACCCCCTTTTTTCCCTCTTTAAGATCACGACTGAAGACTTTCCTCTTTCGCAACGACGACGACAACAACTTGCATTTGTATAGCGCCGAGGGCGGGGGGGAGGGGGAAGGTGACCGTAGGTGGCGGTCGAAGAGGCGGGTCTTTAAGCGCGACCTGAAAATGGGGAGAGAGGCGGGGAGGCGAGGCGAAGGGATTGAGGGAGAGAGTTCCACAGCTTCGGGGCCTGGTGGCCGAAAGCGTGGCCTATGATGGTGGGGCGGAGGGTCCAAGGAGGCTGGAGCCAGTGGGTTGTGGTGTAGGGAGAGAACCGGTTGGAGCGATCAGGATGGGGGGGTTGGGGGGTGCCAGGGCGTGAAGGGATTTAAATACAAGAAACCGATCCGTTCTGTGACAGGGAGCCAAAGGGGTTTGACAAGGGCTGAGGTAACGGAGGTTAGTGCGGGTGAGAATGCAACCGGCGGAGTTTTGAATTGGCTGAATTTTGTGAATAGTGGAGCTGGGGAGACCAGCGAGGAGGGCATTCGAGTAGATTGACCTCCTCCCTCCCCCCGGCTCAGCCTCGTGCTCCGCCACTGTTAAGCGCTCTGAGATGCCACTCCGCTTGAAGGGCGCTTTGTGAATGCAAGTTGTTGCTGTTGACTGTCCCGAGGTTTGAATCAACACCTTGTCCTCATCTATTCTGTGCCTTAAAATTGAAGGCTGCTGAGAATAGCGGAAAACCTTAACCTGGAAATAATTTGTGTTGGGCGGACACTTGTTAGGAACTGCTGTGAAGTGTAGTGACTGTATGCTGGTACGTCTCACAGGCATTCATTGCCTTGAGCAACTGAACCCAACTGATAATTGGCTACAAACACACGGACCAAAGAGAATACCAACGTTTCTGGAAACAGCATCAGTCAATTCCACCTGTTCTACATTCAGTTGTGAAAGTAAGACTTATGTGTGAGGCACATGCGGCTAATTAGACAGTCATTAGAAATCATTAGCTGAGTTGGCAGGACATGTGAAATATCTTTTTACAGTTGGTTCAGAGTGTGGGTGACCTGAAGTTAAAACAGACAGGTAAGGAGCTGGACAAAGAAACCGACAGACAGACAGACACACACACACACACACACACTACACAGGGAGCAGAGAGAGTGACACACACACACACAAATACACAAACAAACAGAGAGCAGGAGAGAGAAAAAGAGAAACTGTTTTTCCACACAATTGCTGAGATTTATTTATTACCAATGACCCGCGACACACACACACACACACAGACATTTAAATGGGCAATTAAATGGCAAATGCATTTCAATGTAGGAAAGTGTGAGGTGGTAGGTTTTGGTAGAAGGAGTAAGGAAGTCACATACATCCTGGAAAATAAAAACCTAAATGGAGTAGAGGAGCAAAGGGACCGAGGGTTAAGAGGAGGGTAAGGGGTGACCTGATAGAGGTCTTTAAAATGATGAAAGGTTTTGATAGGGTAGACATAGGGAAGACGTTTCCACTTGTGGGGGAGACCAAAACCAGGGGCCATCAATATAAAATAGTCACAAATAGATCAAATAGGGAAGTTAGAAAAAATTTCTTCCCACCGAGAGTAGTGGGAATGTGGAAGTTGCTACCACAAGGAGTTGTTGGGGCAAATAACATAGATGTATTTATGGGAAAGCTCGATAGGTACGTGAGGGAGAAAGGAATAGAAGGCTATGCTTGAAGGCTTAGTTGAGGAAGGGCAGGAGGAGGCTCATGTGGAGCATAAACACCGGCGTAGACCAGTTGGGCCGAATGGCCTGTTTCTGTGCTGTATATTCTAATGTATTCTAATGACATATACACACACACACACAGCAGGAAAGAGAAGAGTAAAAAGACAGACTGAGATGAGGGAGAGAACTGACTGAGAGAAGGGTATTACAGAAATTAGGTGGGAGAGTGAAAGAAACGTAAAGGAAGGGAGAGATGAGGAGGAGAAGGAATTATTGTCATGAGGGCACATGCGATTTTTTTTCACTGCTGGGGATGTGCCTCGTGACATTAATTGAATGAAAAGTGTCCGACATAATGAGAAGCATTCAGTGACAGGAACCTATTGAAAGAGCTGCTTGCCGCACTGTAAATCACTCGGGAGGTTACGGAGGGGCATGTTGTGTCTGGAGAGTCAGCAAAGCAGATTCAATTAGAGCATTGCCTTGTCCTGAATCACATAGAGCTGTGGCATGTGGAGTCCTGAAGCTCAGTGGTTACAGCACTCGCCTCGCAAGCGAGAGGACCCAGGTTAGATTCCCGGGCAGGGCGAAACCTTAGGCAAGTTTCCTTACTCCACGGGGCTCTGTTTGCCAAGCGGTAAGTAGGAACCTGATTGTTAGTTGATTGGCGCATTCGCTTTCCCGAGATAATAATTGCTCACCTCAGATACATCTGCTCCACTTCCTACTGCCCGTGTCCCAAACAAACAGGGAATTTTCCCTGTTCCCGAGGGATTTCTGCCCCCTCCCATCACTTACTAAGAGGCTGGTATGTTTTAAGATATTTGTCCATCGGTCCTGTTGCTGATAAGCTGCTTTGTCCCTTTACATAAGTGGCTCCCAAGTTTTTTTTAAAAAAAAGCCTCAGCAACTTGTAAATAATAATAATAATAATAATCCATGCATTTGATATTGCGCCTTATCATGTCGTTGAGACGTCTCAAATTGCTTTACGGAATATATTTTAAAGTGAATTCACTATATATTTGTGTGCCTGCGTGTGTGTTTTGTGGGCGAAATGTGGAAGCTAATTTGTCCATTGACATTTTCCACATCGGCGGTGGAGCGAGTGACCAATTTTACCTCCGGGTGAATGTTGGGCAAGGCAGCGGAAGAAACTCCCTTCCCTTTTCGAATAGCGCCATGAGATCTCTAATGTCCACCTGGACAGGCAGACGGGACCTTGGCTTAGCATCTCATCTGAAGGACGACATCGCAGCACACCCCAGCACTGCACCGGAATGTCAGCCTCGGCCCGCGTGAGTTCCGAATCCCGAATCAGGGCTTGCACCCACAACCTTCTGACTCGGAGCTGAGAGAGCGCTACCAACTGAGCCAGGCTGACAAATAAACATGTATGACACAAACAAATAAATGCATTGACATTTCCCTGTTTCCGGAAAGGAATTTGGCATTCTCTGTCTCTCTCAACTCTCTCTCTCTCTCTCTCTCTCCCTGGAGGGACACACCCAGTACTTACCTAATTCCAGAGAGTGTATGTAACGCAATATAAAATAGGTCATTGGCGCCTCCTTGTGGCCAATGTCTGCTTTGCATTGTCATTGGAGAGACAGAGTGGTTGGTTCCTCTGCTGATAGCGCTGTGACTGGTGAAAATGGCTGCACTGATATCCTAATGACTCAGTTGGCAAAGCCATAGCATAGTTAGCCGCGCAAATTTGCTCCCAGGTTTGTGCTGAGTGAACTGTTATTCCCCGGAGAAGTTGTCAGAGTGCGATAATTCACCTCCTAGTCCCTGGGCTAGAGGTTGCGATGAGTGGAGGGGAGGGGAGGGGGTGGGGGGTTGTTGGGAGGGAAGAGGAAGAGCCAGCGAGGGTTCTGGCTCCTCATCACTATCCGTGTACAAGGGTTTCGGGAAAGGGCAGATCATTGGGATTATGCTCATTAGCTCCATTGGAGCTGGCAACATCATGGGCAAAGTGCTCCCATTCTGCACTGTAATTCCTGGCGTTCTGAAGTGTGTGACTAAATAATAATAATAATAATATAAATTCTTATATTTGATGAGACATCTCAAAGCGCTTCACAGAATATACTGTAAAGTGAATTGACTGTATATTTTGCAGGTGAAACGCAGCAGCCAATTGCGCACAGCAGCGTCCCACAAGCAGTCGTGGATTGAGTGACCATGTTATTATTATTATTATTACTTAAAATTAATTTTTGTTTTGGATGTCAGGATGGGTCTCAGCTGTGAAGAATGACTCGCATGTAAAGCAGCTGACACTCGCCGTCTTAAGATGTAGAAT
Source organism: Callorhinchus milii (assembly GCF_018977255.1). Lineage (NCBI taxonomy): Eukaryota > Metazoa > Chordata > Chondrichthyes > Chimaeriformes > Callorhinchidae > Callorhinchus > Callorhinchus milii. The sequence continues at coordinate 1,686,722 of NW_024704751.1, read as the reverse complement.
GGTCACTTGAGCAACTTACCACAACCCTCACGGCCACAAAGCACCCAGGCACCAGGTCATTGGCAGGAAGGAACGAGAACAACAACTTGCCTTTACATAGCGCCCCTCACACAGGGTAGCGTTCCAGGGCAGAGTGCCCAGAGGAAGATTAAAGTACAGAGTGCCCACAAAGTCCTGTTACCCTTATGCGGTTTTCTTTTAACACAGTGCACTCACCCAACAACTGAAACATGTGGAAGAACGAGGCTAATGGTATTTAGAAGTACTTACATAATTGCGTTCAGTACAAGTGTTTAACTGTATTTAGTCGTCTAGAGGATTGGTGTGTGTGTGTGAGTGACCGCTATCTCATCTCGTGGTTTTGTAACACAGAGGGTAAGAGGACTTTGTGGATTAAAGTATTAAAGGAAGAAAGAAAAATAAAAGCTCCATCTCTTGTTTTGTAACCAACTTATAAACTGGAACCTCTCAACCCAGGAAACAGCAGTGAGTTTTGTAATAGGTTGTTAACCAGCTGAACAGGAGTCTATAGACTTGTTTAAGACAGTGTATAATTGGACAGTAAAAGACCTCGGTTTTTAATGGGAAAAACAGCAGGTTTTTGCTGAATTTGCCACAGATGCAAGTTTCTAGCTTAATAGACCTGGGCAGCTCGGAAAGGCTAACTCATCGCATTCAGGCACTGGAGAAAGTTTGCATTCGATGCCATTAAAGTTTAATTGCCTACATGTTACTGAGCTGAAATTAGTTGGTTACTAACTAACTTCAGCTCATGGTCTGGACACGGATTGGGTTTCTACCCACTTTGTACAGACACAAGACGCCTTTTACACTTACAGGGCGAGTTAAACAGCAGTTGAGGCTTATTTTTATTATTCTTAATCTTCATTCTTGTTCCGAAAACAATTCGAATGCACTGCAATTGCACAGTCGTAACACATTACTGTAGATGCTCTGACATGCTTTGAAATGTTGCAACGACCTGATAAGGCAGGCACTCTATCAAAAACAGGCAGATAAGAACGTGGTTTAACGTCTCATCCAAAAGACGGCAACTCCGACAATACAACACCCCCCCCCCCCGGCACTGCAGTTGAGTGCCAGCTTCGACAATGTGATTCCACATTGGGCTTGAACCCACAATCTTCTGAGGTGAGAGCACGACCCACATTAGATAGTGAACAGCCACGGGAACCTGGTTGACGCGTACAGGATTATTGCCCGTGTGCACCGATGTTTAGCTTGTCTGTTTAGTATGTGGCGTAAGCTCACTCATCAACAACAACAACAACTTGCATTTATATAGCGGCCTTCACGCCAGGCGGCATCTCAGAGCCCTGGAGTAGAGCCGCTCAGTCACGCTCAAGGCTCTTAGTCAGAAGGTTGTGGGTTCTGGGACTTGAGTGTATAGTTAGTTCATACTAACACTCCAGTACAGTCGTGGGGGTGGGGGTGGGGGGGGGTGCATTGACAGAGGTGCCGTCACTCAGATGCTTCATTACACCAGGCTTCTGGCAAACTTTGTGCCCACAGATACACAGTCACTACACCTGGTAGCTCCGAGCTTTGTTGACATTATGGGGTCTACTACGTACAGCATGTCAAAAGGTGGGAATTATACTTCATCTGCAAAGTAATAGTAATAATAAATAACAATAAACCTTCCATTTGATACAGCGCCTTATCACGTCTTCAAGACGTTTCAAACGCTTCACAGAACACACTGTAAAGTGAATTGACTGTATATTTGTGGGCGAACGCGGCAGCCAATTGCGCACAGCAATGTCCCATAAGCAGTCGTGGATTGAGTGACCCAAACACTTTTGTTGAGGGATTATTACCCCCAGAAAGTGATCCGCCAATTGACTAACCACCGGAACCCACGGCTGTTTGCGGGGACGCTGCTGTGCGCAATTGGCTGCCGCGTTTCGCCCACAAACGCACGTTCAATTCACTTTACAGCGTATCCCGTGAAACTCTCTGAGACGACTGGAAGGCGTGAAAAGCGCTGCATCAAATGCAAGGATTGTTATGCTGATGAGTGTACCTTTCTGCTGTTTAAATCTGAGCCAGAAGAGGGCAGGTCCCGGCAGTGGCTCTGCTCGTTTCTGCTCTCTGAGCCGCTCTTTACGTAGTGATTCATTCATTGTTTCCCAGTGAGAGCCGGAAGCTGTCGGGCAGCGAGTGGACCGGAGTGGAGCAGAGCGCGGGGCGGGCTGGGCTGGGCTCCGCTGGGCTGCGCTGGGCTGGGCTGGGCTGCGCTGCGCTGGGCTGCGCTGGGCTGCGCTGGGCTGCGCTGGGCTGGGCTGCGCTGGGCTGGGATACGCTGCACTGGGCTGGGCTGCGCTGGGCTGGGCTGCGCTGGGCTGCGCTGGGCTGGGCTGGGCTGGGCTGGGCTGGGCTCCGCTGGGCTGCGCTGGGCTGGGCTGTGCTGGGCTGCGCTGGGCTGCGCTGGGCTGGGCTGGGCTGGGCTGGGCTGCGCTGGGCTGGGCTGCGCTGGGCTGGGCTGGGCTGGGCTCCGCTGGGCTGCGCTGGGCTGGGCTGCGCTGGGCTGGGCTGGGCTGGGCTGGGCTGCGCTGGGCTGGGCTGGGCTCCGCTGGGCTGCGCTGGGCTCCGCTGGGCTGCGCTGGGCTCCGCGCCGGAGCAAGGGGCACCTTAAACAGATTTTAAACAACTTACTGTCTGTCAGGCAGCCATGGAGGAGAAGGAATGTGTGCGGCGGGGAGGGGAGGGCAGGGAGAGGGGTACAGAGGGCAGGGAGAGGGGTACAGAGGGCAGGGAGAGGGGTACAGAGGGCAGGGAGAGGGGTACAGAGGGCAGGGAGAGGGGTATAGAGGGCAGGGAGAGGGGTACAGAGGGCAGGGAGAGGGGTACGGAGGGAAGGGAGAGGGGTACAGAGGGAAGGGAGAGGGGTATAGAGGGAAGGGAGAGGGGTACAGAGGGAAGGGAGAGGGGTACAGAGGGCAGGGAGAGGGGTACAGAGGGCAGGGAGAGGGGTACAGAGGGCAGGGAGAGGGGTACAGAGGGCAGGGAGAGGGGTACAGAGGGCAGGGAGAGGGGTACAGAGGGCAGGGAGAGGGGTACAGAGGGCAGGGAGAGGGGTACAGAGGGCAGGGAGAGGGGTACAGAGGGCAGGGAGAGGGGTACAGAGGGCAGGGAGAGGGGTACAGAGGGAAGGGAGAGGGGTACAGAGGGAAGGGAGAGGGGTACAGAGGGAAGGGAGAGGGGTACAGAGGGCAGGGAGAGGGGTACGGAGGGCAGGGAGAGGGGTACGGAGGGAAGGGAGAGGGGTATAGAGGGAAGGGAGAGGGGTACAGAGGGAAGGGAGAGGGGTACAGAGGGAAAGGAGAGGGGTACGGAGGGCAGGGAGAGGGGTACGGAGGGCAGGGAGAGGGGTACGGAGGGCAGGGAGAGGGGTACGGAGGGCAGAGCGAGGGGTATGGAGGGCAGGGAGAGGGGTACAGAGGGAAGAGAGAGGGGTATAGAGAGCAGGGAGAGGGGTACAGAGGGAAGGGAGATGGGTACGGAGGGCAGAGCGAGGGGTACGGAGGGTAGAGCGAGGGGTACGGAGGGCAGGGAGAGGGGTACGGAGGGCAGGGAGAGGGGTACGGAGGGCAGGGAGAGGGGTACGGAGGGCAGGGAGAGGGGTACGGAGGGCAGAGCTGGGGCCACGGACTCGCTGCCCATCCGCAAGCACAGAGAGCAGTTGGTGGAGGCAGTGAAACGCAATCCCTTCCTCATCGTGACCGGAGAGACGGGGAGTGGCAAAACCACACAGTTACCGCAGTATCTGCGCCGGGCAGGTAAACACCACCGGCCGAGCCGGAGGTTTTCCTGCGAAGAATTATTCTGTGGAGTTCCGTCTCGCGGTGGTTGGCCGCTCGCCTCGGGAACGACATGACCCGGTTTCGATTCCGGGGCAGAGCGAAACCTTGGGCCAATTCCCTTAGTCCACACACTGTAGGAATGAGTCCCTGTAGCTCAGTGGCTTGAGCACTCGCCTCGCAAGCGAGAGACCTGGGCTCGATTCCCGGCAGCGGGCGACACCTCGGGGGAGTTTCCTTACTCCACGCACGCGCACACGCACGCGCACACGCACACGCGCACGCCCACGCGCCTGATAATAATCCCTCAAGAAAACAAAACAATAGTTATTTGGTGACTTCAATCCACAGACGCTGCCGGGCGCAATTTCGCCCACGAAATGTACAAGTCACTACACTTTACAGTGTACCCGGTGAAGCGCTTTGAGACGTCTCGAAGACGCGATTAGGCGCTGTGTCAAATGCAAGGATTATTATTATTGTTATTATTTTATTATTATTATTATTATTATTCCCCACCAAACCCACTACCCGCTGCCTTCGCTTGACTGGCCCCCGTCTCCCGCTCGTCTCTCGTGCCCTCCGTTCCACCATCGGCGGCTGCGCTTTCAGCCACTACGTCCCGAAACTCTGGGACACTCTTCCTCTATCCCTCCGCCTTGCCCCCTTCCTCCCCCATTTTCTTATCAGCGCTTGAAGCTCTTCCTGTTCGACCGTGCCTACGGTCACCTCCCCCCTCCCCCCCGGCTCGGAGTCGTGCTCCGCCAGTGTCACGCGCTCTGGGGCGCTGCCCTGCGTGAGGGGCGCTGTGTGAATGCCCTGATTTTGTGTCTCCCAGGCTTTGCGCAGGACGGTCTGATCGGGGTGACGCAGCCCAGGAGGGTGGCTGCCATGTCGGTGGCCCTGCGGGTAGCGGAGGAGATGTGCTGTCCCCTGGGGGCTGACGTGGGGTATCAGGTCCGCTTCGATGACTGCACGTCCGAGGTGAGTGGCTGCCGGTGTGGGGTGGGGGGAACAGGGAAGCTGTCTGTGGCACAGCTATAAAACCACAGTCTCTATTTGTGCTGCTCCTTCCTCCTCGCTGGGCCTGACGCCTCCTCAGTGGCGGTGGCTGATCACAGGCAACGAGAGCTGTGTTAGTGTGTAATGTGGCATTGTGTGTGAGGTGGTGGTGTGTGAGGCTGCGGTGTGTGTGATGGTGCTGTGTGAGGTGGTGGTATTTGAAGGTGTGGTGTGTGAGGCTGTGGCGTGTTGGTTACTGTATAACGTTGCTGCGTTGTGTCTCAGGCGACTGCCATAAAGTACATGACGGATGGCTGTTTGCTTCGGGAGATCCTGAAGGACCCGGGTCTCAGTCGTTACAGCATCATCATCCTGGACGAGGCCCACGAGAGGAGCCTCAGCACAGTTAAGCATTGCTTTAGCTGCCGGGACGTTAGCTGGAGTTTGATTTGATCAGTGATTGGACTGCCCAAAAAATTCAGCCTCGTGTCCCATTGCCTCGCTCCCTCCCTCACCTCCTTTAAGGCACGTCTCAAGATCCTTCTCTTCGACTGCACCTTCGGTCATCCTCCTGCCCTTCCTGCCCTCCATCCTCCCTGATCCCAACCCCCTCCTGCTCAAGCCCAAATCCCTGAGTACACAGCGCCTTGGGACGTCCTCGCGACATGAAAGGCGCTGTGTAAATGTCATTTTGTAATGTATTGTAAAAGCCGCCTCTACCAGATGTTTTGCTGATAACTCCTGCTTTAATTACAAACTTTTGATCTTCCTCCTTCCCCGGCCATCTCCTGACGCGCTGCATGAAAAGCTTATAGGATTGTATGCACTCTCCCACACACACATGCTGCCCACCGCACTCTCCCACACGCGTGTGCTGCCCACCGCACTCTCCCACACACGTGTGCTGTCCACCGTACTCTCCCACACACGTGTGCTGCCCACCGCACGCTCCCACACACGTGTGCTGCCCACCGCACTCTCCCACACAAGCGTGCTGCCCACTGCATGCTCCCACACGCGTGTGCTGCCCACCGCACGCTCCCACACACATGTGGTGCCATGGCGGAGTCTCCAAACCAAGCTGAGATTTCCACGTATCCCAACTACACATGGAAAATTCCTGAGATAAGATTGTTGGAATGGAATGCGCTCTCTCTCTCTCTCTCTCTCTCTGTCTGTCTGGAGGGACGTATCCTGGTTACCTAATTCCGGACAGTATTAGACGCAGGTTGGCCAGAGCCAAGGCTTGGGGGGAGCCCAGGGGGTAACTGCTGGAGTCTAACCAACTAAAACCACATAGCTTTCCATTGATATTTCTGTCTGGTAAGCTTTCCCGCTGCTAAACTAATTCATAAGCTGTGACTCTAAATGACCACGTTGGTTAATTGTTGTTAAGTAACAGTGTGTCTTCATTGCCCCCCAGGATATTCTCTTTGGTTTGCTGAAGAACCTGATGGCACAGACGGGCTCCTGTGATCGTCGATCTCCCCTGAAGGTGGTGGTGATGTCGGCCACGCTGGAGACGGAGAAACTCGTGAAATTCCTGGATGACTGCCCCGTCTATCATGTCTCTGGACGCACCTTCCCCGTCAAGCAAACCTTCTGCAATCTGATCGGCCCGAGGGACAAGGAGAGCACTGCCTTTGTTAAAGAGGTAACCGGCGTCTTTGTCTCAAATCGTGACGTCCTTGTCCACCGCACGCTCCCACACACATGAGCTGCCCACCGCACGCTTCCACACACGTGTTGCCCACCGCACGCTCCCACACACGTGTTGCCCAACACACGCTCCCACACGCACTCTCCCACACACATGAGCAGCTCAATATACACTGCCACGCGTGCATGCCTTCCAAGGTACACCCCCCATGCGCTCCCACACATGCATGCAGCCCAATACACTGGTTTGCACATGCGTGTATTGTAGGTAAGGGCTTCACTCCAGGGGAGAGTTCTGGTTTTGGGAGGAGCTTTGGCTGAGGTCTGGTTTGGTCAGGAAGTGATCGAGCTATGAATGTCTTCACCTCATCTCACTCCTCCCTCTTCTCCAGGTTGTGGACATTACTCTGGAGATCCACATGAACGAATTGGAAGGAGACATCTTAGTTTTTTTAACGGGTAAGTCGCTGAGCGAAAACAAAAAACAAGTGATTCTATTGCTTCTCCTTGAGATTGTTGTTGGGGTGGGCCGGTGGGGGGTGAAGTGGGCCGGGGCTGAGGTGGGCCGGGGGCTGGGGCGGGCCGGTGGCTGGGGTGGGCTGGGGCTGAGGTTGGCCGGGGGGCTGGGGTGGGCTGGGGGTGAGGTGGGCTGGGGGGCTGGGGTGGGCTGGGGGGCTGGGGGTGAGGTGGGCTGGGGTACTGGGGTGGGCCAGTGGCTGGGGTGGGCTGGGGCTGGGGTGGGCTGGGGGGCTGGGGGTGAGGTTGGCTGGGGTGGGCCGGTGGCTGGGGTGGGCTTGGGCCTGTTCAGGACCCGAGGAGCATTATCTGAGTCTAACATATGTTTTAAACATGGTCTTTGCCCAGGTCAGTCTGAGATCGAGCGAGCTTGTGATATACTTTACCAGAAGGCGGAATCAATAGATTACCAATACAGCGTGAGAGATCGATGTGTGGAAGGGCTGCTGATCCTGCCCCTTTATGGGTCACTGCCAACGGGTAAAGCTTTTTATTTCGTTCGTGACTCTGGTTAGATAATAAATAATAATCCTTGCATTGTTGTGACGTCTTAAAGCGCTTCAATATACGGTGAATCGACTGTATATTTTGTGAGCGAAATGCGGCCGCCCATTGCACACAGCAGTGTCCCACAAACAGTTGTGGATTGAGTGACCAAATTGTTTTTTTTTACCCCCTGGAAAGCGATTCGCCAATCGAGTGAGGGTCTGGGTTCAGTAACCAGCTGAAGAGGGGAGAAACAGTAGTGACAGATGCAGTGTGTTCCCCTGCTGCACTCTCACCTCAGAGTCAGAAGGTTGTGGGTTCAAATCCCTTGGAATCACATAGTCTAAGCTGACACTCTATTGCAGCCCTGGGGATGTGCTGCTTTGTCGGAGGTGCTGTCCTTCAGATGAGACGTTAAACCGAGGTCCTGTCTGCCTGATCGGGTGGATGTTAAAGATTCCACATCACTATTCAAAAAGAGAAGGGAGTTTTTCTCTCCCTCCCGGTGTCCTGGCAACAAACCCCCAAATAAAATTGGTCTCTCACTCCTTGACTGTTTCTGAGACATTGCTGTGCGCAAACTGGCTGTCGCATTTCGCCCACAAAATACACAGCCACTGCACTTTATAGTATATCCTGTGAAGCGCTTTTAGCCGTCTTGACGACAAGATAAGACGCTATGTCAAATGCAAGGATTATTATTATTATTTATGCCTCATTGAATGCCACTCTGAGCAGTGGTTGGAGGTTGCCACACTGATTGTTCACTGGTGTTTGGAAGAGGGAGGGAGGGGACATTGGCACGAGCTCTGTACAGGGTCCAGAGGATTATATATATCTCTAGAATCTGTGGCTCAGCCCAACTCAGGAGATGAAAATCTTTTTAACAACGGTAAGGAACAAACACTCTCTGGAATTGCTACCCAATATAATAATAATAATAATCCTTGCATTTCATACAACGTCTTCCAGACATCTCAAAGCGCTTCACAGAATATACTGTAAAGTTTAGTGACAATATTTTGTGGGTGAAACAGGGCAGCCAATTGCACACAGCGGTGTCACACAAACAGTCGTAGATTGAGTGACCAAATTATGATTTTTTTTTTGAATGGATTATTACCACCCAGAAGATAGATCCATCGATCGACAAACAACGGGTTCCTACTTGCTGCTAGGTAATTAGAAGAGTGTGGAGTAAGGAAACTTGCCCAACATTTTGCCCTGCAGGTCCTCTCGCTTGCGAGGCGAGTGCTCTGACCGCTGAGCTACAGGACTCCGCTCAGGAATTGCAGTGTCTTTCCCTGCTTTAAAAACCTTCTTTAAAAAAAGACTCACCTCTTTGACCATTCAATTCTTGGCCGACTCCCGGAAAGCGCCAATCGACTAATAACCGGGTGCCTACTTACAGCTATAGAAGTTCAAGTTGGTAGAGGTGTTGCTTATTTAAATCCTGGTGTGTGGATTTCTTTTCATTAGATCAGCAGAAAAAGATCTTTCTTCCTGCTCCGACTCACATCAGAAAGTGCGTCGTTGCTACTAACATTGCTGCCACCTCTTTGACAATTGATGGAATAAGGTAAGGAGTGATCCTGCAACGATTGATCAAATCGTAGACCATTCAAATACAAGTACAAGGATGGCACACCGTATTATAAGGTGGTGTTGCAGGGAAAAAAAACTAACTAATTTGGAAATGTATGAAATCCAACATTTTGAGGGAGGCTCCGTATATATAAACTGCTTTTAAACTAATAATAATCACTTCGCCCACAAAATACACAGTCACTACACTTCACAGTAGATTCCCTGAAGCGCTTTGAGACGTCTCGAGGACATGATAAGGAGCTGCATCAAATGCAAAGATTATTATTAAACTAATTTATAAGAAATGAGCATAAACTACCACGCTGGTAAATGGGAAATACAGTAAAAGTCGCATAAGTCTGATCTATGTAAATCGTATAATCTCTCAAGTCATATATCTGCCCAAACCCCAGCTCGGGAGATGAAAATCATTTCAAGACAGAAGAAGGTCATTTGTCCCTTTGGGTTTGTTCGATCAACTCTCAGGCAATGGGTTAACTCGCTGACACTCTCGGACAGGGCCATGTCTAAACATGAGCTGGAGGTTGTGTAACCTAACACTGAGTCAGCAGTTTCGGAAAAGGAGGGGAGAGAATTGGAATAATATTGTACCTTGCGATCGACTGTAGTGCTATTGATCGAGGAGTCCTGTAGCATATTGATTAGAGCACTCACCTCGCAAGCGAGAGTCCCCGAGTTCGATTCCCGGGCAGGATGAAACTTTAGGCACGTTTCCTCACCCACCCCTCGTTTATCTAACAGGACGGAACCCGGTTGTTAACAGATTGGCGGATCATTTTCCGGGTTAATTGTCCCTTCAAAAAAATTGGGTCACTCAATCCACGACTATTTGTGGGACACTGCTGTACATAATTGGCTGTCCACAAAATATACAGTCAATTCTCTTTGCTGTATATTCTGTGAAGCGCTTTGAGACGTCTCGACGTGATAAGGCGCTATGTCAAATGCAAGGATTATTATTTTTATTATAATTAATGACTTTGTTGAGCCTGGGAGGTCCGGCCTGGTGTAGCGCTAATGCTCTGTTGAGCAGATAATAGCAGGTGTTAAATCAAGAGGACCAAACGTTGAATCTCTAGCAGTTGGGTGGCAGCTGTATTCTCGTAAGCGTTGCATTTTTTCTGTTCTTCCCTTTGGCTATTTTTCGATGTTGCTGGAACCTTGGAACAGTCGAGGTGGACTGTCTCGTGTCGCAAAACCTTGGGTAGAAGTTCTACCTTCCTGGAGGAGCGGAAAACATAGTCGCTCTCTCACTGAGATTCACGATTAATTCTGACTGAACCAAATATAGCTTAGCTTTTTTAATTGTCGTTTCTTTTAAACTTCAGGATGGTCCGCGCAAATCTGCACGTCCTCACCCACCTGAGCGCTGTTTTCAGGCTGGTTTCAACAAGCTGGGACCGTCCTTGAGTACAATACACATTAGCTGATTCGCATTAAAACAATACAGAAGTGTAACATCAACAACTAGCGAGAGAGCCGCAGCTGGGATAAACACGTCTTAATTCTGAACCAATTAAACTCTTCAAGGCACACATTCTCTAATTTTCATGTATTATTTTATCTAAAGTTATACTAACTACCCCGCAACACATGTCGCACTTTGACATACACTCGACAGTTAAGCTAATTCTGATTAGGTTTATAGTGTCTACAAATCATTCCAATACAGACTAAGGAATGCATAAGCATTTCTACAATAATATTTTAAGCAATAATATTTTGGAGTCCTGTAGTGTAGTGGTTAGAGCGCTCGCCTTGCAAGCGAGTGGACCTGGGTTCGATTCTTGGGCAGGGCAAAGGTTAGGCAAGTTTCCTCACTGCCACACGCCTCGTTTACCTAGCAGTATGTATGAACCCGGTTGTTAGTCAATTGGCGGATCGCTTTTCCGGGGGTAATAATCTCTTCAAATATTCCCCAAAAAAGAATATTTTGGTCAGTGGATGCACGACTGTTTGTGGGACACTGTTGTGCACAATTGGCTGCCGCGTTTCATCCACAAAATCCAAAATATACAGTCAGTTAGTTCACTTTACAGTTTATTCTGTGAAGCTCTTTGAGACTTCTCGAAGACGTGATAAGGTGGCATAACAATTGCAAGGATTATTATTATTATTATTTCTGATTCCAATACCAGTACATAGCCCAGCTGCCACATGTTATGGTAAAGCTGCTCCAAGGTACGGTGTGAAGTATAATGGCCATTTCCGTCTCCTGTTTAAACTCAGGTACGTGGTGGACAGCGGCTTCGTGAAGCAGTTAAACCACAATCCTCGAGTCGGCCTGGACATCCTGGAGGTGGTCCCAATCTCCAAGTAAGTTAACCTTGCCGAGGATAGTCCCATAACATGCACCGCACTTCAGATACATACGTGGGAAATGTAGAGAATTCTAAAATCTAATGTCGGGACATTCAGCAAATACAGCTCAGTGGAATCCTGTAGTGTGGTTAGAGCACTCGCCCTGCAAGCGAAAAACCTGGGTTCGATTCCTGGCGGGGTGAAACATTGGGCAAGTTTCCTTACCACCTCTGTTTACCTAGAAGTAGGAACCCGGTTGTTAGTCAATTGGCAGATCGCTTTCCGGGGGAATACTCCCTTCAAAAAAATTGGTCACTCAATCCACTCAAAAATAATAATTTGGTCACTCCACCGACGTCTATTTGTGGGACGCTGCTGTGCGCAATTGGCTGCCGTGTTTCGTCCACAAAATATACAGTCAATTCACTTTACAGTGTATTCTCTGAAGCACTTTGAGACCAGTCATAAAAGGTTGGTATGCAGGTACAGCAAGCAACTAGGAAGGCTAATGCCATCTTGGCGTTTGTTGCAAAAGGGTTAGAAATGCACAATTCAATGCACTCCTACAAGAGTAGGAAAGTCATGCTGCAGTTGTATAAGGCCTTGGTGAGACCGCACCTAGAGTATTGTGTGCAGTTTAGGTCTGCTTACTTAAGAAAGGACATGCTCGCCTTAGAGGGAGTGCAGCGTAGATTCACTAGGTTGGTTCCCGGGATGACGCTGTGGATGCTCAGTCCTTGAACATATTCAAGACTGAGGTTGATAGATTTCCAAAGGATAGAGAGATTAAGGGATATGGGGATAGGGCGGGTAAATAGAATTAGGTTAGAAGATCAGCCATGATCTTATTAAATGGCGGGGCAGGCTCGAGGGGCTGAATGGCCTACTCCTGCTCCTACGCCTTATGGTCTTGAAGATGTGATCAGGCGCTATATCAAATGCAAGGATTGTTATTTTTATATAGTCCAAGCTGACCCTCCAGTGCAATGTTTCGGGTGTGCTGCAATGTTCTTCAGATGAGACATTAAACCGAGGTCCTGTCTGCCTATTCAGGTGTGCGTTAAAGCTCCCATGGCGCTATTCAAAAAGAGAAGACCTGGTGTCCTTGCCAAAAAAAAATAATCATTCACTTCACGGCTGTTTGTGGGATATTGCTATGTGCAAATTGGCTGCCACATTTGCCTACTAAAATACAGAGTAACTCCACTTTAAAGTGTATGCCGTGAAGTGTTTTGAACGGCAAATAAAAAGATGACGATTATTAGATTATTATCTACCAATGGATCAAAGTCCCCTCCCATTCACTCAAATTGAAGATAAATGAAATGCAATTACAAATTAGTACCTAGTCCTAATGTTGGGGATTGTTATCACTGTCCAGATCCAATGCGATAATCTAAGTTAATGGGGTCAGAGCTGGTGCTGTTTATGTTCCTTGTCCAGAACAAGGGGGCATAACCTTAAAATTAGAGCTAGGCCATTTAGGAATGAAATTAAGAGGCAGTTTTTTACCCAAAGGGGAGTGGAACTCTGGAACTCTCTCCCCCAGAAGGCTGCGGATTATGGCTGGATCCATTCACATTTTGAAGTCAGAGGTGGATAGATGTTTGTTAGGTCAGAGTATTAAGGGATACGGAGCAAGGTGGGTAACTGGACTTGAGTTACAGATCAGCCATGATCTTATAGAATGGTGGAACAGGCTCGAGGGGCTGAATGGCCTGCTCCTGTTTCTATGTTTAAGAGGAGAGCATGTCCGCGGCCTGATTGTTGTGGTTTTCCGGGCTGTAGGAGTGAGGCCGTGCAGCGGGCAGGAAGAGCTGGAAGAACATCCGCTGGGAAATGCTTCCGGATCTACAGCAAAGAATTTTGGGAGAAGTGTATGCCTGATCACATGGTCCCCGAGATCCAGAGAACAAGTTTAACGTCTGTGATCCTGACTCTCAAATGTCTGGGAGTCAACAATGTTATTGGGTAATGCAATGGTGGCTTTCCTTTCGTTGCCGTCTCCTCCGGATGAGACGTTAAACCGAGATCCCGTCGGCCTGTTCAGGTGCACGTTAAATCTCCCGTGGGCGCGATTCAAAAAGAGGAGGGAGTTTCTCTCTCCCGGTGTCCTGGCTAACAATCCCCCAAATAAAATTGATCAGTCAATCCGTGGCTGTTTGTGGGACACTGCTGCGAGCAAATTGGCAGGTGTGTTCCTCTGGATTCCAACCCGCAGCTCGAATACAAACCCTTCACCGTCCAGCGCCTTGGGACGTCCTCCCGACGTGAAAGGCGCTTTGTTGGCTTGTTACATTAACACAAAACTAATACTGCCCTGGCTGAGTTTCAGCAGCTTGGAATAGACTCGGCTTGAGTCTTGGTCTGTGTAATACAGCTCTGCACTGAGCCGTTGAGAGGGCCGACAGGCTTGTGCTGTGTTTAACAGGTCGGTGACTCTCTACCTGGTAAAGCCCTGCAGTTGCCCTGCCCGTCCACCCAGTGCCTCTCACACAGCCCTGGCTGAGGTTAGGGAATGTATGAGCTGTGCTGGGCTGAAGGTTAAACCAGAATGAACAAACCTGCGGCAATGAGTTTGGGTAACAGTCATCCTTGTGACTTTTATTAGACCTAGTTTCTGACTCCGTTGTTTGGGTCATGCTCCGACACTGTCAAGGACTCTGCGATGCTGCCCTGCGTGATGGGCGCTATATAAATCCAGTTGTTGTTGCCAGGTTCCCATACCTCGACAGTCCTGAGGAACGACACATTTTGGAGGCTCTGAAGCAGCTGTACCAGTGCGACGCTATTGACAGGTGAGCGTTGACACATCGAGGCCCTAACATCAACTCTGCATTCAATTATTTCCTCACCATCCTCCCACTGTTCCTTTCTGGAGGGGTGCACCCTGCTTACCTAACTCTGGAGAGTATTAGGCTCAGGCTGATTCTTTAAGGACATCAGAGTGTGGGTTGGGTTAACTGCTGGAGTCTAACCAGCTAAAACTGCATAGCTTGCCATTTACGGCACTCTCTCCCGCTGCTTGTCCAGCGAGGACCACCCTACCTGTTAGGTGGTCCTCGCAGGATTATTGGGAGCTGAGTGGGAAGAATCCCTGAAGATGGTTCAGAAATTGTCTTGTGTGAATCCTAGACACTGCCCCATTCTGGCTTTCACTTCTGAAAGTGTTGAATTAGGGATTAAGTGAGGTACTGGGGGAGGAGGTGGGGAGGGGGAGACACACACATTCTGGAGCCTGTTGAATGTTATCCCAGAGTAGGTCAGTACTGTCCGGAAGGGAACAGATGGGGAGGGAGAGAAATAAGATAAACCCAGACTACGGAATACAATCTACTATGGCCTGAAGCTTTGGAACTCTCCCTCAATCCCTCTGGCCTTGCCCTCTCCTTCCCCGCTTTTAGATCACAACTGAAGACCTTCCTCTTCGACCGCACTTACGGTCATCTCCTCCCTCCCTCGCAGCTCGGCGTCAACATGTTAAGTGCTCCGAGACACTGCCCAGCGTGAAGGGTGCTACGTAAATGCAAGTTGTTGTTGTTGTACAAAAGAATGAACGAACCCATGACTAATGAGATAATGTTTCAACAGTGGAATTTGCTTTCAGGCATTTGCAGTCACTTCCTGCTTTGTTCTCCCCGTTTGCAGGTTGGGATGTGTAACCAAACTGGGCCGTCTGATGGTGGAGTTTCCTCTCCCCCCGGCTCTGACCGGCGCAGTGCTGAAGGCGGGAGCGCTGGGCCTCGAGGACCTTTTACTGCCTGTGGCTGCGATGCTTTCGGTGGAAAACGTTTTCATTCGACCAGGTAAATGTTCCTTGGAGTCCTGTTGCGCAGTGGTTAGAGCACTCACCTCGCTAGTGAGAGGACCTGGGTTCGATTCCCGGGCGGGACGGGGTGAAACCTTAGGCAAGTTTCCTTACTCCACATGCCTCTGTTTACCGAGCAGTAAATAGGGACCCATTTGTTAGTTGATTGCTGGATCATTTTCCGGGGATAATAATCCCTTTGAAAAAAATAGTAATTTAGACACTCAATGCACGACTGTTCGTGGATCACTGCTGTGCGCAATTGGCTGCAATGTTTCTCCCACAAAATATACAGTCAATTCACTTTAGAGTATATTTTGGAAGCGATTCGAGACAGCTCAGCAACATAATAGGGCACTATATCAAATGCAATGATTATTATTATTATTATTCTCTGCCCAAACTAAAGGACGAGACGACGATGGTACAACACACCAACGGAAGCTAACTTTGTCCTGCTCAGTGATGCAGGCAACGAACATTGTCTCTCCCTGTGGCTCCATTGATCAATTTCCCATTCCCACACCTCTCATCTTAAAAATAAGTAGTAATACTAACAATAATATAATTATCCTTCATTTGATACAGTGCCTTATCATGTCGTTGAGACGTCTCAAAGCCCTTCACAGTATATACTGTAAAATGTAGTGACTGTGTGTTTTGTGGGCGAAATAATAATTGTAAAGCCTTAGATTTGGGAAAGCATCTTTTCACATCTTGAGGGCGTCCCAAAGCTCTCCACGGGATTCACTGCGAAGTGCGGCGACTGTCTTGGGACATCCGTCTGACGTGAAAGGCACCAAATGAATGTCATGTGTTGTTGTAGAAAGTATAAATAAAAAGTGACAAAGTGCGCTGGTAGAGCTGTCAGAGGTCAGTGGCTTTGTTCCCACAGGAAACTCGGAGAAACAGAAAGAAGCTGATCTGAGGCACCGGGAGATGGCACTGGAGGCTGGCGGCACCAACGACTTTGCGACGCTGCTCAACGTGTTTGAAAAGTGTAGAGCAAAGTAAGCATGGAGCGGGCGGGGGGGATTGTGGAGTCTTGTAGCTCTCAAGCGAGAGACCTGGGTTCGATTCTGCTGGAGGAGTTTCCTTACTCCATGTGCCTCTGTTTTTGCAGCAGTAAATAGGAACCCGGTTGTCTGTCAGTTGATTGGCAGATCGATTTTCCGGGGGTAATATTCCCTTAAAAAAAAATACAGTTCATTGGAGTCCTGTAGCTCAGTGGTTAGAGCACTCGCCTCGCTGGTGAGAGGACCTGGATTCGATTCCCGACTCTGTGCAAATTGGCTGCTGCGTCCTGTTACAAATACCCAGTCACGACACTTTACAGTGAATCGCATGAAGCACTTTGAGATGTTTTGACGACCTGTCAAATGTAAGGATTATTTTCCATCCGTCCCATTTCCTTTGCACAATCTCAATAAAAATGGGGAGAATCAGACAGCAAACTGAGAGGTAAAGCAAGCTTCTGAAGCCCCAAATTCTGCCTGGTCTTTGCCTGTAAATTTCTTTTTGTCTGAAAGGGTAAGATTGAGCAGAATTGTAAAGAAAATTGACTGTGTATTTTGCGGACGAAACCCATTATTTATTTTATACAAAATGTATTTTGGGCTGAAGGGCCAACTCCTGTTTCTGTATTTGGTGATTTGGTCACTTCAATCCACGGCTGTTTGTGGGGACGCTGCTGTGTGCAATTGGCTGCCGCGTTTCGCCCACAAAATATACAGTCAATTCACTTTACAGTATATTCTGTGAAGCGCTTTGAGACGTCTTGAAGACGTGATAAGGGGCTGTATCAAATGCAGGGTTTATTATTATTATTATGTCAGTGCCCTCACACACCCTCTCCTGCTGACCCACCTCCATGTGCTGTTACTCTCAGTGCCTCCCCAGCCACCTGGTGCCGTGAACACTGGATCCACTGGCGGGCGATGAAGACGGCGTTCAGTGTGGAGAAACAGCTCCGAGAAATACTCTGTAGAGTGAAACAGGTGGGGACAGCTGCTGTGCGGGGGGAAATTGGCCGTGCGCAATTATCTGCCGCATTTCGCCCATAAAATACACAGTCGCTCCCTTTTACAATGTATCCTGTGAAGCGCTTTGAGACGTCTCAACGACTTGTAAAGCACTCTATCAAATGCAAGCATCATCATTATTATTATTATGATAAGGCCTTACCCCATGTCCTAGCAGGGATCAGTGGGTATCAGGAATGGAACCTCGCTGGAACTCCAACCCAGAACCCTTCCAACTTGCCCCGGCCACACCCCCATCCCCCCACCCCACACACACGCGCGCACACACACACACACAGCCTCACAACTTACTCTTTAGCACTTTTGGTCATTCTCCCCTCTCCACCCTCTTCAGGTTCCACACTCCAGCCCTATCCCATCGCTGCTCTCTCCCTCTCTCTCCCACCTTTAAAGCCCACATAAGACCTCTTCGACCACGCTTTTGGTCACTTTTCTCTCCCTCCCCCCACTCCCCACCCCACCACCTTTCTTGGATTGCCCCACACCAGCTCGGTCTCCCAATCATCTGTGTGAAACCGTTTGAGACATTCACCTGACAGTGAAAAGCACCGCATCCCATGTAAAGCGCTATGTTTATGGATGGTGGTGTGTCATTTTGATGACTTCGCTAACGGGCCTCGGGGAAGCAATTTGGGGGAAGAGAAGAGAATATATATGTTGGCTGATAGCAGCCATAACAGGCTGCTGGCGACAAGAGAGACTGAAATAAAGTGAATGCAATGGGGTTGAAGATTAGTGAAGAATTGAGACTCAATATTCCTCTTCTCCTCACTTACTGCTGTTCAGATGAAGGACTTCCCCATCGAGACCTTTGATGGCTCCAGCAGTGAGCTGCTGAGAAGGTGTCTGTGTGCCGGGTATTTCAGCAATGTCATCAGAAAGTAAGTTGGCAGATCTTTGCAGATCTCTCTCCTCTCTCACCCACTGTCGCATTCCTTATTTCCTCATCGTCCTGCATTGACCTCCAAGAGAATAGCATCTTTTTCATTCCCAGACTCCAATCAGGAACCAATGTACATTTTGTCTGTTACATCCATGTCGGTCGTCTCGGCAGGCGATGTATTCAACATGTGAAGGCTTTGGGGAAAGAGCGGGGAGTGGGACTAATTGGATAGCTTTTTCAAAGAGCTTGCACAGGCACGATGGGCCAAATGGCCTCCTTCTGTGCTGTAGGATTCCATGATTCTATGTCTTTCTTGCTGCTCTTGTGCGTCTCCTTGTGGCTTGTTGCACAACAACAACAAGTTATATAGCGCCCTTCACGTGGGGTAACGTTCCTGTTGACAGTGGCGGAGTCTGACTCCGAGCCGGGGGGAGAGGGAAGTGGGGAGGTGACTGTGAGTATGATCAAAAAGAAAGGTCTTTAGGTGAGATTTGAAGGTGGGGAGGGAGGAGGCAAAGCGGAGGGATTGAGGGAGAGAGTTCCAGAGTTTTGGAGCGTAGTGACCGAAAACACGGCCACCAATGGTGGAGCGGAGGACACGAGGGGCAAACAGGAGACTGGAGCCAGCCGAACAGAAGCAGCGAGTGGGGAAGTGAGGGGTAAGCAGATTGGGTAGGTAGGGAGGTGCGAGGGCATGAAGGGATTTGAAATCGAATGAGAAGATCTTGAAATCGATCCATTCAGTAATTGGGAACCAGTGGAGCCCGGCAAGGACTGTTGTGATGGGGGTACAGAGTTTTTATGCGGGTGATTGTCTGGGCGGCGGAGTTTTTAATTAATTGTATTTAGTGTATGGTGGAACTGGGGAGACCAGCGAGGAGTTCGGGGGTTGGAATAGTCCATCCGGGAAGTGACGAATGCGTGGATGAGGGTTTCAGCTGTGTTGGTTGTGAGCTACGGAAGGACAATGTGTCGGAGGTAGGAAAAAACAGTCCTGGTCAGGGAACGGATGTGGGGTAGAAAGGAAAGCTGGGGATCGAACCTGATGTCTAAGTTGCGCACGGGTTCGGAGAGTCTGAGGGAACACCAATGTCGAGCCTTTCAGGAAGGTAACAGATTGGAGCATTTTACAAGCATGGCGTCGAATGCTGAACAAGGTTGCGGGGTTAGGGTTGGTGTGGGAAGGGGGAGGTGACGAGGTGTATTTGAAGACGTAGGTTGAGAGATGGAACTTACAGACAGAAATAGACGGGAATGGCGAGGCAGAGTGGTAGAAGAAAGGAGTTCCAAAGGCTAAGGGAGGCAGGAATTGCAGGCCTGGGAAACGGGTGTTAGTAGGTCCTCTCGGAGAGAAGAGTGTTGCAACATTAGGTGAGAAGTAAAAGTGTCATGTGTTCCTCTGCATAGGTCGGTGGGAAGAACCTTCTACACAATGGACGGACACGGATCAGTTGTTCACATTCATCCTTCCTCCATCGTAAGCAGCCTTACAGCAAATGGTTTTATACTGTTTACATGTTCTGTATATATTAATCCTTGCATTTGATATAACGTCTTCGAGACTTCTCAACTTTCTCCTTCCCTAAGGGGAGGGGGAGGTCACTCTTGCTTTTTGCTGTGCCCCCACTCTCCACTTATCTCACACGGACTCATAGTAACAATAATCCTTGCTCTTGATATTGCGCCTTATCACGTCTTCAAGGCGTCTCAAAGCGCTTCACTGTAAAGTGAATTGACTGTATATTTTGTGGGCGAAACTCAACAGCCAATTGAGCGCAGCAGAATCCCCACAAACAGTCGTGGACTGAGTGACCAGATTATTATTTTTATTTTATGATGGGCTTTAACAATAATAATCTTTTTATTTGGTATAGTGCCTTTCATGTCGGGAGGATGTCTCAAAGCGTTTCATAGGATTTACTATATTTAAAGGCGAACAAAGCAGCCCAATTGTGCACAGCAACGTCCTACAGATAAATAGCCATGAAAGAATAAGCAATTTTAATGGGGGAACTATTGGCCAGGACACTGGGAGAAATTCCCATTTATTTTTTGAATGGTCCCATGGGATCTTTAATGTCCGTCTGAACAGACAAACGGGACCTCGATTTAACATCTCTTCCAAAGGAAGACAATGCAACACTGCTGCGGACTGCATTGGATTATGTGAGTTCAAGTCACAAGCTTCTGACTCAGAGTCAAGAGCTCCACCACTCTGCCAGGCTAATGCTGGGCTGGCAGCACAAAGTGGCTGGCAGGCCCTCCAGCACTTCAATCAAGTGGGCATTTCTCATGCACGTGCCAAGATGCTGAGTGTCAGCAAAATACTCGACCACAGGAGTCATCGGAGGCATTCACTTTCACTGTGTGGATGTTTGGGATGTTGCTATGTGCAAATTGGCTTATAAAATACACAGTCACCACAACTTGCACTTATATAGCGCCCTCTACCCAGGGGAGCGTCTCAGAGCGCTTTGCAGTATATCGTTTGAAACCCTTTTGAGGATTTATTAATGTTTTCACTTCCTTACCAGCTGTTTGATCAGGAAAGCCAACTGGACTGGGTTATATTTCACGATGTCCTGGTTACGTCTAAAGTCTACGTGCGGAACCTGTGCCCGGTGCGTTACGAGTGGGTGAAGGACCTGCTGCCCAAACTGCACGAAATCGACGTGTACCAGCTGAGCAGTGTGGCGAGGGATCAGGTGACCGAGGAGATGGTGACAAGGGGAGCAAAGCAGGATTCTAAACAAAAATCTGGTACGTTAACACAGTCACGACACTGCTCTCCGAGCCGCCCTCCGGCACGAAGGGCGCTATGTAAATGCAGGTTGTTGTTGTTGCACTCTTTGGAATTTCTTCCCTCTAGTAAATGTGCGGAACAGGTTCCCTTAGGGAGACGGTGGAAGCAGAAAGAGTTGAATCTTTCAGAAGCAAATTAGATAAAGTTTCTTTTAGGAACTAATATCTTGGGATGCAGTATATTGTTTGGGACATGACGTGTGCATGCGATAGTGGAGGCATCCTTCAATACAGTCAAGTGTTAGTCAGGCTCAGTTGGTAACACTCTGACCTTTTGCTGTCAAAAGGTTGAGGGTTCAAGCCCCACGTTTGAACTCCCAATCGAGGCTGCTTGTGGGACATTGCTGTGCGCAATTTGACTGCTGCGATTGCCGCGTACACGCTCACTACACTTCGATCCTGTGAAGCGCTTTAAGACATCTCGCCAAAATGATTAGATGCTATAATCAAATGCAAGGATTAGTATTATAAATAAATGGACATTCTTGTAAGGCTTGTTCCTGGACCTTGGTGGGGGCCAGAGAAGTATTTCAATTAAGCTTGATTTTTCTTCAATGTCTACACAGGGCACCTTTGCCACCTTTGGGCGTAAGTAAAAAGGAATTGGCTACAGAAATCTTGACTTGATTTTTTTTTCACCCTCTCCTAACCTGTAGCTGGTATGGCCAGTGCACGCCTATTGAGCTGAGCTAACCACAACTACTTGTACTTAAACAGCGGCCCTCACGCAGGGTAGTGTCCCAGAGCGCTTAACAGTGGCGGAGCACGACACTGAACCAAGGAAAAGGGGGAGGTGAATGTAGGCACGGTCAAAAAGAAGGTCTTCAGGTGCAACTTGAAGATGGAGAAGGTGGGGTAGGGGGAGTGGCAAGGTATAGGGATAGAGGATCGGTGTTCCAGAATTTCGGGGAGTAATGGCTGAAAGGGCGACCACCAATAGTGGAAAGAAGAGCACGAGGGACAAGCAGGAGGCCGGAACAAGTCAAGCAGAGGCAGCGGGTGGTGGAGTGGGGTGTAAGCAGGTTGGAGAGGTAGGGAGGTGCCAGGGCATGAAGGGATTTAAAGACAAGTATGAGGATTTTGAAATCGAAAGCTAACCCTGCGTAGGCCGGGAATTGAACCTAGGAGCTTCCTGATCTGTTTGGCTCTGTGACAATTTGGGAGTGGATTTATCCACTAAACCACATTTCTTCCCACTCGCACAATAATGCAGTTCAGGGTGTGGTTTATGGGTGTAACGTGTCTCGTAGGGTTTAGATAATAAACAATTGAAACTTTGCTGTTGCAGTTGAAGGAATGATCTTATCCCTGCAGCATGTGGTTGCCCTTAGCTCACAGCAAAGTCTGTTATCCAGTGTGACATTCTGGCAAGTTTCGTAACTGACATGTTTCCGGCTCCAGGGACAAAGCACCTCATAGCGTAACCTCTGTTTTCAGCAGCCTAGACGTGTGACTCCTAGATGTCTCTTCGGCCAGAGAGTAGGTGTGTGAGTCTGCATGGGATTGCCTGCTTTCTGAATTATTATTCATAGGAACATAGGAATCGCCAGACGAGAAAAGACCAAAGTCTATCTGGTCCCCCTTCTACCATCCTGGTAGTCATGTTCTACAATAATGGAGATTCCAGCTCCTGGGCTCGACCACTGTTAAGTGCTCTGGCGCGTTTCCCTGTGTGAAAGGCACGTGATATGAATACTTGTTGTTATTCAAATTGAAGGTTCAAATGGAGATTGTAAACTTTTTGTTTATCTCTCACTCCTCCCCGCAGAACAAGAGGTGGAGGAAGCGCTGAAGAAACTGGAGAAGAGGAATGATGACCAGTCCATATCGGACGCTCGAGCCCGGTACCTTCAGCGAAAGCTCGAGAAGTCTCACAGCAACGCTCGCTGAGGGTAGAGATGAGCCAGAGAGAGAAAGAGAGAGAGAGAGAGAGAGAGAGAGAGGAGAGAGAGAGAAAAACAAATGTGGGCAAATGGTAAAGGAAGCAGGAAGCAGCCAGTGCTGTTGACTTTTCCTCACTGGTTGGGTAGGAGCAGGTCATTCCCACCAGGCTTGGGCAGAGTCGAAGCCTGAAACCACCATCAGAGGGTTTGACAGTTTAAAAAACAAGGCAACAGCTGGAGTCTCCTGTAGGTTCCATCTACCGCAGGAGATCACTTTATATTCTAACCAAACAAATTGCCTCGAGAAGCCAAACCTCTCCCAGTGCAGGCAAATGAAAGGCACGTGTCAAATGATGGTCGCAGCGAACTTCAGAATCGCAAGTAAAGTCTTGCGTGAGGATGGACGTTGGGGTGGGGTCGGGGAGGGAAAGCACAGGTGCTGTGTTTGTGTGCAGAAATGTTCGAACACTTTTCGTGGTGGGAAAACTAGGGGAGATTAGAAAAAAGGATGGAAATCTGAAAGGGGACAGTGAAATGGTGCAAATCTACAGCAATCGCAGTCTGAAGGAGAAAGGTTAATGTTTCAAGAGAGGCTTTACTCCAGACTTCAATGAAAAGCATGCACTTCTTTCTCTCTGTGTTAGTAAAGTTTGCCAGCTCCACTTCGTTTCAATTCATTGCATAACTGCCTCGGAAGTGACCGAAAAAAGTTGTGAAATGATCAGAAAATACCTCTTTTTTTTGCTTTTTTTCTGTTGAAGTGCAACAGAACGTTCATTTTAAAGAACTAATAAAAGTGCCATGGCCTAAGCCAATTGAAAAGTGCGACTGCAATTTTTCTATGAAATCTGCTACAAACACCCCTCTCCTGCTACAAACACCCCTCTCCTGCTACAAACACCACCCCTTCTGCTACACCTCTCCCCCCCCACTACAAACATGTACAATATGTACAAACACAGTGAGCTGAGGGTCTCAGTTCTCTGTGCGCTGCTGCCAGCTGTTTGCTCGACGTTGCTACTGTGGGAGGAGCGGATCCCCATGAAGACTCTTCAGCACGACGATGGGTTTCCACACGTGTCAGACGCCTGGCTGACCAAAAAACATCCTAAATAAGGCAGCACGGACACCATGTGTTTCTATGTAAGTTTCTATGGCTCCACCGACCTTTCTCACATGAAGGATGGTTGCCTGGATTATGTACTGGAGGCCACTTTGGACCATTTCCCAGCAGGAAATAAACAAATACAAATATAATAATAATCCTTGCTTTTGATATAGCGCTTTTCATGTTTTTGAGACGTCTCAAAGCGCTTCACAGAATATACTGTGAAGTGAATTGACTATATTTTGTGCAGCCAATTGCGCACAGCAGTGTCCCACAAACAGCATGGATTGAAGTGACCAAATTATTTTTTTTAGGGATTATTATTCCCGGAAAAGTAATCCGCCAATCGAGTAACAACTGAGTTCTTACTTACTGCTAGATAAACAGAGGTGTGTGGAGTAAGGAAACTTGGCCAACATTTCACCCTGCCGGGAATAGAACCCAGGTCTCTCGCTTATTATTTTTATATATATATATATATACTCAGTGCTGCAGTGTGCAGTCCAGTGGAAGACTTAAGTGTCTTATTTACCCTGGAAATATATATATTTTTTGCAATCTATGGAATTTCAGTATACCTGTATTTACGAATATTTCCAGTTCCAGCCTCCGCATCAAGTCTTATTCAAGTGTATTTGAATATTTCCATTCCAAGTGCATTTGTCATTGTGGGCAATTAGCAAGGATATCAGTATGTGTTGTTTGGAGCCTGGAAGGATTCACACAGAGAAAGGCACTGTGATTGCACACAGCCTGGAGACTTCATCATGGCCAGACAGGATCTTTGGACTTTACACTCACTGAAATAATCTAAAAAAAAGATAAGAATTTGCAAATGGTTGTTTGCCTAATCTATTTGAGATCGAATCCGACAGGGAACAAAGCTGTTTTCCTTTCCCTCCACAAGCTGCTGATCACTCAGAACAGGGCTGCAGTCACGGTCCTCTCCCCACTCTCCCCGAGCAGTCAGTGACCCCAATCCCTGGCCAGTCAGTGTTCCCCCCACCCCATCCCAGGCCGTAAGTCACCCCAACTCCTGGAATAATCAGTGTCTTCCCCTCCCTCCCCCCCACCCCCTCAACCCTCCTCCTCCGAGGGCAATCATTGTCCCCATCACTTGGGCAGTCAGTGACTCCATCCCAAAATGAATGCTTTAGGATTTCCATACAGCTGGCTGTTAAATGTTTGCCATGCGGTCGGTATTACTAGCTGTAAAATCAGCTCAGTGAAGCTATCCTCAGTGAGGGTCTGCATTTAGTCGATTGATGGATCGCTTTTCCGGGGATAATAATTCCTTCAAAAAAAATTAATAATAAATTGGTCACTTCAATCCATGACTGTTTGTGGGACACTGTTGTGTGCAAGAGGCTGCTGCTTTTCGCCCACAAAATATACAGTCAATTCACTTGACAGTATATTCTGTGAAGCACTTTGAGATGTCTCGAAGACATGATAAGGCGCTATATCAAATGCATTCTTCTGAAAAGCGCTTTGAGACATCTTGACAACATGCAATATCAAATACAATGATTATGATATCATTATTGCCTCCTTAAGGGACAAAAGCACCTGTCCATTCTCATTTAGAAGAAAGTTTGTGGTGTGCAGACACCTTTAAGAGGAAAGTGACTAGCTTGGAAAAAATAAATCTTCCCCCTGTGCAAAATATATCTCCTCACACATGATTTTTTAAGGACCCCAGACTTGAAATTCAACACGTTTCCTCTTCCCAAAAGAGGGAGTGCAGAAAAACCAAGAGGACATGAAGAGGACAGGTGATCAGCCACTTCACCTTGTGCTGAAAAATTCTTTATCCAAGTTCAAGAAGCCAAACCTGTTTTACTATTTTTTTTGCAGCTTCTAAGTGGTGACCTTAAGAAAGTTCAAGGGATCATTCATGCCCTGGGAGGGCATCCTTTGTGAAGTGTGCCTCTCCTTAAATTCACATGCGGACATCACCAGACATTGATCATTGCTCTTTTCCTCGCCCTAACCAAAAGGTTACTGAAGCCGAAGTGACTCATTTGCCATCAGTTAACTCCACATTTCAGACACTGAAGCTGTGAACTTACTGGTTTATTTTTTCGCGTTATAACACCCTTGACAACACAAGCACAGATTTCAGCTAACAGGAGAGACAGATAACAGTGAGAATATTTTACGATCTCCATGAATTTCAATCTAGTCAGTTAATAGTTTGTGCTTAGGTACATCCTGATGTGCAGCCACTGATTTTGTGCTCCTCCAATCAGCGCATTGTGACTCAGTAGATCTGATCACGTAGCCAAGACAGAAAAGTCATCACCAGGCTACATAAAGTGAGAGGAACTGGGTTTGATTCCTGGGCAGGGCAAAACATTGGGCAAAATTCTTTACTCCATACGTCTCTGTTCACCCAGCAATAAGTAGGAACCCAGTTGTTAGTCAATTGGCGGATTGTTTTTCTGGGGGTAATAATCCATTAAAAAATTATAATTTGATTACTCAATCCACGACTTTTTGTGGGGCACTGCTGTGCGCAATTGGCTGCTGCATTTCACCCACAAAATCCACTTTACAGTGTATTCTGTGAAGCCGTCTTAGCGATGTAATAAGGCGCTATTTCTGTCTGGCAAGCTTTCCTGCTGCTTGTCCAGCTAGGACCACTCTCCCCATTAGGGCTTTGGCTTGCGGGTTAACTGGAGCTCAGTGGGATGATTACCTTCCCCAGTGACAATGACTGGTTTGCCATTCCAGGTTTTGCTGATAATCCAGGCTGGCTGTGCTGTCATTAGCAGTGTCCTGGAATACTTGAGCCTGTCTGGTTCAGGAACAACAACAAATTGCATTGTATAGCACCTTTCATGGTGGGAGGACATCCCAAGGTGCTGGACAGTCAGGGATTTAGACCCAAGCAGGGGTTTGGGATCCGGAGGGGTGCAGGGCAGCGAGGGTAGGGGTAAGAGGTTAACTGAAGGCGAGGTTGAAGAGGAGGGTCTTGAGTTGTGTGTTGAAGGGGGCAAGGGACGGAACAAAGTGGTGATGGACTGTGGGATGGAGTTCCAAAAGCTGGGGCGAAGAGGATGAAGGTCCGACTGCTGATGGTGGTGCGAGCCGGTTGGGAGACAGAAGACAGTGGAGCAGGCCAGAGCCTGCTGAACGGAGGGAGTGGACAGATCGATATGATGTTCACAGAGGTAGGAAGCTGCAGAGTTCTGAATGATCTGCAGCTTGTGGAGGGAAGATTTGGGAAGGCTGACACGCTTTCCTAGATGTGATAAATGCATGGTTGTAAGGCAAACACCACAGAAGGCTGACTCGATTCTGTTGCCAGGCATGCCACCTTGAAGGCAGTTCAGCTCCAAGAAGACCGGCTTACCCCCACCGGAGATATATCAAATGCAAGGATCATAATATATATAACAATCCTTGCTTTTGATATAGCTCCTTATCACGACTACAAGAATATACTGTGAAGTGAATTAACTGTATATTTTGTGTGTGAAACGCGGTAGCCGATTGCGCACAGCAGTGTCCCACAAACAGTTGAGGATTGAGTGACCAAGTTATAATTTGGAAGGGATTATTGTGCTTATTATCAATATATATTATATTAATAATTATATATTCAAGCTGTTTGCCTCGTGGTGTTTGCATTTGCATCCATGCATCTGTCACTCGCTGCTTGTCAGCCTTCCCAAATCTTTCCTCCACAAGCTGCGGATCATTATATAATCATAGGAACAGGAGGAGGCCGTTCAGCCCTGCGCGCCTGTTCCGCCATTTAATCAGCTCACGGCTGATCTGCGCCTCGACTAATCCTTTCAATCCCAATTTCCCGCTTTCTCCCCGTCTCCCTTAAGACCCCGACCTGCTAAAAACCCAATGGACCTCGCTCTCGAAGGTGTGGAATGGATCCAGCATCCACGACCTTGCGGCCGGGCGGGCGGGGAAGAGAATTCCGGGTTTCCACCGCCCCAATTTCGGGGGCGAGACGGACGCTTCCCCGGTTTCGCTCCTAGATGGCCTGGTTGTAATGGTAAGACTCCGCTAAGACCATAAATTATTAGCATTACGTCCGTCTCGTCTGTTTCAGGGCCTCAGGACCTGACAGGCCCTGTGCAAGTGCAATATTGTCCTGTATTGTAGATGTTGGGCAGCAGCAGCTCAGGGGGGAGGACAACCTTCCCAACAGCTGTCAGCTGATCAATCAATGAATGAACCCGTGGGGGAGGGGGAGGGGCGAAAGGAGGAGGGGCGGGAGCCCCACCGGACGTGACGTCAAGTCATATGCCAATGATGTGGCAAAAAAAATCGAAAGTGCACCTCCGCGCGAAAAAAAATAATTCCCCTTTTAATTCCTCGCCGCTGGAGAACTGACCCTCAGCACTCGACGGAGGGAGAGAAGGGGGGGGGGAACCAACACAAAAAGGCGGGATTCTAAAGGGTGGGGGAGAGGGGAGGAATCAAAGGGTTTGTTAAGGCAAGAAATGTCGAGACCGGAAATGGTTCTCTCCCTCCGCGCTCGCGCTCGCTCGTTGGCTCTGGGCGGGTCACAGTGGGAGGGGGGGGTGAGGGAGGTAGTATCAGTGCGCTGCCGCCGCCGCCGTCGCGGCTGTTTCCGGTTTTCCGCCATTGCGGGGCTTCGCTGCGGCTGTTTTTTTTGTGGGGGGGTCGGTTTATAAGGAGACGGAGCGCAAAGCGAAGGCAGCGCCGCTGAGGTGGGGGGAAAAAGGTAGGGAAGGAGGGGAGGAAAGGAGGAGGGATTGCCGATTAATTTATGTCTTATGGTAATTCTGATCGTAACTGCCATCGGTTGTGAAGAGCCGAGTTGTGTCATTCTGACGTGAGGGGAGAAAAAGGGAAAAAAAAATATCTCTATAAATTTTCTTTTTTTTCTCTCCCCCTCTCAGAGATCTTCTTCATCTTCTTCTCCTCCTGACGGAGCCGCTTGATCTCTGACGCCGACCGACCGGCCGACTGACTGACAGAGCGGAGGGGGAGCGAGAGAGCGACAGGGCCGGTTCCTTTCCTTTCCTGCTTGTCCTCGGCCTCCACACACATAACGCCGTCGCCATGGCTCAGATTCTACCCATCCGCTTCCAGGAGCACCTGCAGGTGAGCGAGCGAGCGAGCGGAGGGAGTGCGGTGGGTGTGGGAAGGAGGGAGTCTCTCAGTGGCCTCACAGCGTTAGCTGAGCTAACCTAAGCCGCCCGGCCCGGCCCGGCCCTGTCATTCCTCCCAAATAGCACCCACCCACCCACTCCGCCAGCCTCTCCCCTGAATTCCTGCTTTACATTGGCCTGTGCTGTTTCCCCACATACACGTCTAAGACAACATTGTTTTAATTAAAACGAGATCTACTTCGGTTTCCCAGTGAC
The DNA here is from genome assembly GCF_018977255.1 of Callorhinchus milii. Lineage (NCBI taxonomy): Eukaryota > Metazoa > Chordata > Chondrichthyes > Chimaeriformes > Callorhinchidae > Callorhinchus > Callorhinchus milii. The sequence continues at coordinate 1,657,440 of NW_024704751.1, read as the reverse complement.
TCGGTACAATATGTGTATATATATATATATATGTTAGTATGTGTGTGTGTTACGTTTAAGGCTTTGGCTCAACCTTGAACACCCACAGGGAGGGATCATTCCACAATGTCACCCGTATGAGGAAATAGGAAATGTCCCCGTGTGATAAGACATCCTGCTGCAGGGATCTTGAGTCGTGGCATATCTTTCGAGTAATGCCAGCGTTATTATTTTATACATGAGTAATATATATATATATATTTTAGAGCAGGAAATAATAATGTGTCCTGAATGCTGACCCACCACTATGTTCAGTGCACTCCTGTTAAGCTCGTCGGCATTTTTCCTCACCTGTTTGCGCCCATTCAAATAGGAAGGTTTGCACTTTTGAAACCTAATTGAATTTTATAAATGTAGGAATTTGCTTCTGGCGGCATTTGAGATTTTCTGACTTGGCTTGTGTCTCAGCTGGTTTTCCAATTAAAGGGATAATGGATTATGAAGATGCTGCCGTGCAGTGGCTCAGATTCTGACTCTGCTAAAAGCAAGCAGATATTTGGTTTGCCTACTATGATGTTGATTTTGAGAAGTGCAGCTGATTTAGTGTTACTTTGAAGTGACCTTAAAATGTTTCCAGGGCTAAATGAACCTGCCTTTTTTAAAAAAAAAGAATTTAAAAGAATATTTGTAGAGGTTTCAGTTTTGATATTTGCCTACCTGTGTGCAGTATAAATGTGGAGTGTTGCTCATTGCTTAAAATACTTTTATCCCAGTGTCTAAAATTATTTCATTACACTTTTGAAGCTACTTTTTTTAAAAAATCCTTTGACTGAAGAATGCATACTATATCTTGTATGTAGCCAACGCTTGGAGTAGTGTGATTTTTTTGTTCTTTAGAATTGGATGGGATGACAACATTAGAATAATAATCAACCTTGCATTTGATATAGCGACTTATCATCTTTGAGACATCTCAAAGCGCTTCACAGAATATACTGTAATGGTGACTCTATTTTGTGGGTGAAATATGGTAGCCAATTGTGCACAGCAATGTCCCACAAACAGTCATGGATTGAGTGATCATTATTATTTATTTGGATGCAATGACCACTGACAATAGTGACTCAAGTATTTTAGTCTATCTTGATGCAAGTATGTTAGTAACCTTGAACTTCTAGGTTTTTTGACTACACAAGAAATGCTGCCTAATTGGTCAGTACACATATTCAATATTTTATGTTCCTAGACCTTTTTCTAAAAGAATACTACAAGTGATCATATTGATATGTTGTAGTAGCCCTTCAGCTTGATAGGGTTAATAAAATGCTCCTGAAAGCAGACTTGATGCACAAGTACCAATTACTTCATAGAATCTCCACTGAGCATTAGGCTAATTTTGGCCAGCTGGATATCTGTGGAAACCATTATGCTTAAGAGTTTCCAAGTAAAACTACATTATTCAACAGTTGCATTACCCTCTTGCCGTCCTGAATCTAGCCTCTGGCCAACCCTGCCTGATGCCTCTGTAATTGGGAAATCAGGATATGCCTCTGAGTAGTAAGTTTGAACCATATTTGTGACTAAAGGAATTGTTTCTGTATAGGTGGCATGTATGTGAGGATCTGTCTGGTATGGATGTTTTTCAGCATGGCGATGGGTTAGACAACCAGCTGACCCAACTAGAAATGGAGTTTCTGTCTGGAATGGAGTGTGTACACCTTCCTCAGAGGGAAATGCAATGCTTACCCAATTAGTTTAGGCCAATGGTTCTCCTGTTCTATTAACTGTCCCTTGGGGTGCTCTAGATCTGCTTGGCTCAGGAACTATACTACAGCCATAGAAGAGGTTTGAGCTTTGATCTATAACTTTACAATTTGGGGGAGGGGGAGCATAAGGGAGAAATGCCCTGGGCAGTTTTGTAATATAGCTGTGTCTATTTATCCAAGGTGACCCTTTACTGAATCAACATTAGCCATAAACTAACTTGTAACCATTCTTGCATCTATAGCTATTGGCAGTAATTGCTTACATTTTAAACTGGATGCAATATTTTAGTTGGTTTTCTAGAAGGTGGTACAGGACATTGAATTCTGTTAGATATGAATGAACCCTCAAATACAGTGAATGGCCTGGATCACTGATATGTAATTGATGCAGTGTTTGAAAGATTTAGGATGGTTATCTTTTAGGAATTGTACAATATTATGGTGTGTGAATCTGCTTTATTAATTTTTGAAATGCTCATCTCATTGACTCTGAGTGCACGTTCCTGGTCCCACATGCAGTTATAATTTGCTTATTATTAGATGCATCTGAAACTTATGGTCAAGGTGGAGTTTTTGACCCATCATCCCCAGTGGTAATTAGCAATGAAAAATGTGAAATATGTGTCCTGTTAATATATTATCAGCAGACAACAAAAATTAGGTAAAGTACATTAGCCCTTCTAACAGATGTCTTCAAATTGTTAATCTCGTTCAGGTTGTTTTGGAAAACGTATTAGATGAAAAACTTTGCTAGTGACATTACCAAAGCCCCTAAACTAATATCTCTTGCAGTGATTTATTTGATGGGCATCTGACTAGTACATTAGCTTTGCAATCTGCAAATGCACTGACACTTTGTGACCTAGAAAACTCAGTTGCTTCTTGTGCAGATTTATATTTTGGGAAACTTGAGGCATTCTTAGTCTTATAGACTGTGGATTTATAGTAGAATATAGATGGAGAATTCTGTTTTCTAGAAAAGCACATGTATAGGTAAAATGATTTGCAGATGGAAGTGGTTGCTTTTTATGAAAATGTGAATATTCTGATTGTGGGCTGGAGATAGGAATGTATACACTATTGTTGCATCTTGGACAATGCCAACTTACCAGCTGCTCCTGTAGCTAAATTTTGCTGTCTAAGACACTGACCATCTTTAGATTGTTTGCACGCAAACATTGTGTAAATGTAACTTGCTCTAGCCTTTCCTGATGTCCTTTATTTCTCCTCGGGCTGCATACTCATGACTGCATTCTTGTATTTGAGGTATTGATCTTGTAATACAGCACTGGCTGCTACCCATGACCAGATGGAACTCCCACTGACTTCTTCTTTCTGATTGTGCTGTATTTTCATTGGTTTATTCCCTCTTCTAGAAATTTATTTTGTATGAACAATTCATGTCCTTGTATTTCTTCAAAATGGAGGACACCAGATAATTGACAGATTAAATGATGATAATCTGTCAATTGTCTGTTGACAAATTTGAATGGCTAGTCACTTTCACCCCCAAATGGATTACTACTGATGATCCTTGATTGCTTTGCCTGTGACCAAACTCTTCTTGTCTCATCTGTAGGACAACACCTCAGAATATGAATACGGGGCCTGTTTAGACCTCATGACATTTTAAAAGTGAGTTTCTTTGGTGTCCTGGCAAACATAATCCAGATTAAAAATTGTCATTTGTGGAACACTGTACACAAAATAGAGGTTGGTGATATGACCGAGATGAAAAATAAACGCTTGGTCAGGGACTGGATGTGAGGAACAGACCTGAGGATGGAACTGGTTAGACTTGAATGTTCAATTGCAGCAGTTAACTTAGTCTTTAATGTTAAATTTTCACCCTTATCCATATTTCCTGATGAGAACTTATTTGACTCGAGTCATACTTAGTATGTGATCATGTCACCAGTGGAGACTGGATTTGTCATGACTGAAGGATAATTTACATATATAAATGTTGATTATTGTTGCTAATCCCCTCATTAAGATTCGAGTTCACTATCCAGGCTGACACTACATTGCCGTCTTCCCATTCAGGTGGATATTGAAGCGATCGTATTCAAGGAGGAGGGAGTTGAACTTAACTAAAATTTCAATCAACTCATTCCTTCTCTTTATTGCTGTGGGACTCTATTGCATTTCCTACAAATAGCCTACAGTCATTGCACTTGACAGCAATTAACAGAAGTGCTTTTAGGTGTTAACTTGATCAAATAAAAGTATTATCTCAAGCCCCCTAGTTGCAGAATATCTTTGCTGCTATGGCTGATTGCCTTTTTTAAACACTTGTGAAGATCTTTCTCAACACTAGGTTTTATTCATCCCTTGCATAATGTGAATTTTGCTCTTTAGACAGTGATGTAGCATGCCACTGTATAGTGTTAAGTCATGGATCACCTGCCCCAAGTTCTTGCTTTGAAGAAAAGGTGGATGTAAATGGCCCATATGAAATTTAACATAATTGGTGAAGATGCTATAAATGAGAATCTATATTTTTATTATGCATCTTAATTTTGAGACTCATTGGTGGTACGGTGATCAAATGCAACTGTAGCCTTTTGTAGCAGTGGATCAAACTAATGCACTTCAATGCTAGGTACAGTACCATTTGAAAATGGTAATTTAAAAAATGCTGATGAGAAGGATTTGCTTGAAGGTGAATTTGAAATGAACTATTTTTTGCACATGCTTTCATTGACCCATTAATATTTTTACAGAGCTGGAGCTAAATCTAATAATTGGGGTAGATGCTGGGATTTAGATACATATTTTGTTACCTGCAAGTGTGGGTAAATGTGGAAATTATTGTGCATAATGAACTCTCGCATCTTGTGGCGCATAGGAAAAGTTACTAGTTGGGCCAAGCTCTGGACTGAGCACATCTCCTGTTTCAGGGACTGCTATTCAATATAGTTACAATTTCAATAATAGCAGTCTTTTGACTAAACTTATTCTGAATGTTCAAGTTCTGTTAAATTATGTAGGAATCCAAGATTTAATGTATATACTTTGTAAGCTGCTGTACTATGTGATTCTCTTATTGGTAGCTTTTTTTAAAAAAAATGCTGCGGCTTAGGACCCCTCCAAAAAAAATTATGTATAAATTTGTTGCTTTTCAAAAGGGTGGGGATTACCTCCAGATCTTTGCCAATGCCTCTACAGCTGATTCTAAAGGCACAATCTGGCTTCTGTTGAGCCTTTTCCAGCTGTGGGAGTGAATTTGCATCTGTCAATTCTGTTCAGCAGTGTAACTCTCAAGCCACTTAACAACAATGGTTGCCTATTTCAGTGATTTATTTTGAACTTGTGAAATAGGTATTTGGACAATTATTTTATAACAAATGTTTGCATTTGGAGATGGTGGTAATTTGTTCTGGCAAGAATGCAATAGTATGCCATTTATAAAAATGTGTCAATCTTATCCACTTTCTTACCTCTGAATATGAGCATGGGGAAATCCTTCAGTTTTGTACAGATGGTAGCCCTTTTACATCTTCAGTGCTAATAGTGAAGGGGATTACAAAGTCTTGATAGAATGGTTCCACTGTCAGATATGCTTTGTTTCCCTGTGTTGCAGCCATTTTATGCTTTTTACTGTTGATAACTGTTGGGAGGAGCTATTATATAAAAAAAGTAGATGTGTGGGGGTTCCTTATTGCTTTCATATAGTGATTTAATCTACAAGTAGTTTCAGTGTCAACTTGCCTCGGAGAGTAAAGGTTGTGGTTCAATCCTGACTGTTTACCCTTTGACAGTTTTTTTAGGCATCCATAGAAAATGAACAAAATGGTTCTTTTGCAAATTGAAGATGGGAGAGAACATTGTTCAAAATATCATCCAGTTGTAGGACTGAATAGAATCTGGTTGTCCAGGGTGTTGTATCTATTGAAGCCACATTTCAGTCTGTTGTCAATCGTAGATGTCTACCTATTTTTACTTCATTTAAAATCAAGCTATCAGTGCAGTTCCTATGATAATAAAGATCCAATGAGGGTAGATGGTGTCCTAAAATACTGTACTGCTATATTAACAGTTATAGAAAGCATTGTTGGGTATGATGTGGCATTTGATGTACATGTGGTCTATGATTTAGGGGCGGCAAGCTGGATCTCCTTGGAGCTGAGTTGGCTCCATGGTGCTTAGCAAAGGGTACAGCTGATGAAGCGTACTCCTGTTAACCGTGTAAGTGAAAGCCCCAATGGGTAGGGTCTTCGCTAGACAAGTAACAGACAGTGCTGCTGGGCAAATTGAGGCAGATACTCTTGAATAACTGGACAAAAGCCTAAAATTTAGGATGGAGTGGCTTTATGCTCTCGACCAAATGTTTCTACACTGAGAGGGTAAGGATGGCAAATAGAAGCATTTGCTTCTGTTCTTGAAAGATTGGCTGCGATGGTTGGTCATGACTGGGACTGACTAAGTGATTGCCTAGAAAATGAGCGGTTCTATGAACTGTTGATCAGCATTGAACTCAAATTACTGGTGCAGTGATTAAGAGCTCATTGTAGATTCAACAACCTTCCAGTCTACACTGGAATCTAAACTTGTTGCGGTAAGCCAAATTGGATAATTTTGCAGAGGAAGCTCCTAGCTGGGGTTATACTAGTTAAAATTACCTTTGCATCTTGTGAAGAAATTAGAGCTTTAACATTTTCAGTCCTGCAATAGTTGTTTAATTTAAGTCTAGATTTTAGTAGTGAGGTGTTTTGATGCTGGATAGATGCTTGTTATGGAAGTTGACTTTCTGTGCTGTGCATCAGTCAGCTGGAATAAAATTCAGAATTATTTTGGAATGATGCATTCAACGCCGTTTAGTGTGGCTTATGACTCAAGAATATGATGGGTTTTAAATAATAATAATTCAGGATTTATGATTTCTTTGGAGTGCTGGCTTGAGTAGTTCAGGTATCACCTACCCAAGCAGCTGAAACTGTGGAATAGTAGGTATAAATTTGACAGTGTTGCTGATGCCATAATTGCTCCTGCACCAGTCAGAAGATACTAGAATGATTTCATTTGCTTCCTGATCCCTGGTATTTGAGGCAAGCAACTTTATGACCAAATCATTTTTTGAAAAGAGAACAGTGACTGCTTTGTTGAGTTAAGGTGCTGCATCCTCAGCATTTCAACATCCTTCCTTGGCTCTTTGTGTTTTTTTTTTGCTGATGGTGGCTCACTGCGAGGTACAGAAATGGTATGGTGATTGCTTTTGTTGAACTTTCTGTAATGAAAGATATTCTACGTAGAGCAGGATATCTGCAACATCAGGGTTTTTGGCGGAATTTAAGAATTTCCTGTTAGAGTGACTGCTCTGCCAACAGATNCCCCACCCCCCGCACAGTCACGTGCTGAGTTCATTAGAGCTCTTTCTTTATTTACTTGCTCCCTTAAATTCCCACTGGAAATTTGCTCGAGTTTGCTTTTATGTTTTACATTTGTAAGTACTGTATCAGCTAAACGTTCAGTTCTGTTAAGCTTAGTGCTTTGCTTTCAATTGCCTCCTTGACCTGAGTTTTTGTACACGGTGTTTAGGCAAATATTAATCTTAAAACCTTGACCCCTATAAACCTAAGTTTCACAAAGTATCAAATATTAAAATGGCTGAACGTGTCTTAAGTCAGAATAAAACTTTAAAACTGACTTTGCAGCATGGAGATACTAGAGATCTAACTGGGTTCCCCAGTAACCTCAGATTAGGAATCTGCTCACTGGACCCAAGTTAATCATTCATTTGTAACTTTCTCTGATGCATGAATGTGCAAAGCAGAACATTGTGTCAAATCCCATATTTGGTTAGTGCAGACTGGAGGTTAGGACTTTCCCTATAGTGAATAATGAAAAATCTGGTTCAAGAGTTCATTTTTTTAAAAAAAAACGCAAGCTGAATGTTAGCTCGGGTTTGTTTCAAAGGGCATGGAGTGCTTTTTAGCTCCAGATTTCAGCAACGTTCAGACTTTGTTACTTTATTGCTGCAACGAGCATTTCACTACTTGGAATCTTAGAAACTTACAGAGCAGACGGCCGGCCATTAGGACCATTGACACGACCTAGAGAAAATGATAAATGATTGATTTAATTGAGTTAAAGTTATCAGATTCCTAATCTGTTACTGGGGAAACCTGTTAGGTTCGGCATAGTACTGGGGAAAGCCGTTAGGTTCGGCATAGTACTGGGGAAAGCCGTTAGGTTCGGCATAGTACTGGGGAAAGCCGTTAGGTTCGGCATAGTACTGGGGAAAGCAGTTAGGTTCGGCATAGTATCTCCATGCTGCAAAGTCAGTTTTAAAGCCTTATTCTGACCTAGCCATATACAGTGATTTTTAATTGATGCATTGCAAAGGTTAAGTTTTAGGGTCATTGTTTTAAGATTAATATTTGCCCAAATACCATGTACAAAAACAGATCAAGGCGGTGATTGAAGCCCAGTAATCTTGACAGAGCAGAACGTTTAGCTGATGATTACAAGTATAAAACATGGAAATTTGAGAATTTTTCAAGTGAGAATTAGAGCTAGGTTCTCACTGAATCACACTTCCCTGCTTTATCCCCATTTCCCTTCAAGCTTTTATATACCTGTCTGCTTCCCTATTGAAACCCAAAATACGCCTTGACACTCACAGTACATTTCCTCACCCCATCACAGCATTGAGCTCCATCACTATTAAGCACTTAGGTGCTAAATAATAATAATCCTTGCATTTGATATACCGCCTTATCACATTTTCAAGACATCTGAGTGCTTCACCGAATATACTGTAAAGTGAATTGATTGTGTATTTTGTGGGTGAAATGCAGCATCCAGTTACCCACAGCAGTGTCCCACAAACAGTTGTGGATTGAGTGACCATATTTTTTGACCCTGAGAAAAGCAATTCGCTAATTGACTAGCAATTGGGTTCCTACTTACTAGTAGGTAAACAGAAGTGTGTGTAGTAAGCAAACTTGCTCAACGTTTTGCCCTGCCGGGAATCAAACCCAAGTCTTCTTGCTTGCGAGTCGAGTGCTCTACCCACAAAACTACAGGACTCCATACATAAATGCTAGTTATAAGAATTAGAAGCAGGGGTAGGCCATTCGGCCCCTCTAGCTTGCCCTGCCATTCAGTAAGATCATGGCTGATCTATTCTAACTCCATCTACCCGCCTTATCCCCATATCTCTTAATTCCTTTATCCACAAGAAATCGCCATATCAATCTCAGTCTTGAATATGTTCAAGGACTGAGCATCTACAGCCCTTTGGGGTAGGGAATTCCATAAATTCACTACCCTCTTGAGTGAAGAAATGTTTCCTCAACTCAGTACGAAAAGGCTTACCCCTAATTTTAAGACTGACCCCTAGTTATAGTTTCTCCAACCAGGGGAAAAAGTCTCTCACTATCTATTTTGTTGTGCCCCTTAATAATCTTATAGGTTTCTGTAAGATCACCTCATTCTTCTATATTCTAGAGAATATAGGCCTAAATTGCTCAACCTATCCTCATAACTCATCCTCCTCATCCCTGGTACCAACCTAGTGAATCTACATTGTACCCCCTCCAAGGCGAATACATCCTTTCTTAAATAAGGAGACCAAAACTGCACACAATACTCTAGGTGCGGTCTCACCAGGGCCTTATACACTTGTAGCAAGACTTCTCTACTCTTATATTCTAACCCTTTTGTAACAAATGCCAACATACTGTTAGCCTTCCTAATTGCTTGCTGTACTGGGGGGGGGGAAAAAAACTTTTTGTGACTGGTGTACAAGGACACACAAGTTCCTCTGAACGCTAACACTATCCAGTCTCTCCCCTTCTAAAAATAATAATCTGCTCTACTGTTTTTGTCACCTAGGTGGATGACCTCACACTTCCTTACATTATACTTCATCTGCCACCTATTTGCCCACTCACCTAGCCTATCTATATCTCGTTATTTTAATGTCATCCTTGGTGTTTACACTCCCTCCTAGTTTAGTGTCATCTGTGAATTTGAATATATTATAATACAGTTGCCTTAGTATAGGTGGAGCCATTAACAGGATTTTTGCCAAGTGATGCCTTGTGGCAGTTAACAGTCCGTCTTAATATTTCAGTGTTGAATCTAGTAGTAGTAACAATTAGTCATTTTTAGCCTTGACAGTTCCAGTAAAGGAAAATCAAATCCTGGCAATGACAACCTGTGAGATGGGTGTAGCTATGATTGTGGTTTATAGGGTTGGACTAGTAACTGACAATCTTAAGATTACTAATGGATAGTAACTGTGATACAAATCGTTAGTCATTCTTTCATGACTGCCCTTAGAAATGGCTAATTTGCAACTTTAACAAGTGAGTTGTCAGTCTTGGTGTATTGAAAGTGCTGTTTTTGAATTGGCACTTAATCCTGTTATACCTCAATTTTTTTTAGGTTGAAGAACCATAGTTTATCTAAATGTTGCTCCTTCCTCTAATACTGGGTAATCCCTCCAAAACAATAATAAATTGGTCATTTTCAATCTACGACTGTTTGTGGGACATTGCTGTGCGCAATTGGCTGCCGCGTTCGCCCACAAATATACAGTCAATTCACTTTACAGTGTGTTCTGTGAAGCGCTTTGGGACGTCCTCCCGACGTGAAAAGCGCTATATCAAATGCAAGTATTATTATTTGTAAAACCATTGTTGCTGCCTCTAGTTCCGCAGTTCTCCCCAATTTTATGTTATTTGCATCAAATTTACCTCAAATTGCATCTAAATCTGGTTCCCTAATATATTTAAAATGCGGGGGGGACCTAAGGCACTACTTAATATGTCCTCTCCCAACCCCTCCCATTTCAATTTGGTTCCCTTAATATATACCTCTGCTTTCAGAATTTCTCAATTTTAAAAAAATTCTGTATATTATGGGTGTGTAGCTTTGTAGCTCTTAATAGGAATGGCCTGTCACAGGATCTGTAAGTGCGTATAAATATTTCAAAGCAGATTATTTTACTTCAGTCTCTTTGATAGAGAAGCACTCAGTATGGCATTCCTAAATAAATGACCTTAACCTGAGTGGTTAAAGTTCTTTTTCTACTACCACACTAGTTTGACTCCCGATTGAGATTGAGGACTGAAGTTGGAATCATTTGACTTTTATCGTAGTTGGTAGATTTTACAAGTGGCTCCTGACATTCAAACTTGTAGATCAGAATGCTTTCACGTGAGTTTCCTTTTGGTGTGCCAAATGGGTAGAGGAGTAAATTCTCCCTTGAAACCTAGTAAACTCCTTGTGGATTACAAAACCATAAAAGGTTAAGATGGATAAAGGGAGTTTCTTCAGAAGTTAGAATTGGGATAAAACAGGAAAGAAAATGGAAAACGGTAACCATATTTAATTTGTTAGTAACCCTCAATGAACAATGCATAAACTGATTAGAACTAGTAGTTGGTGTCGAGCAGTTTATATTTGGTAAGAGCAAAAGTAACTGTTCACAGATTTTTGAACTAAGGAGTTCAATTTAATTTGACTAGTCTGCTTTAGCTACAGTTGTGGCTTTATTAGTTATAGTCTGTGGCTTTGTGCTATTAGACTAACTCGGTCAGCACTTAACCATTCAGTCAAACTGACAAAAGGCAACTTATTCATTCTTAAGTCACTAGGCACAAAAGCTTGGTTTGCAGCATCTTTGAACACAAGTTTTGTGCTAGGTTTTTCCCTTAAATTTAAAATGCTGCCATTGTGTGCAAATTCTAGTAAAGGATTTGAATTATTTTTGACGTTAATTGTGCAGAGCACTTTCCAAGTAAATGTAGTTGTTGAAGGCCCTTGACAATGATTGCTACTGTTGATCAAATCCAAGGTTTGGCAGATCATGTAATCAGCGGGATTATATCTATATCGTGGAGTCCTGTAGCTCAGTGGTTAGAGCACTCCCTTTGCAAGCGAGAGACCTGAGTTCAATTCCAGGCAGGGCGAAACCTTGGGCAAGTTTCCTTACTCCACACAGAGCCTAATAATAATCCCTCCAAAAAACAAAACAATAATAAATTGTTCATTTTCAATCCATGACTGTTTGTGGGACATTGCTGTGCGCAATTGGCTGCCGTGTTTGCCCACAAATATACAGTCAATTCACTTTACAATATATTCTGTGAAGCGCTTTGGGACATCTAGAAGACGTGAAAAACGCTATATCAAATGCAAGGATTATTATTATTATAATGCCTTATTGCTGCAAGACTACTTGACAGATGCTCCAGCTCCTTTTTCTTTATTTTGGGAATATCTCAATGTGCTCGAGGCCCCACCACCCTAATAAAAACTTGGACTGTTGACTAAACGAGAGTCCAAGCTATTATGAGGAGAAAAATAATAATATTTTTGATACAAATACAAAAAGAGCCTATGTAGCATGCAGTGATTGTATAGTGGTTAGTACTCTAGGGAAGTCTTGCTGCAGTTGTATAAGGTCTTGGTGAGACCGCACCTAGAATATTGCGTGCTGTTTTGGTCCCCTTATTTAAGAAAGGACATGCTCGCCTTAGAAGGGATGCAGCGTAGATTCACTAGGCTGGTTCCTGGGATGAGGGGATTGATCTATGAGGATGGGTTGAGTCAGCCAGGCCTATATTCTTTAGAATACAGAAGAATTAGAGGTGATCTTATAGAAACCTATAAGATTCTTAAGAGTCTTGATAGGGTAGATGCTGTGAGACTGTTTCTTCTGGTTGGAGAATCTAAAACTAGGGATTGTAGTCAAGATTAAGGGTCAGCCTTTTTGAGTTGAGGGAACATTTCTTCACTCAGGGGGTGGTGAATTTGTGGAATTCTCTACCCCAGAAGGCTGTGGAACGTATTCAAGACTGAGGTTGATAGATTTCTGAACAATAGAGGGATATGGGGATAGGGCTATAAATGGAATTTGGTTAGAAGATCAGCCATGATCTTATTAAATGGCGGGGCAGGCTCGAGGGGCCAAATGGCCTACGTCCTACATCTTATGATCTTATTACATTTGTAAGCGCCTTATTACATCATCAAGACGTATCAAAGTGCTTCATAGGATATACTGAACATGAATTGATTGTACATTTTGTGGGCAAAATGGTTGGAAGTGCAGTCAGAGGTAAGGATGTAGGATTTTAAAGAGGTGAGACAAAGGGTGAATGGGGCGATGAAAGTGACTAAAAGCCCTTTTCCAATTTGTGGGGACACTTAAGACAAAGTGGGCAGGGGCATGCAGCAGGCTGGAGTTGGTCAGCTGTCGGGCGTAGTGGAAGGAGTAGGCTTGCACAAGATCATATGGGTTGATGTAATGTTGAGACATTTTTCAAGGTGAGGATCTTAACGTTGATATGTTGGGATAGAGACCCAGTGAAATTTGGTACAAGTGGAGGTGATATAGGTTCGAAAGTTCTATATGGTGGAGTTGGCAAGCCAACAAGTGGGTAGCTGCAAATACTTCTAGTATCATAGGTGTGGATTAGGGTTTTATCTGCATTGGGTTGAGGTAGCGGGTGATGTTCAGATGGAAGTAAGTGGTCCAAGCCCAGGTGAAACCAATGCTCTTTACCCTGGAGTTTGAGGTTAATTTGCTCATTGTGGGACAAGCTGCAGTATTGCCTATCTTTTCTCTCTCTTTTGATGTCAGTTTTTCTCTCCCTTGAGACTTTCCTCCTGCTTGGCATGGGTGCCTTCTGTTGCCTCACTAAAATGACCATTCCTATGAGAGCCTCAACAACAATTGTTACATTTGGAGTGAAAGGAAGATGGAGCTATTTTCACCACACTGGGATAATATCACCTGAATACCATATGTCCACACCTACTATAAACACAAGGATGGGAGCCCTGACTCTTTCCCTTCACCAGGGTTTACTGAGGTTAATTATAGCATTCAATCTGGTTTGCATAGCCTATTGCCAGCTAGTCCACGTCAATACTAGAAGCTCTGAAGACACAAAGTTCTTCCCCATCACATCCTTGTATTTGATACAGCATATTTTATATCAGGAGGATATCTCATTACAAGATTTTCTCTAAAGTGTAGTGACTGTTTGGTAGGCAAATGAAGCAGCTAATTTGCACACACATGTCCCGCAAATAGCCATGGAATGAATGATTAATATAACAAACTACTTGCATTTACATAGTGCCCTTCATGCTGGATGAAGTCTTGCATGAGAAACTGATCAAGACCCATGGAGAAATTCCCTTCTCCTACTTAATGCCATAGGGTCTAACGTCCAGCTAGATGGGATCTCATAACATCACATCTGATGGATGGCACGTCCGAATCAGGACACTCCCCAGCACTGATGGGAGTGTCATCTTAAACTGAGCTCAGAGTCTTGAGTTGGACTTTGAAATGAGAGTGCTAGCAACTAAGTCAGGATGACGCAGTGCCTTTAACATTCCTACTTCTAATCTATGTTTTTTTTCTTGTGCATGCTGGGGATTTCTCAACCTTCCCTCGCCCATAATTCAACTCCTCTGGCTCTTCAGTAGTGTAACTAACAACTTGCATTTATATACTCTGTTTATATTTACGTACTCTTCATGTAGTGTAATGCCTGAGCACTTCACAATGAAGGGGTTGGACACTTAGTTCTAAAATTGGGCTTGCATTATCATTCCAAAACAGATCATGGATCTTGATTCTACATTCTGAGGGATTACTGGATACTAATTTGGGCACTTTAATGGTTTCTTCCTCTTGCCCAGCAGATTAAGATTAATTTTGTATTGTAATAACACTGTTTACCTGGCCAAAACAGATTAAACCTGGGATTTTTCTGGGCTGTAGCTGTGCCTTGACTCAGTTATTGGGCATGCTTTGTGAATGTGTCATAGCAAAGCGAAATTATTCAAACTAGTTCTTGCAGTTTTTAGGTTGGAGGTGGTTTCAATTGTACAGCTGAATGTGACTGATTTGCTGGCTAACTTTTTTTATGAATGAATAAGAAAAAGGTGTGGCAGTTTGACGTTGCTGCTTTAAATCCTAAACCTGAGTTTGAAGCTTGTAGTAATAGAACCACTTGGCAGAGTATTTTTTATCCATTTAGAGCGAAGTCTATAAAATGTAATATAAAAATCTCTCCTGGATCTAGATTTACTCTAATGTAGTAGTTCAGAGCAAAACAAGTTTGGCAAATTGCTAAATAGTCTTAATTTTGAAGCTTTCTTTTCGATAAATAACTACAGAAAGCTGACTTTAAAGTTGAGACTGAATTCAGCAATTTGTCAAATGGAATCTAAACCAAACTGGAATATTATCTTAGTACTTTAATCCTGTTGACCAAAATTAATTTGAATAGTAGCTTGTATTATTTTCTGGGTAGGAAGGGGCTGAATTAATATTTTTCAGGAATGTTGTGAGAATGAAACTGCAAGAAGCTTGTGATCTTAGTTAACTATTTAACATGGAATTTAAGTCTCAGCAGTTGACCGAGGATTAAGTTTCTGACTACCACCTCCTAATTGGTCACGGTTCAAGTCTTTAATCATTGATACTTGCATTGTGAAGATTAGGTGTTATCCCCCACGATTGGAGGTTGCACTTTCAGCCACTACACCCCAAAACTCTGGTACACTCTCCCTCAATCCTTCCGCCTTTTCCTCTCTTTCAAGTCCCACCTGAAAACTTTTCTCTTCGACCGTGCTTACGGCCATCTCACCCTCCCCCATCCCCGGCTCAGAATCAGGCTCCACTATTGTTAAGCGCTCTTGAGACGCTATCCTGCATAGGGAGTGCTATTTAAGTGCAAGTTGTTATAGGTATTATAGTAGCCACATTCTCAAAGGACACAGAATACTAACTTGTAAATAACAAATGACTTAAATTCCTGTATATCTTCTCAGTTTTAAGCAGCGGTGAATTCACCCCCTCAATATGCTAAGTGAAGTACAAGACATATTTTGAGACCATGCCTAATGTGTCTGAATAAATAATAGTTACTGAGTATTCTGATATCTCTTTTGGGAGCAGATTTGAATTTGCAAAACTGCTCCCAATAAACTTAGTTTAAAGTAGTTAACCCAATGTGTCAGACTTATTGCATTTTTGTGCCTTTTTATTCCTTAAGCAGACGATCCCTTAAAATGATCCAAAGTTTATAGAATATAGAATCTTGCGTACAGAAGACTGGGTGCTTGTGTCAACTAGTCGTTAACCGGTGATCTTGCACTTGGCCTCCAGGGTTGAATGGCTCTTGAATCCTGGCTCAGTGGTAACACTCTTGCGATTGAGGTTGTGGGTTCAAGCCCCACATTGAGACATGAAGCACTCGTAGTTCAAGGTGACACTCTAATGCAGTGATGGGTGGGGGTTGTTGCATGGTCACAGTAACTGGGCAATGACAGTAATATACTCTGTTGGCCTGTAATGAAAAATGAGAATGAATTTCCTACTAAGTACTATTTTTCCGATTTCTGCTGAAAATGCGGTAATGCGTGTCTGACAACAATGATCTTTCTGCCCTCATTGCTTGTCAGTTCCTTGGGACATCCTCCCAATTTAAAGGTGCTATATAAATGCAATTTGTTAGGATTTGTATGTGACCACTTCAGGAGAAGTTGCTTTGGAGGTGTTTTCTTGTTTAATACTCTAAATTAAGTCAATAATATTGGCTCAATCATTTCAATTGTTTACTATTCTTTTGGAGAAAATAGCATTTCATCACCGTTTTGCTCTCATCTTGAAAGCAAGGGATTAATAGATGCTATAACTATTGCCAATATAATTGTTTACTGTTAACTTTTTTACAATCCAAGGGTTAGTGTAAGTAGCTTGTCTAACTAAAACCAACTTTGCTTAAGCATTTCCCAACAAAATATTTTTGTAGCAAAACCTCTAGACTGAATTCCTCATTGGCTGGCCAAGTGCACAGTAGGTTCATATCTGTCATTCCAGCATCTAATCATATGGCCTACAGATTCTGCCTGTTTGCTAGATTATAATGCAGTATGAGCACTGTCATTCCCAGTTTATCATACTGGGGTAACTGGCAAGATCTAGTGCACAGGCTTGTATTACTATGTATTTTACAATGGTTTACAAATCTGCCAACAAATTTTATAATTGCTACTTTGCATCTAACCTTATGTAGAAGCATAAGGTTAGCTCCTGTTTGTATCCTATTTTAGTAATTTGACTCAGTAAAATAGAGTTGAAACTTTGTCTACCTTCCTCATTTACAACAGAATCATTATTGGGATATCTAGCTGAAACTCCATACTGTACAATTGCAGTATGCACAAACTAACAGTTTTCTCCACATGTATCCATCCCAGTTATCAACCTGACTCATTCACCTGAGTCAGAAGGTTGTTGGTTCAAGCCCCACATGGGGACTCGAGCTTGTCTATGCTGTCACTCCAATGGAGTGCTAGGGGAGCATTTCATTGTCTGAGGTGCTGTCCTTTGGATGAGGCATTAAACATAGGTCCTATCTCCCTGTTTAAGTTGACATTAAAGATCTCATGGCACTGCTTAGAGGAAATTTCTCCCTGTGTCCTGGTCAACAACCAAGCTCACCACCAATAAAATTGGCCATCCACTACATGGCTAAAATTTTACCCGCAAAATATACAGTCAATTCACTTCAGTGTATTCTGTGAAGTGCTTTGAGATGTCTAGAAGCTGTGATAAGGTGCTATATCAAATGCAAGGATTATTATTATGGCAGCTTATAGGACATTGCTATGCTTATAATGGGCTGCCATGTTTGCCTAGAAAGTAATTCCTGTGCATTTACAGTGAAATCCTGACATGAAGTGCCACACCAAATGCAATAGCATTATCCCACTCCTCTTGGTAGGAGTTGTAGACCACCTAGCTCTTGCTCATTAAGAAAGCCTCAAGCTCAACCCGCAGTTGGATCTGGTGGAAAAAAGTAGAGTATTTTTGAGAGCTGTAAACTAGTGGTAACTTGGTGCTAGTATGCAAATGGTGTTAAGATATTTCATTGGTAACTATTCTGGTTTCTTTTCAACACACTGCATTTTCTTTTCAACACACTGGGAGTACCAGCAATGTATGCAGACTGTTACACTACCTGTGTGAAGGATACTATATAAATGCATATTTTACATAAAGAATTTTTTGTCACTTGCTTTGTTTTCCCCACACAGCTCCAGAACCTGGGCATTAACCCTGCTAACATTGGGTTCAGCACCCTCACCATGGAATCCGACAAGTTTATCTGCATCCGGGAAAAGGTTGGCGAGCAAGCCCAGGTGGTCATTATTGACATGAATGATCCGAGTAATCCCATTCGCCGTCCAATAAGTGCTGATAGTGCCATTATGAACCCAGCCAGCAAAGTCATTGCATTAAAAGGTAGGCTTGCATTTGCAGCTTTCCGTTGCTTAAATTTTTAGTGCACAATCCTGAGCATTGTTGGTCAGTGATGTGTCTTCTACACTGTCGACTTTTTGATTCCTGGCAGATCTGCATTTGTTTTTGTTCTTGATCTGCACATGATGTTTAAAAGCAATTTTTTTCAACTATCTTCTATTGTAATTTTTTTTCTCTCCCCAACTATCCCTTAACTCAAAAGTCTAGTTATAGTTCAGCTTTATTCCAACTAACGGTCTGAAACTGAGCCAGGCTACTTTTTACAAGTAATGGAAATGATCAATTGAATACTGGCCTCATCGTAAAGTGACTTGCAGCCTCATACAAACTTAATTCATGTAGTGTGTTACTCAACTATTGAGCAATTGAATTTGGGTTGGCCAGGAAGCTAGGCCTAAAATACAAGTTTGAGTAGACTGTTGGCCATTACTGCCACCTTGTCTCACACCTATACTAGCTGGTCAACTCCCTTCTCTACATTGAAGGTTAAGTACCAAAGAGATGTACCTGTTGCAATTGTCTCTCTTCTATTGGGGTTTGGGTTTCTGAGCCAGCATTTGCCTGGTTTAGATGCTCGGTCCAGTTTACTAATCCAAAACTCCACTGCCCGGGTAATCAGCTGCACAAAACTCCGTAACCCATCGTACCAGTTCTTGCCTGGCTCTCAGTTATCAATTGGATCGATTTCAAGATCCTCATTCGTTTTCAATTATTTCCTGCCCTCGTACCTCCCAACCTATCCGATCTGCTTACCCCCCTACTCCACCACTCGCTTCCTCCGCTCAGCTAGTTTTGTCCTTGTCCTCTCTCTGCTCCACCATCGGTGTCTGTGCTTTCTGCCATTTTGCCCTGAAACTTTGGAACACACTCCCTCCATCCTTATGACTTGTCCCGTCCATTCCCACCTTCAAATCCTGCCTAAAAAGACCTTTTTGATCGTGCTTATGGTCACCTTTCTGCTCCCCATTAATGATTGCAAATTCTCCATCAGCTCAGTATCCTAAAGAAGGAAATCTGTCTTCCTAGATATTATTTATCATCAAAAGGTTTAAGTTGCTCATTAACCCAATTCCAGGAACTGTTTGCTAAAAGTTATTGATCACCAAGGTGGGGTGATTCCTGGTATGTCAAACAATTCCTGAAGATCTGAAAGTTCAACACTTAACTAAATCAGTATCTTTTTGTAGTTTATTGCAGGGCTATTAGATTTGACACCTTCTGCAGTCCTGTGTGCCATGTCTGTTGGCATCTAACTTCTGTAGGACATCCTCTCCTAGACCACAATCTAAAGGTTGTCAGTATTGTGATTGACTGACTGATTCTGATCTTGTGCTGCCAGGGTCAATGTAGTGATTCTGTTCTAGGCATTCTGCCTGGGAAATATCCCCAATTAATATTGTGTGTTCAATTTGACTGCTAGGTTTGTATCCAAATAGTCACTATACTGCACAATAAATCATGTGAAGCACTTTGAAAGTCAACAATGTGATACAGCTATAACAAATGCAAGGTTTATTTGGCCTTTGCATTTCTGCCCTGAGGTGCCAGTTTCTGTTCATTTAATGCTTGCTTTTTCAATGCTTCTTAAAGACGACCAGTTCTATTCAAAAGAATCGGACCCTTTCTAGATCTATAGCATCCTGGATACCTACAATGGATCTGCCACGTACCATTTGAAAACTAGTTTAGTCTTTGGTCAGTGAATCAATTTCCCTGTTATCTTTGAACATTTGACAAGTGGAGTTGCTTTGAACCATCTGAATGGGCCCAAGTGTTCCTGAATGTAGAAAGGTTTTCTACCCACCCTACACCACCAACCTGTAAGTCACTGCTACCCATGATTTGACTTGCATGGCAAAATGCAATTTTGTAGTTTGAAAAATGCAGCTAAATGTTGTACAGTTGGCATCTTATTTGGTTGTAGCACTTCAAATGGCAGTATAACCTTATTAGCCTTGGAATTAAACGCAACGTTTCCTTTTTAATTTTTATTTGAACAGGGGGTGACATTGAACTGGCTTGGAACTACTGATCTACAGAGCCAAAGCATCAACAATAGATTAAGCCAAAACATGTTTATGTCTCCTCTCTCCCTACCCCCCCCCATATTGATTCTAATGTATCCTGTTTGTGGGACCTTGTGTGCAAAATTTGCCAGCAGCGCAATATCTGAAGCACTTCTGATGTTAGACACTATTTAATGTACAGATAAGATCTTCATACTGATCTAAGTCTTCCGGTGTAACCTAGTAATTTTACGCTTTAGACTACAGGAAGGGTTGGAGTGTATGGAATCTGCTGCTGTTCCAGAATATTGTAAAGTGATTTGTGTCATGAAATGTGCAGCTGATCTACTATTACCACTTGCTTTATTTATGATTAACATTTTATTTCTTCCAAAGGAGCTTTGTTTTACTGATTCAATTACTTTGCATTTTTTTTACTGCTTTCTTGTGTAAGCAGATGGTGAGTTACTTCAAATGTAGACTTTGTTAGTGCTGGTCCTGTTTATAAAACATAACACTTGTGTGTTCAGATTACCTCTCATGCTTGGTATTCAACAAATTGAGATGGTCTGAGGCTCTTCAAATTGATCTACCAACTAGGTGCAGAAAGTTGATGTGGCAGTGAGCCTGAAGGTTCACTTGTTCTAACTAGGCAATGTGCTGCAACTTTCTATCAAGCTTGTCCACTTCATGAAACCTGAGGAGAGCTCTTTCTTTGCTTGTTTGATGCTCTCTGGGAATACACTTGGGTGAATAAAATCTTGTAACTGCATACACAGGAATGTTTAACTCAAACTATACGGTCAACAGTGCAGAGAAATTGAAGCCTGCAAAGGCTGGCATGTTTGGTACATTGACATTCTTTGACCATTTGGTCAAATACAACTTTATTGGGTGCTTCATAGCTCAGAAAATGGCCAGATAAGAAATGTTATGCATGTATGCTGATTTTTTTTTAGTCTAGTGTCTTGCAAGCTTCAGGTGGAATCTGACACTTTATTTCCCTGACCGTTACCTCCTCGTCATGTTTATCCCCCTCCCCATTCTAAATACATTTCTGCCTTAAGGCTGTAAGTTGTATTTTATGAACGGGACCAGAACTTTTCTCAGAGCCCTGAGCCTGAATTTTGCATCTGATTGCTGTGCAGTGTTGTGTACTTTAATTATTTGGGATGGGAACAAGCTTGGCCAACATTCTTGCAGGTATAGATCTAGGAGGAGTCTCTTATGAAGTTTATTTCCAATGCATCAGCTGCATTGGATTTTGCCATTTATTAAACATGGCTTTCCTTTTGCTGTTCAGAATAGTTTATTTTGGTAGAAAATTACTTTAATAAAAAAATCATTGCAACCTAATGTGAAACCTGTTCAAGCTCTCGGAATATTCACTTAAGACCTGCCGACTGCACTGCGGTTAGAAATTTTGGGGCGATGGTAGAATCTCCTTCTAATCCTAAGCTTTTTAGATGTACTTGCTGTCCAACACAAATGCTTCAAAATAAGAAAAATTCTCGAGTTTGTCACCACCTGCCTTAGCCTGGAGTCTAGCAAGTGGTGAAGCTATTACAGTAATAGTTGGTGTTCCCATCCTTGAATGCTGTACTGTTGCCTGTGCTCTAAAACTGCATACAGATGAATGACTGGATTGGTCCTTCTACCATTCACATGTAATGCAATTTTGTAAAACTTGTANTTTTTTACAAAACTTAACTGTTTTGAAATTCTACCATGTTTTTGTTTTATCATGGATCCAGTAACTTGAGTAACTAGCTAGATTTTGCAAAGCTTTCTTCCTATCCTGATCTCTCCATTAGTCAACTAACTAGCCCTTTTTAGTGGAGACAGATTAAAACCGTAACTTTTTAAATGACCTTGTGCCAGGGTTCATACGTTGAAGTTCACAATTCAACGCTGTTTGTGCTTTTGTTGCTTGTGGATTTGTCTGGGCAGCTTGCTGGCTGCAAGTTACCTTAGTCAAATCAGGCAAATTAACTGTGAAGCTAGTCTTATTTGTAATAGTCTCAGTGAACCTGACGTGGCAATAGTTTTCAATAACTGATTTTGTTCATGTATTAAATTTTGAAGGCAGTTAAAACCTTATGTGTGGGGGGGAGAAAATCACAATTTTGGGTACACCACTTTTAGTGTGCATCTGAATTAACAATCTTTTACAGCTGGGAAGACGTTGCAGATATTTAATATTGAAATGAAAAGCAAGATGAAGGCTCATACTATGGTGGATGATGTGACTTTCTGGAAGTGGATCTCGCTGAACACCATTGCCCTTGTAACGGACACTGCAGTCTATCACTGGAGCATGGAAGGAGAGTCTCAGCCAATCAAGGTCTTTGACAGACACTCCAGTCTGGCAGGCTGCCAAATCATCAATTATCGCACCGACGCTAAGCAAAAGTGGCTGCTGCTGATTGGCATATCTGCACAGGTGAGTCCAGTTATCTTCTCAGAACACCGCTGTGTGTGAATGCAATAGAATACCAATGTGGTCAAGGACTGCATGTCTGTAGGTGACTAGGATGTAGTCATAGAATCCTGCAGCCCAGAAGGAGGCCATTCGGCCTGTTGTACTGGTGCTGGCTCTTCGAAAGAGCTATCCAATTAGTCACACTCCCCTGCTCTTTCCCGTAGCCTTGCAACTTTTTTTCTTTTAAAGTATTTATCCAGTTCCAGTCTAGCAGATGGTGAGTAAATTGTATAACTCTAATCAAATTTCCAATAGTAAATATGAGAGCCCTAGTTTTTTTTAGTTGTTGTGTCGTTAGTTTGAATTTTCATGTATGGTCAGCAGTTATCCAATAGGGCTGCCGGCTTCAATATATTCTCCTGCAGAGTCTATGGTCTAAGTAAAAAAACTAAATTGGGAACATTAACATTGTTAGTTTCTTCACTGATAAATGCCTTGTTTTTGGGGAGACATAATTTGTTAAGATGACATTTTTTAAAAAACCTGTAAGTTGCCTCTTAGGCATACATCAGTTCACAGCCTGTTCCAGTAATGCTTACACAGTAAGCCGGTTCTGGGCATGAATACCCAACCCGAAACCAGCCTCGCTACAGTGCTGGATTCAGGAGTACATGCAGAGTTGTGGGAATATGTGCAACATATTACAATCAATTTTTAATATTAAAACATTGGTCACTGAAGCCACACTTGTTTGTGGGACACTACTATGCACATTTGGCTGCTGCGTTTCGCCCATAAGATAATCAATCCACTTTACAATATATTCTGGAGCACTTTGAGACATCTCAACGACGTGATAAGGTGCTATATTAAATGCTATTATCATATTGCATACCACAGGTAATTCCAACATCCCTTTTAACTGAATTTACCTAATTTGTTAAACTTTCCCTCTCTGATTTTCTCCTTTTTGATACCATAAGATCCTGAAATACTCGATTTGTAAATTTCAAAACTGTAATGGTCTCTATAAAATGAAGTCTTCAAACAAGCATTTGGCGGATAAACAAATAATTAATTTTGCTCTTCTATAGTTGAGAGATTGAAGAAAGAATGGATGTTTGATTTAGAAAGTGTATTTATTTAGTCTAAGTCTTCGTGCCTTGCAGTATGTTATCTGTCAGGCTAATGTTTTGTAACTATTTCACTCCCTATAATGTTTTGAAACTTTTGTTTCAGCAAAATCGTGTTGTGGGTGCAATGCAGCTCTATTCTTTAGACCGAAAGGTGTCCCAGCCTATCGAGGGGCATGCAGCAGCTTTTGCACAATTCAAGATGGAGGGCAATGCAGAGGAGTCCACTTTATTCTGCTTTGCTGTGAGAGGACAGGCTGGAGGCAAGGTGAGTGAGTTCAACACTTGTGGTGTAATCTTAACAGTAGATCTGACAACTTGAATCTGAAGACTGGTTCAGTTTCACTTCTTTGAAATATGATTGAGATGTTCTATAATTAATGGAATATAGTGATCTGATGCAGTTTTTCTTGAACTTAACTGGAAAATCTTCCTGATTCCATGTTTAATGAAACCATTTTTAAATTTCAATTTAAATTGCTGAACTGAAACTGAAGTGAAACATGTATATACCACTTCCTTGGTTTAAATTCGTGTAAATTGCTTGCGAGAACCTTCAGGTTGGATTAGCTGGAGCCTTCTATATTGTAAGTTTAATGAACTTGTTTGTTTCCTTTGGCATAGAACATTTATCTGCAAGAATCGTGGATGTTTTAGTAGAAATATGATATAGAGCAAAACACTAGATTTTTGGACAAAACCAATTTTTTCCTTGTAGAATTCCAATTGATATATTCTTATACAACCCGAGATCTATTTGCTTAAACAAATTTCACTCTGTGGAGTCCTGTAGCTCAGTGGTTAGAGCACTCACCTTGCAAGCGAGAGACTTGGGTTCAATTCTCTGCAGGGCGAAACCGTGGGCAAGTTTCCCTTCTCCTCATGTCTAATAATAATCCCTCAAGAAAAAAAATGTTGTCACTTCCATCCACGGCGGTTTGTGGGACACTGCTGTGTGCAATTAGCTGCCACTTTTTGCCCATAAATAGTCAATTAACTTAACAGTATATTCCGTGAAGCGTTTTGAGACATCCAGAAGACATGAAAAGTACTATACCAAAAGCTGTCACTATTGATTTTGAGCCTTTTTAAATTAAGATTTAAATTACCTCTACAGAGTGCCTTAAACTGTACGAACAATAATAATGCACGTGCAGTCTATTTGGCACTTTATGATGTATAATGATATTAGACCATGCAAATCTATTTAAGTAAATGCAAGTCTATGCAAATATGTAGAGCACCTGGGTTCGATTTCCAGGTGGACGAAACACTTGTCAAGTTTCCTTACTCCACACGCCTCATCTTACCTAGCAGTAAGTAGGAAGCCAGTTGTTAGTTGATTGGCAGATTGCTTTCCGTGGGTAATAATCCGTCAAAAATTAAATCCACGGCTATTTCTGGGACACTGCTGTTAGTAATTGGCTGCCGCATTTTGCCCACAAAATATACAGTTATTCATTTTACAATGTTCTGTGAAGTGCTTTGAGATGTGTCTATGACGTGATCAGGTGCTATATCAAATGCAAGGGTTATTAGTATTTACAGTTGAGCATATTTTTGACACCCTTTATGGCTTTGACTCTGTTAATAAGCCTTTGTAATTTTGTGTTCCTGCAGCTTCACATCATTGAAGTAGGAACTCCTCCTACAGGAAACCAACCGTTTGCTAAAAAAGCAGTGGATGTCTTTTTTCCACCTGAAGCACAGAATGACTTTCCTGTCGCAATGCAGGTAACTTTGTACAGATGGTGTCATTGGCAATAAAATTAGTTTAGTGTTTGGCATGAATCACTCTTGAAAGGCACATTTGAATATATTGTGCAACACTGTTTGGACTCCAGTATTAATTCATATGGTCGCATTAACTGACTGCTGTTAATTAGATTGGGTAAAATTCTTCTGATAATGAAATGTAAGCTTTCACATTTCAATGCAAACTCAATTATTTCTATTCCCCAAAAGATCAGTACAAAGCATGATGTTGTTTTCCTGATCACAAAATACGGCTACATCCACCTGTATGATCTGGAAACTGGTACCTGTATCTACATGAACCGAATCAGTGGTGAGACCATCTTTGTCACAGCCGGACATGATGCTACTTCTGGAATCATTGGTGTGAACAGGAAGGGTCAGGTAAAGTTTAAACAAATTAATTTGTTTGGTGACTTTGTAACGAATAAATTGCATTTTTTTAATATTCCATTGAGGTTCCTATTCTAAACTTTTATGGTCCATACAAAAGTACTAATAAAAAGGCTTAGTTGTAGCTCGCTAACAAATGCAGACCTCTAACCCAAATAGTCTTCAAACTAGGTATGCAGACTTCTAGCAATAGCTGTATGTAGATGGCAATTCCAAGAAGTTTAGATACAACAATATTGCATTTATAATAGTGCCCTTCACATGGGGTAGTGTCCCGGATACTTTTGGATCTGGTAGATTTTTGCCATTCCAGATATTTTTACAATTATTTATAAAAGCAAAATATCTTGCATTCAACTGTTTTCTTATAAATTAACTTATATATAATAGTTAAAAGCTAATAAATATATTATATATATATATATATATATTTCAATCTTGCATACTATGGTTGAGGACACGCGATGAAAATTTTATATATTTGTGTATATAATATAAAATGTATACATCTTTTCATCTTGTGTCCTCAACCATAGTATTCAAGGTTGAAAGATTTTCAATGGGTGCTTGATCACGCTGAAATTCAGTGTAGAGGCATTAAAAATTGAAAGTGGAAAGTTGATCTTACACCAGCTGCCACACTCCACCAGTGGTCCTTTTTCAGAATAGAAATGATGGTAACCTGAATTAAATAAGAATATTATTAATCCACAAATGCCCATACTTCTACAATCTATTTCTCAAACTTGTACTTGTCCATGGTTAATGCCACAGCTTAATTAGTTCAATATTCCCAGCTTCATGCATAAAGAGCTGAGTTCTAGTTACCTATGGCAACTCATGTTTCCATCTTGTTGCAGACTAGTACAGGAAACTGATAACTTGACCCTGGCCTGTCACTACCACTAAAGTCTTTTTTGTATTTTTGTAATGTATTTTTAATATAATTTTATATAATGCTGTCATTATCCTGGCCACGTATTTATAATTATGCCTAACTTGTCACTGAACTTTTTTCCCCTCTTGGAGTGACAAGTTAACAGTTTACTGTACAGTTTGATGCAAAGTGCACATTCAGGCAACTGGGAAGTGTCTTAATGTTCCATGACCTTTGATTTGAGTGCAATAAGTCTTTGAACTGTATTTCACACCCAGTGCTTGCTGAGGGATAACCTTGAATTGACTTGCTTTTGCCCATGTTTTGCCTACAAAATAGTCACTACACTTTACAGTATGTCCTGCAAAATGCTTTAAAACATTCTCCTGATGTGAAGCACAGAAGAAGGCCATTTGGCCTATCATGTCTGTGCCGGCTCTTTGAAAAGAGCTACACAAATCAATCCCATTCCCCCACTCTCTCCCCATAGCCCTGCAAACTGGTCTTCCCCAAATAATTATCTGACTTAACACACATATGAAAATTTCAAAATGTTTTAGTGGAGAACTAAATCATTTTAATTGATGTACTCCAACCTTGTCCAGTTTTCTACCTGAAATTTAACTTAATTTTACTACAAGCACTGAAAATCGCTCATATTAAACTGGAAGCCTGTTGGGCTGTGGAAATTTGTGGGTTAATCCTTGCTAAACTAGCAAGCATCAAGCTGGATAGTCCATAAATCTTTAATCCTGTTGAACTGCAAGGTGAAGCTCCAGTAAGAGTGCTTGTATTTTTTAATATAATTTTTATAATCCTAATCCTGGCATTCGATATAGCGCCTTACCACAACATCGAGACTTCTCAAAGCGCTTCACAGAATATAATGTAAAGTACCTGACTTGTAGTTTCTTCGCCTACAATGTAAAGGTCTAAAAGGAGAAAGTTATAGGCTAGGATCCTTTTTTGAATCGTGCCATGTGATTGTTAGTGTCCATCTGTCCATTTTGCCCACAAATGTACAGTCAATTCACTTTACAGTATAGTCTGTGAAGCGCTTTGAGATGTCTAGAAGACGTGAAAAGCGCTATATCAAATGCAAGGATTATTATTATCTGACAAAGTTGATGTTTAACATCTCATCCAAAATCTTCTTCCCCCAACATGGTATTGCAGTCTCAGCCTCGACTGACCCCAAAGTCCCAAAATGTGGCTTGAGCCCACAACCTTCTCGTGCAGAGATGCAAGTGAGTTGGGCTGATATTATCTTGGGTAAAACCGTTAACTAGCCTATGGTTAGTGTCCTTTAAGTTAGCAATTTGAGTCCTTGCCCAAGGAACAGAAATAGAACAGAAATCAACAGTCCAGCTGCATGAATAGTTGCAGAAATGGCACAGTGGCCTTTACAATAACTAATTTGTATTAAGGGTTTAGACAGACTGTCGAGAATAAATCTGGAATTGTGATGCATGGAACAAGCTGGACTGCGCATATGTGTTAGTTCAGTTTTCCTACACCAAACCACTAACTCGTTTAAAAATCTATTGCCAGCTTTGTTGTACTGATGATGGCAGACTTAAAGCTTCCTCCCTTTTATTTCAGGTGTTGTCTGTTTGCGTGGAGGAGGAAAACATTATCCCTTACATCACCAACGTGCTGCAAAACCCAGACCTTGCTCTACGCATGGCTGTGCGAAATAACCTGGCTGGGGCAGAGGAACTCTTTGCTCGCAAGTTTAATGCTCTCTTTGCACAGGGCAACTATTCTGAGGCAGCAAAAGTAGCTGCAAATGCACCGAAGGTACAATCAAAATGCTGGGTTATGGGGAAGAGATGATTGTATGTAAAGTAGGACAAATATTCATGTAGGAATTGGCTAATGGTAACATTTAAGAAAGGAGGTACTTGAACAGGGATGAAAGGTCCGCCTAGCCTTTGTTTGAGGTCTATTCTGTGGCTTATGACCATGAGGCTAAGGTATTGGAGGAAAAATGTAAACTAAGGCCCCAGCAAATCCAAGAAGGCTACCTATTGTAGTTTATTTTGAATAAAAGTAGGGAATGTGAGCAAGCCATTTAAAGTGGGACCTTGCAACCAAATACGTTTGACACAAAATTGACTCATTTTTTATTTAAAATGAAACTCTAGGGTATCTTGCGCACTCCGGACACAATCCGACGATTCCAGAGTCTACCAGCTCAGCCAGGACAAACCTCGCCACTGCTTCAGTACTTTGGGATCCTGCTTGACCAAGGGCAGCTGAACAAGTTTGAGTCGCTGGAGCTGTGCAGGCCGGTGCTTCAGCAGGGTCGCAAGCAGTTGCTTGAGAAATGGCTGAAGGAGGACAAGGTAATACTTGCATGATTCTTCTCATTGTTAAAGATGTTGAGTTTTGAGAAATTAAAACTGATCTAGATGATGCTGGGGATCTTGGTGTTCACGGGAACTTTGTGCAATTGAACTGTTGGAGAACTTGAGGCTTGATACTATTGAGTCGAACTAGTTTTAAATGGCTGCACTTCCAAAAGATTTCACTTTTTTCAGATTATTTGTTTAAAATTGTATTTCTTCATGTTAGCATTTTCTTCCATTGTTCAAAAGCTTAAATTGGATAATGTAATTACTTTTTAATGCTTCCTCTTAATTGTGTGGCCAAGATTGAACAATTTCCTCTTCTATTCCAAATGTGTTCAGTTTTGTTGCATAAACCTTTAAGTTGATTTTTTTATTGATTTTAAAAAAATCAATTTAAGAAGCTATACCGATTGATTATCTGATTGTAAATTGCGGCCTAATGCATTTTCTTGCTGTTCTTGCAGTTGGAGTGTTCTGAGGAGCTGGGAGATCTGGTAAAATCGGTGGACCCCACACTGGCACTTAGTGTCTACCTGAGGGCTAATGTGCCAAATAAGGTGATTCAGTGTTTTGCTGAGACTGGCCAGTTTCAGAAGATTGTCCTCTATGCTAAGAAGGTGAGTTAATTCTGTTAAGTGATTGTTTTGTTTTCAAAAAGGATCCTCTGTTGAGCATTGTCTAATTGGAGCCTTAATTTATATACGGTGGCTATTTGAATAAAAGGTTTCAAAAAATGTGAATTTATTGTGCTCTTTGCTTCCAATCTATATCTTGGTGCCCAGTAAAATAGGAAATTCCAGAAGTACACACTTTACTGTTATAATGCATGTTTTTTAATGTATAATTTCTCAGTAGTGGCTAAATTGGAAAATCATGGCAGACTAATAGTAATCTTCTTATTTTTTTGATGCGTTATCAAGTTGTCAATGTGTAAGATTTCTGTGAAGTGACTGCCTTAGCCAAATGTCATTTGTGCAATACATGTAAACACTTATAATCTACTTCATATCTTAAGAATTTAGCTGCTGAACTATTAAATCTGGGTCAGGTGTACCTTAAATTAATTTACAGTAAATCTTATTGTAGCATCACTAAATCCATTGAAGGCAAAAGCAACTCTCTAATTTTGTAAATGTGATGTATGTATATTGCCTAAATACTTGTTTTGATGATAGGCTAGCATGCATATTTATTTTTGAAAGACTGTTCTGAGCATATAATGAGGCTCAAGTCTAGCCGGCTGAACCAGATTATCAAAGGGTTGCCTCTGTAGGTAGAATGGTAAACTGTGGGATCCCATTGTACTAATTATACTGTTTGCTCAGGTTGGCTACTCTCCTGACTGGATCTTTTTGCTGAGGAATGTAATGAGGGTTGGACCTGACCAAGGATTACAGTTTGCTCAGATGTTGGTGCAAGATGAAGAGCCTCTTGCTGACATCACTCAGGTAAGATAACCTGATCCTTTGTTTTTTAAAAAAAATGGTGTAATGGTATGAAAGTAGTATTGTGAATCATTAATCTTTTGCAGTGCAGTGAAGGATGAATGAATTTCCAGTTGATTCACATCTCAAAAGATCATTTGAAGAAACATTTTGCACTGAAGCTCCTTATTTTCTCTGAAATAATTCTGTTCTCATGGTAGCTGTGTGTGAAAATGATTGAGTTTTGAAATTATTTTCTTTTCTGCCTCCTTTGCTACCTGTGTTTTTTCCCCCCCAGGGTCCTGTACAGTATTATCCTTTGTGCTGGTACCAGATGCCAGTTGTGGAACGATAACAGCTGATTGACCTTACATCGATATAGTGTTCAAGTCTTGCCTTAAATTTGTTAGTGTCTGTTTGGAACAAAACCATTAATCTGAAGTACCCTACTTTAGACCAATTAACTTCACTCATTGAGCCTTTGTAATGGGTAAATTAAGGTATGATTTCAATTGAGAATCTTAATCTCGTTGCAGATTGTTGATGTCTTTATGGAATACAACCTGATTCAGCAGTGCACCTCCTTCTTGCTCGATGCCCTCAAGAATAACCGTCCATCAGAAGGTCCTCTGCAGACTCGCCTTCTGGAGATGAACCTTATGCATGCTCCTCAGGTATGACTTTCAACAGTGACTAAGGTTCTTAGAGGCTCAGTAGGTGTTGATCTTGATTCATCCACTCATGCAGAAAGTAGTTTGACAAAAGATTGATGCAGCAGTAGTAGAATAAAACCCATCTGGTGCTGGCAGTTTGTCCAAATCCTGAGGGAGGTTAAAATCAAATGAGAGATCTGACTGATTCTCTGTTTGATTCCAAGTGTTTAGAGGGTGATGATTATCATTTTTCATAACTGGAATAAAATCTGGAAACTACTCCCATCAACTTTCTAGTGGTGGGAAAATGGAGCTGAATAATCAGGAAACCTGTTCATTCTCTGCAGAATGTTGACCATCAGTGGATTTAAGGACAACTTGTGTTTAAATATTTAAGAAGGACACATTGTAAGGATTGCTATCCAACTGCTTTAAGCAACATTGATTATGACTAGCAGCAGTACTCATCAAATGGTAGATAAGTACTGACAAACCTGAAAAGCTACATCTAATTTGACATTTCAGCTCCCTCTGGTGGTTGCACTCGACCATTTGCAAAGTGACCTGCAACGCTCTTCCAATCTACGCAGTTTCTGCTGGAGCTGAAAGACACTGGCAATTAATAATAATCCTTGCATTTGATAGTGTCTTATCACATCTTTGAAATGGCTCAAGCACTTCACAGAATATACTGTAAAGTGAATTGACTGTATATTTTGTGGATGAAACGTGGTAGCCAATTGCGCACAGCAGTGTCCCACCTCGTGGATTGAAGTTACCAATTTTAAGATTCTAGATTACGCAGCTTAACGAATTGTTTAACCAAAAAAATAATTTTGTGTGGTTTGCAGGTTGCAGATGCTATTCTTGGCAACCAGATGTTCACTCATTATGACCGTGCACATATTGCTCAACTTTGTGAGAAGGCTGGATTGCTGCAGAGAGCACTGGAACATTACACTGACCTCTATGACATTAAAAGGGCTGTTGTACATACCCATCTTCTTAATCCTGAGGTCAGTAAATACCTTAATCCACAATCATGCAGAAGCATAACTACTGCAATTTAATTGAAGACTTTCTTTCGATCCTCAATGCATGCTTTGAGTTTCTATTTTAAGTAGCTCTTTTAAAATGTGTGGAAGCATTCCCTCATAAAATGTGAACCTGTGTTGACAACCAGGCTGTTAATTTTTTTTGTCTCCCTCTTCATACAGTGGTTGGTGAATTACTTTGGTTCCCTATCTGTTGAGGATTCTGTTGAATGTCTGCGTGCTATGCTGTCTGCAAACATCCGTCAAAATCTGCAGATCTGTGTGCAAGTTGCCTCCAAATACCATGAGCAGCTTGGCACACAGCACCTGATTGAACTGTTTGAGTCCTTCAAGAGCTTTGAAGGTTAGTGACTTGGAATGTTGCCTTCAGTTAAACAGTATTTTTGTAAAATGACTATTGGTTGGTGTGTTCCTTTTTTGTTACGATAAGAATGTCGTTCTAATCAGCTTCTGGAAATAGGAAAATGAGACCATTGTATTCAACTCTAAGAAAATGCTGTATGTAGTATAACGGGTGTTATCTAGGCAACCAAAAATAACTCAGCAATGATACAAATTTGTATATTTGCATTTAATACAAGGAGTATTGTCAGCCAGAGGTAGCATGAAATGACAGTATACCTCATTTCCCTATATAATTTTTTGTTGTATTTTAAGGCCTCTTCTACTTCTTGGGTTCCATTGTAAACTTCAGTCAGGATCCAGAGGTCCACTTCAAATACATCCAGGCAGCTTGCAAAACTGGGCAGATCAAGGAGGTGGAAAGGATTTGCCGAGAGAGCAATTGCTATGACCCAGAGCGTGTGAAGAACTTTCTGAAGGTAACTTAAATCTACAATCTTAATTGGCCTAAACTGTCTTGTATAACTTTTTAAATTCATACACCAGTTCCACTTGTTAAATGATGTGCTGCTCCAACTATGCTTTAACCTTTCAACAAGGTCCTATATATTCATGTAATAGTCAGTCTATTTTATACAGTCGCTGGAATACTACAGCAGGAGCCAAATTGAGAGTTCCTTTACATTTCCAAGAATGGCCTCTTGTTTTTTGGAAGTGGAACTTTTGGTGGAACCACCATTGAAATGCCTAAATTGATCATTTTTGATTTTTCCTTAATCCCTGTATAAATATTGTTTGTATCCTGTGGTATATTTTGATTTCACAAACTTCTTTCTGGGAAATTAATTATAGGAATGAAAATGCATTTTCATTCTTATTTGCACAAGGCGGTTTAAATGAGCATAGGAACAATTGCCTTTCTTCATGAGATTTTTCACGTTGCTATGAATTACTTTCTGTTAACATTCCTGTGCTGGCAATAGAACATCCCAGATTAGAAATTGCACCATATTCAATACTGTAGGCATTTGTATCATCAGTATTGGTTTCCTTTCCTAAGGTAAAGGCAGAGGTTCCCTTTTACCTGTAGAATTCTATAGCATTTGATGGATCCAATGATCCAGGTATTGTAAATTTATTAATTCTGAGTTTTGTGACTTGGATCAGGAAATGATGTGAAATCTGAAATTAACTTACTGTGTGGTGTGAAAATTTAATCCCTCGTCTGTCATAAGACTTCAAGAACTTCTAATTGAATGGGTTTTGCATCTAGATAATACTTGCAATGGCTCAGTGTCTAACTTTGCAGTCCTTCATTGTATGACCTCTGCACTTAAAGTTTGTAAGTCTGAATTTATAGTTGTTAAAAGTACTGTAGTTAAAACTCAAAAGATAAAGAAAGATTCACTCAGTCTTCAAACTAACGAGTCCAGCAAACAAATGTTTCCATGTAAATGAAGCAATTTCCAGAGACTGCAAGTTCTTTTATAATTCAATCAAGCTGCATAAAGCAAGGGTGTTAACGTTGTGCAAAATGGATGTGCTCACCATGGTGGAACCGAACTACCTTATTTGAAATGTGAAATTAACTTGCTTTCTCTAGTTTGTAATCAATTGAGTAATTGATCAGTTCCTGATGTAAGTTTGTCTTTTGTGCTGTTCCTTATGTCTGTGGAATGGGCAGGACATGTATCAGGTAAATTTTACAGTACAGGAAACCTACCTTTTCTTCCCTTCCTATATATCCTCCAGACTGCCTCATCTGTGCAGGCTTGTGCTCTTGGATTTGGAAAGACATTGCTTGCACCATAAAGCCAATCAACAAATGCAGATTTGTGGGCTGTCATCTGAGTTCTTAGCTATTTTGAAAAGTTTGATACTAATCTGATTAATTTGACTTTAAAATTACTAATTTTATGGACAGGACTAAATTGTCAAACAGTATATGACTAGTTTATAGTTGAGCAAATAAAATAATAATTTGGATTATAATTTGAGCTAGTGTCACTTGATGCAATTGCTCGCTTGAATTGAAGTTGTGAATTCAAAACAAAGCATACTTTAGACTTAGTTGCTGTTAGATAATACTTGTACATTGCTCTAGAACTTTCAAGGAACTTCAAACTAAATGCAGTAGAACAACTGGAATTTGCTGTTGAGCCAGTACAATACATAAATTGTTCATTGCTGTTTTTAAAAAGGCCAGTGAAAGTGCAGTGTTAGATTTTCTAAGGTAAACTTGTCTCTTTGTGGCAGAGTTGGCTCCAAGGTGACATGCTTGGCAATGGAATATAGGAATTCAGTCCAATTCCTGAACTAGGCAAGTCTGCAGGACTCTACGCTGCCAAATTGGCTCAACAGCAGGACTTGGAGTTGGATCCCACTCGGCTCCTGTTTGTGGACATGCTGTGGGCAGTTTGTTGGTGTTTATATTACCAAGCAGTGCAGCTCTAGTTGGTTAAATGAGCTCTAGGATCCTAAAGCTTTGGTGCTCACTAACCTGCAGCTAATGCTATCAGGATTAGGTGTGCAGGGTGCATTCCAGACCAAATTTCTATGCACTTGTGAAATTTTTTTTGATACTTGAGCATGGTTCTGGGTTTCTGTGAGGAATGCAGCTGGCCTTTCATTCTTTCTAATGTACATCTTAAATGTATGAAGGATACAATGTCCACATTCAAATCCCAGGGTGCTACTCCTGCAGTCTTAACAACTAGTCTCTGTAAATCCTGTCAGTATTTAGATGTAGGGTTCTCAGTGCTGTTGTGCATTGTCTGTCTTTCTCGTAGTTGCTTATTTCAAAAGGGCTTCCCCACAGTCCTGTGTATAGTTAGTGGTTTGAAGATAAGCCTTTGCTTCATGAACTGCCTGGAACTGTAAATAGTATGACTCCTTTTCTTCTCCCCACCACCCTATCTGAAACATATGCTTCAAGGATCTTTAGATATAATGTGCATATAGCTTTCTACAGAACTAAAGCCAACCTCTACCTAGTCTCATGAAGTAAATATTCTCTTGTATAATATTGAATGTGTTAGACTTGTGGTCAAGGTTCCCAAACAATAATGTGCAAAGCACAGTGTATTTAATACTTAATGGAAATAAATTAACCCTTAAGGTTTGATAGAACATTAAAATTGCCCTTGCAAGCCTTGAAATGTGGATTTGACTGTACATTTAATTTGCAGATATTTATAATGCATGAATTGTACAAATAGAATATTTTGCTACTTAACATGTTAGATGTCAGTTACATTTTCTACTCTATTCCCCAGCATTGACTCTCTATTCCAGTTTAGTTGTAACATATGGTCACTTTTGAGCTGTCAAGGTTATTATGCTACAATACTCTTACCTGTGTATCAGTTATTTTGCCAAGTTTTTTTTTCCAGGACTGCTAAATATTACACTTCGTTCCATTTTCTGTCAAGCTATGAAGCATGCTTTCTGAGCAACTTTTCAAAAGTGCCAACATTTATGCCATGTTCAGTTATCAAAAGGACATTTTGGAAGGTGGGATTTAAAATATTGTTCTAGGTGGAGAGGTGACCCTGGTTATGAGGCTGGTAGCCTGTGGAGTGTTTGTCATCAGCACGCAGACCATCCAGCTCACTTACCTCCAGGTTGGCAGGTCTCTGCCAACACTTCCTGCATGCAGGAGCTTCTGCAGTGACCTGGAAACTGGACATTTTTAGCTCTCGAAGCTGCCAGGTTTCGAGTGATTACAATGCAGAAGTGCTAACTAGCAGCTGCTCTTGATCGTGCCCTGTTAAGACAGATAGGAAATGTACCATCCCCAACTATCGCCTTTTCTGTAGCTGTTAATCTAACTTTGGCTGTTTTTGTAAACTGTCTGAAACTTTATTTTTGTTAGGAGGCTAAACTGACTGACCAACTGCCTCTGATCATAGTCTGCGACCGCTTTGACTTTGTGCATGACCTGGTGCTGTATCTCTACCGCAACAACCTACAGAAGTACATCGAGATCTACGTTCAGAAGGTGCGTGACTTAATTTTGTCAAATTTTGTAATTTCAACCTAGGGAATCTTTTTTCTTTCCCACCGCACCATCATAATAATCGTTGCGTTTCATATAGCGCCTCATCACGTCATGATGTCTCAAAGCAATTTAAGGGTTAAAGTGTTTTGCTTATTTTGTGGGTAGAACCTGGTAGCCAGTTTGTGCACATCAATGTCCCACAAACTGCCATGGAGGGAGTGACCCATTTTATTTGTTGGTCAGGACACCTTTTCTTTTCGAATAGCACAATGGGGTTGTTAACATCTGCCTGAACAGGCAAATGGGATCCCAGTTTTTAACATGTCATCTGAAGAACAGCACCTCCAACGGTGCAATACACCCCCAGCACTGCATCAGCTTAGACCGTGATTCCAAGTCTCGAAGTGGGGCTTGAACCCACAACCTTCTGACTCCGAGGCAAGAGTGCTACCACTGTGCCAGGCCGACTCACATGTTGGGTGGTTGCCTTGCGTGACTATAAACCTATTCAAAAGGATACTTTTTTGTTTTTCCAGGTGAATCCCAGTCGCTTGCCTGTCGTGGTTGGTGGGCTCCTTGATGTGGATTGTTCAGAGGATGTCATTAAGAACCTGATCCTTGTTGTGCGAGGACAGTTCTCTACTGACGAGCTGGTTGCTGAGGTGGAAAAAAGAAATAGGTAAATTAGGAATTTACTAATGAGTGGAACTGTTCTGTGGCCTTCAATCTAAGATTGTTTTACCCATTGCTAGCCTAGCAGGTTTGGAGACTGTCAATAATTAGTAAATTTTGCTTTGATTCTTATTGATTCTGTATATAGCCTTACGTTGCAATAAAAGGAGAAGTCCTCTGCTTATTGCCTCCCTTATACCTGGGGTAGAAACCTGAGGCAGGTGGCAAATGTCTTGTGATTCTGTAGTGCAGCATTTTGAGTCTTTGTTTTATTTATTCTAAGCCTATAATTATTGAACTTGTGATACATAAAGGAATTATAACAAGTGCTGTGTGATCTGATCTTGTCGACAGGCTGAAGCTGTTGTTGCCGTGGCTGGAGACTCGGATTCACGAAGGCTGTGAGGAACCCGCTACTCACAATGCACTCGCCAAAATCTACATCGACAGTAATAACAATCCTGAGCGCTTCCTCCGTGAGAACCCGTTTTATGACAGTCGTGTGGTTGGTAAATACTGTGAGAAGAGAGACCCTCATCTGGCGTGTGTGGCCTATGAACGTGGCCAGTGTGATCTGGAGCTCATCAATGTGAGTACAAAATTCCTGGGGAACGTATTGTGACTTTGGGGGAATTTAATTAAAATGATCTTTAACAAATTTACCATTGCAATATTGTGTATTTCCAGGATTTCATGTTCTTTGTTCCCTTTTTTTCTCTCCCCTTCCCCCAAACTATTGCACTTTGGGATGTTAGCCTGTATGAGGGGAGCTATATAAATGCAAGTTGTTGTATTGAAAAAGGAATAAATTTGAATGAACGTTACTATCCCTGGCAATTTTTTTTGATCCATTTACAGGTGTGCAATGAAAACTCTCTGTTCAAAAGTCTCTCTCGTTACTTAGTCCGGCGCAAAGACCCTGAACTCTGGGCCAGTGTTTTGCAAGAGAGTAACCCTTACAGGAGGCCCCTCATTGACCAGGTAAGAATGAATAGTGAAGAGGAAAAATTTGCTGGGCAGGAGTATAGGAAAAGAGTGGGACTGATTGGGCAGCTCTTCAAAGAGCCCAATGGGCCGAATGGCCTCCTTCTGTGCTCTAATATTCTATAAATTTATTAGTCATTTTGTTTGACGTTGATATATTGCTAGAGTCAGAATGGTAATCCTGTAATTTCTGCAAATGTAAAGAACACCTTCATTTGACCGTCCAAGCCAATTGCAACTCATTGCATCATTCGGTCTTCTAAACACTAAGGATTTGCCTAAGCAATTGAAACCTTTGTTTCTTGTCACTAATAATAATAATCCTTGCATTTGATATAGCACTTTTCACGTCTTCTAGACGTCACAAAGCGCTTTCCAGAATATACTGAAAAGTGAATTGACCGTATATTTGTGGGCGAAACACGGAAGCTAATTGCGCACAGCAGTGTCCCACAGTTGTGGATTGAGAATGACCAATTTATTATTGTTTTGGAGGGATTATTATTAGGCATGTGGAGTAAGGAAACTTGCCCAAGGTGTCTCACTTGCAAGGCGAGTGCTCTAACCACTGAGCTACAGGACGCCAGTTAACTGGTGTTAACTTAACAGTTAACTTAACCAGAAGATTCCAGCAGTAAAAAATGACTCACTCACTCGGAGGTTGTTTTCTTGGTTACAATAACTACCTTCTGGCAGGTGCTAGAGCAGGAGGAGCTATGAACTGAAGTATAAATTTTAGCTTTGAATCTCAATGATCAATGTGCAGTGAGTATCTTTCACTTGCAGATCCACCCAGCAAATTGACTGGTTCATTCCAGCTTTTGTGATTCGCTATCACTAATCATCCAGTGGATGAGGGTTTCTAATTCACTAGTGCTGTGGAAATAAAATTTGACTGCCCAATCAATCATTTTCAATTTGATAAGGAAAGGTGTTTTCGAAGTCTTTTCCAAGCTTCTTTCTGTGCTATCCAACAGGCTTACCTTAATTTTATGGTTTGGTCTCAGAATTACTAATAGAACCATAGGATTTTACAGCACAGAAGGCCATTTGGCCCATCATGTCATGCTGGCTTTTAAAGAGCAATCTTTTAGTCCCATCTATCTGCCCTTTATTCATATACCTTTTCCTCATGGTTTATGCTTATATACTTGAGTCTACTGTAATTTAAAACTAGGCTGCTTGTTTAACCTTACTTAAAACACTTTTGGCGGCTTCCAGTAAAGCTGCATAACCAACCCACTGATGTGTCTGATCCTGACTGTTTATGCCTGCAGTACATAATTCTGATCTCTGTAGCCAGGCTGTAAATAAAGTCCCACTTCATTGCATCATTACAATTGCTTGAGTCGCGGGCGGTCTCTGCAAAGGGTCTTTTCACTCCTCCAGGTAATTGACTAAAATACAAACTATGCTCACACCTGCTTCTGTGAAGGACCACATTCTGAAATGTACCTTCTTTCCGCTCCCCCCTTCCCCAGGTTGTTCAGACTGCTTTGTCAGAAACTCAAGATCCTGAAGAGGTCTCGGTTACTGTAAAGGCCTTTATGACTGCTGATCTTCCAAATGAATTAATTGAACTATTGGAAAAAATTGTACTGGACAATTCTGTCTTCAGTGAGCACAGGTAAGACGAGTGTATTTTAGTGTCTGGAAAATGTTCTTTGACTGCTTTTCTTTCTATTCTCCCTGTAATAACACAAGTGCACCTTGAGCCTCTGAAAAGATTTGATTCTCTTAGCCAGATTTTGAGGTAACTGAATATTTTCAGTATAAATTGGAGTGGATATTCCATCTTCCTGTTGAGCAGTTTCTATTGTAGAAGATGCATTTGATCAGCAACTATGATGGTTTAACCATAAACCAGTTCAGCAAATGGCATGACTGGTCAGTTGGTGCTGGTAAACCTACAGTTCAGTAAGAATAGAAATTAACTACTTTGTTCTGGTGATTTTACTTTTGTTAGTGAATATTTTTGCAGATAATGTGTAGATGATAATTTTGCCTCCCCATACCATTTTTCCCTAGGAATCTGCAAAACTTGCTGATTCTCACTGCAATCAAGGCTGATCGTACCCGTGTGATGGAGTATATCAATCGACTGGACAACTACGATGCCCCTGACATTGCAAACATTGCTATTAGCAACGAATTGTTTGAGGAGGCATTTGCAATCTTCAGGAAATTTGACGTGAACACTTCTGCAGTGCAGGTAAACTTGAAATCTGAAGGTTTTGCTGCCTGTTTGTGATTGCTATTTTTGCTCCTGTATTTGTAACGCCACACATTTGATTGTTTAGGTACTGATTGAACACATTGGGAATCTGGATCGTGCGTATGAATTTGCTGAGCGGTGCAATGAGCCAGCTGTGTGGAGCCAACTCGCTAAAGCCCAGCTCCAAAAAGAGATGGTAAAGGAGGCTATTGACTCTTATATCAAGGCAGATGACCCTTCTTCATACATGGAGGTTGTAGAAGCAGCTAACAAAAGCGGTAATTATTTTTTTTTATATGGTTAGCTTTTAGATCAAATTCATTTTTGTGTGTGAAGATAAACTGATTCATTAGACTTTAGAACTCCATCCCATATTCCCTTCGCCTCATTCCCTCCCTTGCTTCCTTCAAGTGATGCCTCGAGACCCTCCTCTTTGACCATGTCTTCATCTACCCTCTATGATCCTAACCCCCCACACCCCCGCTCGGGTCCAAGTCCCTGACTTTTCAGCGCCTTGGAACGGCCTCCCGACGTCAAAGTACAAATGTAATTTTGTATTGTAGTGCATAATTGAAACTTGTAAACTGTTTACATCTTTGTTAGTAATCAAAACCCATTCTATAGTTTCTATACTTACTATCAACCCTCCACTCGCTCAGGTAACTGGGAGGATCTTGTTAAGTATCTGCAGATGGCCAGGAAGAAAGCACGTGAATCCTATGTGGAGACTGAACTCATTTTTGCCCTGGCAAAAACCAATCGTTTAGCAGAGTTGGAGGAATTCATCAATGGCCCCAACAATGCTCACATCCAGCAAGTAAGTGCATCTAAAACAGGACTTGCTTTTTAAACTTAAACTGTTCTGTATCTATAGCACAACATGAATTGTTTAGAAGTGGATTTGAATATCTTAACAGTTCACTGCTGTAAGTCTCAAATGTTGAATCTTCCTCCCTCTTGATGATGCTGACTTAAGTTATCCTCTACTACACAACAAAAAAAAAATTACATTTGTAAAGCGCCTTTCACCTTGGGAGGATGTCTCAAGGTGCTGGACAAACAGAGTTACGGAGCCGAGCTGGGGGTCGGGGTGGAGGGCGGGGGGGTGGGGGAAGCAAGGAGCTCGAAAGCACGGTCGAAGAGGAGGGTCTTGAAGGTGGCGAGGGAGGGGGTGAGACGGAGAGACTGGGATGGATGGACTGTGGGATGGAGTTCCATAGGGTGGGTGCAGAGTGGTGGAAGGCCTGTCCTCCAATAGTGGGATGAGCAAGGTGGGGGACGTAATACCACAACAACAACTTGCATTTATGTTCGGAGGCGAGCCATATGGCGGAGGTGGAGGAAAGTGGTTCTGGTCAGGGATTAAGGAAGGACAGCTGTGAGTCTGAGGATAGGTTGAGGAGGTCAGAGGACATAAGTCATTGACTAGAGCGAAGGAGTATGGCTTCTGTTGTTGACATTTAGTTGCGAGAAATTTGTGATCCGGTACTTTATCAAATGCAAGTATTATGGCGTTTCCATGCCTGGAATACCGAATCTTCGGGCCCCACACCGCCTCGCCCGCTCTCCCGACGTCACCGTTTGCTTGCTTGTGTCTGACCTTGCTGCTCGTGCGAAAAGCTAATTATCCAGAATCTCAGATAGTACTGGACTGCTTAAAGCAGTCAGTTGATGCGGGCGTGTCAACTAGGCATGTCTGAACGCCAGTGACCTCTGGAACTGTATGACTCAATTCCTCTGCCTTTATCTCTAAATCCCACTTCATGACTTATCTTTTTGCCTATGGTCACTTCCCCCTTCTTTGCCCGGCCACCACCCCTGCCATGATGCAGCACTTGGACACTATGCCGCTTGAAGGGTGCTTCATAAATGCATGTTGCCCTAACTGTTTTTTGAGAAGCTACTTTGGAGTTATCAATTCCTGTAATTAAGCTTTTTAAACTTGATCTATTTTTAAGACTGAATATATTTGCATTAAAAAATGCTGGCTCGTTAAAACCAATGCTCTTTAAAACCAATTCAAACTTTTATGTGAACCAAACATAAGTGTTTGAGCAATATTGCCCAGTGTGGAATATAACCAGTGTTGTATGAATAAATCTACATTATCCGTTCTACAGGTTGGTGATCGCTGCTATGATGAACAAATGTATGAAGCGGCTAAACTGCTGTATAACAATGTTTCCAACTTTGGTCGTTTGGCATCCACACTGGTTCACCTGGGAGAATACCAGGCTGCAGTGGATGGTGCACGCAAAGCAAATAGCACCCGGACTTGGAAAGAGGTGAATTATTAGCATCCTGCTTAATAGTCTTTAGTCATAGCAGTATTAAGCTGGTTGAAGAGCTCTGAAAGTGAGCGCTGATCACTCCAGTGAATTTAATGTAGCTGAATGACGC
The DNA here is from genome assembly GCF_018977255.1 of Callorhinchus milii. Lineage (NCBI taxonomy): Eukaryota > Metazoa > Chordata > Chondrichthyes > Chimaeriformes > Callorhinchidae > Callorhinchus > Callorhinchus milii. The sequence continues at coordinate 1,614,701 of NW_024704751.1, read as the reverse complement.
AGGGAATCTGGATTGGTTAATGTCATGATGGCAAGGTGTGGGTTGGGGTTGTTTGGTTTTGCCTCCACACTTTGCGAAAGAATTGATTTGAAGTTGACTCTGAAATAATCGGAATAGAATACGCAGTTTTGAGTTGATCTACTGGTGGATGATGCAGGAAAATGGATTCAGAAGAAAGTAAGCAATACTTCCAGATGGGTATTTTAAAAACAGCAAGTTAAGTTAGAAAGATGGTCATGTCACTATTCACCTTGCAGCTCAAGCTGTCTCTAGTAACATTTCTGAATGGTAAACATGGCATTAAAAATGCATCCAGTATATTCTGCAAATTTCCAGTGGTAACCATTCTAACTTCAAGATCTGAGTGGCTCAAAATAGTAACTTCAAAATACAACCCTGCGAACTGGTTTTGAAAGCTCTCGATAAGATTATTCAGATGTTGCTGCCAAATACTTTCTAATGTTGGTTGTGTTTGCAGGTGTGCTTTGCTTGTGTTGAAGGAAAGGAATTTCGTCTGGCGCAGATGTGTGGCCTTCATATTGTAGTACACGCTGATGAACTGGAGGAATTAATTAACTATTACCAGGTAAGTTACTACACCGTGTCTCAACTATTGGTAGGTTATACAGACTCTACATTTAACACCTACAGAATAGCATATACAGGGCTGAAAGAAAACTTGCCTTCAAAGCCCTCCACCGCATTGCTCCTTCCTGTCTCTGTGACCTGCGAATCCCATATCAACCTGTCCGTTCCCTCTGCTCAACAGGCTCCAGCCTGCTCCATGTCCCCTGTCCAGCATGCCACACCATTGGTGGTCGGGCCTTCAGCTTCCATCCTTTGCCTTGCTCCCTCCCTTACCTGCACAAATATTGGTTATTCAATCTTTTTTTGGAGGGGAGTTGGGGGTTAGAGGAAGAAAAAGAACTACTTGCCAGTGGAAGTCTGTAATTGTCATTACTCACCGTGTGGCAAGTGTACAGTTGGCTTCATAGCCTCAATATTGCAAGACTGGCCAGGCCATAATGTTTATGAACCTTTTCGCTTGCTCTCTCTCACTGCAAGCCACTGAGCAATACATTAGATTGGTATGTTTATACTGCCACTTGGCAATGTTGTAGGTGACACCATTGAAACTTCATTTCTCTTCTGAACTTTCTTGTTTCAGGACCGTGGCTACTTTGAGGAGCTCATCACCATGTTGGAAGCAGCATTGGGTCTGGAGCGTGCTCACATGGGGATGTTCACTGAACTGGCTATTCTGTATTCAAAGTACAAACCACAGAAGATGAGAGAGCACTTGGAACTCTTCTGGTCCAGAGTCAACATTCCTAAGGTAGTGAGCTCTTACAATTCCTTTTTAAGATGGTTTCAATGTACTCTACAAATTGTCCTAACTGGGTCTAATTAAATCTAGGTGCTGAGAGCTGCTGAGCAAGCCCACCTCTGGGCAGAATTGGTCTTCCTCTATGACAAATATGAAGAATATGACAATGCTGTCATTACTATGATGAACCACCCAACAGATGCATGGAAGGAGGGACAGTTCAAAGATATTATCACCAAGGTAAGACATTCTTCAAACCGCTCCGACTGTCCAGTTGGTCTTTTTTTAAACTCCTTTCGAGATGTGGGTTTCGCTGGCAGGGCCAGTAATTTTTTTATCTATCCATAGATCTTCTGAGTGTCTTAGTGTGTGGGCTCAGATACTGTTAAGTCAGCCATGTAATGTCTAGTCCAGTTTCTGAGCCAGGCAGGTCTGCAGTACTTTAGGGCACTGCTGATGATCCAGCCAGCCTTCCATCTCAGTTGGATTTGGAGGAGTAAACTGGTCACTGGGGGCATTCTACCCACTCAGCACCTATTAACCTGTAATCCAAAGCCCTAACACATAATGGTCCTGGATAAGCAGTAGGAAAACTTGCTAGATAGACATTGTTTTCAATGGCAAGCCATGTGGTATTAACTGGTTAATTTCCAACAGTGCTCCAAGCACCCTTTGGAATCCCCAAGCCTGGTCTCTTGCCAACCTGCATCTAATGCACTCAATGGATACTCAAACTGTGTTTCCACGTGTCAAGCTGCCTGGTTGCCCCCCAAAAATCGAGTGACATTACAATTGCATTCTTCCTTTTCCCCCATTCTATAAATTATAGATTTCTTCCTTCTATTAATTAGATTTCAAAACATGTGGGCTTTAAATGTCAAATTGGATCATTTTTAAAACTTCTGTGGGTTTTTCTTTTACAGCTTTAGTTTTTCATTTATCCTGTTTGCTTTTAGATTCAGAAAGAGAATCTTAAGCTTTGATTTACTTGTACTATAATTTAGTTTTTTTTTGTCAGAAGGGTATATTTGAAGCTCATGGAATTGCCATTCTTGAGTATCCAAACTAATGTGCCACATATATATGGAAATATGAAATATACATATGGAAATCTCCTCTGTCCAAAATGGAGTGTAGTCTACATTGTGCACTGGAGGGTTGCCCTCTGCTTGTTTATTTAATCCGTGAAAGTAACGGGTGAGGTTGGCAACAGCCAAGGCTTGGAGCCCAGAGTGTGTATTGCAGTATTGCTAGAAAATGTTAATAAAATCACTTGTACATCATTTGTAAAATGTTAATAAAATCACTTGTACACAGTGCCCTCTGGTGGCTGCAATATGAAATATGACAGTTTGCTAAATGACAAGTCTCTGGGATTTCTATATATTATGTATATATATATATATAGAGGGGATGCATGGAACTTTTGGTTTGAATACTCTTGAGCATGTTAATAGGTTTCCACATAGGTCAGATACCTGGTTGACCAAAAAATGATTTTTTTTTAACAATTTGGCTGTTTTAGTTAATCCTTAAATTCAAAATTGTTAACTGCCAGTTTAATGGGGTTACTGCAACTAGATTTTAGCACATATTTCTATTAATTGGCTTGATATTGTTGGGCTGCTACCATAAAATGGACTTGCAGAATTTAGAAAGATTAGCAAAGTTTACATAGGTTGGTATGTTTACAACTGAATGCAACTTCATTAAAACACGTTGACATGATGATGCTCTGTTTTAGGCACAAATGGTGTTGAGTATTCAGAACATCTTAAGGATGATCAAAAGCCAGATTCTTCATGGGTTTCTCAATTCTTATTGCCCAAATGGCAGCTTTACTTACACACAGCTAGGTGCAGACTTAAATGTTTTCCCTAACCATCTCCTCCCCCCATGTTGGAAGTGAATGAAAATCCACAGTCAATCCACTTCACAGTATAACCTGTGAAGCACTCTGAGACGTCTCAACAACCTGATAATGCACTATATCAAATGGAGGGACTGTTGTTGAATCCCACTGTATCTTGTCACTTTCTAATCTGTTTCCCCAGGTTGCTAATGTGGAGCTGTACTACAAAGCCACACAATTCTACTTGGAATTTAAGCCTCTGTTGCTGAATGACTTGCTCATGGTGCTGTCCCCTCGATTGGACCATACTCGTGCTGTTAACTACTTCAGCAAGGTAATTCACAGCTGCTTTCCACCATTATGGTACAAATCAGTTTGGGTTGGGTGCTGTTTATAGAGAATTGACTGACTAGCCAATCCTCAAGCTTGGGCTTTCTCATCTTTCCAACTGGCAAAAGTAAAGCCAGGACAATACTTTAGGATGTACCAGGACAGTCTAATCAACAGGATTTGGAATCGCAAGCACGACATAGGTTCAGAATTGTAAAGGGCAATTTCAGGATGGATACCAGGAAGCTTTTCTTTACCCAGACAATAACTTGACCTGTGCAGGTTGCTAGGGCCAGAATGCTAGACTACAAAGGATATTTAACATCCACCTGGACGGACAGACGTCTCAACCAAAGGACTGCACCAGTATATGGGTTCCAACCCACAATATTATGACTCTGAGTGCTACCAACTGAGACAGGCTGACACATGGATGGGAGGACAGTATGGTGTTTTGGAACGATTAGATCAGATGAGCCGAAGGGACTTCACCAAAATCCTGTAGTTCAGTGGAGTCCTGGAGTCCTGTAGCTCAGTGGTTAGAGCACTCGCCTTGCAAGCGAGACACCTGGGTTCAATTCCCGGCAGGGCGAAACCTTGGGCAAGTTTCCTTACTCCACACACCTAATAATAATCCCTCCAAAACAAAACAATAATAAATTGGTCATTTTCAATCCACGACTGTTTGTGGGACGCTGCTGTGCGCAATTGGCTGCCGCGTTTTGCCCACAAATATACAGTCAATTCACTTTACAATCTATTCTGTGAAGCGCTTTGAAATGTCGAAGATGTGAAAAGCGCAATATAAAATGCAAGGATTATTATAAATTAATCTTGTGAATTCCCTATAATATCAGTAGTTCCAAAAATTGTCAGCTTCTTGTACTGATAACTATTTGCAACGGTGATATGACAAATGGGTTCATCACCTATATTACTAAAGATATTTTATTCTGCAAGGTTAAACCATGAATTTAGATTATAAATCCTTTCTGTAATGAAGCAAATTCTTGAGGCAATTGTAATAATCATTATATGGATTTTTGGCTTTACTTCTAAATGATTTTTGTCCCTGTACTGTTCTAATAGATATGAAGCTCATTCTGATTATCTGCAGGTTAAACAGTTGTCTTTGGTTAAACCATATCTACGTTCAGTACAAAGCAACAACAATAAGAGTGTGAATGAGGCACTGAACAATCTCTTCATCCAGGAGGAAGATTATCAGGTGGGTGAGAACAGCCAAGATCCAGCACACCTGCCTTTCTCTTCCAGAATTTCATTTCTCCATTCTAGGGGTAATAATTCTTTCAAAATAATAATAAATTGGTACTTCAATCCACAACTGTTTGTGGGACACTGCTGTGCGCAATTGGCTGCCGCATTTCACTCACAAAATATAGTCAATTCACTTTACGGTGTATTCTGTGAAGCGCTTTGATGTCTGGAAGAAATGGTAAGGCACTATATCAACTGCAAGTATTATTTCATAAAATGTATATACAGTACTTAAAGGGACTAAATAAGTATTGGATAATTATAGTAAAAAAAACCTGTAATCACAATTTGGAAGACCTTTACTTTGGCCTAACTCCCCACATTTATGGGTTGGCACTATTGCCTTTGCCAAATGTGGGTTTGTGAGTAAATTGAATCTTTTAGGAATTGCTTAATATACAAGTCGTATTAATGTCAGATCAGATTTTTCACATTTGGCAGTACAGGAATGGGCTTGTGCTCACTTAAGCCTTAGATTAACCTCTGGTGTGAGTTGGGTGAGCACTCCAATGTATGTACTGGTCTTGTGATGTTTCTCAACTTGGAGAAAATTATGCTAATTTTTTAGCCAGGAAGTGCCTTTATTTTTTCCTGGGAAGGCCATGCATCCTTATTCCTATCTGGGGCATTACCCTTGAGGGTGGCACATCACAGTGAAATGTTTTTCTGTCTTAACTGATCTTAGATTGGGTAGCAGTTAACATCAAGTGAACTCAATACAGAGTAATTCAAACATGCAATGTTTCGGTCTAACTTTATGGGTGGTGTAAGACTGTGCTTCATTTGGCTGCCTTGCCCATTGGGAAAGTATTTTTCTAGTTTATAGAACAAATTTAATGTTTCTGAAGCCCTCTGGCTCCATGTTTCTCTTCTAGTCTTGATGTATCCACTTTGCAATGCCTGAGATGTGGAAGTTACTGTGGTGAACATTGAAAACTCATGCCTAGTTTAACTGCAACCTTTCAACTTTATAGGCCCTTCGTACTTCCATAGATGCGTACGATAACTTTGACAACATCTCCCTGGCACAGCGACTGGAGAAACACGAATTGATTGAGTTCCGACGAATTGGTGCATATCTGTTTAAGGGCAACAACCGCTGGAAACAGAGTGTGGAACTGTGCAAGAAGGATCGGCTGTACAAAGTAAGGCATTTTTCATGATCAATTTTGGCTTGAAGTCGACTAGATGAGAGGCTAGAATTAGTTTAGGAAAAAAAATTAGATTTGTGTATTGAAGCACTAGTATGTTATGAAGAAGAAGCTAATTTACAACCTGTACCAGCAAATGGAAATCTCTCGCCCTGTAGAAAATGACTTCAAACTGCACATACCATTTCCATGGTTGGCACTGAATAATCCAGCAAAGCCTAGTTAAAGGAGAAGGGCAATGCAGTGGAATCTGCTTTTGGCGGACACCAGTTAACCCCAGACGTCGAGTAAATTGAACAAAACGCCCGGCATCGATTCATTTGTATTCTTACCTGTTTTACATATGCCGGTTGATTTGGGCAAAAATCCAGTCACTCCGGGCAAAATACCACGCTGGTCGCTGCTGACTGTACTCACTCGAGCCTTCTGTGTGTCCATTCAGCCACAAGGGGCTCTGGGATGGAGATGGGAGGAGTCTACGATTCATTAACAGCAACTCCAGTCATTCACAGTGATTACTGTCACTCAGTGAGTGAGGGGTGGGGCAGAGGAACGGAAGAACAAGGGTGGGAAATCGGGATTGATTGACACTGAGCCACTTGGGAATGGGTGGAACCAATCCAACCACAAGCAGCTGCAGGCTGTCAGTCACCTCAACCTCACTGCAAATTGGTCCACTTCCCATCCAATGGAAACAGCAACGGGAGGGGGCGGGAGTGCCTCTGCTGGTGTTTTGCAGCCAGACAAAGATTACTATATTTTACTGAATTCTGTGAGTACAGGATTTAACATTAACTCCAAAGGTTAACGTACATGGGGTCCCATTTGGTGAGTTAAAAAGTGAAACAACGTCATTACGTACTGTAAGTGCCACCACAGCTCCTCTGCTGGGCGGGATAGGTATTTCAGCTAACCTCAAACGCTTCTTAATGGTCTCCTTATTTAAGAAAGGACGCACTCGCCTTAAAGGGGGTGCAGCGTAAATTCATTAGGTTGGTTCCTGGGATGAAGGGGTTGACCTATGAGGACAGGTTGAGTAAACCAGGCCTATATTCTCCAGAATATAGAAGAATTAGAGGTGATCTTATAGAAACCTATAAGATTCTTAAGGGTCTTGACAGGGTAGATGCTGTAAGACTGTTTCCCCTGGTTGGAGAATCTAAAACTCAGGGTCATAGTCTCAACATTAAGTGTCAGTCTTTTTGAACTGAGTTGAGGAAATATATCTTCACTCAGAGGGTAGTGAATTTGTGGAATTCTCTACCCCAGAAGGCTGTGGATGCTCAGCCCTTGAACATATTCAAGACTGAGGTTGATAGATTTCTAAAGGATAGAGGGATTAAGGGATATGGGGATAGAGCGGGTAAATGGAATTAGGTTAGAAGATCAGCCATGATTTTATTAAATAGCGGGGCAGGCTCAATGGACCGAATGGCCTACTCCTGCTCCTACGTCTTATGGTCTTAAGCCGGATAAAATGGTCATCTCCAATGTGTCCGGCTTAACCGACTTCCAATGTTTCTCTAGCTTGATGTGTGTGAAGCGCATCTGCTTAATAGCTTAGTTGGGTATGCATTGCTTCGTGAAAAAACATTGGAAAGTCAATATACGTTTAGGAATTTCAAATGGAATTTGGTGATAAAGGATTTTGGCTCCCATGGGCTGATTTGAGGATATAATGATGACAGCAAATGGTTCTTCTGTAAAATATCGCTCACTTCTCAGTTGCTCACTGGTCAAAAGTGAATGCCCACTTGCTCTGGCCTTTTCCACCCCCGTCTCAATGTTAAACTTGTGACCCCTTTCGCAATTTTGTGTAAAGTGCACTTTTTTTTTATAATGCTAACTTTGTGTATCTGTGCTATTTATAGGATGCTATGCAGTATGCATCTGAGTCAAAGGATACTGAGCTAGCGGAGGAGCTACTGCAGTGGTTCCTGGAGGATGGGAAGAATGAGTGCTTTGCTTCATGTCTCTTCACTTGTTATGACCTGTTAAGGCCAGATGTGGTGCTTGAGCTCTCTTGGAGACACAGCATCATGGATTTTTCCATGCCGTACTTCATCCAGGTGATGAGGGAGTATCTGAGCAAGGTATGTGATCTGGCATAATGGGATGTGCATAGTTTAAGCAAATTTGTATTCAATTGAGAATCTGAAGTAGAAATGTATGAACAACTGACTCCCAACTCTTGTGTTGAAATATTCTAAATCTTTTGCTGAAGTGAACTGTATAGTTACTAGTGTTAAGGCAGTGTTTAACTTCTTGATATTTGGAAATGGATGTTTCTTTAACATTAACTTTTCCCTTTTTCAAGAAAAAAAATAGTAATTAGTTACAACCCAAATCTTGAGTGAAATTGTGTTTCTGAGATCTAAATTTGGTTTAATCTGGCTTGATCAAATATCCCTTTATCTTGCTCTTATTTAAAACTAATTTGAATACGGTAAAACTCGCATAAGTCTGATCCGTATAATCGCCCAAGTCATACAACTGCTAATTCCCGTTCAAGGGTTTAGTCTATTGCAAACTTGACATAATAATTCTTGCATTTGATACAGCACCTTATCACGTCTTTGAGACATCTCAAAACACTTCACAGAATATACTGTAATGTGAATTGACTGTATTTTGTGAGCAAAACAAAATATAACTCATACTTTGCCTAATTCATATTAAATGTGTGGTTACAACTGATGAGACTTGTGTGAGGTTAATGTACTCGTTTCAGGGTAGCATTTTTCATGTCAATTCATTGGTACCCAATTTTTTGAGGTCTCCAGCTAAAATGTTCTTTTGTTGTTGCAATGAAAGTAGTTTCTACCATTGTGGGGGTTGAAGTATTACAGCAAGTTCGCCCACAAATATACAGTCAATTCACTTTACAGTGTGTTCTGTGAAGCGCTTTGGGACGTCCTCCCGACGTGAAAAGCGCGATATCAAATGCAAGGATTATTATTATTATTAAGTGTGATATAATTGGGGCAGGGACTATTGTAACAATTTGTCTTTTCTTCATTCAAGAAACTGAACAGCTTCTACGCGGAGGCTCATTCATTGTTGGAGCTTATTTTTAAGATAATGATTGAGTCTAGATGGTCCTAAAATGTTTTTGCTTCTTACTGGGCTTCCTGTCATTTGGAGGATGAGAGGTTAATTGGTGCGTAGATGGATGCTGAAGAATAATCTACGGGTTTGACTAACCAATTTAGGGCTTAATTTTAACCACCAGCGACTTGAACCCCCACTGTTGAATATGCATTAAGTTTTTGCAATTTCCCTTGATATTTGAACTTCCCAGTTTTCAGCTACTCCCCAAATGAAAAGTGCTACTAGTTACATCTTGTATAACTTGATTTTTATCTGCTTAGACTGCACCAGGATTTCTTGGACACTGCTTCCAATTTCCTAGTCAGGTGCACCAGGCTCATTGATGGAAATTTGAGTAATATCCAGTCTACTTGCTTCTATGGTGTGAGGTTACTGAGCTCGTTTGGAAGTGAGAAACCAAGGTGGCCAAAAAGCATCACTAATCCCTGGTCTTTTTTTAAAAAAACACCAGCAGCACTACTTTCTGTTCACACTATGCTTTAGGCTGTTTTTAACATCTTGCCTTACTGGTTGGTGCCTCCTTATGTAGCAATTACATTCTTTTAATATGCTTGCAGCATCTGATTTTGATGTTTAACATTGTTTTAGTACCTTGTAGGTACTTTCTTGGTTACAGATGAAAGGCATGATTAAAATTTAAGTTGTGCGGTGACTATTTTAATGTACTCTAGACCCATTTGTTCAGTACAGGTGAACAGTTTGTCATTTTTCAACTTTCTATTTCTAATGTTTACCTGATCTAGATTCCCTTTTGGAGATTTGGGTTAACTGACCAGTATTGTACAGGCTAGTGCAACACCAAGGATTGCTGTTCTAAATGTACCAATAATAATTATGATAATAATAATTATGACAATGACTTCTTCTTGAATATTAATTTGCCTATATTCTGATTTATTTGGCAGTTCTCTGCTTTTCTCTGCACTATGGAATACAAATCTAAATTCCATAAGGAAAATAATGTTAGCTGGCTGCAGAACACTGAAATCCTATACCTGGATACTTATTTTTATAGTTTGGGAACATAGACTTGGGGCCATGTTTAAAATTGAATTACCTTTTAATTTGATCTTGGGAAACCTAAGATCTGAAACTGATGTGTGCCCATGTGAATTTTATTCTGCCTGTATTCATCTGTAAATGTCTTTCCTATCTTTGCAATACACTAAATGCTTTTTTATATATATATTTTCTTCTGGTGATTGGGAGTTTTCTCCTAACCTCTGTTCCTCTTGTTTGCTGTTTCTACCTGCTTTTTATTGTGCTGGATGTGGAGTTTGAATTCTAAGCTGCTGCCCTCTGAATTGCCTTGCAGGTTGATGAAATAAAGAAAAAGGTGAAAGTTGACTCATTTTCCATCATTAGTTCTGGAGACTGAACCACAGGAAACCTGCATGAATTGTTTCCTTCCCATCTTACACTGCTGCTTTTAATTCCACTAGATCCACTGCAAATCCTCCGAGCAGACCAGTTGAAGCATTAGCCAGGATCCTTTATAAAGTCACTGGCAGGAAGTTGCAGGCTTGCCATAGGGTGGCTGGTTCACAATCCCTGCATTTTCACGTTTAAAACTGGACTTTGCTTATTTTTATTTGAAACCGGGTAAAACTCAACGCAAGTATGTATATCCCGAAGAATTTGCCAAGCACAAACTTGCCTTGCCACAGGATTGTGAACCAGCTTTCGAACCAGTTCTGATGTTAACCTGTTCTGATGGACGGAGTGTAGTTTGAGGGGGTTCATAATGCAGCCTATTCCATGCACTGCTTTCAAAGAGGTGAAAGTTCCTGTAGTGGTCCCATTCTGAAAATTTAAATCGTGTTTTCTGCCCATTCGAGGATGGCCTTGTAAGTTTTAACATTAATGCAGTAAAGAAAACTGATTTTCTACCTGTGTTCCAAACAATTGGAAGTTGATTTATTACAATCAGTAATAAGCAGCTGGAATTTTATAACTGGTTTCATATGAACATAGTGCCCTCTCAAGGTTCCAGGGGAACTTTAGGGAAAGAACAGCAGTGCATTGTAGGTACACATTCAGTGGCCCCTTCCAGCCACTCGAGTGTGTGTGAAAAACGGGTAACTGAACTGTGGTGTTTAAAAACGAGCTTCTGCAACTCCATTTGCGATGACATCACTTTCGAGGTCATGAAGCATCGCTATTTGGCTGCATGTGTGCTTTTGGAAAGCCTGTCTGGCAGAACCATCTCGACTTTCACTTTTGCTTCAGTACTTTTGCCTCTTTTTCATGCACACGACAATTAAAATAAACCATAACGAGCATGTCTGACTTTTAAAATTGCAGTTGTGTGGAAAACCCTTTCTCTTCATGCCGCAGTTCCTGTTCTGTTTTCTCTAACTGCTATTAACAAGGGGTATGTAAAGAACAGATTAGTTGTCAAACTAAATTCCATTTTAAACTGAACATGAAACTAGCTGTTTATATGCCATATTTGTAAAATTGAGATCCTGTTATAGTTCCTTTGCTCTTGATCAGGGTTGTATTTAACGTATAATATTGCCAAACTCTGAATATTGACATGACTGCTAAGCTTAGGTGGCCTCTAAGTCTCCCTCCATCATTGCCCTTCAATTCCCTGGCTCCCCTGAAATCCAGGGTTGTTTCCAAACCCACCTGCTCACTCAAAACACAAACCTGGATGCTCGATCACAGATGGCAGAAATCCAGCCTCACGATTCACCACCAGCTGTGGCTTGAGCTCCTCTGCATCCACCATCTATTCTTTCACAGGCCAAAACTGACGTTTACTCCAAAGTCGTCCTGGAGGCAAACAACAATCCAAAGACGCTGTTTTTCACCGTCCACCACCTCCGTGCGCCTACTCTATCCTCGCATCAAATGCCAAGTGCGAAGATGCCCTAGACTTCTTCGCCTCAAAGTTTGAAAACATCCGCTTGACTACACAGTCCTCCCCTTACCCCCCCCCCCCCATGTCCCCTTCCACCCCACCGAGACTGCCTTCTCCCTCCGCCATGGCACTTGCCACTCACCCCTCCTTACACTCCTTTTGCCCCCATTTCTCCCTCTTCCTTCTCAACGACAATCACCCAGATGAAGTTCGCCACCTGCTGCATTCACCCACTCCCCAACCAGCAGCTGATCGCTCAACTCCTTTTCACCCCTGCTGGTCGACATGGTCAGCCAGTCTCTCTCCTCTGTTCCTCTCACCCTGAAAACTGCTGTTATCACACCCCTCCTCAAAAAACCCACCCTCAATCCCTCTAATCTCTTGCACTGCCGTCCCATTTCCAATCCACCCTTCCTTGCCAAAGTCCTGGAACACATTGTTGCAGGTCAACTTCGGTCCCTCCAGTCCTTCCTTGAGCCCCTGCAGTCTGGTTTTCACCCTGCTCACAGCACAGAGACAGCGCTTATCAACGTCACAAGCAGTCTTTATCTGTGATCAGGGCTTCCTCGTTTTCTCTCTGGTTTGACATAGTCGACCACGCTATCCTCCTCCACCACCTTCTCCCTCATCTACCTTAGTGGGATCACACTTGCATGATTTGAGTCCTACTTAACCAATCGCCTCTATTTCATCTTGGTAAATGGTTTCTCCCCCCACCCAGTCACCTGCGGGGTACCCCGGGCTCCATCTTTGGTCCTCTTCATTTCGTTATCTATGTACTCCCTCCGGGCGATGTCATCCGCAGACACAGGGGAAACTTCCATATGTATGCGGATGACACACAAATCTACTTTGCCTCCTCCAGTCCCAACTCCAGGTCCACCGATGTTCTATCAGCTTGTCTGGCAGACATCAGGGCCTGGATGAGTGTAAACTTCCTGCAGCTGAATGTGGTGGAAGCCATACTCCTTGGCTCCCATCAACGTCTTCACTCCTGTGGATCTGAACTCCTCAACCTCCCTGGGCTCACACTCACCGAACCGGTGCGCAATCTAGGCATCCAGTTCGAGCCCCAGCTGTCCTTCCTCCCCCACATCTGGTCCCTGACCACGACCGCCTTCTTCCACCTCATTCACATAGCCAGCCTCCAACCATTCCTTACACTAAATGCAGCCAAAATCCTCGTGCATGTGTTTGTCACCTCCCACCTGGATTACTCAAACACACTCCTCGTTAGTCTCCCCAGTTCCACCATTCAAAAGATCCAGCTAATTCAGAATTCTGCGCCCACATACTTACCCGGACCAAACCCACATCTTCTGGCCTGGCTCACCATCACCGAATGGATCGACCTCAAGATCCTCACACTCCTGTTTAAATTCCTTCACTCCCTGGTACTGTCCTACCTCTCCGACATCCTCACTCCCCAATCTACCACCCGGCACCTTTGCTTGACTGGCACTGGTCTCCTACTCAGCCCTCGCACCCTCCTCCCCATCATCAAAAGTAGCGCTTTCAGCCACTATGCCCCAAAACTCTGGAACACTCTCCCTCAATCCCCTCCTCCTAGGCTCCTCTCTCACCTTTTTTCAAGTCCTGCCTGAAAACTTTCTCTTCGACCATGCTTACAGCCACCTCCACCCGGCTCGGAGTCAGGCTCCGCCACTGCTAAGCTCTGAGACTCTACCCTGCGTGGAGGGCACTATATAAGTGCAAGTGGTTGCCCCACTCCTTGTTAATGTAAGCCTTTGTACATTTTCCTTTGAAACTTACTTATGGCCATGATAATGCAAAGCTATTTGCATAACACTTCAATATGATTCAGAACTGTCAATTTTAGTGTTAATGGTTGCTAATTGGCCTCATGTCCTGCAGCCCCTCTTAGAGGATTTTTTTTTCAACTAAGCTTTCTTCTCGTATACCCCCAGAGTCTCTAGCCGTACATTCATGGATAGGCTTAAGCTCTTGGGAGAAGAATCAATCCATCTAAAATACTCCCTGCTATTTTCGGCTTTTGCATAGTTTTCCTCTTAATCGGTATGCATAACATGTTCATTGTGAAGGCCAGAACAATAGAAATTGGACAGGAATGCAAAAAACAGACTAATTTCTGCAGAATAGTACAGTATTTGAGATGCACTTTCTTGACTTATCTCTGCATTAGTTGCTGTTCCGCTGAACTCTTACGAGTGTTGACTGACGAGGTGAAATCCTGTGATCTGAAGTATTCAGATGAAATGGTTAAACAAATTTATAATGTACTAATTGCTTAATTGCACCATTTGATGGCATATTTAAATGTACTTTTATCAGCTTGGATCAACATTTCTTAATGTAGTAATTGGACGTTTGGTCCTAGTGTGTGTTTAGAACATTGGACAACCAGTTCAAAGGAAACTATTAACAATATAGGTCCCTTTCAATGGATAAAATATCTCGACTTGTCACAATCTAGTTTAATTGAAAGAAAGACCTGCGTAGCTGATCATACTATATGCGTTCTTTCTGAAGATGGGAACTCGTCCCTAAAAGGTGTGGACTTTGTTAGATTTGTATTTGACTGAAATGACAATTTGTGGAGGATCCTGGACAGTGGATGCTGATGGGTTTTGACCATAGGGAATGTCCGTTTTAGTTTTTTTTTCTCATTATTTGATGAGGACATTTGGGCAAATTTTTATAGTATCCCAATTGCTGCTGTGCTATGGACCAAAAATTGAACCTGGGACCTTCTGGACCTGCAATGCTTTCACTTGTTTCCATTGTGAAAGCTATAGTTGCATGCTTATTGGGGCTGGCTTTGGAGCTGGTGTCCCTATACATATGGACAATGGTTCCTGAAACCAGTTTTGTTCAAAAGAAATTGATGTTTCAAAAATAAGCAACTGCACTAGATGACTTTCATAAGAACTGTGCTACCTCTATAGCTAAGTGGTTCTTTGAAATAGTTAAGAGTATTTCTTATTCTTGCTCTTCACAGTGAAATTGCATTTATTTGCAAACTTTTGCAGTCAAATATACACTTTTGTTTATTGTTTTTAACTTCCCTCCATTTGAAGTGTATGCCTTCATGTGTCAGCCTGGCTTAGTGGTAACACTCTCACCTCTCAGTCAGAAGGTTGTGTGTGGGTTCATGCCCCACGTTGGGACTTGGAATCGCATAGTCTTAATCGGACAATTCAATACAGCGCTTGGGGTTTGCATTGTTGGATGGATGAGTTGTTAAACCAAGAGATGTCTGCCTGTTAAAGATTCCATAGTAGTATTCAAAAAAGAGAAGGGAATTTCTCCCTATGTCCTGGCTAACAATCCCGCAAATAAAATTGGTCACTCATTCCACGGCTATTTGTGGGACATTGCTGTGCACAACTGGCTGCCATATTTCGTCCACAAAATAGTCAATCCGCTTTATAGCATATCCTGTGACCCACTTTGAGAAATCTTCATAAATGTGAAAGGCACCATATCAATTGCAAGGATTATTCATGAGGAAACTCAAGTCCCCAAATGCATGATTATCAACAAACAAATAACTCTCCTAGGGCCTGCCATCTGATATTTAAACTGCTTGGTGCTAATTGTGATTTGAAGTATTTTAAACACAAAAATACAATTTAAATCACACGTGGAAAACAAATGATTATGCTTATTTATGCTTGTCAAGTCTAAATGTTTAAACTGCTAGTTGCTCAAGCTTTACAGTGGAGTTCCACTTTGGAGATGCATTGATTATGCAAGTAGCTGATTGGGGCTGAGATCCTGTTTCCTTGACCAAAGCAATTGGCTTGCTTCATTCAATTAATGTATTGATTTGATTTCTCTCTGCATACCTCCGACTAATACAGTAACATCTGTTTTAATATTAACACAAGCTTGGGGGAGGGGAACCATTCAATGGATAAAGTCCAAATTGTGAACATTGCATGTAACAGTTGATTAAGTCGGCATTTTTTCCTACATTCCATGACTGACGCAGTCTTTACTAACATTCCTGAGTTTGGGTAGATACATTTTTTAAAAAAAGTGAAAGTCCTTGAGGACTGAACAGCCTGGCTTTTTAGTTGAATTTCTAGTAATCTAAGGAGATTTGTTGGTTTTTCTAAAAAAAAGCTTTGCTAGCTTTCCCTTTCTTAAATTTTACTTTCTACTGGGGATTCATTTTTTTTTTGCCATTTCCCCTGTTGTACTTCACAGTAGTGACTGGTCTAGACTGTCAAAGCTATTCAACTGCAGGACACATCACACCTAAGCTCCTGACTAGAGAAATCCCTGGCTTACTTCCGCTGCCTAACCTGGGGCTCCAAGAGCAATTGCACCTTTGCTGAGCTTAACTAATTCAACAGACCAATTAACAATTTAACTTGCCTGGGGTAACTTCGTTTTTTAGGAAGGGTGGGCGAAGGTTAATGTGGTGTAACTGAAGTGATCTGGAGGACATTGGAAAGAGTCATACAGTAAAACAAGTACAGGAATTTGTGATCATGGTTGGAATTTAAACTGGCATTTACTCCACTTATTTAATTGTTTGCAGAAACTTTTTCAGTAGTGATTGAATTCATATCTGATACAACATGAAGTTTTAACTTCAAAATAATCTAGTTCTCGGATCTGCTTTTCTCTGGGTAAGGTTCGTGTGGGGTACTTAATGGTAAACTGGCAACTTGTAGACATTTCTCAATACTTTTCTCCCCCTGCCCTTTCCCTGATTCTCAGTTTTCACTAATCATGCAATCTGCTCCCATTCCAGAGGCTGGTAGGAGCCCAAGAGTAGCCTTTGTTGGTGTTACAACTGCATGTTGCCTCCCTTTGGATTGCCCCAGAATAGGGATTTGGGTTATTGGCATGCACCACCATCACCCCTGGCTGCTGCATGTTGTATTTTTAACACATTATTGTAATGGATGTTCCTTGGTTATTTGGACAGGACTAATCCTCTTGTCTGTTCAGTAACTGGAGAAACGTACAGCTGTCAGCTTTTCAGTTTGGTTAAAATTGCTCTGGAAAATTTCAAGGCTGTTGTAAATGTCGTCATGAGTTCACATTGCTTACTGCGGTCCATTGAATGGTTCCTCTTGCCTCTTTTTGGAAACGTTTTTGAATTTGAAACCAGGCATTTCCTTCTACATTCAGCAGAAGTCGACTCGGTGGGAGAAATATTTCTCATTGGTATTTGGATTTTTTCAGGTGGATAAATTGGATGCATCTGAATCTCTGAGGAAAGAGGAGGAGCAGGCTACTGAGACGACACCTATCGTTTATGGTTAGTGAAGTGTTTGGCATACACAGAATCTTTTTCTGAATATATGTACTTCACATACTTAAACCTACATTGAAATGACTTGTATACAGTGAAGGTTCAAAGATAGTCTTAAAGAAAACCTAAATTTTGTAAGGTGGTTGGAAGTACATAGGCCATACAGTACCTACTTTACTGCCTTACTTGCCTTTCGATTTGACTTTAGAAGTACTTTGAGATGTCTCGAAGATGTGATAAGGTGCTATATTAAATGCAAAAATTATAACTTGACCAGATTGGTTTGCCTACCAAGCAGCTTTCCCACAACCATTAAAATACATATTTAGTTCTCCCTAATGCTAAAATGTTAACAAAACACAGATTCCTTGATTATAAATTTAAAGTCAGCATTCTAATAGTTCAGAAATTCTTAAAATTCACTCCCTTCATGGGACACAATCAGCTTCGTCTGTTTGACAAAGGGGTACCAAGGAGTTGTAGGATATTCCTTTCTTTTGCCTGGGTCTGTTGAGAGTAGTGAAGTGTTCCATCAATTAAGTGGCAAAACAGCACATTTTAATCTTTAATGGGATTAGTTCAGATTCTATATCTAGAGAATGTAGATTGTTTTGGTGCTTTGCTGATTTGCTTCCTTGGAGAAGTATATTAACATAACTGCAGTGCTTTCTCCTTCTAGATGTAGTCACTATGATATTGTTGCAAAGCATTAGTACGTCTCAAACAATTGAGGTGTGGATGTTTGAAAACGCTTGCGTTTGAGCAGTTCTAATAGTTTTTCCTCCTTTAATCCTTCGGCATCGTCTTTCAAGAAGGGCCCTTAGCAGAACACTAACTGTGTACTCTTTCTGTACAGGTCAGTCACAGCTCATGTTGACGGCTGGACCCAGTGTTAGCGTCCCTCCACAGGCTGCTTACGGCTATGGTTACGGTGGACATGGAGCACAAACATATGCTCCACCGGGAACATACGGGTATACCATGTAATGTACTAGTTTGAGTTGCCCGCCTGCTCAGCATCTGCCAGCCCTGCCGGTTTCCTTCAACACCTTGCAACAGGGAAGAGAAAACAAAGTTCTTTGTATTCAATTGTACGTCATGAAGGACTTCAGTCTTGTTTTTTTTTCGAGTTATAAACGTTTGGATCACAGCTGTCTAATTCATCTTTCACATTCCACATTAATTAGATTGTGATTTTTTTTTTAAAAAAGGGGAATGGTTGTCATGTTTAAAAGCTCACAGTGCAAACTTAACGTCCTGCAAAAGTCTGTAAAGAATTTAATTTGCACTCTGTAGTGACCAGACTCCAGTGTAGTATCTCAAAAACTGTCTGTAAGCAGCTTGTGGGCTGTCTAAATGCAGTAAATCGCATTCATATAAAGCTATGATATTAGCAGAATTTAAGTACAGGAGTACCATTAATTACTTGTAAGATGTTAAGCAAAAAACACTAATCACAGTGCACCCAACAACATGATCTAAACGTTGGAAATTTATAGCGTGTTCTGTAAAGTTTCATTTTGAAGACGTACAAAAAAAGTTCAGGCAACTGATAACCAAGTTTAAACTCTTCCCAATCTATGCAGGCTCTGTTTAATCTATATGGAGATTTTTAAGTTTCTACTATTCCATTTGCTCACTCCTTTGCGGTTACGGATGACCTCTGTCATGCTATATCAGTGCTGATAATACGGGACCATTGTTTTGACAAACTCCCTAAACCGAAATCTGATGTGTGTATGTGTGTATATCCAACCCTGTGCTAAGGTCTCGCGTATGCTGGATATTGTGGTGTGTTAGGTCACTGTCTTTGAGTGTACAGATTAAAAACTGTCCCATCTGTTTTGTGCAATTTGAAATGATATTCAAATTGGAAATAAAATTACAGGACTGTGGACTTTTGGTGAAATGTGTTTAATCCTTCTTTCTGTTTTATTTCATTGTTGATGACCCTTAATCTGAAGGAAAAAAATAAGGGTTATTTTACTTTATAGTGCTGATGTCTGAGAAGCTCAATGGTGCACCCTAACTGCACAAAGGATCATTCACTAGATTGGCTGTTTGAGTACTTTCTCCGTGCACCATTTTCTTAACCACAACTTTCCAAGAACTAAAATTCAACATCTCTAGACATTCTTGCAGTGATTTCCGGATGGTTAAGTTTTTTTTGTAGTTATTATTAACCCTCAAGTTCTATAGAACAATAAAAACAGAGCAAAAGACCTACTCTCTACTGGCTATGAGGTTTCAGATTTCTTCTTGAAGCCAATATAGATTCTACCTCAAGCACTGTTCACTGTTTTAACTATCCTTAAAAAAAAGATTAATTTTACCCTTTGCTTCTTGGTTCTTTTGTTTTTCCCCCCCAGCTGAGATGCCCATCTAGCATTAAGTGCATTGAGCCTCTGACATAGAATTATATAGCACAGGAGGCCATTCGGCTCGTGTCTGTGCCAGCTCTTTGAAAAGAGCAAATCAATCCCACTCTCCTCTCTCCTGAAAGGTGATGCATTCCTACCCACTCATGTCAACACGTCAGGGACCATTTGTGTTTATCAACACGAACGTGTTTGCTGACCTAGGCAGTAACAAGCAGACTAGATATTCTGTAATTAAAATTTCTGTACCATGTATTTACATGCATTTTCATTGATTTATTTTAAAAAATAGACATACATTTAATTGAAATTCCTGAACTATTTATTTACATGGATTTTCCTTACTTTATAAAAATTTCATTAACTTACTAAATTAGTCCCAAGAAAAATAAGTCGTTTAAGATACTTAGGATATCAACAAAGTTTTTAGTAATAATAATCCTTGCATTTGACATAGTGCTGTATCACATCATTGAGACATCTCCAAGCGCTTCACGGAATATACTGTCAAGTGAATAATAATAATCCTTGCATTTAGTATATTGCCTTATCAAATCTTCAAGAGGTCTCAAAGTGCTTCACAGAATATATTGTAAAGTGAATTAACTATATTTTGTGGGTGAAATGCAACAGCCAATTGTGCACAGCAGTGTCCCACAAACAGTTGTGGATTGAGTGACCAAATTTTTTTTGGAAGGGATTATTACCCTTGGAAAAGCAATCCACCAATCAAAAAACAACGGGTTGCCTACTGTCTGCTCGATAAAGAGGCGTGTGGAGTAAGGAAACTTGCCCAACGATTCGCCCTGCCTGGAAATCGAACCCAGGTTTTCTCGCCCGCGAGGCAAGTGCTTTAACTGCTAAGCTACAGTACTCCACAAATTGACTATGTGGGTGAAACACAGTAGGCTATTGTGCATATCAGTATCCCACAAACGGTCATGGATTGAGTGACCAAATTTATTTTCTTTAAGGGATTATTACCCCCTGAAAGCAATCTACCAATTGACCACCAACCAGATTCCTACTCATTGCTTGGTAAACTGAGGCGCGTGGAGTGAGGAAGCGTGCCTAAGGTTTCATCCCGCCTGGCAAACAAAGCCGAGTGAGGCGAGTGCTCTAACCAATAAGCTATAGGACTACTAATACTCTGCACGTTACTATAAATCATTGGTGAGACCATATTTAAGTATTGAGTACTGTATAAGTATAAAAATGATATTAGAGAATTGTGAAGATGGAGGAGGGCAACCAAAATGATTGAAGGAATGGAAGGCCTGGACTATGAGTGACTAAGTAAATTGCGTTTGTTCACCCTGGAAAAGAAGATTGAGAGGTGACATGATTGCTGTCTTTAAGATTCTAAAGGGGCAAAACAATATAGATCATGACCGGCTGCTTCAACTTGTCCAAAATATTAAGAGCTGCGATTGAAGGGGGGAAATTCAGAACAAATCTACACAAACACTATTTCAGTGAGCGAATAGTGAACCTGTGGAACAGGCTCCTGAGGGAGACGGTTGAAGCAGGAAGAAAAAAATAACAACTTGCACTTATTTACTGCCGTCCATGCAGCGTAGTCTCAGAGCGCCTGCCCAAACGAGATGGACGTTAGGTTTTTTTTGTCTGGTATTTCTTATGCTCTTCTGTTCTTATTAATGTGCAAAGGGATTGGAACTTCACGTTTTGGGGTTGATATAAGCAGGATAGCGACAAACAGGTTCCACATAAGTGGGTATAACTGGATATTACTGTATCGCTCATGGTGTTTCAAACTGGAAATGTAATTTTGCTAATTGAAGTTTTTTTTGGAAGCTGAAATCCTAAAGCAATTTTCCTGGAGGCAGTCTGTGCTAAGGTACAGTTCCATTACTGGCAGCAGTGGTTTGCCTGGAAACCGTATGTTGGATAAAGACAGAATCCAGGTTGGCTGAGATGTTTGCCAACACTGAAGAAAGTATTCAAGAAGGTCTTCCTTTCATGGGTGAGTGTGATCCTGGGCGATACATACATTTACCTATGAGCTGAGGCTATATTGGGTAAGGCAATCCTAGTTGGACAGCTGTTATGAAAACCTATAATCCAGTACTTTGTAATGAAATGGAGTCCTGTAGCTCAGTGGTTAAGAGCAATCGCTTTGCAAGCGAGAGACCTGAGTTCAATTCCAGGCAGAGGGCGAAACCTTGGGCAAGTTTCCTTACTCCACACAGAGCCTAATAATAATCCCTCCAAAACAAAAACAATAATAAATTGGTCATTTTCAATCTATGACTGTTTGTGGGACATTGCTGTGCGCAATTGGCTGCCGCGTTCGCCCACAAATATACAGTCAATTCACTTTACTGTGTGTTCTGTGAAGCGCTTTGGGACGTCCTCCCGACGTGAAAAGCGCTATATCAAATGCAAGGATTATTATTATTATTATTAAATGTAATGCTAAGTAGCACCGCTCTTGTATTGCTGGTAAGTGTGTATCAGCCATGCAGTTAATTCTACTTCAGTAACAAACTTGAGTAGTTAAAATAAACTTGCACAGTTGTTGCTTTTCCACAAGGAGGGCAGTCAAATATGAAGTGAGCTGGTTTCAGAAATGCTAATTGCCCTACAGAGCCTTCAGCATTAGGAGGACATGAATTGGGGCATCCTTCCCACTTGGCACATCAAGAAGGAAATTAATATTAATTGAAATATCTATTAGAATTAAAAGACAAAGTAGGAATGAAACTCAGTGGAGGCTAATTCCTTTCCCTGCTATGTTATATTCAATCCATCCATTCTTCGAGTTCCAAACAGCTGTGAATGGGATAATAATAATAACTTGCGTTTGATGTAGCGCTTTATCACATCGTCTCAAAGCGCTTCACTGAATATAATAATACTTGCATTTGATATAGCGCTTTTCACATCTTCGAGACATCTCAAAGCGTTTCACAGAATATGCCGTAAAGTGAATTGACTATATTTGTGGGCGAACGTGGCAGCCAATTGCGCACAGCAATGTCCCACAAACAGTCGTGGATTGAAAATGACCAATTTATTATTGTTTTTGGTTTTGGAGGATTATTATTAGGCTCTGTGTGGAGTAAGGAAACTTGCCCAAGGTTTCGCCCCGACCTGCCGGGGATTGAATTCAGGTCTCTCACTTGCAAAGCGAGTGCTCTAACCACTGAGCTACAGGACTCCACAATATACTGTAAAGTGAATTGACTGTATACTTTGTGGGCAGAACGCAGCAGCCAATTGCATACAGCATTGTCCCATACTCGTGGATTGAGTGAACCAATTATTTTTTAGGGGATTTTTACCCCCGGAAATGATCCGCCAATCAACTAACAACCGAGTTCCCACTTACTGCAAGGTAAACAGAATCGTGTGAAATGAGGAAACATAAGATTTCACCTTTTTCAAAATGCTAAGAAATGGTAGATAATCACAATATTGGACATGTACTGGAACATTTTAATATTAATAATGGTCATTTTAATGAGGACTATTTATTACAGAGTCCACTGTTGGTCTCATCAATTGGTCAGGGTTTTCTGTTATCTTTATGTATTCAGATCCTACCGTACAAATGTACACACGATCTTCTGTTCTTTCTACTTCAATATACTGAGAAAGAGGTCATAGGCAGGAAGGTGACCTTCATGCAGTGGGAATAATTTCCAATTCTCAGAACTAATAACTGGAAAATGGCAGCAGCCAAAGATAATTAGACCAATTAACTACAATTTTAGAAATCATTAACTTTTTTCCTCTCACTGGACATGTTTATAGTGGTTAATGGGTTTTTGAAAAAATAAAAGCCAGAAATAGTAAATTGGATTGCAGAATAAATGTGTGTAAACCCACGAGGACGGAATGCATTACTTTTCTTCCCTAACAACCCTTTTCCCACCCCCAACTTTCCACCATGTTCTTTAACAAGTGAGTTCATCAGTGCTGATATCAGCTTTCTCAATGCCTGTACCATTGGATCCAGATGTTCATTGAGGGTAAGAGATTGTGTGCTGTATTTAACTATTAATAAGCTGCTCAGTGTGATCCCACTCAAACTTGGCAACTGATTGCGCACAGCAGTGTCTCACAAACAGTCGTAGATTGAGTGATCAAATTCTTTTTTTTAAGGGATTATTACCCCAGAAAATGATCTGCCAATCAATTAACCCCCCTTCCCCTCCCCTCTCCCCCCGACACGAGCTCGGGTCTGAAATGCTGTACTGTGTCCAGGACCTCAGGACGTCCTCCCAACGTGAAAGGCGCTATACAAATGTAATCTTGTTGTTGTTAACAACCGGGTTCCTACTTACTGCTAGGTAAACAGGCGTGTGGAGTAAAGATATTGCCTAAGGTTTCGCCCTGCTCAGGAATCAAGCCCGGGTCCTCTCACTTGTGAGGCTAGTGCTCATTTAAGTCAAAAGTTAAAGAATGAGAAACTGTTTCTCAGCATACATCAGTAGCCACCTTTTAAATTTTAGTTAATGGATGGAAAAACAATTTATTACTGCAGAATTGACAAAAGCTACCTTTTAATTTTTTGCATCAATTCATTTAAAATCAAGCCAAAAAAAGTTCAATATTATAAATTCATAAAACATGGTTTGCCACCCTGAGATTTAAACTGTGCAGAGGTTCGTGATAGCGTGGCCAAGACCCCAGTCATTTGGTCCCCTGGACACTTCATGCCAACTGGTTGGTAAATTCTTGCTTGGGTTGGCTGTCTGTCCAGAGTTTACGTGCTGAAGGAAACAGTAAACTTGCAAAGATAGGCTCAGGGTGAGTTTACAGTCTCATGTACTTTCTAAATGAGCTTCCCTTTGGAGTGCATTTGTTTCATGCTGAACAGCCTGGAGTGGATGTGCTGGCAGGACCTTTCCCTTCACAGTGTGGCTTGCATCTCATCGTTGGGATTGAGCATGATGGAGTTGATACAACAATGACAAGCCTGCAGCTGTCAATCCTGCACATCTACTGTACTCTATTCAACACAAAATGGATGATTAAAGGCACTGCAACAGTGTCTTGTAAATAAAGATAAACAGGAGGATGGGGATTCAGAGCCCATTCAGAGAAGCGTTCATTATCATTTTTGCCTTTGCCAACTCCTTCAGATCGAATCCAGGACGTCCATTGGGAACCCACAGTACAATTCACTTGTAACTAAGGTTCAGTAAAGCTTCAGGTGCCCTGTCACCTTGTCCACGAGCCCCACAGGGCCTGGACCAACCCCCAAGACAGTACGTGAACCAGGTGCAATCTGAGTACGGCCAGCGTCCTGAATCAAACTCACGCTGAGCCCCAGCTCTTTGGCGTGAGCCAACAGATCAATCATAGATTCCTCATCTGGGGCCTTGACGACCACTTTTGGCTGCCCGCAGTACTCCCACTGTTTGAGCAGTTCGGGATTCCGTTTCTGGAGCTGTCTGTACGCAGAGACTGCAGCGTGTGAGCACTGAGCTGCTACTTTACCCTTTCCCATCTTCAGATCATTGCGAACTACCAAGACCATTTTAAACTCTCCACTCTCCCCCATGGTGCTCGTCTCCATTAGCCCTCCCTGTCCCAGGGGAGTAGTTAGACCTTTTAACGATCGGAAAAAACGTCCACGAAGCATCCAGCCCAGGCATAAACCACACCCGACACCAGCCAAGACACCGAGAGCTATAGGGCTGGACAGAGCCTCCATACTGAGTGTTTCACTCTGAAGATCTAAGTTCAACGATGAAAAAATATTTAATAGTCACATTTTTTAAAGTTAAATTTAGCAACACCTGAACTAAACAATAACATAATTCTGTACTTACAGAGTCTGAACGTCTTATAGATAAGGGTAAGATTATTAATAATAACCTTTGTGTTTGATACAGCACCTTGCGCACTGGGAGCACATCTCCAATGGATTGAGTGGAAGGTGCATTTTTGTTGGCAAACACAGCAGCTAATTTGCACACAGCAATGTCTCGGGTGTCCGTTAAGCGAATATTAACTTAAATATTATCTGGGGATTGTCGTGAGAAACTCCTCATTTCCACTGGTAACAGAGGATCTTAAAGGCAAGAACTCAGTGCATCAACCAGACCATGAACTCAAAGTGCCGACCCCTCCCCCCCCCCACCCCCAACCTTCAAACTCAAGAGACAAGAGGCTAACAACTAAGGCGGACTGACACGCGAAACAGAAATGAAGTGAGGGGGAGAAAAGGGAGTGGGGGGGGAAGAGAGGGGGAGCAGAGGGGAGAGGGGGAGCAGAGGGGGGAGGGGAGAGGGAGAGGGGGGAGAGGGAGAGGGGGGAGGGGGAGCAGAGGGAGGGGAGCAGAGGGGGGAGGGGGAGCAGAGGGGGAGGGGAGAGAGAGGAGGGGGAGCAGAGGGGAGAGGGGGGAGAGGGAGAGGGGAGGGGAGAGGGAGAGGGGAGAGGGGGAGCAGAGGGAGAGGGGGGAGGGGGAGCAGAGGGGGGAGGGGGAGCAGAGGGGGAGGGGAGGGAGTAGAGAGAGGGGGGAGAGGGGGAGGGGGAGTAGAGAGGGGGGAGGGGGAGAGAGAAGGGGGAGGGGGAGCAGAGGGGAGAGGGGGAGCAGAGGGGGAGTAGAGGGGGGAGGGGGCAGAGAGAGGGGGAGTAGAGAGGGGAGGGGGATCAGAGGGGAGGGGGGGGTTACCTGTCGTGACCATTAACGCCACGAGTTACGTTACCGGCGACCAAACCGCACGCGGGAAGGAACCGCTCAGCGCTCCCACCGGATATCCGGCCTCTACGCGCTTTGTACTTCCGGTGCTTGTGAAGAGAAACACGTCTACTTCCGGTGCGGCTCTCAAACCGCGTCTGAGGGGAAGCGGCCGCCGATACCGAGAGAGAGAGAGAGGTAACCCGGGGGGGGGGAGCGGGGCCCGGGGGGGGGAGCGGGGCCCGGGGGGGGGGAGCGGGGCCCGGGGGGGGGAGGGGGCCGGGGGGGGGGAGCGGGGCCGGGGGGGGGGGGCGGGGCCGGGGGGGGGGGCGGGCCGGGGGGGGGGGGAGCGGGGCCCGGGGGGGGGGAGCGGGGCCGTGTCGGGGTGGGGCTGTGGTGGGGCTGTGTCGGGGCTGTGTCGGGGGGGGGAGCGGGGCCCGGGGGGGGGGCGGGGCATGTGGGGGGTAGAGCCTGTGCCGAGGGTGAGGTGACCAACCAGGTTCCTTGTGAGCGAGTTCTGTGGCCACAGCACCGGGTGGGGGCTGTGGTGGGGGCTGTGTCGGGGGTTGGGGGCTGTGGTGGGGGCTGTGTCGGGGGTTGGGGGCTGTGTCGGGGGGTGGGGGCTGTGTCGGGGCTCTGTCGGGGGGTGGGGGCTGTGGTGGGGGCTGTGTCGGGGGGTGGGGGCTGTGGTGGGGGCTGTGTCGGGGGTGGGGGCTGTGTCGGGGTTGGAGCTGCCGAGGAGCCCCGTTACACATGTGACACCGGCGGCTCTCACTGGTAACGAGTAATTTAAATGTATTAAAGGGCAGTTGGAGAGGGAGGTTTTCCTGACTGAGACACACAGAGAGAGAGAGAGAAACACATACAGTTACACTGGAAGGACATCACGAAGCGCTTATAATAATGTTAAATTGGATTTGATGAAGTTGTGGAGTAAATCTATGGTGTGGATCTACAGAGCTCTGTGTGTGTGTGTGTGTTTACCTTTTTTTAACAGATTTCTGTAGGGTCCTGTGGATTATTTCCCCCAATTCTCTGTTGGAATCAGCTTTGCGGCAATGGGGTTTGCGAAGGAATGTGAATTTTTATTACTAATAATTAATCCTTGCATCTGATGTTGTGCCTTATCACACCTTTGAGACGTCTCAAAGTCCTTCGAGGAACATACTGTAAAGTGTATATTTTGTGGGCAAAATTTAATCTCGACGATGGGAATAAGATGCGGTGAATTTGTATGGACCACTGTGCAATGAAGGAAATAATGCAATAAGGTGTCTGATGAAATAATGTGGTTTAATACATTAAACTGTGATAAAGAATAATGGAGAGAATTTGCCTTACTCAGATTGAGTAATTCAAGTGATACGACCGCAAGGTAAACCTGTGTTTGTTTGCTGATCAGTCTTTGTGTATTGCTGTCTTATCTCGACGGATTATGTGAGACAAGTGGTCCCGGCTAGTTTGTCAAGAACTAAGTACATTCTAGTATTGACGCTGGGAATGCCCTCTTATTGAAAGATTTTTAGTAATTTTTTTTGTGTGCTTTTTAAAAAATATAGCAGATAAATGGGATGGAAAGATACTAAGAGTTGGATTTTTTGGGTCAGCTGGGAATCTCACACACTCAGAAACCCATTGCTATGCTTAAGAGTATCCAAATAAAAATGAATATCTCTCTTTGTCTAAAATGGAGGGTGCGCACTCTTCCTTATCCTGGAAAGTATTACTCTGGTTGGCAAGTGCCAAGGCTTAGGGACCCCAGAGTAACACTGTTTATTTTCCTGCTGGTTGTCCACTTAGGACAACACTGCGTTAGCTATGTAAGCTTTGGCTTGCAGGGTTAATAGAAATTGAGTGAGAAGAATCCTAGCCCTCAGTGACTGGACTCCCTACTAAGACCCGAGGACAGGTCAGATTGTCTGGTCTGTCATCAGCAGGGCCTTGGAGTACTGTGGATATGACTGGCACTGAAACTTTCAGCAATAATAAGATAGTCACAGAGGAACAACTCTTTTCTGATCTTCCATTGCCAGATGCATCACTTTCAAGCCTCCTAAGCCACAAAGGGATCCTTAAACACCAGCAACAACAATTTGCAATGATATAGTGCCCTTCAAGTTGGATGGCGTCGTGGACCACCCCCTTCCCCAGATGATAGTCACTGGGTAGTTTAGATAATTGACAATCTCATGTTGGAGCCATCGCTAGGTGGCTAGCAGGTGCCTGAACCTCCTTGTTGGTTCCCTGATTGGCAGCCCAACTCAGCATGAAATGTGTGAGAGCATTGTGACCCTCCTCTGCCAGTTTAGGCACACACCTCTCCCTACCCAGTGAGTGGTGGTTTCACCAGTTCAAATTGAGGAGCTTCAGCAGCAGATCCTTACCTGCCTGGATAGCGTCAAGGTAGATCCCAAGCCCTGGATTTTTGAATGTTTGTCCAGGTAATGCCATTCTGCAGCTGTCGTTCCGAGCTTGCCACATAAACTATTCATCAAACATCTGTCTCAGTGATATTGTTCATGAAATCTGCGTTCAGTTCAATAAAGAACACCTTTTTGTTGGATTTGGGTGAGAAGGAATGTGCTCGAATCTGGTTAGTCTATTAGCTTTACTGCCTTTATTATTTATTATTATTTATCACGTGTCTGAAAACCTTTCTCTTCGACCATTCCTATGGTCACCTCCTCCCTCCCCACAGCTAGACACACACTCTGGGACGTTACCCTGCGTGAGGGGCGCTATATGAATGTTATATATAAACTTGTAGCTGTTTTGTAATTCTTAATGGTTTATGTTGTTCCATATTTGCACACTGTGCTGGTTTTCTCATACAGCTTGCATATGTTTGGAAAAATTACAAGGAGCTGTTTACATTGCGTTGAGAGTGTGCTTCAAAGAGTTTGCTGTTTCTGGTTGTTGATCAAAGAGGAATGACTAGTAATGATTGCAGTCAATGGGGGAGGGGGGTGGGGGTGGAGAGTTTGCTAACAATCAGTCACCCAACAGAAGGTATTTTGCATAAATACCTACCTCATGTGAAGTGTGGCATCTACGCTTGGAAATAATATGTTTACAGAATAAACCAGTTTATCTTTCAGTTGAGAATGCAAGGGCATGGGTTTCACCCATCTTGCTACGATGATAAGGTTGTTTTTGGCGATCTGTTCAGATATAGAAAACTGAGTGTCATTTGTAAGTGTACTAAGAATTTTGTACTCTTGAAACCAGAGGTAATTGATAAAGAAGGTTCACAACCTGCTGGCGAGAGGAAAAGATGTTGGTCCCTGAGAGGCTGGGTCAGTGCAATATCTTACTTGATTAGTATATATAATCAAGTCTACTGCATACATCTAATATTAGTTCATACTAACATTTTTTTCAAATGTCTACCTCTTAAATGGATGTTGCACATCTGAGACATTACCCTAATAAGTTACTGCACTCAAATATATTTTGTGAAGTAAATGTGTAGAAATGGAAATTTCCTGCCCAGAAGGAGCCATTCAAGCCTTTTTAAAATAAATTTATCCCATTTCTTAGCTATCCGTATTCTGTAATGTTTTTGCTGATTTGTAATAATAATCTTTACATTTGGTTATAATGCCTTCCACTTGAATGGGTAGACGTGATTTCGGTCTCATCCAAAGAGCGACACCTCAAACAACTACAACTTGCATTTATAAGCGGCCTTCACGCAGGGTAGAGTCCGAGTGAGATTGTACAATGCATCACAGCTCCCAGCACTGTGTTAGATTGTCAGCCTAGATTGTGTTCAGATTCCTGAGGCAGTGTTTCTCCATGTTAATAATTTAATACACAGCTTGCTCTTTGAACTTACATTTGTAAAAATGGGTTGAGGCAGCAATCACTTTTTTGATGTAACCTCTCAAGAACAGCGTCCAAGTTGAAAAACAACAAATTACATTTGTAAGTCGCCTTTCACGTCCGGAGGACGTCCCAAGGTCAATCGGGGATTTGGACCCGAACAGGGGGTTGGGATCGGGGAGGGCACGGTTAGGAGTGACCGAATGCACAGTCAAAGAGGAGGGTCTTGAGATATGCTTTGAAGGAGGCGAGGGACTGGGGATGGAGTTCCAAAGGGTGGGGGCAGAGAGACTGAAGGCCCGATGATGGTGGTCATTCTGATACAACACAATAGGAAATTGGGACTTGTTTATTCCCTTTGGTAGCCGTGCTATGGGATGCAGATTCACACCTGCGATGCTGCACACGTGCTGGTACTTGGCTGAGATCTGTTCAGGGGATGGTTGGATGAGTTGATACGGTCGCTTGTTATTTTGTTGTGACCGGTGAGTTTCTCTATGGATCCTATCTCTAATTAATGAATAAAGAGGGAGGCAGCCAGTGTCCTGAGGGTTTATTTTGTGCTGGGGGGCGGGGGGGTAGCAGAGAGGAGAGTGTAAATATTGTGCATAGTGTGCCAACCCAAATCCTAGGGATAATGGGGAATAGTATTTGACTGATAAAAAATGGGTTAAAGTTGCGATAGGAATCGTTAACAGAACTGATGCTAATTTAAAAAAATTTATGCAGCGAGTTGTTACGGTCTGGAATGCACTGCCTAAAAGGGGGTGGAAGCAGATTCGATGATAGCTTTCAAAAGGGAATTACAGAGATACTTAAAAAGGACGAATTTGCAGGGCAATGGGCTAAGAGTGGGGGAGTGGGACTGATTGGGCAGCTCTTTCAAAGAGCCAGCACAGGCACAATGGGCCGAATGACCTCCTTCAGTGCTGTAAAATTCTATGATTCTATAAAATGTTTTTCATTCAAGCAGAGTGGGATGTGAGGAGGCTCGAGCAATTGCAGAAAGGCAATTATCCAGCTTGTACCTCTGTCTTTACTGGAAATGATTGAGGGCGAGAGCGAAAAGGATCAGATCCGGCCCTGATATTTTAGCTTAAGTCAGCGTGATTGGAATATATGAAATCTTAGGATATGTTTTATGGGGGGAGGATCTTAACAGGACTTTAGTGTTAAACGTGTAAATTGTGCAGTGGTGAATGTGAGGTAGATAGTATTAATATCGACTGTAAATCAAAGCTGAGTGTGGTAGGCATAAATTGGCAATGACCACAGGGAAAGACTGAGGGAGAGAACATTGGGAGTTCCAGGTACTTACTATCCACGCATTTTGTTGGATGTCAAATGACCCAAGTATTCTCCATTGGGTGGGGAAGATAAGTACAATGCATTTTACATTTACATAAAGTTTTGAGATGTGATAAGGCGCTATATCAAATACAAGGATTATTATTAGTATTATATTAGGAGGATGTCTTGACGTGTTTGACAGCAGAACTGTTTCATT
This sequence comes from Callorhinchus milii, assembly GCF_018977255.1. Classification (NCBI taxonomy): domain Eukaryota; kingdom Metazoa; phylum Chordata; class Chondrichthyes; order Chimaeriformes; family Callorhinchidae; genus Callorhinchus; species Callorhinchus milii. Next base: position 1,583,164 of record NW_024704751.1, on the reverse strand, counting down.
TTCCAAGGTCTTGGCACGATCTGGTTAATTTAACACTTCTATCTTTACTGCCTGTGTGTGTTTTTATGGTGGGGGAGTGGAATATGTTAGTTGCTTTGCGATGTTGAGTAGGTGTAATAATTCCTCATTTATTTGTTTACATAATGTAAGGTATTGTGATTTCTTTAATGTACAGTGAAATGCTACAAGTCCACATTGGTTTTCGCCAAATCACATAATTCAGCTTGCAATTTGTCGTCAGGGACCAACAGCTGCCACCAAACGCATACTGAAGAAATAACAAAATTCCCAGCTACAACCATCGGCTTATGTAAGAAATCAGTTATAACAATTTACAGCACTATTTCCCATGCAGCCAACCCAGCTTGTGGTGGTGGGTTGGATACCATCATGTGTTGCAGCTCATTCTCCAGTCTATCATTAGAATTTCAATCTTGTACTGTTGTTGGGCCTTTTAGGGATAATTAACGTTCTTGCATAATGAACACCATTTCTCGCTCAGAATTGTATTCTCTTTTGAACAGAACCCTCTTTTTCCAGTCTTGTTTGACCTGTAACCAATTAATTGATCTGACATTCATCCTTCAAGCTAAATGACCAACAGTCAATCAATCTGTGTAAAGGTTTAATAGATCCTTGCTCTGACTGCAGATATCCATCGCAGTGTTCGAGGGTCCAAATCAGACAAAGTTCCGTATTTGCATGCAATCTATGTGGAAATTTTCTCTTCCCTTTTTTACGCATTGTTGTTAGGGAGTAAGGTTCCTTTTCCCTCCTTTCCCCTTGCAAAAGGACAGGAAATTGTTGGTTAATTTTAAACTGCAACCTCACATACCTGCAGGATGGATCTTGGCTGAGTGAGTGCAGGGTGATGAAATATCTCTCAAGACTCGTGATGCAATACTCATTCTGCACTAGGTCCTTCCAATTCCAGACCTATCATTGTGTTCAGAAAATAACAACAACATATTACATTTGTACAGGCGGACATCCCAAGGCGCTGGACAATCAGGGATTAACATCCGAGCTGGGGGGAGGGGGGGTTGGGATCAGGAGAGGTGGACGGATGCCAGGGTAGGGATAGGAGGTGACCAAAGGCATGGTCGAAAAGGAATGTCTTGAAGGACGCAAGGAAGAGGGTGGGTTAAATTAACTGTGGGATGGAGTCCCGGGGGTGAGGATGGGAGCAGAAAGGCTGCAGATCTGACCGCTGATGTTGAGGTGGGGCGGGCCGGGCAGGGGGATGCAGAGGAGGCCAGAGTCCGCTGAGCGTTGTAAATGTTACTGTGATCCAAAACGTTCATGGGTGTTTTTTTCTCAGTCCTGCTGTGCTATTATTGAATGATGACCAGGAGAAATGTCTGCGTCACTCACTCCACTAACCATATGTCTCTGTGGACCTGAATTTCTTATTAAATAATTGTCATGGTTCCTTTTAAATTCACACGTATAAAAATAATCCTGTAAAATGAACCACCTCCTCTTGGCTCTCACTGATGGATTTAACAGGCCTGTAACCTTTTTATTGGATTGGACGCTGATACTATAAATCTGTGACTGCGTAAGCTGCCGCCACATAAGGTTAATGAAATGTGATCCTGTCGTGTGATCGAACAGATAGTTAAGAAGGCCGTTTGGCGCCCTGGTTCCAAGTGGTCTTGCTGATGTTGGTGAGAGATGAAACCGATAAAATCTTAATAGGAGTCTAAAAATACATACGTTTAGTCCAGCTAGTCCGTCCTACTGATTATCTCACAAACCCTCCCTTTTAAAAATATATATTTTTTAATCTTTGGGACTGATTTGAGATAGGCGCAGTGGTCTTTTCTGATCCCATATGTTCCCTTCCCTGTGAACATGCTGTTCATTAAGTAATGCTGTTTATTGAATGTTGAAAGAGTATAGGAACTCAAATGCCTCCACTGTGAGACATTGTGCGTCAGCCTGGTTCAACTGGTAATGTTTGCTCTTCTGAGTCAGAAGGTTGTGGATTCAAGCCACCGTGTTGGGACATTGAAGTCACATAATCTAGGCTGACACTCCATTACGGTGCTGGGCTGTGTTGCATTTGGATGAGACATTAAACCAAAGTCCCGTCTGTCTGTTCAGGTGGACGTTAAAGATCCCTTGGCACTGCTCAGAAAGAGAAGAGCGTTTCTTCTGTGTCCTGGCCGACAACCCTCCCCAAATAAAAATGGTCATTTGTGTAGAATTGGGCTGCCGCATTAGCCTACAAATACAGTCGCTCCATTTTACAGTAAAAGTCGTGTGAGACATCCCCTTAATGTGAGAAATGCTAATCCAAATGAAAGGGTTATTATGGGTTGGGAGAACAGTTGTCACAGCAACAAGAATGTAAATTGGGGGAAGTTGTATCATGATCGATTTCAAAATGTTAGAGAAATATTTGTAAGGAAAGACAATTTTCCCCAAAATGTTCCCCCCCTCCCATTGAATTTTCAGGTGACAAATTCACAGTGAATTTTGAGCCAATGTTTTCAAGGTCGTGGTTGTGAACTGTGCAGTGTTGGTGCTGGAAAAGGTTTCAAAGTTGCTCACTTCTTGGTGAACGTTCTTATAATAAATTGTGCTGATCAAGGTTAGGGAAAGCGACGCTAGAAATTAAATACTTTATCCTATTGACATACAGTCACATTGTCCCAATCTGATTTAAATTTACAATGGAAGAAAAGTTGAATTCTGCTCTTAAAAATGTGACTGCTAATATTAACCCAGAAGAGCATGCCTTACTGATACAACAATAACATCTTGCATTTATTTAGGCTCCTCACGTAGGGTAGCGTCCCAGAGCGCTTGACAGTAGCAGAGCACGACACCAAGCTGGGGGGGTGGGAGGTAACCGTAAGCACTGTCAATTAGGAAGGTTTCAGGTGCGACCTGAAGATGGTGGAAGGAAGGAACAAGGCGGAGCGATAGTGGAAGAGTGTTCCAGAGTTTCGGGTGTAGTGGCTGAAAGCGCAGCCACCAATACTGATGGTGACTTCTGTTTCCTGCCGCACAGTCCTGTGGTGTGGATCTATCCCAGTTGAAGCTGGACTTAGATTTCTAGAAACATTTTTGCTGAAGGAATTTCAGAGGAGATCGACAGGTTCAGGCACGGACAGGTTCATTTCAAACCAAGGTGAGAGGTATAAGGGTTATTTTAATGGACTGTCATCGGTCCCTTGCTTTAAACCTTCTAAGTTACAAAAACTAATACCAGGGACAGGTAAAGATGATGCATTTTAAGTTATGTGATTCGTTTGTCCATTCTGGTTACAGACTCTTTGCAGCTTCTATTGTGATCCAGTATTTTGTGAATCATTCTGTCTGCAAAGTGTTCCACACAGGCGATTGGAGCTTATGTGGTAGGTGCAAGGGCGGATATAGCTATTGCACATCTCCATGTGTCTGTTTCCTCTGCTTCTTCTAATCAGCAGAACATGATTATAAACATGACTACAAAAGGAATGGGGCTCAATTTTTAAATCACTAGTGGACTGGAATGAAACATGCCAGTGCATGATATACCAGGTCTCACAATGAGCTGAATTTTGTAAGCTCAAAGCAAGGGGAAATGTTTACAGCAAATTTACCAGGTGCCGGCAGATCTTACTGTTGCCTTAGGAACTTGCTAGCAGGCTTCCCTTCAGCTTTGCTAATGTCGCTTTTCACATTCTTTCAGTCGCGGAGATGGGAAAACAACATTTGGTATGGTTGGTCTTGTGCTTGGGTGATGGCATCTGATGCGATCACGCCACTCAGGGACACAATGGTATCAGACATTGGCACGTCCCACGGAAAATTAAATTTCCCTATAAGTGAGGAGGAAGAGCCTTGAGGATCGCAGGACACAATAAAGTGACAGAAGTGGATTGTTAGTGGTTTGATTGGGGGGTGGGGGGGGGATTGCAGCCGTTTTCCAAATGACCGTGGGATGAATGGAGCATGTTTGTGTGGCCGTTAAAGATCCCACGTCACTATTTCAAAAAGAGGAGAGTTTCTCTCCCATGGCCTGGCCAATAAATCCCTTAAATAAATCCCCTAAATAAAATTGGCTGTTCATGGAACACTTCTGTGCACAAACTGGTTGCTGTGTTCACCCACAAAATACACAAGTCAATCCACGTTACAGCTATATTCTGTGAAACACTTATTATTATGTAGAGAAATCCCAATGAAAGTCTTTTACACGAGTCACGTTGCCCTTTAATATCCCAGTATCTCTGTGATGAAGGGATGCTGCAGTAATTGTAATTTGTGTGCAAGGTGACATTCTGGCTTGTTCGGTTCCTGGAGTTCTTCATTTGATTCATTGCAGCATTTCTTCTATCATCTCTCCCCCTGAAGTGAAACATAGTAAATAATTAATTTTCGCTGCTTTCCAGACTTGTTATCTGTCCGATGTACTGTGCAGTAGTTTGTTACAACGCCAATTACAATTTACATTTATATGGCGCCTTTCACGTCAGGACGATGAACTGCAGTGCAAATTACCACTTGCCTAGCAGGAGGCCGTCCCTTGGAGCTTTACAGGCTCGACACCCGAGCTGAGGGTGGATGGAGGCTGAGAAGGGTGAGGAGGGGACAGATGACCGAAAGGTGTGGTTAAAGAGGGACATCTTGAGACGGACCTTGAACGGTGAGGGAGGAGGAAGGAACCCTGGAATGGCGGGGGGGCAGAGAGACTGAAAGGCCGACCGACATTGGTGGGAAGGGTAGTCGGAGGGACATGAAGCAGCCAGCGGTTGGGGGGGGTGAGGGGGTGGCTATGAACATTCACAGTAATTTGTCTCTTTTGAAAGGCACAAAAGCAGCAAAGTTGGTGGGTTTAGACGGTTCCTATATAGGCTGTATTCGAATCCTATTGAGAATCCTGTGTTGGGTGGTGGTGGTGGAGGAAGAGCTGCAAAAGGGAATGAAAGCTTCTGAGTTTGGGGAGATGGTATTGGGATCCTAGATTTCTCACTGCCATCTCAAACCAAGCACTTCATCTCAAAGGACTCACTGAGCAAAGAGATGTACCCCCAGTGGGTTCATCAGAACACCCAATCTACCTCCCCCCCCCCCCCCCCCCGGAAACAGTTGAAACCTGGCTTCTACACGCGTCTCTGTTTCCCAACTTCTGGCCCATTCCCAGGTGGGTGAGTGGATTCTTGGGTCTTCCTGTGTTTCCTTGGTGGTTCAGGAGCTTGCTGTGAGGGGAAGTTAGTCTGGCAGTGTATTTAACAAAAATGATTTCATACATTGCCGTATCACATTGACTCAAGCGTTTCACCCACTGAGTTTACTGTTTGAAGTGTGCAGATTGATGCGTTGGTCCAAAACAGCACCTCCGATAATGTAGTGTGCCCTCAGTCTTCCACTGAAGTGTCAGACGAGATTAAGAGCTCACCCAAGTCCCTGTGCGGGCTGGGAGCCACGCTGGAGGCCGCCTCTTGCCAGGCATTACTTGTCACTTTGCTGCTTCATGTCGGCCTTTGTTTACATTGCTGTTTATTAGCTGCAATACTCACAGCTGCTTGTTGTCGTTTTCTTTTGAGAATGCACAGAGAAAAAGTGGGGGACATTATCATAATAATAATCCTATAATAATAATATTAATAATGCAAGGAATCCTGTTATTAGTACCTTATCACGTTGTCGAAACGTCTCAAAGCGCTTCACAGGATATAATAATAATAATCCTTGCATTTGGTACAGCGCTTTTCATGTCTTCTAGACATCTCAAAGCGCTTCACAGAATATACTGTCAAGTGTAGTGACTGTATTTTGTGAGGGAAGTGCAGCAGCGAAGTGTGCACAGCGATGTCCCACAAACAGCCATGGAGTGACAGAAAAGTACTTTGTACAACATATTGTAAAGTACAGTAACTGTTTATTTTGTAGGCAAATTCAAAAGGCAATTTGCGCACAGCAATATCCCACAAACAGCCATGAAATGAATGACCAATTTTAGTTTGGGATTGTTGGTTAGGACACTGGGAGAGACTCCCTTCTCTTTTCAAATAGTGCCATGCGACGTTTAACGTCCATCTAGACAAGCCGACGGGACCACGGTTTAATATCTCATCCAAAGGATGACACCTCCGCCAGTGTTTTAACATCTAATCTGAACAGGCAGATGAGACGTTGGTTTAATGTCTCAGTCTGACAGGTGGCATTTCTAACTATGCACCCGCCCCCCCACCACCCACCCAGAATTGTGTTGAAGTATCATCAGACAATATGAATGCAAACTCCCACAATCTTCTGACTCAGAGGCAAGAGTGCTTCTGACTGAGCAGGCTGACCCCAGGTTAATGGAATGACAACTCAAATTCTACACTGAATGGCTGGGAAGGTTGCGGGCAATGGGATCGCAGTTGCCCATATGAATCAGCTGAGATGGGTGTAAATATGCCTACAGAGTAATTCATATTACATAGACAACAGTAGATTAGTTTGTGGCAGTTATTGATTGTGATAGCTCAGGTGGTGGTGTAAATTTCAGAAGTGAAGCTTGAGTGCTTTATTTTTGCCATTGAACTCAGATGTGCCTTTTGTATCAGGAGGTCACCTTAAAGTTATTCACAGGATATAGTGTAAAGTGGAGTGACTGTTTTGTGGAATAACGAGCCAGCCAATTTTGCGCCCAGCAACGTCACAGAATTTTCTTGGGGTATTATTGGCCAGAACACTGGGAGAAACTCCCTTCGCTATGAATGTAAGCACAACCCGATCTTCCCTGGACACTGGAGCTGAGATTCACAAGAAATGATGACGGACTTGTTGTTTGCACTGTTTGCTTATCCTCAGTGTAGGCTGATCCCAATTAGTGCAGGTAATTGGTTCTCTAATGTACTTGCATTAAATGTAGAACATTATTGTACCAAAATGTGTCACAAGGGCTTTAAAACAGTAGCTAAATGTAAAATGTTGGCAAATATCCCTGTTGATCAATCCCATCAATCCCCACAAGCGAAGTGAGATGAATGACCAATTTATGTTTTATTTTGGGGCAGAGGGAGGACAGGACTGGTAAGGCCAGTGGAAAGCTGTTTGTATTTGCACATAGAAAATCATTTGATGACCTTAACACACAATGACGTTATTGTTCAGCAGAGCTGAAAAAGTTCCAACTCTAATGGGTGGCAGGCACTGGTGACGTGTTATGGGAATTGGACAATGTTCAAGTCCTCTGGACGCTACCCTGCGTGTGGTGAGGTATATAAATGTAAGTTGTTGTTGGTGGAAGAGTTTCAGATATTTGCAGACAAATGTTTTCTACAGAATTCAGATTATGATCCAACACCAGATTAAGCAACTGAATACTTGATACAAATGCAAACAGTTACTGGTTCTTTCCAGTTCTATATGCTGCTAAAAATGGAGACTCTCGACTTCTGGAAATATACTCTGACTTCTTTGTATCCATCACAGGATGGGGGTTATCTACTCCAGCTGAATGTAAAAATCTTGAGTGGAATAACTTCATATTTCAGTAGCGTTCAGATCTCCAAATCTGTTTAGCAAAAGCCTGTACTACAACAACAACTTGCATTCATATAATGCCCTTCACCTGGGGTAGCGTCCTGGAGCGCTTTATAGGCTCTGAGTACATTTCAAATAAGATTCCAGTCCAGGTGAGCATCTCGCCATTGGTTGGTAAGATATATTTTTTTGAAAAGTGTGAACTGTTTAAAACGGCTGTGGCTGTTAGGTTCTTGCTCCGAAGTAGTCTAATACCGTAGAACACCCCTGTGCCAATATGCTTCGTTATAAAGCCGGTTCACTTGTAGGACGCTTGGGTTGTGGCATGCTATAGCACTGGTTGGGTTTTTAATGGACCCCTTTATAACAGGGCTTCACTTTATTAATCCTCTTGTTTGACCCTCAACTGTCCTTTCTACCCCACATCTGTGTCATGACCCACTCTACCTTCCCCCACCTCTGCAACATCACCCGGCCCCGCCACTGCCTCATCCCTCAGGTTGCCAAGACCCTCATACACGCATTCAAAACATCCAGTCTCGACTTCACCAACTCCCTGCTTGTCAGCCTTCCCAACTCTTCCCTCCACAAGTATTTTCTGAGTGAAGCCTTTGAATCATCCTTCTGCTATGAGGGGCAGCAACAACAACAAATTACATTTGTGTAGCGCCTTTCATGTCGGGAGGACGTCCTGCATAATTGTGCATTATTCTTATTGATTTGGATTTGTGGAAGTGAAATGGGTATCCATGGGCTATATCTTCACTAAAATCTATGTTTTGCTAATACAAAATGACTTCGCTTGAGTTTCAAAAAGCAGCTTATGATCCGTTTGAGCACCACACAACGATAAATTGTAGGAAAGAGACTTGCTCTGCAGGGATTCCTCACTGAAGCATATCTGCTTTTCAGCCACCATGTAGTTTTCCCCGTTTTTAATTACTAGTGGCTTTTGTATGGCACATTGCAATGAACTGGCCTGGGTTGCTGCACTTTTGCTTTTTGCCAGCGAGTGTGATGTGCGAACTCTTAAACGTTCCTGACTGGCAGAGTTTTGATGTAATAGTAATCCTTGCATTTGATATAGCCTTATCACAACAACAACAAAATTACATTTATAGAGTGCCTTTCACATTGGGAGGACGTCCCAAGACACTGGACAGTCAGGCGTCAGGATCCGAGCAAGGGGGAGGAGAGGGGTAGGGGTGAGGGAAGGCAGAGAAGTGGGAGGGTGACTGAAGGCACGATCGAAGAGGAGGGTCTTGAGACCGGCCTTGAAGGAGGCAAGGGAAGAGGCAAATGTTGCGGAGTTCCAGAATGTGGGGCCAGAGAGGCTGAAAGCCTGGCCACCGATGATAGAGCGGGTCAGGCGGGAGACATGGAGCAGGCTGGAGCCCGCTGAACGTAAGGAGTGGGCAGGTTGGTGGGGAGTCAGCTGGTCCGAGAGGTAGGAGGGGGCAAGGGCATGGATGGCCTTGAAAGTGAGGACAAGGATCTTGATCTCGATCCTCTGGGGGATGGGGAGCCAGTGGAGTCGGGCGAGGGTGGGAGTGATGGGGTCGCGGAGCCTGGTGCACGAGAGTATACAAGCTACAGAGTTTTGGATGATTTGCAGCTTGTGAAGGGAAGAGTTGGGAAGGCCGATGAGGAGGGAGTTTCCATAATCGAGCCTTGATGTGACAAGTGCATGGGTGAGGGTTTGGCAGCCTGAGGAGTGAGGCAGTGGCGGAGTCTGGCAATGTTGCAGAGGTGGTGGTAAGCAGTGCCGGTCATGGCGCGGATATGGGGGAGAAAGGACAGTTCAGGGTCAAACAAGACACCCGAGTTCCTGACTGGTTTAGTGAGGTTGTGTGTGCAGCCGTGTGGTGTGCAGGCGCTGGCGTGAGCCAATCAGGAGGACCTCGGTCTTGCTGACATTCAGTCAAGGGCAGAAACTTGAAGGTTAAGGTGGGAGGAGAGGCGATAGAGGAGGATTGAGTGGTCCAGAGTATCAAAGGTGGCGGAGAGGTAGAGCAGGCAGAGGGAGCCCTGGTCACACATGGTCAGGATGTCATATGTGACCTTGACCAGAGCAGTTTCTGTGCTGTGGGCAGCACGGAAACCCGTTTGGAGGGGTTCATGGAGGGAGGAGGAGGAGAGGAAAGAGCAAAGTTTGGAGACGATGGCTCTCTCAAGGACCTTAGACAGAAAAGGGAGGTGGGAGATGGGCTGGTAGCTGGATAGCTGTGATAGGTCAAGGGAGGGTTTCTTCAAGGTGGGGGTGATAGTGGCTGTTTTGAGAGGGGTAGGAACAGTGCCAGATGATAGGGAGAAGTTGATGATGTCGGCGAGTAATAGGGCAAGGAGGTGGAGCTGGGATTTAAGAAGAGGAATGGTGATGGGGTCCAGGGAGCAGGTGGTGAGCTTCATGGAGGATATGGTGGTGATGACAGAGGAGGGGGTGACAGCTTCAAAGGTGTGGAAGGAGGGATGGGTAGTGGTCAGAATGTGTTGGGGGGGCAGGTGTAGGGAGGGGGTGGAAGTTGTGAGGCTAGTGGCAGCTGAGCGGATTTCCTCAATTTTAGACTCGAGGAAGTCCAGCATTTCCTCGCAATGGAAGTTGGAGGAAAGAATCTGCGAGGCGTGGCGGGGAGGGCGGAGGAGCCGGTTGGTGGTGGAGAACAGGAGCCTGGGGCTGGGATTAAGCTGGAGTAGAAGGACGATTTGGCCGAGGCGAGAGCGGAGCGGTAGGTTTTGATGTGGTCCAGCCAGATGTGCCGGTGGACCATTTGGCCGGATTTGAGCCAAGTGCGTTCGGCTGCCCGTACCTGGCCTTGAGCGAGCACCTCTTCACGTCTTGAAGACGTCTCACATAGCCATTGATGAGCTCCTCAAAAGTCTTCATGTTTCTATCACAGAACCACTGTGTAGGATGATGTGGCCTATCTATCCCAGTGAGAGGCAACAACAACGTGCACTTACATAGCCCCCTCCACGCAAAGCGCTTAACAGAGGCGGAGCCTGACTCCGAGCCGGGTGGGTGGGGGAGGTGGTTGTAAGCACGGTCGAAGAGGAAAGTTTTCAGGCAGGACTTGAAATAGGAGGTAAGACGGAAGGATTGAGGGAAAGTGTTCCAGAGTTTTGGAGTGTAGTGGCTGAAAGCCCGACCTCTGATGGTGGGGCGGAGGGTGCGAGGGACGAGCAGGAGCCAGTGCCAGTCGAGCGGAGGCGCCGGGTGGTGGATTGGGGAGTGAGGAGGTCGGAGAGGTAGGGAGGTGCCAGGCAGTGAATGGATTTGAACACGAGTGTGATTGGGGCCCATGGTACCAATACACCTTTCTTAGTGCAGTTGATCAATTTTGCTTAAATATTCGGTTGTAACTTTCAGCTGAGATGTGGGCTGCAAGGGTCTCGCCTGACCCATGTGAAGGCACAGAACGGCTCGGGTCACAGATGTGCCCTGGATTTAAAATGTTACGATCTTTTACGCTTTGTCGAGCCTCTCACTTTCCTATTTCCTCTCACTTCTATTTCCTAAGAACTATTGACAGAACAGGGAATGAAGTCACCAAAATGCTACTGCACTGATGTTAATGTGCAGTGCAAAGTCTCTGTTGTAGCAATGTTCCAAGCGTGTGAAATATGCATTGAAAAACCACAAAACTGTATCATGATTTGATGCAGTGCCTTATCACGTCTTTGAGATTCACAAGATATACCCTAAAGTATAGTGACTGTTTTGTGGGCGAAACGCGGCAGCCAATTGCTCATAGCAGTGTACCACAACCAGCCATGGATTGAGTGACCAAATTATTATTTGGGAGGGATTATTACCCACAGAAAAGCAATTCACCAATCGACTAACCAATAAGCTACAGAAATTCACAAATATCCCAGGATGTTCCCCGCACACCCACACAGTACTTCCAAAAAGTACCAGACAGATTATGCTCTCCCTTCTAGGTTCAATATCTTCTGCGACGATTTTTATTTTGGAAAAAAAAGGCTGTGAAGCTGAGACTTCATCAAAATCAAATCCTCTTCTGGCAAAAACAAAAACTGTAGCATCATACTCACTGACGTTTTGTGTTTTTTCATGCAGAATCCTGGTGGAATAGTGAACAAATGAAATGGCAGAAAATGGTAGAGAATACGATTCGCAGCATCACCGTCCGAGAGCGCTGAAGGAACAGCACAACGGCAAATTCACAGGTCAGACAGACGCCCTGCGAGAAACTGATTCGAAGAACTGTGACTTACTTTGTTGTGTAATAAGTCACAAGTCCGCTCCCTCCGCTCAGTGGACTCCAGCCTGCTCCATGTCCCCCGCCCATCCCTTCCCACCATTGGGTGGTCGGAACTTCAGCCTCTCTGCTCCCACTTTCTGGAACTCCATCCCACAGTGCTTTCCCCTCACCCCCTCCCTTGCTTCCTGCAAGGTCCAGCTCAAGACCCTCCTCTTTGACCGCGCCTTTGGTCACCCTCCTACCCCTCTGTCCGTTGCTCCAAGAGGCATTGACACATTCCACTATCCTGTGGAATTTTGTTAAATGGTCGTATATTCAGATCCTAATTATAAAAATTGGAAATTCCAAACGTATTCTGTTTGTGTTCTTGGCAGATTAAACTGGATTTGGTGTTCAAAATGACATTTGGGGGCATAATGTTTAATTCAAAATGAATTTTCTTTGGGCAGTACAGTTTGTACCCAATTGTTGAATTATATTTGTCTTCAGACTTGTTGTCACTGAATGAAAGGAAGTTGAGGGATCGAGAGGAGAGGGAGACCATTGTTCTCTGGAGGCGGCCCATTATTACCCTTCAGTATTTCTTTCTGGAAACCATTATAGATTTGAAAGAATGGGCGTTAAGGTAAGAAATCGGCATCTTGGCAAAAAGACTTGTTTCCTCCCAGCTCGTTCTACCATTCCATCTTTATAAAGTGCTTTGAGATGTATTTGCTCTGTGAAAAGCACAATGTACGTGCAAGTTCTCCCAGTGTCCTAGTCAACAATATCTCCACTGTTTGTTTGACATTGCTGTGTGCAAAATTGTGGCAGTTGAATTTGCCCACAAAACAGGATATTGTACTTTATATCCTGTGATGTCCTGATGTGAAAGACGCTACACCAAATGTAAGGATTATTATTAACTGGTGCTCATACTTAATAAAACAGGAATTCAAGGCACCTTGAGTTCCCTTTATGACAGTCTAGTTATACCTTTGCTTACACTGTATACTTTTGATCTGCAAACAATGACTTTACTGTAGGAGTAAATATCTGGTGTCAGTAAACTGCATTTTTTGGTTATTTGGAGAGGTCAGGCTGACAGTGGAATGATTACCTAAATTGTGACATTGAAACTTAGTTTTTTTTTTCTCTTCCGCAATTTCGGAGTGCAATTCAACAATTTATATTTAAGAGAAACTTCTTCAAGCTCTTTACAGATGATGTTCAGCCTTAAACACAACTAGTTCTCTCAAGGTCTGTTCTCTAACCATTTTTGATGCATCTCCTGTGTAAAGGGATAGGAAGAGGGTGTGTTTTTGCAGCAAGACACTAGAACAGGGATTCAGTGCCAAATAAACTTTGCGGAGATGTCTATTTCTTTTGTATATTCATGCCAATTGCTTCTAGAAACGTTAAATATATCCCTGCTGGCTGTCGTTAGTTTTACTTTGTATTGTGTAGAATGAGGAAGGAACTGCTGACACTGGCCTGGAAACCTGTATCTGATTCCCTAACGCCTTTGTTTGAGGAAGTGCACAGCAAACCACAGGGAAGAAGGGGAGAGGCATGAGCCAAATTTTGCCCACAGCATTGCTCTTATACTGATCCTTGCAGTCAGTTTTGCTGCGGTTGATTTACATGATTGCATGTGCACAGTGTCTCTTTTCCATCAAGCCTTAACAGATAATAATAATAATCCTTGAATTTGATACAGCCCCTTATCACGTCCTTGAGACGTCTCAAAGCGCTTTACAGAATATACTGTAAAGTGAATTGACTGTATATTTTGTGCGCGAAACGGGACAGCCAATTGTGCACAGCAGCGTCCCCACAAACAGTCGTGGATTGAAGTGAACAATTTATTATTGGTTTTTTTCTTGAGGGATTATTATCCGGTGTGTGGATCAGGGAAACTTGCCCAAGGTTTTGGGAATTGAACCCAGGTCTCTTACTTGCGAGGCGAGTGCTCAAACTACTGAGCTACAGGGGCTTAGTGACATATTCCCTGTTGTACTGATTCGCGCTTCATAATCGTATACATAGGTTGATGCAGCTCAGGTGGTGCTTTAATCTAGTATAATTTTTTTGTTGGGGGTGGTGGGGGAGGGCGCGAGAATTGGTGTGCACACTATTCATACATTCTGGCTGTCCACACTTAAGTGAGGCTGTGGTTGACTGATACAATAGACACAGTTGGTGCTGGTCGTAGCCGAGCACTACAAAGACTGGTACTTACACCTGCTACTGTTCCTGGTGACCTGCCGCTCACTGTACATGAGACCACTGGTTGTTTGGTTGTTTAGCCCTAAGGAAAAGTGCAAAGAGATCATTAAGCTGTGCAGCACGCAGTCTTTTTGTTGTCTATCTGGACCTTTCCCATCCTCTGACTTGAACCAAATTATCTCTTAAACACGATCTGATCCCAGAAGCCATTAAATAGTCCCTCCAAAAAAAAAAATTGGTCGATCAGTTCACGACTGTTTGTGGGGATGTGGTCGTGCGCAATTGGCTGCTGTGTTTCGCCCACAAAATATACAGTCAATTCACTTCATAGTATATTCTGTGAAGACGCCTCGAAGACGTGATTAAGTACTAAATCAAATATTATTATTTAGATGACAAAATCACGATGTTTGAAACTTAACCAGATGTATTAGTCTACAGTTAGAGTCCATCTCCAGAAGACTGTTCCCAACTTCTTAAAGTTTAAAAAGTTTAGGAGGAAAGATACTGAATATCAGACTGCAACTAGTCTGTAAACCACTTATCGCTGCGCGTTTTGTCAGCAGTTCTTTATCGGAGCAAAGTTCAATGTTGGCCTGGCGTGTCATGTGGTTAGGGCAAGAGATTAAGTGCAGAATAGGAGAAGGTTGCAAATACTTTGTCAGAGAGTTGAGATAAAGGACGCATCGTTCCACGTTAGTGTGTTGGAGATTAATATTACGCCCTTTGCCCTGTGTGTAATGGAAGGAGTGCGGGTCAAGGATGTTCACGCTACTTTGTGAGGAATGAAGAAAATATTACACCAATGTTTCGCCCAGAAAATATACAGTCAATTCACCTTACAGTATATCCTGTGAAGCGCTTTGAGATGCCTCAAAGATGTGATAAGGTGCTATATCAAATTCAAGGATTATTATTACACAGTGCCTCAGGGAAGTGCATTGTGTGAGTGTGTGTGTGTGTGCGTGCACGCACGTGGTTGGAACACAATATACTTTGTGACCCTTCAACTTGTTCTCCTTCCATACCCCTTCCTCCTCTCCCTCTGCCCCTCTCCCCCCCCCCCCCGCCCCCCAAAGAAGATGGAAATAATACCAGTAATAATAATAATAATAATCCTTGCATTTTTATATAGCGCTTTTCACGTCAGGAGGACGTCCCAAAGCGCTTCACAGAACACACTGTAAAATGAATTGACTGTATATTTGTGGGCGAACGCGGCAGCCAATTGCGCACAGCAATGTCCCACAAACAGTCGTAGATTCAAAATGACCAATTTATTATTGTTTTTGGTTTTGGAGGGATTATTATTAGTGTACGTGTATTAAGTTCTGGATGTATGTTTTAATGTTTCAGGCTATGGCAACGGCGAGGCCTCGTCCTGATCACCCTGATGGTTCTAGCCGTGGCCACAATATCCTATTATGTTGAAGGAACACATCAGAAGGTGAGCTGAGTGATCAGGTCAAATTCACCCCAGCAGCAAATTCACACATGTGGGGATTATATAGAGTACCTTGCACTCTTTCTCTTCCTCCTCTCTTCTCCCCTCCACCTCACTTCCCACCAAAAAAAACACAATTCTACAAGTGTCCCATTGCTGGTATCATCTAATAGAATTATTGCTACACCCTGGTTCTGATGATATCTTCTATAATGGGTCATATAACATCCTCCATTATTTATTGCCTGTTTGGTGAATTACAGACCTTAATTAACTTTCAAATGCAACACCTTGTATTAATTGTAGCAGATATGTCACCCGATCCTGATGTATAAGCAAATACACTGAATCATTTGTATTCTTACCTAATTTAATGTTGATTTCCTTAACTCCCACAGTATGTACAATTTGCGGAAAAGAAGATTATGTGGTGTACCTACTGGGTAGGCTTGGGCATCCTATCCTCTGTTGGATTGGGAACAGGTCTACACACCTTCCTGCTCTACTTGGTGAGTCAACAATACATTTCATCTTCCATTTCGAAAGATCTTATTGGGACAATTCTTAGACTGTCCACGACAACAACGACAACTTGGATTTATATAGCCCCCTTCATGTGGAGCAGTGTTCCGCAGCACTTGACAGTGGTGGAGTCTGATGACGGGCCAGGGGGAGAGGGAGGCGGTTGGTGACCAAAAGCACGATCAAAAAGAAAGATCTTCAGGTGGGATTTGAAGTTGGGGAGGGAGGGGGCAAGGCGGAGGGATTGAGGAAGAGAGTTCCGGAGTTTCGAAGTGTAGCAGCTGAAGGCACGATCTCTGATGTGGAGCGGAGGGGACGAAGGACAAACAGGAGGCCGGAGCCTGCTGAGTGGAGGCAGCGGATGGTGGTGTGGGGGGTGAACAAATCCAATAGGTGGTGAGGTGCGTGGGCATGAAGGGATTTGAAAACAAGTGAGAGGATCTTAAAATTGCGGGTGAGTATCCGGGTGGCGGAGTTCTGAATTAATTGTATCTTGCATATGGTGTAGCTGGAGAGATCAGCGAGGAAGGCATTGGAATAATGCAGCCAGGAAGTGACGAAGGCGTGGACGAGGGTTTCGGCTGCATTGGTTTTGAGATACAGATGCAGGCGGGTAATGTGGTGGAGATGGAAAAAAGCGTTCCTGGTCAGGGAACAGATGTGTGGTAGAAAGGAAAGCTGGGGATTGAACCTGACACCTAAGTTTCGCACGGGTTTGGAGAGTCTGGGGAAGTTGAGAAGTTCAGATCCGCAGCAGAGAAGATGTTGGCAGGAGCTAAAGAGTATGGCTTCTGTCTGACATTCAGCTGCAGGAAATTTGCAGTCATCCAGGCCTTGATGTCCATCAAACAAGCTGACAGAACATCAGTGGACTGGGAGTCGCAGCTGGAGGAGAAGTAGACTTGGGTGGAAGTTGACCCCACGTCTGCGGATGACATAGTTGAGAGGGAGCATGTAGATGAGGAACCGAGGCGGCCAAGGATGGAGCCTCAAGGTACCCCGCGCAGGTGACCGGGCGTGAGTGGAGGACAACACATTTGCCGAGGTGTATTGTTGGTAGTTTATTAAGTAAGACTCGAACCGTGCGAGTGCGACCCACTAGGGTGGATGAAGGAGTAGAGGAGGATGGTGTGATCAACCGTGTTGAATGCAGCGGAGAGGTCCAGGTGTACAAAGAGGCCGAGGGAACCGTGGTGATAGAGAGCGAGGACATCATTTGCTACTTTGACGACGGCTGTCTCTGTGGGCAGGCAGAAGATGGAAGGGTTTGAGTAGGGAGTGGAGGGAGAGGTCTGAGCGAAGTTGTTCTGCAACGACACGTTCCAAAACTTTGGCCAGGAAGGGCAGGTTTAAGATGGGTCTGAAGTTTGAGGTTGGAGGGATCAAGGGTGGGGTTTTTAAGAAGAGGAGTGATGACAGTGGTTTTGAGGTGAAGTGGGACAGAGCCTGAGGAGAAAGACTGGTTGATTGGATCAACCACACTGGAATTGCTAACTTGCAGTTGGCGTTATCTTGGCAATCCTATTTTTTTTAGGTGACATTCCCAAATTTGAGAACAAGACTAATTGTGCGAAGCAGCCCTGCTAGTGAACATTTTTACTGTTGCGACCATGATAACTTCATCTGTTGTAGTTTGCAGCTTGCCCAAATCAAAGTACTTGTTGTCAGAATTTTTTACGCTATTGATCTGTCTTTTCGTTGCCTCGGTGGCATTCTTTGTAAAATAAGCCTGTATTGCTTCAGGTTTCTTCTCCTGGAGTGATTATTCATTCATCCGTTGCCAGCGGGGCTGTTCAGAAACCAGAGTTCAGAGTTTAAAATAGAAGCATTTTCTTATGTGGCAATTTCTCAACAAACCTCAGAACTCCAGCCTTGATCTCTGGACTTGACGAGCAGCGGCAACACACTATCTGCCAGGTGCACCACATGTTCTCTAAAATACTAAACCCTTTGCCTTTTACAAGCCCGTTCCATTGGGGGAACAATCAATATTCCTCGTTCCCATTGCAGATCTCACTAAACTGAACTTTCTAGGAATACATCAAAGTATATTTTGTTATCCTCCCGAACAAATCCACCTGTGTCCAGCTATTCATCGAATCATAGAAGCGTACAGCACAAAAAGTGGCCATTCGGCCCATCGAGTTTGTACCGGCTCTTTGAAAAGAGCAATGTCAATTCCACTCCCCAGCCCTTTCCCCATAGCCCTGCAAACCCGTCCTCCTCAAATACCCATCCACCGCGTTTTAAAAATTGTTACTGAATCGGCCTCCACCACCCTTTCAGGCAATGCATTCCAGATTCGAACAACTCGCTGCGTGAAAAAATTTCTTCTCACCTAATTAATTGAAAATATTTTGGGAAACGATGAACTGTACATTATTTTCTCATCCGCTTTCTCCACAAGCTCTAGCTATTCAAATAGCAACTTCCCTGAGCAGTTTCCTTGTATCACTTGTGCAATTAACTTGAGGAATCCTGTAGCTCAGTGGTTAGAGCACTCGCCTCACAGGCCAGAGGACCTGGGTTTGATTCCCGGCAGGGCGAAAAGTTGGGCAGATTTCTTTACTCCATGTGCCTCTCTGTTTACCTCGCAGTAAGTAGGAACCCGGGGGTTAGTTGATTCGCGGATCGCTTTTCTGGGGTAATATTCCTGAGTTCAATTCCAGGCAGAGGGCGAAATCTTGGGCAAGTTTCCTTACTCCACACAGAGCCTAATAATAATCCCTCCAAAACCAAAAACAATAATAAATTGGTCATTTTCAATCTACGACTGTTTGTGGGACATTGCTGTGCGCAATTGGCTGCCGCGTTCGCCCACAAATATACAGTTAATTCACTTAATTAATTAAATTAATTAATTAATTAATTAAATGCAAGGATTATTATTATTATTAATAATCCCTTCCAAAAGAATAAATAATAATAATTTGGTAACTCAATCCACAACTATTTGTGGGACGCTGCTGTGCGCAATTGGCTGCCGTGTTTCACCCAGAAAATATACAGTTAGTTCACTTTACAGTATATTCTGTGAAGCGCTTTGAGACGTCTCGAAGACATGATAAGGCGCTGTATCAAATGCAAGGATTATTATCATATATTAATGTTACTGAACAGTGGCATTGAATTATAGTGATTCAATCAAGTGGTTCAAATGACATCCTAAACTCATAGTTAATGTGTCCTTGCTGTCAAACCCCAAGGTTGGATTATTGCCTTTTGCTCCTTTGGCATATTGCCACTGAGTACGTGGTTTCCATCCGAGCTTTGGGACTTTAGCTCATGGTCCAGGCTGACACTCCAGTGCTATACTGGGGAAGTCCTTGCCTCGCAAGTGAGAGGACCTGGGTTTGATTCCCGGCAGAGCAAAGTGCTACATTATCGCCATATTGTCAGATGAGACATTAAACTGAGATCCTGTCTGCTTGTATGATTGTATGTTAAAAGATCCCAGAGTGTTCTGAAAGTGAAAGGAGTCATTCACTTCATGATTGTCCATGGAATGAGCTGCTGTGTTTCTAATAATAATAGTAATAATCCTTGTATTTGGTACAGCGCCTTATCATGCTGTTGAGACATCATAAAAGCGTTTCACAGAATACACTGTAAAGTGGATTCACAGTATATTTTGTGGGCGAAGCAAATAGTCTATTAAACAGTTATTGGACTTCACAGCATTTTCCTATGAATTGCTTTGAAAAATTTTGAACGTTTGATACCAGAGCCACAATATCAAATGCAAGGATTAGAAATTTATAGCATTGAAAAAGCCTATTCAGCCCATCATGATTATTATTTACTCTGTGTTCCATCGGATTTTAAGATTGCTTATTGATTTTCCTAACTGCCTTCAAGATAAATTAATAAGGTGTTTTTCTGGGGGTTTTTTTCCCCCAGAAAAGAGAGAAATTGCTGTAAAAATCCTGCTGTGACCGAGACCTGCTTAGTTCCATTGATATTCTAATGAGTTTACTGCAAAAGACTGCAACATCCACTTGTTGTTTAATGCTACTGACTGAGCTCAAGCCATTGATTCCACGTTGCTGAATACCAGGTGGTATGCTGTCTGTCTGAGGACAAATCGAGGTCACTTAGTGCTTTAATTTGTAAGCAAAGGGTCTTCTTGTTATGCTGTGATGACTGCACAGATCCGTAGATTGTGCACAACACTGTACATTTGATCTGATGGAATGAAAGGCGCAGCTGGTGTTACTCTGGTACTAGTCAACGCGGCTGCTTCTCAGTTCTGAGGTCACGAGAATTTTAAATTAGGTTTCCGGTTCCCTGAGTGTTCGCGCAGGAAAGGGTATGAGTCAGGAAACTCGTGGTTATAACAGTAGTGTACATCTTGTGGTTGAACCAGCTTAGAGTGCTGTTCAGCATTTATTTTAACGTTACTTTAAAGGTTGTGAGTTCAAGTCCCATGTTAGTTTAGACTTGGAACTCACTCCCTTTTCTTTTCAAATTATGTCATCGGATCTTTAATGGCCACTTGAACAGGCTGTCGGGACTTTGTTTAAGTGTCTCATCCGATAGACTGTACCTCCAACAGTGCAACATATCCCCAACATTGCATTTGGGATTCGAGTATAGGCTTTATACTTTCCAAGTCCCAACTTGGAGCTTGAATACACTAGCTTTCCACCACTTTCTGACTCGGAGGCGAGATTGCTCTCGATCGAGCCAGCCTGAGTAGATTTGGGAGCGGCGAGAGGAAAAAATGAGAGAGTATAACCATAAATATTTTTTTTCTGGTTGGAAAACGTACAGAAACGTTAGGTTTTTACCTATTTCAGATCCGGCTGTTTCAACATTGATGCCCGGCTCAATGAGGTGCTGCATCTGTAGTGTCCATATAAGGCCAGCAGGTGGCGATCAAGTCTATTCGTGGGTTGCAATTCCACCCACAGTGTCCCCCACACGGTCATGGATTGAGTGACCAAATTTATATCAATTGGCACAATAAAAACTGACCTGCATTTTCATCAGTCTTAACGTTGCAAGAATCCCTCAAACAAAAATTGTTCTTCCACGGTGGTTTGTGGGACATCGCTGCGGGCTAACGGGCTGTCCTACTCATTTGCAAACACAGGCACTAAACTGCACTGAATCCCGTGACGTGCTTTGAGATGTCCTCCCGCCATGAAAGATCCTACAACCAAACGCAGAGGCGATTATTGTTTCTGAATGCAATAGGCCTGAGAATATTGGATCCGGAATGAAAAGAGGCCATTTAGCCCAGTCAGTTCACTCCATTGGACCCCATGTGAATCATTTTTTTAAGCCTTTTCCCAAACTCTGTGTCCCTCAGCTTTGGGAATTCACCCAATTCTCTGGAACCGCTTCAGTGATGTCTGTTTGCATGGCTAGGGGGCAGTCTTTTCTGCGAAGTGATTACTGACTAATGACTCGAACCTCTCACCAGCTCAGACTTTTTTGGGGGGGAAATAAATTATCTGCTTTACATTTAATCTCTTCAGGTTTCCAAGCAACGACCTCGTGGGAGCTCAGAGAACCTCCCCCGTGGCCTCACTGCTGCTTTTGAGCCAACCACCGGTGTTTGAATGGTCTGAGATGACGTGGCGTTTTTTCCCCGCTCTCTCCCCACCCTTCCTGTTATTGCGGCGTCCAGCCTCCATTCCCCAGCCTTTATCTCCCTTATCAACCCTTTGACAAACAGGAGCTTGCCACGTTGGGGGAATACTGGGGCTTGAACCTTTGCCCTGTAAAGAAGTACGAAGGAAACTTTGAAACGTGAAGTGTCTCGAGCACCTAAAATGTTAATGCTCCCAGTGGCACTGAATGTGGGGGGAAGGCGGTGGGGGTGTGAACGTGTTCTGTTGCATCAGACAATGTCACACGGCATTTCATAACTTGTACTGGCTTTGCGCCAGTACTTTCTGAGTCTAGAAGATGGGAATTGCAATGTTCTGCTGGTGGGGGAGGGTGAGCAGAGCGAAGGAAAAAACAATGGGCTGCCTGTACAAATATTTAAATAATAATAATTTGGTCACTCAATCCACGACTGTTCATGGGACACTGCTGTGTGCAATTGGCTGCCATGTTTCGCCCACAAAATAGACAGTCAATTCACTTTACAGTACAATCCGTGAAGCGCTTTGAGATGTCTTGAAGACGCAATAAGGCGCTGTATCAAATGCAAGGATTATTATTAACTCTCTGGCAGCCGCGGGACAAAATGTTATTGAAGTTTACTGTTTAGTCTTTGAACTGTGCAGCTGTCTGATTACAAAGATACTCTTTAGGCGGTGAGATCCCTGTGCGTCAGGTACTAGCACAAAGGTTGTGCTGTGGAGGTTATCTTTTTCCAAAACAGTTGCTGGTAAAACGAGTAATTTTCACTAAACACACGCATGTGGTTATTCATCATCACATGCCGAGTTTGTTGGGGTGTATGTCAGGCTCAACTGTGAAACGTTCACCGTTTTTTAAAAAAAAATAAAAGGTTAAGACATTCAAATAGGACATGAGCAAGATGTAAACGCAGCCACTTCCTGAATTAGGAAATTCCCCTACTCTCTTTCCCAAGGACTCTCAGAAACCACTGCACAAGGGCAGGATATCTATTTTTTGCTTAATCCTCACTGATTCCCACCCCACCCAACCCCCACCCCCGCCCACAGTCCCCCACTTAAAATATACAGTCATCTCACCTGACAGTAAAATACCCCGATTAACATGCTTCGACGACGACATGATAAGTGCTGTAGGAAAAGAAAGGATTCTTATTCTTATCTTGATGAACTTCGGGAAATGTTGGAGGCTTTATAATGTTGTGCTTCAATGATTTATTGCAATATGTCTCCTTGTTTTCCTGTTTTTACTAGCCTACTGTAGATGTACGTTCTGTTTAAAAACAAACTTGGTGATTCATCCAGGACTCGATGTCAGACAATTTGCCAGGACATCAACAGTCCTGGAGTCGAGGGTGGTGGCGACGAGATAGAGTTGAGTGTTATCCGCTTCCATGTGGAAATTGGCATATGGGGAAGGCAGACGTTTTGCATAGAAACCCTTCAAAGCAATTTTTTTATCAAAGTTTTTTTTTAATTCATCATTACAATCACTTCAGTTTATGTTCCTGACTAGCACGTGAATGCTTTTGAAAGGCTCAACTCTAATGTGTCCATATTTTACCTTTGCCTTTATCTTTCTCTTCTCACTTGAAGCTGGGTTGGTTGTTGGTTTTTGCAGCTGTGCAGTTCTGTTGACCACAGGAATCGATGCAGAATGAGTCAGTCAGTGCCTGTGGGGAGAGAGCTGGGTGCTAGTAGTGGGGGATTTGAAATAGCTGTTGACAGAAATGTTTTACTCCTGTCTTGAACAATGAGTGTTTTGTTATCTGCATTACTGTAGTGCATTTCAAAGACATCCTGGCACCTTGTAAAATGATTTAATTGACCTTTTTTGGGGTTAAGATTGTGAAACGCAGAGGAAATGCTCAGACCAGGAGCAATTTTGCAAATCATGATTGCAGTTTGATCGCCGAAAGAGGTTATTTGGTCTGTAAAGCCTACTCCACTATCTACTCTTTACTTCAATACCGGTTTTCTTTGATATTTTTTCTTTCCCCCATTTCGTTTTATATTGATTTTATAATAGTTCTTGAATTTGAAACAGCGTCTTTCACATGAGGGGGATAATAATAAAAATTCTTGCATTATCACATCGGAAGGAAACCTCACAGCGCTTTACAGGAATTGCTGTGAAATGGAGCAACTGTGTACCTGTAGGCAAACACAGCAGTCAATTGCGCCCAGCAGTGTCCCACAAACAGTCGTGGGTTGAGTGACTACATTTTTTTCTTCTTTGGTGTAAAGAAGCTTACATTTCGCATGAGCGTGCTTGCTGCAGGCACAATGGCCTTCTGCTCTGCCCGTGGAGCACAACAAGAGGCCACAGCTTCAGGGTTGCGAAGGACAATATTAGAACTGTCACAGGGAAGTCTTTATTTTCATAGAGGAAAATTATTGATTGAAAGCGGTTACCAGGTGGAGAAGTCCCGGCCAGTACACAGGACTGAATTCGTAAGAAGTTGTAATCGGAAGTCCTCTCCCCATCTCCTCCTCCCACCCCGGCTCCTACCCATCCCTCCCTCCACACCTTTGAACCTGTCTCCCCCTCCTCTCTGATCACCATCATAACCCATATGAAACCAACCACCTGCTCCCTCGACCCCATCCTTACCCCCCTCCTTACCTCACAGCTCCACCTCCTTGCTCCTCTACTCAATGACATCATAAACCTCTCCCTGTCCTCTGGTGCTGTTCCCACCCCATTAAAAAAATGCTGTCATCACTCCTATCATTNAAAAACGCTCCCTGGACCCTTCTCTAATCCCTAACTACTGCCCCATCTCCAACCTCCCTTTCCTCTCCAAGGTCCTGGAACAAGTTGTTGCTACCCAGCTTTGCTCCTTCCTCTCCCGCCACTCCCTTCTTGAACCCCTTCAATTGGGTTTTCGTGCCGCCCACAGCACAGAAATAGCCCTGGTTAAAGTGACAAATGACATTCTGTCCATCTGTGACCAGGGCTCTCTCTGCCTCCTCGTCCTCTTTGACTTCTTTGCTGCTTTCAACATCGTCGACCACTCTATCCTCATGCACCACCTCTCCTCTCACCTCGATCTCCACGGCGCTGTCCTTGACTGGTTCAGATCGTACCTTTCACATCGCCTGCACTTCATCTCCACAAATGGCTTCTCTATCCCCCGGACCATCTTGTATGGTGTTCCTCAGGGCGCTATCCTTGGTCGCTCCTCTTCAATATCTATATACTCCCTCTTGGTGACATCATCCGGTAGAAATGGGGTCAACTTCTACATGTATGCGGATGACACCCAACTCTACCTCTCTGCCTCCACCTTCAACTCCAGGACCACAGCTGTCCTGACAGAATGTCCGTCAGACATCAAGTCCTGGATGAGAGCGAACTTTCTTCAGTTGAACGTCAACAAGACTGGGGCTCTCCTGATTGGCTCCCGTCAGCGCCTCTTCAGCTTAGGCACTGACAGCATCACCATCCATGGTTGCACACTCCACCTTGCTAAGCCAGTCCAGAACCTCGGGGTGTTGTTTGACTATCCTTTCTACACCACATCTGCGCCATGACCCGCTCTACCTTCCCCCACCTCAGCGACGTCGCCCGTCTCCACCACTTTCTCACATCACAGACCACCGAAACCTTTGTACACGCCTTCATTACATCGAGGCTCGACTATGCAAACTCCCTGCTTGTCGGCCTCCCCAACTCCTCTCCCCACAGGCTGCAGATCATCCAGAACTCTGCAGCCCGTGTCCTCTCCCGCACTCGGCTCCACGACCCTATCATCCCCATCCTTGCCCAACTCCACTGACTTCCAATCACACAGAGGATACAGTTCAAGATCCTTCAAAGCCTTGACTGTTCTGACAAAGGGTTGTGGACCTGAAACGTTGACTCACTTTCATTGCTCCATAGACGCTGCCTGACCTGTTAAGTGTTCCAAGTGACTTCTGTTTTAGTTTTAGATAAAATTGGGAGTTTTGTGAAGAAACACCCAACACACACTTCATGGGCCAAATGGCTTGTCTCTGCTGTTTCATTCCGAGTCTATGCATATCATCTTTCAAAGAAGCTAATGTTTTGGTTAGAAATCAGATCCTTATGAGAATACATTTTGTCTCTTATTTCTGCCATGCCACTCATAAAAAAGAAATCCAGACGTTAAGAATTTTTCAACGGAACACTATATACAGTGTGATATAATTTCTGTCAAAATACAGAATGGCTAAGAATTCGTAAGACGCTGAACACTGTTGTAATGAGGTTTGAGCTTCCACCAATGACTTCATGGTAAACCACAAACATGTGGTCCGCTTTGTTTTAATGTCTACTTTAGCAGTTTTTACAGTCAAAAAATGTGAAGAATATGGTTATCCATCTGTTGTTAATTAGCATTAGTAGCCCCTGGTGGGTATTCCATTATACAGGGTTGTTGGCCATCATCTAGCTATTGTTTGTGGTATGTTCCAAAGATCTGTGATTAACAGATTGGAGCTATTCTTAATCGTAGAGTCTGGGATTCTTGGGCTTTTGAGCTCAAACAGGTGTGAGAGGAAGGTATGGAAGAGACAAACAAGACAAGTTTGTCAGCAGTGAGTTTTCTTGGAAGCTCAGCTGGAACTCAATTTGGGTCCAAAGTTTCAAACTTTTTTTTCAATGAAAAATATGGAAGGCTTCCAATCATTCAAAGATTTACCCTGAAACTACTACATTGAATGGATTCAATAATGTGACTTGGAGGTTATTTTTAAGTGGAAATGTTGGAGGTTTTGGGGTGGAGGGAAACTGAAGAGGGAGAAAGGTGTGTCTGACACGGGCTTCAAAAGCTTAGAGAATTAGGAGAAACATGCAGCAATTGGAACACTTCACGTTCACTCCTATATATATCACATCTGCTACTATTCGGAAATTTTTTTGAACTCGAGTTTAACCAACAAAATTGTGCTTCGGTAATTCGTCTTTGTAATTGTTCCAGACAAAAATGTAATGATCTTGAGTGCCTGTGGCTTTGAAGGACGGCTTAGGGAGAATGTTTTCCTTTCTCAAGCTGCCAATATGTGGTCTAACAAATGCAAAATGTAAATAAGATAAATTTTTATTTCCAGAGAGAGAAATCGTAGGGTTGCTGGCTTTCATCGAGACCAAAGTTATAATCCAGAGGAAATTTCTATGCTATATGATAATGTGGGTAACCAATGTTCTGGCACAGAATCGAAACGTGAATGTTTGCAATCCCTGATAGACTATTTGGATGGTTGTCTAATAGGAATGAAGGAAAAACTCCAATAATTATATTGCGTGAAAACTGGTTCATTCCGAGCCCTTGATACAAGAATTGAATGGGTGGTGGGGTGGTGGAAGAAAATATTCTAATGTTCTAATTGGTCTTTGATTGTACATCCTACCTCAACTGGAGCAAGTTTGGCAACAACAACAACTTGCATTTACATCGTGCCCTTCATGCTATATAAATGCAAGTGACTTGCTTCACACCTCAACCAGAACCACTCTTGAGCTGGCTTCAAGTAAGAGGGGTATAAAAACACTGCTCCCTTTTTTGCCATTCTATTTGCCAACTCTCCCACATTGGTATGTTTGTGATCAGAAACTCATTGAAGCCGTATGGGTTGGTGTCTTGATCACGTTCTGAAACCATGCAATGATGCAACTTTGCCAGAATGGCAAGCAATGCAGATTTTAGCTTGTTAAACTCCCTCAGTACCCCAACTCACAGCACACTCTGTGGTCCCCAAGCCTTGACTCTGGCCAGGGTGTACCTAATACTATCTTGAATTGGGTAAGCAGGTCGCGAGCTTCCAGGGAGAGAGGAGGAGCGAACAATTAAAGAAAAAATTACGCTTAAAAGTTTATTTAAACTATCAGTTTCATGTGTGCTAAAACCCATCCCTTCACTCTCTTCTGAGTAGTTCCATGGTTTAAAACCCAGATCGGTTTTAGCACACATGGCCAAACCAAAGCAGAAGAAACAAAGGACTTGCAAAGTTGTTTTTCAACCACGAGCTCGCTAACCATCAAAGTGAATCCCAAGGGTGACGCAAGGGATTTCAATAAAAATTGGATCTGAATCGTTTTCTGAGGGAAGAGAAGAGCAGGCAGTCGTCGTGTGTTCAGGATGCTGTTCTGACTATGATCACGGTCTCTGCGCTCTTGTAAATCGCTTTCATCGTACTGATTATCTGGCTCAGACTAGAGACTGTTCAGGTCCTGATCTGCATTGGTGCTGTGGTCGTGGCAGACATAGCTCTGCAGATCAGCCTGGGGTTAGGTATTCTTGGATAATACTAATAGGATGACTTTCTTATTCTCAGACCACTGCTCATGGACTCAGACAAAATTGTGGAAGAGCAACAGTCTGCGAAACGGATCTTCAGGTAGCAGCCTAATTAAAAGGACATTAATACCTTTTTGTGCTTTACTTGCAGGGTCCACACATAGCTTCAGTGACATTGGCTGCGTACGAATGCAACTCTGTGAATTTCCCGGAACCTCCGTACCCAGATAAGATCATCTGTCCCGACGAGGAGGTCCAAGGGACTATCTCTCTGTGGGCCATCATCTCCAAAGTCAGGCTGGAGGCCTGTATGTGGGTAAGAATCATTTCATCACCTGAACTGTTTCTCAGCAAGCCAATGCATTTGGCATCAGATTTGAAAATTTGAGGGCTGTAATTCAGAAATAATTCAATTGGCTTCAACAGTTTGGGATTTGTGTTGCCTCTAAATTGAGGGGTTCAAAGTCGTCCAAGAGATTTTGAACTTGGACTTTAAAAAAAAAGGAAAGATAGTTTTCTCCTGTTCTGAAGACAGTAATTCATTAGGGTTTCGCCTCATGGGGATTGTGCATGATTTGGGTTGAAAAGGCTTCCGAATTGTTCTGATTCACTTTAAGTGGCTTTGAGCATTTGAACCTGCCACCCTGGTGGCAACCACTCAAAATTCTCAAACGCTTCCCATTATATTTGAAGTGGCCTCTCAGCAGGCTCCTGAGGATGCATTTCACCAACAAATCACACAGTCACTTCACTATACGGTATATACTGTGAAGCGTTTTGAGATGTCGAGAAGACGTGAAAAGCGCTATATCAAATGCTAGGATTATTATTATTATACTCTGTAAAGCGCTTTGAGATGTCTCGAAGACGTGATAAGGCACTATATCAAATGGAAGGATGCATTAAGGCTATGTTCCAGACAGCTAGAAGAGATGTGCAGTGAACAATAACCACTTGCATTTATATAGCGCCCTTCACACGAGGTAATCTCTCTAAGGTCTTGAAAGGGGAGAAAATCAAGTGGGAATGTATTAGTCACCTTAGTAAAAAAAACATAATCCTTGCATTTGATACACCGCTTTTCACGTCTTCGAGACGTTTCAAAGCGCTTCACAGAATATACTGTAAAGTAAATTGACTGTATATATTTTGTGGGTGAAACGCAGCAGCCAATTGCACACAGCAATGTCCCACAAACAGTCGTGGATTGAGTGACCAGATTATTATTATTTTCCTTGAGGGATTATTATCAGGCGTGTTGAGTAAGGAAACTTGCCCAAGGTTTCGCCCTTCTGGGAATCGAACCCAGGTCTCTCGCTTGCGAGGCGAGTGCATTAATCACTGAGCTACAGGACTCCTTAGTAGCTTGGCTAGTCTTTTATGTGCTGTGTGACTGTTTTTCTTCATCTGTTGGATTTATTAAAGCAACAGAGTTTCTCAGAAAGTGGCATTAAGGCTGCTTGATTGTTATGCTGATCCTTGTTCAAAGTGAGTTTAGGCAATTTGCCTCTACCATGGGAAGGGTCCAGAATGTAAGGCTTTGAGTCACAAGATTCCACTTAAATTCACACTGTAAATAATTCACTGTATCAAAGTGATTAAATGATAGAATTTCTGTAAAACCAATCTGAGATTAAGAGGTTAAGGCAAAAAATATAGCTGAATTCCAGGTGGCATCTTTTATAACTAGGTTCCACCTTTCCTCGCAAACCCACACCCCCTAATCTTTTCTTTACATGCTCTCCCTTGGTGACGTCATTCGCAGACATGTGGTAAATTTCCACATGTATGCGGATGACACCCAACTCTACCTCTCTACCTCCACCCTGAACTCCAGGACTACTGGCGTCCTGACTGACTGCCTGTCTGACATCAAGTCCTGGACGAGGTCCAACTTTCTCCAACTCAACGTCAGCAAGACCGAGGCCCTCCCGATTGGTTCGTACCAGTGCCTCCGCACCTCAGGCGCTGGCTGCATCAGCCTCCATGGCTGCACACTCAACCTCACTAAGCCAGTCAGGAACCTGGGTGTCTTGTTTGACTCTGAACTGTCCTTTCTCCCCCATATCCACACCATGACCGGCACTGTCCACCACCACCTCCGCAACATTGCCAGACTCTGCCACTGCCTCACCCCTCAGGCCCCCAAACCCTCACCCACGCATTCGTCACCTCAAGGCTTGATTACGGGAACGCCCTCCTCATTGGTCTTCCCAAATCTTCCCTTCACAAACTGCAGATCATCCCAAACTGCAGCTTGTGAACTCTCGCGCACCAGGCTCCGTGACCCCATCACTCCCACCCTCACCCGACTCCACTGGCTCCCCATCCCCCAGAGGATCGAGTTCAAGATCCTCATCCTCACCTTTAAGGCCATCCATGTCCTTGCCCCCTCCTACCTCTCTGTCCTACTGACTCCCCACCAACCTGCCCGCTCCCTCCGTTCAGCCGGCTCCGGCTGCTCCATGTTTCCCGTCCGACCCGGTCTACCATCGATGGCCGGATTTTCAGCCTCTCTGCCCCCACACTCTGGAACTCCATCCCACGGTCCCCTCGCCTCGCTTCCTCCCTTGCCTCCTTCAAGGCCGGTCTCAAGACCCTTCTCTTCGACCGTGCCTTTGGTCTCCCTCCCACCTCTCTGCCTTCCCTCACCTCTACACCACCCCTCCCCCAGGCTCAGGCCCCTACACCTGACTGTTCAGCGCTTTGGGATGTCCTCCCGACGTGAAAGGCGCTCTATAAATAGAATTTTGTTGTTGTTGTTTTAGCAATTGAATCCTTTTTTTAAATTTAAACTGGACTTCTAATGATGAGATTCCCATCTGTACTTAAAATAAATTCATTCATAGAAATCATTTTAATCTTTGTTTGACTACAATTCACTTTCGTGAAATAATAGCAGAAGTGCGTTTTTTTAAAAATGGTATCGTCACCTACCCATAACCAATTTACAATCCACCCAATGCAATCGTTGCTTGAATATATTCTGATCAATCTGTTGATTAGGCAACTAACCCACACAAGATCTGTGGAGCCTGGCTCCCACCCCCAACTTGGGTGCCCACCAGCAGTGTAAAGTGTTTTGAGATGTCCTCCCGATGTGAAAGGCGCTGTATCAATGTAAATATGTGTTGTTCTCTTTAATGGCACTTCAACCTATGTTTTTTTTATTCTTGGCAACGGTGTGTAGCTTGTTGCAATTTTTCTTGAATGGGGGAATATTTATCGCAATTACCGCACTCCAATGCAACAACAACCAAATTTCATTTGTACGGCGCCTTTCATGTCAGTAGGACGTCCCAAGGCATTGGACAATCAGTGCTGGGGTCCAGAGCTGGGGGTCCTAACCCATGGAGGGCTTTTAAGGTGAAGACCAGGATCTGAACTGTATCCTCTGTGTGATGGGAAGCCAGTCGAGTTGGGCGAGGATGGGGGTGATAGGATCACGGAGCCTAGTGCGGGAGAGGACACGGGCTGCGGAGTTCTGGATAATCTGCAGCCTGTGGGGGGAGGAGTTGGGGAGGCCGACAAGCAATGAGTTTGCATAGTCGAGCCTCGATGTAATGAAAGCATGTATGAGGGTTTCAATTTTAAGTATTAAGTCATAAAATAGTAGAACAGGCTATTCATGCAAGCCTGGACTATGAATGAGATTGTACGACTGCAGCTAAGTGTAGTGTTAATTTTTTTTATCAGCCGCACCCTTGTTATTTCTCTAAATTGTACTGTGCATTGATAAGAACAATGTTCTTGGCAAGTTGGTTGGGAATAATCTCGTCTTTCAACGATTCACATGCAAATGACATCTGAGGGAACACAGTGGTGCCTTCAAGGAAGTGGGCTTCAAGGAAGTGCATTTGGTAGAAATCTGCACTGACAAGGCTAATTGTTTCAAAATAATCCTCTGGTTATGTATTTTTCATTGGTGTTGCAATAAGGAGTGCCTCAGAGCTTGTCTTGTGAAAATTCAGAGCAAATTCATGCTGTGGTGTGGAACTTCCTCTACCAGATCAGAATAAATCTGCTTAATGTATCCTGTTTTTGTGTAATTTCTCGTCCATTTTCCTACTTTCTTCTCTGCAATTTAACCTTGGACTGTGATTTCACAGCACGTCATAGACATCTTTTTCTCCTTCCTCTCCCCTCCTCCCTGACCAAGAACGCATTCATCAGGAGCTGTTATGAAGATGACCCGAGTTGCTCGGCCTTTTACTTCAGATCCCAAAAGCTCCCCAACCCAACTCTCCCCAAGGAGCAAGAGGGAGCCCGTGACATGGCACTAGTGGAATGTCATAATGTCATGACGCAACTCCCATGCTTTCCTTCCTCCCGCTCCCCTCCCCCACGCCAATGTGACGATTAAGGCATTGTTAGCATTAGGCCAGATTTGGAGTCCCTTTGGCTTCATGGTAGAAGTTTACAGCACTTTCAGAAGCCTCGGGGTTAAAAGGGAACCTGCGCCCAAATAAAGCGCTTCATAAGGAAGTATTGCCCTGTATGACCATTTTATATGTAAAGTGTGAGAGAGGCTGATCAGACGAGACAAAGAAACCAAGATAAACTATAATACCTAACGCCCATCTGCTGCTCCAATCTTTCGCCTTACTTGAAGGCTTTCTTTATTTCAGTCCACACAGAGAGGAAGTTTCTTTTTGTTTTGTTGCAAATGTTGCGTGACTGCAAATGTATAATTTTGAAATCTATATAGCGCCAAGGTTAAAGTTGGTGTGACAGCTTTTCAATGCTTGACTTCCTGCATTAACCTTTGGACTCCTGCAATGTGACTAAGTCAGTTGCCAATATGAGATTACACTGTTGTGCAATTCTGATTCTCAAAACCAACTTTATCTTGTTGTTGTTTAGGAGTTTTTGGAATGCCAATGAAACCAGAAATGACCTTTTAAGAATCAAGTTACATGGAACTCACCCTCTTGGGTTTTATCTACTTCTAAATCTCTATTTTTGAGGAGATGATGAGAGCCCAAGATGAGTGGGTGATTCTGGGTTAAGGAGCTGAAAACGAGGCCAAGATTCCCGTTCCTTATTATTCAGTTTCCTTCTCTCTTCCCCCCCTCCCTCCCCCTGGCAATCCCCAGCATAGTCCCACGAACACTTTTTGTCAAGGTTTACAAATGAAGAAAGGCCACACAGCATCAGAAAGCTTTAAGCTACTTTGCCTATTTGGAATTCTGTCCCAAATTCCTCAGCTCAAATCCTCCCACAAGTCAGGTTTGTGCCCCTGATTTCCTGTTCAGCCCTCCACTCAGCCTTATAAAACACTGAGATTTCACTGTGTGAAAGTTTTTAGTTGTGAAATGATATGTATGATGCACAAACATGCAACAGAAAATCATAGTAGGTGGAGGTGTGATGGTTTTGCCCATGTGCCCACCATTTCTAGAACAATCAATGTGCTGACCCACAGCCTCTAACCAAGAATAAATTGCATGGTTAGGTGTCTTTTCCCAGTATTTTGTTTCTGATTGTATTTTGTCATTTGTTAGCAATTTACCCATCTCTTCAGTGAAACGGGGAAGTATCGATTTCATAATCTTGGCTTAGAAGGAAATCAAATACCTTATGATTTACGGTTTACATCCTATTTGTTTAGCAGCCTTTTTTGTTTGAACCATGAATACCGATGAGCTAATCTGAGGAGTTGCCATTGCCTGCCTTGGAGAAAGCTGATTGAACATTACTAGAGATAACATTGTGGCTTGATTCCAGCATTGACTGTTAAGTTGGTGTTCCCATGCACTGTCAGGGTCATTAACCGATCCAAACTGGCAGTTGCCTAAAATTTCATCTCTTAGATTTTAATTCTTAATTTGAAATCTGGATTCCCTACTTCTGGTTTTCGAAATAAGACTGAATTAAAGACTTTCCCACAACGTTTTTTTTCTCCTCCCGACGTGAAAGGCGCTATACAAATGTAATGTGTGTGTGTGTGTATGTGTGTGTGGGGGCGGGAGGGGGGTTGGTACGTGTGTGGGTGGGTATGTTCTTACATGTTAAGATGATCTGATCATGCTGGTTATTAGGCTAAACGTTCATTTTTCCACCTAGTCTTAAATGGCCTTTAAGACCATTTTGTCTTCAAATTTCAGATTGTGCAGAATTGTGGAAAATTCTTCAGTGCCATCTTAATATGAAAGTTGGTTCTTTTTAAGAATTACAGAAAGTCAGCTTCCAAATTAAGCCTGAATTTAACTGTTTTACACAATTCTGCCTGATTTTCCCCAAAAAACAATCTTACAAACTACAACAGCAACAAGATTGCATTTATAGAGCGCCTTTCACGTCAGGAGGACGTCCCAAGGCGTTGGACAGTTGGGTCGGGACCCGAGCAGGGGGGAAATGGTCGGGGAGGGGAGGGAAGGGAGGGAGCGAGGAGGGGTTAGAGAGTTGAGAGGAGAGCTGAAGGCACTAGGAAACTAAGACTAGGTGGAATTTTGGTGCCTTTGATAATTATTTAAGAACAGGCTTTCATATTTTATTTTGTAACTTTTTTAATAACTTCTAGTGAAATCGGATTTTAAAATCATTTTCCAGGCATCTTGCAAGCCAAAATATTTAAATAAGATCATTTTGTGAGTTCGGTAGTAATGTTACCTGGGTTCGTTGTGTCTAAAATTTCAACATCTTTGATTTGTATCAAATCTTAATAGAAGTTGGGATTATTTTGGAGTTTAGTAGATATTTTGAGGGGAGGAAGAAATTGGTCAGATGTGCTGGCTAACAATCCAACAGATAAACTGGTTATTCACTTCATTACTGTAAAGAGCTTTGAGACATTTCAACATTATATGATGGTGTAAAAATTAAGTGGTTCTTCAGCTTATTATTGTTCTGTTCTAATGCTTATAGGGTGCTGGCACTGCGATAGGAGAACTACCTCCATACTTCATGGCAAGAGCAGCTCGCCTCTCAGGCACAGAAACTGATGAGGAGTTTGAGGAAGTCCTGGAAAGTGATCAGAACGCACAGGTGAGCTGGTTTTGGAAGAAAAGGGAATATTATCGAGTCAAGTTAACTAAGTCAACCTCACAACCATTCCTCTGTATACTCCTCTGTATACTCACTTACTGCTTTCAAGGTGTGACGATTTTTTTAAATTAGAAGTTGAACAATCATAGAATTATACAGAGCAGAAGGAGATCATTCGGCCCATCGTATCTGTGTCAACTCTTTGAAAAGAGCTATCCAAATCAATCCCACTCCCCCTCTCTCCATAGCCCTGCAAGCCTGTCCTCCCCAACTATCTTGTGTAAAACCTTCAAACAATAAAAAGGTATCGGGACACAAGATATTGTGTTTGGTGAAGTTAATCACTAATTCATCATTGGAAATAATCTAAATATTACGAATTGACAATTGGCTGCTGCATTTCGCCCATAAAATATACAGTCACTGCACTTTACAGTATATTGTGTTAACCTCTTTGAGAGTTCTCAAAGATGTGATAAGGGGCTATATCAAAAGCAAGGATTTTTTAAATAAATTATTTATTATTAAAGGCCTGATATTGACTTTGAACAGAACATTGGAATAGAGACAGACTAGCAATAAAACACAACTGTCATATCTTAGTTTGGCGCTAGTTTATAATAAATACTTTGGTGATATGGAACAACTTGTTATCAAGTATCCTCTTATCACTGATAATCGCAATGTTGGTAATATTTCTGTTGTATAAAAAATATCATTGAATTGTGACATAATCATAAACTTTCCAGGCTAGTGAGGTTCCCCACACTCTGAGGGTAATGTGAATGAGACTCCTCTGAACTCAGATCACTGCAAGTTATCTGGCAATGTGATGTGAATGGATGTAAAATGTGCATCCGTTTGCAGAGGACTCACCAATGCTCGCTGTATTTTAGTTGGCATATTTAGCTTTCCATTGAGTCAGCATTGTTATGTGGACCCATTATTGAATCCATTTATACCATGGGTGACTGCCCTTCCCCCAGTAATTTACAAGAAGCTTTGTACACGTCTGGCTTATGATGCTGACTAGTGGGTTTCCTGTACACTGTGTAGGAAGTGATGTCAATGATGTTTCTTGTGCATGTCATACATGCGCAGTGTGCAAGAATTTACATCAGCAGTGCTTCCTGCATGTAATATGATGTGGCCACATTCCATTTACAATGAATAGTCTGATTTTTAAGGCCCCCAAACCGCTGTTCTAACTGAGTAGTAGTAATAATAAATAATCCTTGCATTTTATACAGTGCCTTATTGCGTCTTCTAGACGTCTCAAAGCGTCTCTTCACAGGATATACTGTAAAGTGAATTGACTCTTAAGTTTTGTGGGTGAAATGCAGCAGCCAATTGCGCACAGCAATGTCCCACAAACAGTCATGGATTAAGTGACCACATTATTATTCTCTCTGGGTCCAACTGGAATGGTGATGTCCACCCGAATTAAAGGTTTCACAGCAACCTTTGAGTCAGCTACATAAGCAGACATTACTAAGAACCGTCTGCACTGAAAATGATTACAGGATTACAGGCATGCATCTTTTGTCAGTGGCACTGAATAAATCCATGTTACTGGTGATAAATCTCTCTCCCCTGGGTCTGAATCTTATCTGGTGCCAAGGAGATGTGGGAGTTCGTAATGTGTAAACTTGGCAATAATGGGTGTTTAAAAGCCTATTCTTCGGACATCATAAATCTCAAAATACATTCTATTGTTATTACAGAGTGTAATTATGAGAACAGTCTTTTGTGTTTTGACTTTAATGAGACACTATGTTAACAGTGAATTTCTGTAAACTAGCATAAAATGTTTTGTTTGTGGAGAAAAATTAATTGCACTGGCTTCTCTGGTGACCTAGTGGATCGTTCCCAATCAGTTCTGTGCTGAGTTATCTTATCACACTAGTTCTAGCCAAGCTCCACTGGCTCTCTGTCGCCAAACAGATCGATTTCAACATGCTCACACTGATTTTCAAATCCCTTCATGCCTCTCTGACCTGCTTACCCCCCCCACCCACTACCCGCTGCCTCTGCTTGACTGGCTCCAGCCTCTGCATGTCCCTCGTGCCCTCCATTCCAGTGGCTCTTTCAGCCACTGCGCCCAAAACTCTGTATCAGTCTTCCTCTATCCCTCAACCTTGCCCCTTCTTTCCCTTTTTCAAGTGACGCCTGAATATCTTCTTCTTTGACTGTGCCTACAATCACCTCCTCCTCCCCCAGGCTTGGAGTCGTGCTCCGCCACGCCACTGTCAAGCGCTCTAGGACGCTATCCTGCATGAGGGGCTCTATATAAATGCAAGTTGTTGTTGTTAGCCAATTTTCAGGGCCTGAAAATTGGCTAAGTGATGACCCAGCTATGGTCAACTAACTAGAGTTAGGAAGAGAAAAACCAGCCAGTCTGCATATGTGTCAGGAGCAAAGAGGATGTGGTTTTGGTTATGCTGTCCTCTCCGATGCTTATACACACTACTGATATGACCTTGTCTCAAAGGCAAACAATAGCCACTTGGCCAAGTCACTGACTGGAGTGTTCATAATCTAGCCCGAAGCAACACCTTCAGGAAATAACACAGGAAAACTCTTTTCTATAATATGTAAAGCTAAGACCCTGTTCCGTTCTCTCCATGCCTTACCACAGCATGGTTCTGGATCTACAGTCAATAATAATAATAATCATAATCCTTGCATTTGATATAGCGCCTTATCACGTCTTTGAGACATCTCAAAGCGCTTCACAGAATATACTGCAAAATTAATTGATTGTACATTTTATAAAAGAAACGATTTATCAAAACTAATTAGGATTGGCCTTGTTGTGGATAAGGAAGCTATGCAGCTAATTGAGCATTGTGCAATATACTAATTGGCTGCAATTTTAACCAAAAAAATCCTCCCATCAGGGGTTATACTATCACAATTGCTATGCAAACCCTTCTCTCCTCTCCCCCCTCCCCCACATCCACCCAAGTCTCTCTCTTTCTATCTCTGACTATATTGCTTTCTCAGATTTCACCCACAAATATGCGGTCAATTCACTTTACAGTCTATTCTGTGAAGCGCTTTGAGACGTCAAGAAGACGTGAAAAGCACTATATCAAATGCAAGGATTATTATTATTATTAACCACGAGTCAAACATATAAATTCTACTGACTAAAAAACATCAATGTTTGTGTGATGTACTCGGCCTGCAATTTAACTCTTTACTGTGAGGGTCAACATGCCCCTAGTAATCTCAAACGGTTTATTTTTGCCAGTGTCACAGCTCTGTAGTGGAGCCAGGTGAGGTTAAGTGGGTATGCAATTATGTGTTGTCCTACTGTAATTTTCACAGAAAGGTGCATGGATATACAATATAAAAACATCATTACTCTTGGTATAGTGTCCTTCATGTCGGGGGAGCCATCCCAAAGCGATTTCATAGGAATTATTGTGTACAGTTTCTGAGATGCAGAATATTACCCTTAAAGTTACCCAGTGGACAGTGCTTTGTCTGTTGAAATAAGTGCAACATTTAGTGCATTGGTAAACCTAGTGTGCATTTTATTTATGAACCATTTTTAACCTCCAACTCAACTGCTAAATTGTGATGAGTAGTGAGCAGGAAGAGAGCGAGACAGAGAGTGAAGGAACTCAGAGGTTTGAAACTCAACCCTTTTCTACAATAACAAAATTGCATTAATAAAGCGTCTTTCACGTTAGGAAGACATTCCAAGGCACTGAACAGTCAGGGATCAGGATCCGAGTGTGGGGGGCCGGGTGGATGAGGGAGGACAGAGGGGGTAGGAGAGCGGCTGAATGTATGGTCAAAAAGAAAGGTCTTGAGTTGTGCCTTGAAGGAGGCAAGAAAGGGAGCAAGGCGAAGGGATTGTGGGATGGAGTTGCAAAGAGTGGGGCAGAGAGGCTGAAAGCTTCTAACCTGCTAGATTGACACTGAACGCTGCCCATTGATGGCTATCGTAACCCAGTAATAGTCGTCGTGTTCAGTAGCGAGTCGATTATTCACACAAATTGTAACTGGACGTCTATTGGGGATAAGGAAACAACATAGATGGTGATTGGAAGAGGGAACCATAGCTGATTCTCTTCTCCATTTTCTCCTTTCTCCCTCTCTCTCCAACGCTCAGGTGCATTGACACCAACTGAAATATCATTCCAGAATCTGCAGTATTTTGTGTTTTGAAGTATCATTCTTGATCTCCAGGCTGAAAATTCGCGAAAAACAGCATTGTCCAGGGAGCAAACTTGAGACCTTTCTGTTTTGTACAGCTTTAGAGAGGGTAGTCTCTAGCCAATCGACAACTGAGAGAACCTTGCTAGGTGACATTCCTATTTCCCAAACAGCTCTACCATATTACTTTGACATACAGATTGCTTCCACTTTATGCCAATGATGGTCAATTTTGTGCTGTGTCCTAGCGCTCACGGGAAGAACTGGATTGAGATTGCCTACCTTTAGAATAGTTATAATCGGGAAGTTTTCCCCCTCCCACCCCAACAGTTAGCATTAATTGGAGCCCATGTCCCATTTTGAAATGAGATAACTCATTTGTAGTAACTCATTGTGCTCTATTGAAATTTGTTCCCGCTGCACTAGTGCTGTGAACCTCAAGCCTGTTGTTGAAAGCGAGATTCGTTGGAACAGTGTGTTTGATTTGACCAAATCATTTCAGGAAGCGCTGTTATTGCAAAAGAAGGTCAAAAAATGAGTAATTGCAAGTCGATTCTTGCATTTGGGTTATGTTACAGAGAGTAATTAGTCAAACCAGGCAATGAACTTAGTCATTTGCTTATTGTGTATTGAATCATGATTGCTCACAAATTTGTTTATATATTTCTAAATGAGCAAAGGTGCTCAGCAAAGAGACTGGAGGTGACAGTCGATAATCATTGTGAAGTTTGATATGAATCGGGTAACTTTTACATTCAAATTTGCATAGATGGGGAAGGCTTCATTTTAAATTACATTAAGCAAACTGGTAATATTTAAGTTACTAGTTATAGTTTGGGGTGATCCACTGGATGTATATTAATATATTTCCTTAAACACAACCCAGTGTAGGGAACAATTTAGGAAGTTATTGAGTATCTGAAGCTAATAAAGTAAACCAGTTGTGCAGGGCAATACAAAGCGGAAATTTAAATCCAAGGTTAAAAAGATGTAGTGGTCCGTGTAAAAGTATTGGAACTGCAGATTTGGGAGACCAAGAGATCGATAAGGTGGGTCTATACACACTAACATTCCAGGAGGATCATTAGATAGAAATCAGGAGTGAAAAGCCTTTTTTTTGTTCCTTTCCTGAGGATGCTGAGGCCAGGTAACTCAGCATAGAGCAATGTATGAACCAAAGTGACCAGGGCCTGAATGAATGTCCTAGAATGAAAGGGAAGTCAGAGAGGAAACAGCACAGGCTTCGACCACAATTTTTTAAACTCTCGAATATAACAGTTGTGCTGAAGACTGAAAGGTTGTCAGTGTTAACGCATCTGTTCAAGATGGGAGAACAGGATAAGCTTTGCTTCTGTCATGGGGGAGCTTTTCGAAGCAACGGTGTGGGATAACATTGCTAATCGCTTGGAGAGGCGTGGCTTTATTAACAGCATGAAAGGATTTGTAAAAGGCAATTCTTGCTTGACAGATTAAGGAGCTCTTTGAGGAAATAAAGTACTGAATGAGAGCAAAGGAAATGACCATTGGTAAGATGGACCCACAGCCATTTTGTTTGCAGACTTGTTGTATGTTACTAGTCCAGTGCCCTCTTCGCCAGTCTCCTCAGCTCCACTATCCACAAAATTCAGTTAATCCAGAACTCCGCTGTCCGTATACTCACCAGCATTAAACTCCGTATCCCCATCACACCAGTTTTTGCCAGGATCCACTGGCTCACTCCGTATCACCGACTGGCTCTATGTAACCAAACTGATCAAATTCAAGATCCTCACAATCGTCTTCAAATCCCTTTGTGTCCTGTACCTCCCTAAGTTTCCAACCTGCTTAGTCCCCAATCCACTACCAGTCACCTCAGTTCAACTGGCTCCAGCCTCCTGCTTGTCCCTAATGCCCCTTGATCTACCATTGGCGGATGCACTTTCAGCCACTACACCCTGAAACTCTGGAACACTCTTCCTCATTCCTTCCCCTTTGTTCCCTCCACCCCTCAACCCTTTGCTCCTTACTTCCCCACCTTCAGGTTGCTCCAGAAGACTTTGGTTTAATGGTTTATATTCACTTGAAGCATTACGTATGCTTATATTCTCTGTGCTCAGATGCTACCCCATGTGAAGGGAGCTATGTAAACACAAGAACTTTTTTCAAAAAAGCAGTGGAGAAATGGTGTCAGCAGTGACCTGGAAGGCTGAATAGCTTGCGAATGGCTTTTTTGTTTGTGAAGAAACTGATACTTGAAGTGTGATTCAGTTTGGTGACTTTATGACCATGTGCCGGCCAAACTTTGGGGCTGCATTTTTTTTAATGAGAGCCAGCTGCAGTGTGTGTGTAACCTTGAAGCTCTTCTAGTGAACCCTTACTGCACCCTCCTCCGAGTGCGGTTTTGTCTGGAAGGATCACATGACTTCTGTGAAATCGTTTCCATTTCCAGTAACCGTTTGTACAGGAATGACTCAGAACACAACCAGCTTCCCTGTAACCACAGGGTTGTTGAAGAATTTGTCAACGTGGACTTTGGAGGTTTATAGTAGTTAGCTGGAACTGGTGTGGTGAGATTGCTTCAGTGAGGCAATAGAGGGGCTTCCTGCTATTAAATTATCTTCAGGGTCTATTTAAAATCATGGTGCTAGAAAATCGATGTCCAGTTAGAAGACGTTTGCTAGAAAAATCAAACTAGAAAAATGAGCAGCGTGACGACCACCAGCTTTTGTCAGCTTTGATGACTTGATTCCTTTAGGTTCCACACCTTTGTTTCCTTGGCTTCTTGCTACGTTTGTCTCTTCTCATGTGTTGCAATCCCTCGCTGTGCCACTGGGCAGAAACCTTTATTTTGTGACTTCTGCT
This sequence comes from Callorhinchus milii, assembly GCF_018977255.1. Lineage (NCBI taxonomy): Eukaryota > Metazoa > Chordata > Chondrichthyes > Chimaeriformes > Callorhinchidae > Callorhinchus > Callorhinchus milii. Next base: position 1,541,433 of record NW_024704751.1, on the reverse strand, counting down.
TTTTGTGCAATCGACATTAAAAATAGCGCAAGATATTGGCAGCAAAGTCCCGCTGTACATTCACCCACAAGGGGCCAAGTGAACACAGGAGCTGGGTCCAATCTGGATGGGAAATATAATTTAAAAAAAAACTTGTTTCCATAAGTTTCCTTTTCTGATGTCTTTGAAAGGCTCAAGAGCTTTAGTTTTTATCTTGTCGTTTTTGTCCAGTCTGTAAAATATTTAAGTTTTAGATGGAAAAAAAAATCCTCGAATGTTTTCTTTGTTCCAATAAGTTAGTTTTGGAGGAGTGCCGCCTGCGTTTGGTGGGCCAGTCTGTGATACAAGCCATAGAGCAGAGAGTAGTAGGTCACATCAGTCATATTGGCTCCTGATCTTGCCCAAAACAGGTTGGAAGAGACTGAACAAAACACAAAATACTGCACATGCTGGAAATCTGAAATGTAAACAGAAGTCGCTGGGAAGACTCAGGAGGTCAGGCAGCATCTATGGAGAGAGGAAAGTGAGTTAACGTTAACTCACTTTCCTCTCTCCATAGATGCTGCCAGACCTGTTGAGTGTTTCCAGTGATTGTATTTTTTTATGGGAGACTGAAGTGTGTTAAATAGTAAGAACAGGAAAATCAACAGGTCCTTTCAATAACTTCTAAAATGTGGCTTTCACAGAGGCCTGGGAGTTCAGAGTCTTCTGTCTCCGTCATGGAGAAGAGGGGGTTGTATGACCAAGGGAAAAAAAATGAAGTAAGAAGCACAGATGTGAAACTTGTGTTTTGAAAGTTAATGCTTTGAGCAGCAAAGTGTCCCATGTAGAACCTCCCACGAACGATTGCACTATTGGAGACGAACACCTGCTTTGTGAACACTGACATTGCACAGTTTGGTCGGAACATTTTTAGACCAAAGCCGATGATCATGTCACCAAAATAGTATGTTCTTATCTGCTGATCTTCTCATCTAAGTTAATTGTAACCTTCAAGTTGCATCTGATATAAGGTCATTGATTAGCTAGTTGTGGTGAGCAGAGTGATCTGACCTCTGTTTTACTCGCCTTCTCACCTGAGTAGTTTGTTCATAAACTTGTGATAAATGCACGGATTAGCTGCAGGGCACAGTTTGCGTTTTGTGGATTATGATCATTCATCTAAAATGAATGAATGATCTAAAAAAACTCCACCATGTAGGCTCATAAGGTCAACAGAGGGGGAGTTCAGTTCAGTCTCCTCTACGGAACCAAGTTAGTAATTCCTCATGGCTGAGCTGATGAAGTGCATGAGCCATGAGCTTCCACAAAGCATAATTTTATACTATGTATATAATATATATGTTACAAAGTGTACTTGGTGTTTGTGTTAATTCCAGCCTGCTGGATCACTGAAGTAAAGAGCAAAGAATCCGACTCCTTCCATACAGTACAGTTGCTCGATTAAGATGGGTGGGAGGAGGGAAGCTTTATAAAGAAGTCAGGATCTGAATATAATTTTTGAACAATTGATTTAAACTAAAGCTACCTTTGGGATGGGGGCAGGACAAAGCACTTACTTCGATATTGAAACATTCCTCTTCAAAAAGTCCCAGGACTCTTGTGCTAAATAGCAGCGACTCAGCAAAGTGTTGCGAGTGCAGTTGTCCTACCTCTCCGACCTACTATCCCCCTACCTACCTGCCCGTACCCTCCGTTCCTCTGCTCCGGTCTGCTCCACATCCCCCGCCCCAACCGCCTTACCATCGGTGGCCGGGCCTTCAGCCTCTCAGCCCCGAGGCTCTGGAACTCTATCCCCAGTGCCTTCGCCGCTTCCTCCCTCTCCTCCTTCAAGGCCGGTCTCAAGACCTTTCTCTTTGACCGAGCCTTCAGCTCCCCTCTCGACTCTCTACCCCTCCTCGCTCCCTCCCTCCCCTCACCCTGACCATCCCCCCTCCTCGCTCCCTCCCTCCCCTCACCCTGACCATTTCCCCCTCCTCGCTCCCTCCCTCCCTCCCCTGACCATTTCCCCCCTGCTCGGGTCCTGACCCAACTGTACAGCGCCTTGGGACGTCCTCCCGACGTGAAAGGCGCTCAATAAATGGAGTCTTGTTGTTGTTGTTCTCCTAGTTCTGGACATCTTTCAAAGGCTGCACTTTACTTTATTTACCCTGAGGTTCAATGCTATTATTTGATGGTGAAGTGTGGTTTGTCATGATCCTCTTTCTCTCTGGAGAAAATCGATGTGCATCATTTACATAACTGAAAGTTTCCACAATTGGCCATCTCAGACTTGTGCATAGAGTTTCATTTCTTGCTTTTACAGATTTAAACGCAGACGCTTTCCACTGAAGTTGTGGTTGGTACTGTCTGGTTAGCACGTGCCATTCATATAAAAGATCATAGGTTAGATTCCTGATTCTGTGCTGCATTGGCTGATCTAAACTGAGGCCACTGCAATTTTGTCCTAAGCTTTTGTCCTACAACAACAACAACTTGCATTTATATAGTGCCTTTCACATGCGGTAAAGTCCCAGAGCACCTAAGCAGGGTTAGGAAGAGAGAAATGCACATAACTTTGTCCTGATCCCTGAGCTTTCCATTCATTTTGCGTAAAACACTTCCGGCTTCTATATTAATAACCTTTTCCTCCTGCAGCATTTTCACTTGCAAGCGTTCACAGTGGGGAGGGAGTGAGACCCACCCATCAAAATGAATTTGGCGTTTCAACAACAACTTGCATTTATCTAGGACTCCTCACTCAGGGTAGTGTCCCAGAGCTTCAATTCTTCGCTTGCAGCAAAACATGGTGTCAGTCATACCCATAATAAGAGCAGACCAAACGTGTTGCAGATTATGCAGATAAAGGCCTCTCGGCATTTCTGAGACATAGGTTTACTGCTGGATTGACTTTCTGCACGAATGCCCAGGAAGCTAGCCAATGCATAGGTGCTGGAAGTGCACCACAATTCTGGTATAGAGCAGCTCAACAGCGTGACTGCGATATATACAACAACAAGATTATATTTGTACAGTGACTTTCACGTCGGGAGGACGTCCCAGGGCCCTGGACAGTGTACAGAATTTCAGACCAATGCGTGTTATAATAATAATCCTTCATTTGATATAGCCCCTTATCACTTTGGTGAGATGTCTCCAAGCGCTTCACAGAATATGTTGTAAATTGTATTGACTGTATATTTTGTTGGCAAAATGCGGCAGCCAATTGCTCACAGCATCGTCCCAAAAACAATCGTTTTGGCCTACATGTAAACTTGGTGCAGATTTTTGTTTTCAGATGTCCAGTTGGGTAAAGTCAAGTTACCTAAACTGTGTTTCTGCACTAATCTGGTAGATTAATAATAATAATCCTTGCATTTGATATAGCGCCCTATCACGTCGTTGAGATGCCTCAAAGCCCTTCACAGAATAGGATGGACTGTATTTTGTGATGAGTGTAAGGGAACTTTCCCGATGTAAAAGATGTAGACCTGTGTTTTTTTTAAATAAACATTTTTCTTTTCTTTCATAAGGACCTTCCCACCCGAGCGAAGCTTGCTGTCCAGAACCTGGTGCAGAAAGTGGGCTTCTTTGGAATCTTGGCCTGTGCTTCTGTAAGTTATTGATGAAACGAAGAAAGGAAGTGAAGATGTGTAGTAACTGCATTGCTGAGGAGCAGGGTACCCAGTACTCAAGCACTGTTATGACCACATTTGGAGTGTTGTGTTCGGGCACTCGCCTTTTACAGCCTTGGAGGCCATTCAATGACTCCCATCTGCTCCAATTAAATTATCACAACAACAACAAGATTACAACATCGACAACAGGGAGTCAGGTTTAAAGTGTTGTGTATATACAATACAGACAGTGGGTTTCATTCATTTAATATTTTCTACCAATGTCTTCAGTAATTCTCCGCAATGTATTTTTTGTAAATCCTATAGATTGTAGTTGCTTTTATGTTTCATTTCCCTTTTCTATATTTGCTTTTAATATCTGCTCTGGTGTGTTGCAGATTCCAAATCCACTCTTTGACCTGGCTGGGATAACATGTGGGCATTTCCTTGTTCCATTCTGGACCTTCTTTGGAGCAACTCTCATTGGAAAAGCCATTGTGAAGATGCACATCCAGGCAAGTGACTCCCAATCTGCTCTAATAATAATAATCATCCTTGCATTTGATTTAGCGCCTTATCAATTCATTGAGACACCTCAAAGCGCTTCACAAAATATATTGTAAAGTGGATTGACTGTATTTGTGGGCGAAGCTCAGCAGCCAGTTACGCACCTCAAACAGTCATGGATTGAGTGACCAATTTTTTTTGGAGGGATTATTACCCTGGAATGCAATCCACCAATCGACTAACAACCAGATTCCCACTTACTGCTAGGTAAACAGAGGCGTGTGCAGTAAGGAAATTTCCTAAGGTTCGTCCTCCCCGGGATTCGAACCCAGGCTCTCTCGCTTGCCACTACGATACAGGCTCTCTTCCAACATCATGAAAATCAAGAGTTTTTTTTCCTTGAATTTAATCCTGGTTTAGGAGGTGATTGTACAAAATTTCCTTACAAGGAGGGGGAAAAAAGCTGAGCCTGTTATCGGCTGGAAACAGTGCCCTTACAGCTTTGAGAGCTGGGCATGAATTCAGACTGTAATTGCCTCCGTGATGTTTCTTGTTTAGGGTGGGTTGCAATTGTGGTTTCTGTTGAGGTTAACAAACCTTTCCTGGATGCATATTTTCAAGCAGCGGGTCTGCTGTGAACATGCCAATCTCACTGTGAGGTGATGTTTGAATATTTTCTAATTTGAATGACTTTCTGAACTTGTTTTTAAAAAAAAGTCCAGTTGAAAACATTTGCAAGGTTTGTGAGGATTTACATCTTCCAAGTGACCTGCTAGCATTTATACAGGTTTCAATAACTACACGTGGCTGGTATGGAAACAATTAACTCCTTTTGACACCACATGTTTTTGTCATGCTCGCCTCCTTTAAGTTCTGCTTCAAGACCTTCCTCTGACTATTTTCGGCCATCGTACTCCCCTCCCCCAACTCTGGTCTCATCGCCTTGGGATGTCCCCCAGATATGAAAGGCGACGTGTAACTTTGTATTGTATGCTTTCTCCTTGAAAATTTACTATTGAAAATGAAATGCTGACCATGAAGGTGTACAAAATACATTACGTGTAACGTATTTGAGTCCATACCCTCAGGTCACAATTGCACTACCTATTAGCGGGTATAAAGATATTTATAATAATCCTTGCATTTGATATAGCACCTTATCACATCTTTGAGGCATGTCAAAGCGCTTCACAGAACATACTGTAAAGTGACGACTATATATTTTGTGGACGAAACACGGCAGCCAATTGCACACAACAGCGTCCCACAAACAGTCACAGATTGAATGGTCAAATTATTATTATTTTATTTTTTACTTTTTTTGGAAGGGCTTATTACCCCTAGAAGAGCAATCCGCCAATCGACTAACAACTGGGTTCCTACTTACTGTTAGGTGAGCAGAGGTGTGTGGAGTAAGGAAACTTGCCCAATGATTCGCCCTGCCAGGAATTGAACCCAAGTCCTCTCGCTTGCAAGGCAAGTGCTCTTATAAACTAGTCGGGGGAGGGGGCTAGAGAATCATGTTCTCCTGGCCTACCCTAGAAATGTAATCAATTCCTCCTGCTCCCTCCTTCCCTCTCTCTCCCCGGTTTCTTTTTCTTCCAACAGGAAAACGTTTTTGGGAGATGGCGGCACTGTAAGAGTATCTTAAAAACCACTTAACAAATTATGACTACCCTCGTTTTTTTGGTTTTTAGTCAGCTGAATGTCTGACATGAAGAAACCCACCATCACGCTTAAGTATCCAAACCAAACTGAGAGTTCCATGCATGCCACCATTACTTGGAAATTCCTGTGTTTGGAATGGAATGCGTACTCTTTCCCCAAGGGAACATATCCTGCTTACTGAATTCTGGAGAGCATTAGGCACAAGTTGGCAAGAGCCAAGGCTTAGGGACCACAGAGTGTGTGTTGAAGTGCTGCTAGTGTTTAACCAACTGGAACTACATAGTTTGCCATTGAGAGCACTGTCTGGCAAGTAGATAGGTAGTTTGCTGTTAAATTGAGAATATGTGTACAGGCTAGATTTTGGGAACATCTTGTTTCCACTGCTGAGCTCCAGTTTGTTGTGTTTTCCCTCGGGGACCTTAGCTGCTACAAATGGAATGTCTTATTTTCTGTGTTTTGAGGCTATGTATTGTTAAAAAAAGTGATAGTTAGTAAAGTTATATCATTGATATTGTAATAGTCCAAGTATTAGGTAGGAATCCCGACCTCTGGATTAAAAAGTGACAATTTTGCTTTTTTGTGCTTGTCCTTCCTGCTTATCCTGCTCAGTTTGTAGCACTCTTGGTTCTGATTGAGACCGTATTGGTGCTTTGACGCACACTCCTGGACCTGAGCTCATAACCCAGGAAAGCACACCAGTGGGCACTGTTTTGTTTGAGATAAATCTGCCTGTCATGGTGCACATTGAAGGATCCATGGCACTGTTGTGAATAAGAGCAGTGAAATCTAACCTCATACATTATTTATCCACCAGTTGTTTCAAAGTGCAGTTGTCCATACAGTATGTGGCTCCATTGCAATTTGAACCTTTTGTGAGACCCGCAAGCCTATAATGAGGCCAGACCTTGTTTCATTCTTTACTAACTTGTTTTTAGTTATTGGGTAAACAACAAGAGTAGAGATCTATATTGATGTACAAGGCAATTCAGCGCTTAAAAGGTTAAAATTGTGGAGTATGTGTGTAATCGTTGAGACATTGTGGAAATATGCAAACTTGTTCAGACTAAGACTGAATCCAATCAACAATTCCATTAATCTACCATAATGTCGTTGAGTCGACCTATACTTGCAATCCAGCCCGATTCATTTTGTTTTCAGGTTTAAATAGAGTATCTATAGCTTATTGATGGCAGGTCCTATATTGAGAAAATAAATTGGAGGTTGTTTGTGAGCCTGAACTTTCAAAGTGCTTGTGACGTTTGTCACGATTATGTAAACTGTTGTGACAAGAGTTCATTGTCTGTGAAGAGGAACTGGTGATTCAACATGGCCTACCAATGTGTGGCGTGATAGGATCTTAGCTCACCTGAAGAGGAGGTGTTAAGCAGAGATACAGTCACTTGTCTCTGTCTCTTTGCCTATCATCTAGAGTGGTCCTAACCGGGCAAGCAAGAAAGCTTACCATGGTTTGCAAAGGCAAGCTAAGCTGTTCTCCCATTTAAACCTCAGCAGTACCCCAAGCTCATGTGTCCCCCAAGCTTTGGCTCTTGCCAATCTGCAACTAGTAACTTATTGGTATAGGTGAGTGAGGTGCGTCCTTCTGGGAAGTGAGTGCACTCTCCATTCCAGACAGTTAGTTTCCTTGCATCTGTGGAAATCTTGGTAGTTTGGTTTTGATGGTTTTAAGCACGGGACTGAGTTTCTGCATGTGCCAAAACTCTACCTCCTCCATACCTTCCCTTTGTGGCTCTCTTGCACTGCTCAGCAGTCTGTCACAGAGTACATACAAAACCAGTTCACCTGGGCTCTTGCTCACTTGAGAAATAATACACAATAATTGAAGGGCAGAGAGAAAATGGGAGGAGAGGGAAAGTGACTCAGGGATCAGTAGCATGAGAACAAAATCTGAATTAAGCAATTTTCTTTGGGAATATTTAGCGCTAAAGTTAGTTTTTAAGAGATTGTGATAGAGCCTATTAACTGAAATGTGTTGGCAGATGTGATAAAATAGGGCAAGGTTCAGCGCTGGAAACCTGGCAATAAATTATTTCTTGCATTTCCTCAGAAACTGAGCTTGTAGGGCATTCGATTTGCAAGGGATTAATTTACTCAAGACTCAACTGATTTTGTTGAGCAATTTTAGAATTCCTAAGGTTACTCAACAAAATAAGTTGAGTCTGAAGCAAATTAATCTTTTCCCAGCAAAACCCATAAGATGATTCTATAATTGACTACCTCTGGAAGTAGAAATGGCAACACAGATAGCTATAGGTAACGTGTAGTCAGAGGAACAAAAAAAACTTGGTATATCTCCTTCCACTTCAGGAGGTCGTCCCAAAGCGCTTCATAGGGTGTACTGTAATGTACAGTGATTGTGTGTTTTGAGGTGAATGCAGTGTCCCACAAACAGCCATCGAGTGAATGACCAATTTTTTCTGGGGGATTGTTGGCCAGGATCCCGGGAGAAACTCCTTTCTCCTATCAAGCAGAGCTACGGGATCTTTAACGTCCACCAGGGCAATAATAGGGAACAGAGGGGATTGATGTCCAGGATACCAGGAGAAACTCTATTCAAAATCCCAAGATGCGGTTTAAACCCACAACTGTCTGACTCCGAGGTGAGGGTGCTACCAACTGAGCCAGCACAATTAGACAGGAACATACAGAGGAACGGTATTGGAGGTTACAGGAAAAGAGCAACTGGGATTAGGATAGGTGACTTCTTGGAGAAGCAAATACCGATGAGAACAGATAGCCCAAATGGCCACCAAATGTGTCGTACATTTCTGTGGTTCTGTGGTGGCCATCCTCCTGATGTGAAAGATACAATATCAAATTCAAGTGTTAATAAATGGTACTTTGCAAAGAGATGTTAAAAAGTATGGAGAAAAGTTGGAGAAATGGTTTTGAAAGATCTATCAATGTATTATAAAAAACACAGAAGTCGCTGGGAACACGCAGCAGGTCAGGCAGTATCTATGGGGAGAGGAAGAATGGTTAAACTTTCAGGACGATAACCTTTCTTCAGAATTTTGCCTTTTATCAATCTTATAAACTGGTGGAATAGGCTCAGTGGGTTGAATATCTCCTTCTATTCATGCCTGGAACAGAAGCTGCTGCTGGAGTGTAATAAATGGCTGCGTGATTTATTTTAATATAAATACCTCAATCCTTCTGTTGTGCTGATGCACTGTACTGAAGTGATCCGTGTTCTGATTTGGGATTGATCATTTACTGTAAAGCCCTTTAAATGTTTGGTATTAATTGATGCCAGGTAGCAGTTGCATTGCTGTCCAATTTTCAAACAAGAAGCAAATTGTGTTTCTGGGTTCCATCATGGTGAATTACTTAGGAAATTCAGGTCATTCAGAACTCTGCAGCTCGTGTACTGTCCCGCACCAGGCTTCGGGACCACATCACACCCACCCTCGCTCGCCTCCACTGGCTCCCCATCCCCCAGAGGATTGATTTCAAGATCCTCATCCTCACCTACAAGGCCATTCACGGCCTTGCTCTCTCCGACCTACTATCCCCCTACCTACCTGCCCGTACCCTCCGTTCCTCTGGCTCCGGTCTGCTCCACGTCCCCCGCCCCAATCGCCCTACCATCGGTGGTCGGGCCTTCAGCCTCTCAGCCCCGAGGCTCTGGAACTCCATCCCCCAGTGCCTTCGCCGCCTCCTCCCTTTCCTCCTTCAAGGCCAGTCTCAAAACCTTTCTCTTTGACCGAGCCTTCAGCTCCGCTCTCGACTCTCTACCCCCTCCTCGCTCCCTCCCTTCCCTCCCCTCACCCTGACCATTTCCCCCCCCCCCTCCCCTCCCCCCCCCCTCCTCGCTCCCTCCCTTCCCTCCCCTCACCCTGACCATTTCCCCCCTGCTCGGGTCATGACCCAACTGTGCAGCGCCTTGGGCCGTCCTCCTGACGTGAAAGGCGCTTTATAAATGGAATCTTGTTGTTGTTGTTGTTGTTGAAATGCATCCACAGGGTTAACGTGCCCAGATCTACAGGTGCCACGATACTTGCCATTTTGATGTTCTTGTGTGGGTGGTAGGGTGCGGTGAATGAATTGTGAAATCTTTTGTCAGTCGTAAATTCTGCTCCAGAACACATTGCAGGATTAAAGGGAGAGGATGATTGTATCATTTTAAAAGCTTATAAATGGCAGAAAGTGCAAAGTTCAGAAAGTTGGGTGTCTCCTCGGCACATTTGTTTTAGATGTCGGAATCTTTTTATTTCCTCAATGTGACAGTTGAACAAAGAACTTTGTTAAATTTAAATACAATACACAAAATTCCTTTCACATTGGGAGGACGCCCCAAGGTACTGAACAGTCGGGGGTTTGGACCCGAGCCGCGGGTTGGGATCAGGGAGGGTGGGGGACAGAGAGGGTAGGAGGTTGGCTGAAGGCGTGGTTGAAGAGGAGGGTCTTGAGACGTACCTTGAAGGAGGCAAGGGAGAGAGCGAGGCGAAGAGAATGTGGGATGGCATTGCTCTGTTGTAACTTTACATTTTCGGGGGTAAAAGCTCATTTCTCATATCCTGCCACGTGACATTCAGCGTGTAGCCTCTGGTTTGCCTGGGTGACCAAGCTGAACTTTTCTTGATTTGGTCACTGAAAGAAACCTCTCGTGTCTCTGAGCTGACTAACGTGTGGTTATAGAATCAAGGACCAACTGAGGAAAGGGCCCACCAATGCAAGTTGTTGCTGCTCTATGATTCCTTCACCTACAGAATCCTAGTTAAACCTAAACGTGTGGATTTATTTCTCCCTTCCCTCCCTCTTCCCCCCCGCCCCAACTGTTCAAACCTATGATTTGCTTACTAACAACTACTACCCCTTTCAGCCTCATCTGTGAGGTGTTTTGCACAAATGAAGACCTGCACAAGGATACAATGGATCAAACCTCCAAAGATCAGTCAGATAACAAAAGCAAAAGACCAGCCGCACTTTCAGCTGTACAGGACGTTCGGATGCGCATCCTTGACTGTCCAGCGCTTTGGGACGTCCTCTCGACATGAAAGGCACTATGCAAGTGTAATTTGTTGTTGTTATAACAATCCTTGCATTTGATATAGCACCTTATCATGTCTTTGAGAAGTCTCAAAGAGCTTAACATGATATACTGTAAAGTATAGTGACTGTATATTTTGTGGGTGAAAAGCAGCCGCCAATTGTACACATCAGTGTCACACAAACAGTAGTGGATTGAAGTGACCAATTATTTTTTTAAGGCATTTTTACCCATGGAAGAGCGATCCGCCAGTCGACTAACAACCGGGTTCCTACTTACTGTTAGGTAAACAGATGTGTGGAGTAAGAAAACTTACCCAACATTTCGCCCTGCCAGGAATCAAACTCGGGTCTCTCGCTTGCGAGGCGAGTGCTCTAACCTCTGAGCTACAGGACTCCACGTATAAGATACGTTTTTGATGAATGAATAGTTTAATCATAAAGTGATTAATTATAATCCTTTTAATTCTTTCTCTAAATAAGTCTAATTTTGATATTTGGTGTCCCTTGTTTGGTAATTCAGCTTATGTCTAACGTTTTATGCCCAGGAAGCTCCTCCAAGGGGCAGCTTTAGCTTGCAATGACTTTCCTTGGTTTTGTTTTGCTCATCTTCCCACTAAGCTTTGCTCCTCCCCACAGCATCTCAATTGAACTCCACTTCGATATGGAATCTGGCAGTTCAGTAAAACTTTCCCCTCGTGTTGAATATTTTATGTCTTCCCCACTCCCCCTGTTTAGGAAGTGTGTCTATCTGCTTTGTCTTTCATCTTTCATCCCCCAAGAAGCCTCAGAACATCACATCACTCACTGCGTGGTGCATGTTCTAAGGGGAAAATCTGCATCATCCCACCTGATTAGCACAATGTCACATAGATTGACTAAGTGCAAAGTTATTTACATTGCATGATGTTTCTTCCAGTGTTGTTTTTCGTTGTCATGGATAAATGGAATGGGTGGATTACTTGCCTGTTCCTGTAAGTGATGATCGTGTGATGTTTATGGATATTTTTATTCCCAAATCGATCGCTTCTTTGACTAACTGTCTTTCAAATTCTTTTTTAAAACCCACAGAAACTGTTTGTTATTATAACGTTCAGCAAGCACATAGTGGAGCAGATGGTCTCCTTGATAGGGTGAGTAATTTCTGTACCGGTCGCCACATCTGCCTTGTGAGAATGGAAAGTTGGTGGGTGGAGGGACCCAAGTTAGGGTTAATCAGAATGAATGTATCGCACAATTGTACTCTAGATGTAACCTAACCCCTGCAGGAGGTTTGAATCATTTGGATGTCTTTACTTAGTTTACAAAATTTATCCGCTTTTGTGCGAAAAGGGACTTAATTTTTAACTGAATCAAATATACAAAATCAATTATTTTCATTCTTGGCAATTGCACAAAGGAACCTTGGAGGGTATAGGGCCAGAAGATACCAGTCTTGGTTCATATCAACCTTCGCATTCTAAACCCATGAAATATTCTATGTTCTTTCTTTTGCCCCCTTTTGTCCATTCCCCATCCTGTAACTCAGTTCATGCCTGATTTGTTCTCTCATTTGCTCTCTCAGTCCTTATGTGTGACTGCTGTAAATTCTCAATTGAAATGAACCAAAGCTTTTGCATTGTAGAATTGCTGGGTCTTTGAAAGAGCTTCCCAATCAGTCCCACTCCCCCATAGAATCATAGTACCTGTGATTCCATTGTAATTCTTTGGAACTATAAAATAATTCCCTTATTCTGCATTTCATGGTGAATGGCATTGGAGGTTTATTCTGCAGTGATGACATTGCAATTGCCTCAGTCTTTAGTGCATGTAATGTAAGACCTATTTTAATAACCATTTGGGCTTGTTTTCACTTTATTGACAAGTGTACATTATAAAACATGTGCTGGGTTGGGAGAACGTAATAAGGTTGTAATTAGACTCAAGGTTCAGGTGACATAAAATCACTTGAGCTTTGCTCTCATAGTTGTGTAAACTCGTAAATTAAGAGACTATCTATTACTATAAAGCAGCCATCAGTTTTTAGATATTTGATTGGGGGAGATTAAACTCATAAATATTTTTTGGATTTTGAAAAACCAGAGGAATATGAAGGAGACCGATTCGGAAAAGCTATTTGGTCCAGTCACCTTGTGCCTATCACAGGCACAGGCACTATTAAGTTCCTATAATCTCTTCTAAACTTTCTCTAAACTTGCTCCAGAATGTCTCACCCAGGTTTCCACACCACCGTCCTGAATATAATAATAATAATATTCCTTGGATTTGTTATAGAGCATTATCACGACTTTGAGACGTCTCAAATCGCTTCATAGAATATACTGTAAAGTGAATTGACTGTATACCTTTGTGGGCAAAACGCAACAGCCAATTGCGCCCAGTGGTGTCTCACAAACAGTTGTGGATTGAGTGACAATATTATTAGTATTATTTATTTTTATTTTTTGGAAGGGATTATTACCCCCGAAAAAGCGATCCGCCAATCGACTAACAACTGGGTTCCTAGTTACTGCTTGGTGAACAGAGGAGTATAGAGTAAGGAACTTGAATCTAACCTAGGTTCATCCTCTCGCTTGTGAGGCGAGTGCTCTAACCGCTGAGCTACAGGACTCCATTGACAAATATGACTCTCTTGATTTGTCATATCCCTGTGATTCTAAGCTCCTTCAAGTTCTTTTTTTAATAAAATAAATGGTAATCGATTCAGCAGTGGTCTGTTCCAGATATCTACTGGAGGGACTCTCAGTTTTAGACTAAATGTCTAAATTATGAATGTGCATAAAGCAGATATCTCCAGTCTTGGAAAATGTGGCACAACAACAAATTACATTTGTATAGCACCCTTCTTGTCGGAAAGACCTCCCAGGGCACTGGACAATCAGGGGTATTTCAACTCAAGGTATTAGTGCTACAACAAAGTTGTGCAAAATGTGGGTTAGTTATAGAAATTCATATATTGGAAGGTTTTGCACATTACCTTTAAATCTAGAATCATAGGATTATACAGCACAGAAGAAGGCCATTTGGCCCATCGTGTCTGTGGCGACTCTTTGAAAAGAACTATCCAAATCAATCCCACTCCCCCGCTCTCACCCCATAGCCCTGCAAACTTGCCCTACCCAGATAATTATCTACTTCTCTCTTAAAAGCTGTTATCAAATCGGCTTCCACCGCCCTTTCAGGCAATGCATTCCAGATCCCAACAACTCGCTGTGTCAAAAATAAGTTCAGTTTGTAAGATTTAAACTAAGGGCTGAGGCTTTCAGAAATGATGTGCATCAGAGTTTGTGAAGAGCTAAGGATGAAAGAAGCCTATTCAACTCATCTAGGTCATATACAACACTTACTGCAATAACTTTAATCTACCTTGTGCCTCCCTGCCAACTGGAGCCTTTTGTACCTGTGCCTGCTATTGACAAACTTTAACTCGCGCATAAGTAGTTCAAAGAGCCAGTCTTTACACTATCTTATCACCATGTTGAAGTTCGTTTAATGAGTTCATTTACTGGGCAAGAGGCTACTATTGTACGCGTGTCTTTTGGTGTTTGCCCAATCCTGCCTATAAAGCAAACAGACATTTAACTTGTTACAGGGAAGCGAAAGTGTTCCCATTTGGTTACGAACGACTATTTTCTCTGGAGTGGAAATTTTTATTTCTGGTGAATTTCAATTAAGCAGCAAATGCAGAATTAAAAAAAGTATATAAGTTCAACTGCAAATATATATACATATATTGTTCAATTGCCCCAGAATTAAATACTAATGAATATGCTAAAATTTACTATTATTAAATAAATAAAATAGTTAAGTAAGAACTCCCGAATAGTGATAAATTGAGAGAAATAGAAAATGTAGCACAACTGCCTGAAATCTGCCTTATCCCTCTTCTGGAGATCACCATGTGGCTGTTTGGTTCTAACCGATAGGGAGCTGAAATATTACAAGAGCCAGATCCTCATGAATTGGCTTTCTTCATATGCAACCATCATAGTAGAAACTAAGATAAATGGTGTGTCTTTAGGCTGCTGTTGATCCCAGCCCCCAGCGCGGGTGCACATTCTTGACTGTCCAGCACCTTGGGGCGTGCCCCCAACATGAAAGGTGCTATACACATGTTGTTGCTGCTGTTGTCTGGTATTCTTTCTCTTGCTACCCTCTTAAAGGTAAGCGAATCCAGAACAAGGGAGCATGTAATCTTAAAATTGGAGCTAGGCCATTTAGGGTTGAAATTAGGAGGCAGCTCTTCACCCAAAGTGTAGTGGAAATCTGGAACTCTCTCCACCAAATGACTGTGGATGCTGGATCCATTCAGATTTTCAAGATGGAGATCGATAGATGTTTGTTAGGTCAGGGTATTAAGGCGTATGGGGCAAGGACGGATAACTGGACTTGAGGTACAGATCAGCCATGATCTTACAGGCTTGAACAGGCTCCTCCTGTTTCTATCCCCGGAAGCATGAAGTGGCATCTCGTGGTTGAACCCGATTTCAGTGGCCTGAGTCCAGTCTGGAGTTTCCTGGCTCTACTGTATTGTGGGGAATGATCTTCCAGGTAGAGAATTCCTTTCCAGGTGCAGAATTTTGATCTACACCAGAGCAAGAATGCCGGTGGGGTGATGTCACGCTGCTGTGCTCTGTTGCTGTGTGTTTTTTTTCCCTCTCTGGAAGAACACTATTTTTAAACTGCTTTACTTCACAAGTGGGTTTAATAAATCACAGGAGTTGAATACCAGCCAAACATCTAGTGGCTTTTCTGCGATTTCAAATTGCTCATGTTAAGACATTCCGACCATTCAGAACAACTGCTGTAAACTGAAGTCTCAGTTGTCTGGAAATGTGCTGCTGACTTCAAAGGGTGATCCGTGCGTTTACATGTTTTCACACAGAATTGAGAATCCTGGTGGAATAGATTTGTCCACAGAGGAGACTTTTACTGTGGTGGGGGGGGATGGATGGTGGGGGGAGAATGTGATTCTAAAGTCTCTGACATGAATTTTGGCACAAGGCAAGAAATTATTTTGTGGCTTTAATCAATTGTTTGCAAATGTTTCTTTCATTCCCAAGTTTTTTTTAGTCTTTTGTAGATCAACAACTAGGAGCTGAGCCAAATATATGGCACAATGTTTTGCTGCTAAACTGGCATTAAATCTAAAAACAAGAGAGCAGTTTTACCACAGAACAGTACTTTTGGAAATCTATCAGTCAGATAGTAAAGTTCTTCCCATGAGCCCAGAAAAATCCCTGTCCTACTTCTCGCTGATGAAACACCAATGTGTAGAATTGCGTGGATTTACGTAGAACATTAGGCTCAACTTGTGTGTTCCAGTGTTGACACAAGACACGCTCTGCCACTCCTCGTTGATGTGGTGACATTTCCAACCACTCTTCTGTGGAGAGACGCTGGTTCATTCAACCGGCTGGGCTGGGTTCTGTTGAAGACCGTTTTCATTGATTTTCACCTGAAGTCAGTCTTCGGGAGCTATGCCAAGCGTCCTGCAGTATAGGGAGGGAAACAAATTTGCCTTCACACAGGTTCTCTGAGATGGGGTGTTTCCATTAAGGATATAAGGTAAATCGGGTGGGGACTTTACCCAAACTGCATTTTAGAGGTTACCCATAAAAGTTGAATGAGTGGATTTTGTCTGCTGGTTAGCAAATTGCTGCAATAAATGATATGAAAAAATTGTCAGGATCAAGCACTTCTAGATCAGCTAGCTGCCCTGTCTACTCTTCAACCTCAAGAGAATGGGAGGAAACTGTTTTCAGGGAGATTGTTTAAGTCTAGGAACTTTGTTGTGGAAACTAGGGTGCATTTTTAATCTGGTTAAGTGAGTAACTTTGATCTTATTTTTCAGTGATGAGAAGTACATTCATTAAATGTTCCCACAGTGTACATTTCATGTGGAATTTTTGGGGGGTAAGCCAGGTGTCTTACACATGCAAAAACCCATCACTGTGCTTAAGAGTCTCCAAACCAGACAGCGTTACACTCAGGGATTGAATCACACGTTTGAATGTGATTCAAAATGATTTTGTTGACCCTCCCACACGTTTTGTTTGAGAATCTTTTTATAAGCAATTTTACATGGAAGCACTTTTATTTTCCAAAGTAAATCACTTTGTGCCTGGTCTGATTCAGGTCCTCCTGTATTTTGGCTTCAAGGAGGGAAGTTAGTGAGGAAACATTGCCCCATAGCAAATGTTGAGCAACAATTTTTTTTAAAGAGCTTATCAAACCTTTGTTCCTTAGTTAATAACCAACTGCTGAGTTGCTAGGAGTTGAGGGAGAGGAGGGGAAGGGAGGTATTATGAAAACTGCTAGTACATTTTACAGTAAAGATATGACATGCTGCATCGCCTTATAAGGCCCTGGTTTACTTGGAAATAGCCAAATCCTTCCTGAAGCTGTGGGGCGAGTCATAAATGGGGTGGGAGTGTAGTTTCTTTCTTAGCTGGCAATGACACAACACCGACTCACTTCCTTATTCATCAGTTCAAACCAGTTCTTACGGGAACTGACGGTGATATATGGGGCCAGCCTTGTGAGAATCATTCATTTCAGTGAATGTAGTGTGTCAGTGCAGTACACCACTGAGAATCCTCTACCTCTGTCACAATATTTGGCAATGCTAATGTCAGTTATTATTTTAAAAGCTATTTGATGGGTAAGTAAAATTAACTTGTTTACCTTTTCTTTCTTCCCCCTCTCCCTCCCTAATCTCTCCCCACTACACCTCCCCCCACCTCCCCCCCCCCCCCCCCCACCCCCTGCACCAAATACCCCTCACAGTTCAATCCCAAGTATAGGCCCTTCACTTCAGAAACCCTTCCAAGAATACCTGGAGGCCCAGCGAGCCAAGCTTCACAAGTCTGAGGCAGCGGTGGGAGCGGTAAGTCTGTGTGTGTGCGTACGTGTATGTTTGCTTCTGTTAACTCAACACTTATTGTTGCAGGTGACGTTTTTATAACATTAGAAATCCGAAGGCTCAAGATTACCAAACGTTCATCACTAATTCCCAGAAATCTTTCCAGACGCTAGTTATAAAATGCTGTAGGTTTACAGTACTACCAAGTAGTGGTTCAAGTCCACTTTATTTCAAAGAACAGCTCTGAATCTTGATAGCCTGAGTCTGTTTGCAGAGCGCCTTGCACAAGTGATGACCAGGACCAGGGCAGCACATCAGTGGTCCACCCCATCCTTTTACGTTGAGGAAAGCTAGACAGTATAAATTGATCTCCATGAAGCTGAGTACATGTAGGTAGTCTTAAAAAAATGACATCCCCTTAATCTAGATTTCTGACCAACTCCGGAACACTATACTGTAAGTATTCAGACCTTGAGGAAGTTTGGCCCCAAATCGATCTCTTGATTGAGTTGTTTAGTTGGGGGGGAAAAAAGTTTCAACTGTTGATAAAACTGAATGAATTCGATAAACCATATATTGAATGATAGTGTGGTTTTGACAGCTGCAACTTGCATCTGAAAATAAGACGGGTTCTTTTTGTAATTCGCCTTTAGTGTGACTAATCTAATCCATCTGCAGTCAAAGAGAGTACAATATTTACACAAGTTCAATGAATCTTTAATTTAACAAAAAATAATGTGCATAAAAATCATTCAAGCTTCCAAGCTGGTATAAAATTATGATGTTGGGTAGTAACAAAGCTCAGCATTTACATTATTTTTAACAAGGTACTTCCTTGTAATGGAACCTCTCTTTGTATTGAGCTGGAATAGACACAAAAGGTTTTGTAACACAGTCCGCTTGCTTCGTGTGAAAGCTGCTGTTTTTTTAAAAAAAACATGTGGTCTAGTGTTTCACTTTAATGAGTTAGTGTCGTCGTCCGTCCCCCCTCCCCCCAATTGGAACACAAACTCTTTGGGATATCAAACCGATAGAGGTTTCTGAATGAATAGAAATTGCAACAGATTATTGAGCTCAGGACTTTAGAACCAGGAATAATCTGTGATTTTTTTTAAAAAGCAAAGGGTGTGAGCTTTGTCTGCACGTATTTTGTGGTCTCAGGCTACCATGGATACTGATTCCTGTTCTTTTTTTAAAAAAAATTGGTACTTGTTCTCCATCTCTTTCGCCCCTCGCTATGTAGAAACAATTTCTTTTGTTTTGTAGTGTTGAACCGAAATGGCATTTTCCAATGTCTGAGATGAGTTTTGAAATCCCTAAGCTTTTACCTAGTCTCTTTCGCCAACAGACAAGTTCCTACAAGCATTCTTACTAAAGATCTTTGCTTTGGCCTATTGCCATTGGTTGAAACGTAATATAGAAGATTTTTTTTTAATTTCTTGTGATAGCATATATTGAAGTGAAATTTGACACTGGTGATGGGTTAGTAAAGAATAATGGAAAATAAGTTCTTTCTTACTGACTCGACTCCCATGTTTTCTTGGGCTTTCACTGCTTTAAATCTGGCAAGTAGATAAAAGCAGTAGACACTTCACTACTGTTCCAACGCATGTTATTAGACACCCTGGCCAAAGCCCTGTGTGTGCCTAAAAACAGATGATCCGATCCTTTCCTCCATTGGGAAACTCATGCCACCGATCTATGTTCGGCGTGTCAGAGAATTTCCTTGGAGTGCTTCAGCAATTTATACACAATGCCATAACAAGATCACTAAATGTGGGGGGTGATGGATCCCTGATTGATGGTCACACCTTGTTACCAGCCTCACAAAGTGGTGCTTGTCTTCAACTTCCTTGTTCTGATGGCTAATGGGTGAGCATGTGGGGGTTGGGGGGGCAATGTGATTCATTCAGTAGTAGGGCTTAGACATGCAAAAGTGTCCCCTTTCCTGCCTTGGGATTTAAGCTATTCAGCCAGGTGCTAGAAGCACCCATAGCACGGCTGAGAACTCAGCTCATGGGGATACATGGATCTAATCCTGTGACGCTTTCCAAACTAAACTTCAAAAATGTTACTTTTGATTTCAAAGGTAGCCGAGAGGAATGAAATGAATGTAACCTTGTTTTCTTGTGTTTTTTTATGATACAGAGCGAAAACTGGCTGTCGTGGGTGTTTGAGAAAGTTGTCATCCTCATGGTCTTCTACTTTATTCTCTCCATCCTTAACTCCATGGCTCAGAGCTATGCAAAACGCATCCAGGTGCAGAAATACTCCGAGGAGAAAATGAAATGAGTTTTATTTTATTTTATTTTTAAAAATATTTCTTTTTCAAAAAAAAAAGAGGGACTGCAGAGACCCAGCCAGCGTAGATTATAGTAAGTCATAAGGCCATCTGCTGCTTTGAAATTCCACCCACCTTAATTAACACGAGTACTGTTGGAAGCAGAGGAGATAGTAATATACTTTATGGTCATTTGGAGGTGTGAATCAATTTGATTGGTACAGGTGTTCAGAGTACATTTCTGTGGAATCTCATCTTTTTTAAAAAAAATACGTCTTTGTTTCATTTGAGACGGGGTTAGCAGAGGTGGTTGGGGCTGTATTGAGTGGTGAAAGACAACTGCAGGATGAATCTAAATATTGTAGTGCAGAAAGCAGTGGGTTTACTTGTTCAAAGTTACTGTGAGTGCAGTGCTCGATGAGAAAAAAACTGGAAATAGTGAGGAGAAAATACATTCCTACAATGTCTTTCCCTGACCCGGGATCCTCATTGAGCAATAAATCTTGGAGTATATTGCATGACCCTTTGAGTATTATGCACAAAACTTTAAAATAGATTTTACATTATTGGGAAGCCTTTGAAAGTACGGTCCATCGCTATAATAAATTTAGTTTCTCCTCTAGTATTCTCTCCCTCTTATTTTTCTGTAGGAGCTTTTTTTCCCCGCTTTTCTTCTCTCCCCCCTCCCCCCGCCACCACCACACGCTCACACATTCTGCAGTCAGCGGGTGGGGTAGTTCATTATCGTCAGTGGCCAACGGGTTGGGTTTACACTGGGCTCCATTTGTCTTGTGGTGAGCTGACAGGTTGCAGCTTTCGAAGAAAAGGCAATTCCTGTTAACTGAAAGGAGGAAATGGTGATGTGAAGTAGTCCACAGTCCAGTCTATCTCACCCTTGTAAAAGAAGGGGTATGTATGTATGTATGTCTGTATGTATGAAAGAGAGAGAACGTACGGGGTACGTTGCACAGGTAAATCATTTGGGGTTTGTTGAAGTGTAGATATTTGATCTTTCCAGCTCAGGATGTTCTCACGTCTGTCATCTCCTTTGCAATATAAAATTGGTTGGCCTTCTGCCTGTTTATTTGGTTCACAATGATAGAGGGAAAAAACATGTTAATTTAAGTTGTGAAGCCAGTTCATCTCTTGAGTGTACATATGAAAAATGTCATTTTTACTCTGTAAATTTTACATGATTAACCTGATCTGACTTTATAAAGCTACATTGCCATTCCACAGACTGATGTCCAGTCTCTGCCTGTTGCGTTTTGTGGGGGATGTTGTGATGTACTCTAGAGAAGTCTCAAAAGTAGATGTGCCCATAATGTATAAACTTGATTAATGTTCATATGCAACAGTTGCTTTATAATACCATTTGTAAAACAATCTAATGTTTCTACTGGTAGAATTGCTATCAAGATGAATTAAGAAAACCATAGTGTTATCTATCTTTGTTTTAGGCCTGAGTGTACTCTTAAATTTATTTATAACGCAAGACTTGATGCATGAAAGAGACATGTTCTCGATCTTCAGAATCTTCTTGCGGGAGCTGTTGAACTGAAGCAACTTGAATTCTGTTTCAATTATTGCATTTCTCAAACAGGAATAAAATTGGAACAAAGTTGTCCTCTTTTTAAAACTTTCATCAAAAGAAGTCCGTGGATTCCGGTTGGTTTGGGGGGTAATGTGTTATGCACTGTCTCATAGATGCAGATTTGGCTCTAGGCGGTCAATTGACTTGGCTTGACTTGGGCTATCTGGTAACAGTGAATTTGCTGATACCGTCTGCACAGTGAACCAAACATTCTTAGCCGACAGACAAACTATCTTCAGCTCTCTCCAGGAAGCTGACATAATTTCATAACTTCTGGGAAGGGCGACATCCACCCACCCTCCCATCACGTGTAGCCAAAGTTTGAGGGCATAGCCCAACAAACTACAACTGGGAGTGACTTTGGGTTCATGTAAGGGCACGTATCACTAAAATCACTGCTGGAAACGTGCATGATCTTGTTCCATGAGGAGATTTTTTGGTAAATTTGAGATTTATAATCTGTAACTCAATGTATAATAGAAAGGGTTTGACTTCAGTTCGTGGAGAACGGAAATAACATTTTAAGAGGAATTTCAAAACCAAGACTGAGTTGTATTAATGCGTAGATATATGACAACTTCCTTTATTTTAACGGTATCTTGTTTCTGTCCCCCCCAAAAAGGGAAGATTGGGTTTTGGTCAATGTTGCTTCAAGATCAGCCATAGGGGGGGCTGGTGCTCACAACTCGGTCATGAGTCTGGTGAGGTCAGAGCTTGAACCTCGGCCGAGGCTGGGGTTTAAGCTTCTGGTCTCTTGTGGTCGGAATTAATAGCTTCACTCCTGCAAGCTTCTCTTCTCCCAGCCTACTTTCAAATAAAAACATCCACATTGCAAATGTGCAACTTCTTTTTGTAGGTGGTGAGCATTACATTGATGCCTTGTAGAGCAAAGCCTTGATTTACTCGCTTTGGTTCATTGCCTCTCCTCAGAGAAAAGGAAAAGTCTTTCTGCTTCAGGTTCCAGCTATTATAGGTTGTCTGTGTCACATCCAGCTTCTCCATCACTGCCATTCTGTCAGATAGCTTATCAGACTGGTGTTGGCTGTTAGCTCAGGTGGCGACAACAGTTGGTAGGCTATCTGGCGACATGGCACCTTCCATCAGATCAACATTGCATTTTGTTTCTCCCTCATCCTGCTTTCATTGTTTGTGAATAATCACTTGTCAGTCTCCATTCACAGCGAAGGTTTTGCTTGCAGTATTACCGGGAGGGCTCCCACTAACCCACTGCAACAGAAAATTATCTTTCTTTGCCTTTTTTTAATGTTTGCATATTTATTCTTGCAATCAGAGCTTATAAAACATTATTCTGATGTTTGACTAGTGAAATGTTCATTATTTACAGGTAAGTGAAGTACTAATTACACAAGTAATTGTGATTTTCTTTTTAAAAATGGACAGACTGATCCCATCATTTGACCCACACACAAAAAATGTCCTCTTTGTAGTGCTTCCAATAGTGAGTAATAAAAACACTGACAGACTGGTTATAGTAAGCATATTGTGTAATTCTTATGGAAAACCAATGCATACTGTTTAGCCCACAAAATATAGTCAACAGTATATCCTGTGAAATGCTTTGAGATGTCTCAAAGACATGATAAGGCGCTGTATTAAATGCAAGGATTATTATATCTGAAATTCTGGTCCAAGAAATAAGCTACGACTCTGCTGTGTGCAAAGTTACTGAGTCCCAGAGCGTTTGAATCTCAACTGTGGCCCAGTTAGGTTCCTTACAATGTCAGCAACGTACGAATTGTTCTGTTACTGGTCACTTAAAATAATCACCCTTGCATTTGATAGAGCGCCTTATCACATTGTTGAGACATCTCAAAACGCTTCACAGAATATACTGTAAAGTGAATTAATTGTCTATTTTGTGGGTGAAACTTTAATCTACAGATTTACTGCATATTACAGTACTAAACTTTGTATTCTAATTCAGTAGCTAGCTTGGTGTGGACAGTTTTTTGTAGGACAAGGTACCTTTTTAGAATCTTTGAGTTGTGTCCTGATTAAACTTGCAGCTAATGTTAGAAGGAAGTATACATAGGATCACAAGAGTTGGACAATTCACTTGAATGTGTGGAGTTAAGTCAAGGTACAACTTTTGATTTAAGGTAAAGAATATACTGGAGGTGTCAAATAACTGGCAATGTGGATTTGTTCAGGATTTCACACATTGCAAACATTCTCCACCCTTTATAATGATATTCTTTTCCTTGCAAAATAAATTCTAGACTTTCTACTGAGGTATCTGTTACTGAGCCAAAGGTTGAACTTTGTATTCCAATCTGTGCTGTTATTAGCATCGCAGGGAATGGGCTGGAGTACACTACACAATGATTAAGCAGTGAAATTCACAGACTGTGGAAGATCTATTCTTTCTCAATATTAAACCCAAAAAAGCATAATCACCACCCCAACACATCCACCATTAAGGGTATTTGTACTTTAAACATAACCCCTACTAACTATATGACTGCTTGGAACAACTCCAATATCCTGACAATAAACCAACCAAAATAAATTTACACAAGCACAACTTCCATTCATTGTCATTCACAATCTCTTCACAAATCTAGTGCCACATGGTCCCAACGTTCTAGTTTTTATTACCCGTTTAGTTAATAAAAATCTGAAACCATGGAGCGGAGCACTGCAGAGGATAGATTAATCACCACTAATGCCACTTTGTTGAAATATCAGTTCCTCTCGCTCTCACCCCCCTTCAATTTCTGCAAACCTCACTCCGGTAATTACTTTGTGTACGAAAGAACTACCACAACAACTTGCATTTATATAGCGCCCCTCGTGGGGTTGCGAACAGTAATGAACTTCAGTCTGTTTCTTTATTGGTTTTGAAAAGAAAGATTATTTCCCAAATTTGAAGGCCTTTAACAGCCTTCACTTGATAAGCGCATGCCATGTTCCAAGTACTGGGATGACTGTAAGTTCCTATCAAAACCCCAAGCCTCGCTGTGATCAGAGGTCTATTGACTAGATTTCCAAGTAACTTTTCCCTTGGATGACTAAACCATTCTGACACATCAGCCATAATCATACAATCATGCCAGCGTGAAAATTCAGTTATGTTTTATATGTTGTCACCTGTACATCAGCAATCTGGAAATTAAGGCTCCTTTGGGCAGAACGACCATAACATGATGGAATTTAACATTAAGTTAGAGAATGATATAGTTGAATCCGAAACAGGAGTCTTAAATTTAAATAAAGTCAACTTTGCAGGTATGAGAAGATTTGGCAAAAATAGCCTGGGAAATTAGATTTAAAAAAATGCTGGTAGACCAGCAATGGCAAACGTTCAAAGATATAATACATAATTCCCAGTGATCATATATTCCCTTGAAAAAGAAAAATACCACAGGAAAAGTGGTTCAACCTTGGCTAACTAGAGAAGTTGGGGAAAGTATAAAATGAAAAGAAGAGGCCTATAATACTGCCAAAAAGAGCGGTAAACCTAAGGATTGGGAGGGCTTTAGAGAACAAAGGAAAACCAAGAATTAAGAAACTGGTATGAGGGTAAACTTGCTAGGAACATAAAGACAGATCATAAGAGTTTTTACATGTACAGAAAGAGGAAGAGACTATCAAAAGTGAATGTGGGTCCATTGCAGGCAGAGACCAGAGAAATTGTAATGGGGAATAAAGAAACGGCAGAGTCGTTAAACAAATATTTTGCTTCTGTCCTCACGTTAGAGAACACTGAAAACTTACCGAAAATAAAGGGGAACCTTGAGGCTAATGTTAGTGAGGAACTTAAAGAAATGAACATCAGTAAAGAAATAGTACTAGAGAATAGTACTATAGGATTAAAAACCAGCAAATCCCCTGGATCTAATGTGGAGTCCTGTAGCTCAGTGGTTAGAGCACTCGCTTTGCAAGGGAGAGACCTGAGTTCAATTCCAGGCAGAAGGCGAAACCTTGGGCAAGTTTCCTTACTCCACACAGAGCCTAATAATAATCCCTCCAAAAAAAAGTAATAATAAATTGTTCATTTTCAATCCACGACTGTTTGTGGGACATTGCTGTGCGCAATTGGCTGCCGCGTTCGCCCACAAATATACAGTCAATTCACTTTACAGTGTGTTCTGTGAAGCGCTTTGGGACGACCTCCCGGCATGAAAAGCGCTATATAAAATGCAAGGATTATTATTATTATATTATAATGACCTAGGGTTTTAGAAGAGGTGGCTGCAGAGATAGTGGATGCATTGTTTTTGATTTTCCAAAATTCCCTGGATTCTGGAATGGTTCCCAGTGATTGGAAGGTCACAAACGTAATGCTGCTGTTTAAGAAGGGTGGGAGACAAAAAGTGGGGAACTATAGACCAGTTAGTTTGACATCAGTGGTAGGGAAAATGCTAGAGTCTTAATTAGGGATGTCGTTGTGGGGTACTTAAAAAAATCATAATATGATTACGCAGAGTCAACATGGCTTTATAA
Source organism: Callorhinchus milii (assembly GCF_018977255.1). Classification (NCBI taxonomy): domain Eukaryota; kingdom Metazoa; phylum Chordata; class Chondrichthyes; order Chimaeriformes; family Callorhinchidae; genus Callorhinchus; species Callorhinchus milii. The sequence goes on along the minus strand of NW_024704751.1, from coordinate 1,515,466 downwards.
AAGGAAAGTCATGTTTAATAAATCTTTTAAGCGTTTTTTGAGGATGTAACTAGTAGGTTAGATAGAGGGGAACCAGTAGACGTGGTATATTTGGTGTATTTGGATTTCCAGAAGGCATTCGACAAGGTGCAACTTAAAAGGCTGGTGCATAAGATTAGAGCCCATGGAATTAAAGGAAATATATAGCATGGATTGGAGAGTGGCTATCAGAAAGAAAACAGAATAGGGATAAACAGGTCCTTCTCAGATTGCCAGGATGTGACTAATGGAGTGCCAAAAGGATCAGTGCTTGGGCCTCAATTATTTACAGTCTTTATCAATGATTTAGATGAGGAAATAAGACTTAACATATCTAAATTTGCGGACGATACGAAGATAGGTGCAAGAGTAAACTGTGAGGATGACATACGAAGAATGCAAAGGGAACTTACTCCACGCGCCTAATAATAATCCCTCCAGAGCAAAACAATAATAAATTGGTCATTTTTAATCCACGACTGTTTGTGGGACACTGGCTGCCGCGTTTCACCCACAAATATGCGGTCAATTCACTTTACAGTCTATTCTGTGAAGCGCTTTGAGAAGATGTAAAAAGCGCTTTATCAAATGCAAGGATTATTATTATTATTATATTATATAAGTCTTGCTGCAGTTGTGTAAGGCCTTGGTGAGGCCGCACCTAGAGTATTGTGTGCAGTTTTGTTTTTCTTATTTAAGAAAGGACATGCTCGCCTTAGAGGGGGTGCAGCGTAGATTCACTAGGTTAGTTCCCGGGATGAGGGGGTTGAGCTATATCTAGAATTTGGAAGAATTAGAGGTGGTCTTATAGAAACCTATAAGATTCTTAAGAGTCTTGACAGGGTAGATGCCATAAGACTGTTTCCCCTGGTTGGAGATTCTAAAACTAGGGATCATAGTCTCAAGATTAAGGGTCAGCCTTTTCGAACTGAGTTGAGGACACATTTCTTCACTCAGAGGGTGGTGAATTTGTGAAATTCTCTACCCCAGAGGCTGTGGATGCTCAGCCCTTGAACATATTCAAGACTGAGATTGATAGATTTCTAAAGGATAGAGGGATTAAGGGATATGGGGATAGAGCGGGTAAATGGAATTAGGTTTTACATCTCACAGAATGGTGACAACTGCTCTGGCACTGGCACNAAAAAGTTAATATTAATCCTTGCAATTGATATAGTGCCTTATCACATCTTTGAGACGTCTCAAAGCGCTTCACAGAATATACTGTAAAGTGAATTGACTGTATTTTGTGGGCAAAGCATAGCAGCCAATTGTGTACAACAGTGTCCACAAACAGTCATGAATTGAGTGAACAAATTATTATTTTTATATATATATTTTAAATAAAGGGATTACTGCCCCTGGAAAGTAATCCACTAACAATCGGGTTCCTACTTACAGATAGGTAAACAGATTTTTTTTAATTGTTGGTAAAATAACCCCAATCCTCAAGATTGAGTTCTAAAGGTTTCTGCAGTTCAGTTCTCTTGCTTGCAGGAGGTATTTTCCACGATTGTAGAATTATGATTTAAATTGAGTGTTATGTATCCAGGCTTCAGATGTAATGGGTTCAAATGTTTCTTGAATGAGACTAAATGTGTCCTTAGTTATAAATCAGAATGAAGTGGGATTAATTTTACTAGTTTAGTTAGAAGCATCAATAGATCTTGTACTTCTTCTGAAACCAGTGAGGGAGCAAAGTCGAAACTGGTAATGATGGGCTATGTGCCAGGCAGAGAATATACAAAGGTTTACTTGTAATCCTTATGCAATAGTGCTTGTATATTGCTCACCATTCAGTACTTCTTGCTTAATCCCATTACTTCCTCCTTCTGTTCTGTAGCCTTTAGTCAAAAACTTACATAAATGCACCACGTACAGGCAGGATAATGTGAGCTTGCATGTTTGTGATGTCTTTCCAGCCTGCAAATTATTTTTTTAAACAAAACATCAAATCCCACTGAATAAAAGCCACTAAATAATAGATCTCATTTTGTAAGAGTTTTTTTTTTAAATAATGGATAATGAGTGGTTTGAAATGAATGAAAATCTATCCAATGCTGCAAAAGAATATATAAAGCACATAACTAGCACAGGAATTTAGATTGATAGATACAATGATTGGATTATTCCTGCGTAGATTTTTTAAACAATTGCCACATCACCTATGGTTGTGTGATAAACCTTGTCTCAGACTCCTCCCCGAGTTCTGAGCTGAGATTGTCCCTACCATCAAATTATTGCCACAATCACTTAGCTTGAAATACATTTAAAAAAACCTATGATTACGTATTTTAAGTGGTGGCTTAATAATCCTTGCATTTGATACAGCACCTTTCAGGTCCGGAAGATATGTTTTAGTGCTTCACAATTATTTACAGTACCAACATCAGCCCCATCTTCAACCTCCCTTTTCTCTCCAAGGTCCCGGAATGAGTTGTTGCTTCCCAACTTTGCTCCTTCCTCTCTGCCGCTCCCTTCACAGTCTCCTCCAATCGCCCACAGCACAGAAACAGCTTTGATCAAAGTAACAAATGACATTCTGTCCATCTGCGACCAGGGCTCCCTCTGCCTCCTCGTCCTCCTTGACCTCTCTATCCTCATCCACCGCCTTTCCTCTCACCTCAACTTTCGGGGTTCAATCCTTGACTGGTTCAGATTGTACCTCTCATACTACCTGCACTTCATCTCTACAAACTGCTTCTCCTCTAGCCCCTGTACCGTCTCGTGCAGCGTCCCTCAGGGCTCTGTCCTTGGTCCCTCCTCTTCAATACCTATATGCTCCCTTTTGGTGACATCATCCGCAACATGGGGTCAACGTCCATATGTAAGCGGATGACACCCAACTGTATCTCGCTGCTTCCACCCTTGACTCCAGGACCACTGCTGTCCTGACAGAATGTCTGTCAGCCATCAAGTCCAGATGAGAGCAAACTTTCTTCAGTTGAACGTCAACAAGACCGAGGCTCTACTGATTGGCTCCTGTCAGCGCCTCCACACCTCAGGCGCTGACAGCATCACCATCCATGGTTGCACACTCCACCTTGTTAAGCCAGTGCAGAAGCTTGGCATCTTGTTTGACTCTCGATTATTCTTTTTACCCCATGTCCGTGCCATGATCCACTCTACCTTCCCCCAACTCCGCAACATCGCCTGACTTCACCATTGTCTCACACCACAGACTGCCGAAACCCTCATACACGCATTCAGGCTTCACTGCAAACTCACTGCTTGTCGGCCTCCCCAACTTCTCCTTCCACAGGCTGCAGATCATCCATAACTCTGCAGCTCGCACCAGGCTCTGTAACCCTATCGCCCCTATCCTCGCCCCACTCCACTGGTTTACCATCACACAGAGGATACAGTTCAAGATCCTAGTGCTCACCTTCAAAGCCCTCCACGGCCTCGCTGCCCCCTACCTTCTCGACCTCCTAACCCCCTACCAACCTGCCTGCCCCCTCCGCTCTGCGGGCTCTGGCCTGCTTCACGTCCCCCACCTCGCCCACCCCAACATTGGCAGGTGGGCCTTCAGCCAATCTGCCCCCAGTACGACACTTGGGGTTTTTGCATTGTTAAAAACAATTGGAAACATGAATCGTTTAAAAAAAGATTGGGATTTTTTAAATCTAAATTCTCAACAATACCTTTTTGTGAAATTGAGCTGTTTGTTCCAGTTCCCCAAACATATTCCTGCTTGAAATGATCGTTATGTCATCATGAGAGAGCAAATATTTAATTGCATTGGGTGGGTAGCATATTTTTGTGTAAAAACAGCTAGATGGCAACTCATCACACTGGCTGATATTGGCATTTGGCCAAATGCAAGTGTCCGGCTTTAGCACTGGCTACAACCATTCAATGTACTGAGGAATAGATTAGTGTCAGGTCCTTGAGTGACAGAAGAAGAACATTTAATATGAAGCTGACTTGTCCATCTTCTGATAGTTGGTAAAAGTCTGAGACCACTGTTCTTGTTGAATGCTATTTTTGAAACCCTTTCGAATAAAACAAATTCTATTACCGAAAATGTGTATAATTAATAATAATAATCTTGCATTTGATATAGCATCTTATCGCGTCTTCGAGACATCTCAAAAACACTTCACAGATTATACTGTAAAGTCAATTGACTGTATTGTGTGGGCGAAACGTGCAGCCAATATCCAGAAATACCTTGCAACAAACTTTCCTAACTTGTTAATGAATAAAATGGAAGAATCGCAATATGGATCAGCACCGCAAGTATTCAAAATATACTGTAATTGTGTAAATTAGGGTCTTCAGGGCTGACTGACTATTGTAGGTGTATTGTGCAACTGTGTGCCTGAGTAACGTACAGACAACTATCGACAAGTTACAACAGCTCACAGAAATTTACATCAACCCACAGCAGCAGTAATCATGTTTGGGCCAAGACATCTCGTAATGAGTAGCTGGCAGATTCCCGATAATTTGAGGTTATGTGTGATGCTGATATAAAGGTGACATTGTTATTCATAGATGTGCTATATGTACTGAAACTGACTGGTGACAAACATTAGCAACAGTCCTTGACCTATGGCTGAAAGGAGTAAATTATTTCTTTTGAATGTCAATCCAATCCTGTCTCCTTGAGTCATATTTGTTTGATTTAAAATGAATCACCATAATTGGCCCCATAGTTTAGTCTCCTGCTGTGCTTTAGGATTGACATTTGGTTGTTAGTTTTGTGGGGACTTGTAGTTTTCTTGTAACTTGCGTAATTGGCCTTGTGAAGCTGAACACTGGATATCATTAGCTTATTCCGAAAGAGGGAACACAGCTGAGCACTATTCTATTCAACCACTGCCAGTCTTTCCAGTTGACGTCAATTGGGAATCCTAGCTCCAGGCACTGAAGTCAACTGTGACAACCACAGCCGACTCCCTGACATCAGTGAATTTATGAATACCAAACCTGGAGGTATGTGGTGCACATATTAATGCTGTATCAGATGGTGTGATGTACTCTCTGCTTGTTGCACACAATCCCTGTGTAGGATTACTCAGTGTTGCAGTTCTAGCCTTGATCAAAAGGGTTTCCTTGTGTCACATGTTAAGTGAGGTGACCTGGTCCCAGTCCATCTTTCGACTTGTGGTCGACAATCACTCAACAAAGTTTGACAGTGAGAAAGAGGATGTTTTCTTGCATCGTCTGGTACAGCATTTAACGTTTGATCTTGAATATTCATTTCATTAAGCTCCCGTGAGTTTACTTGAAGATCATTAATCCAGTGGAAATAATAATTACACACATCAGTGCCTAACTCATGGAAAGTTCTTCCTAGAGTTTTTCGTAAGACTCATAATGTTTCACAATACAACTCATGTTGAACTAAAATAGTCTAGAATAGCACTATTAAGCAGGACGTAAATGTACATATTGTCCTTAATTATAACGGACATTTATGAATGCTCATATAAAAAATAATAATAATAAATTGGTCACCAATCCACAAAATATACAGTCATTTCACTTTACAGTATGTCCTGTGAAGACGTCTCAAAGACGTGATAAGGTGCTATATCAAATGCAAGGATTATTATTAATTAGGTAACAACTTGAAGTCTTGAAGCGATTGTTCTTTGTGAGCTTGGCTCACAGCCGAGTGTTAGCACCCTGTTCACATCTCACATGCTACATACAGACCTTTGTTCCGGTATGGATTTTTTTTGTGAGAAAATTAGAACAATTTTTAAATAGTCTAATAATTTAGGAGGTGAAATATAGCTTATCCTATTTCAAAACTGTATGACAGGTATCTTCGGATTTCCGAAGTGCTCCATTCAATCACATACTGTGCCTTTTAAGCTTCCATTAATACAGTATAACATTGTCTCATCTGCCAACTCGAGTATCAGCTTGGCTCAGTTGGTGGCACTTTTACCTCAGTGTCAGAAGGGTCTGGGTTCAAACCCCAGATCAGGACCTTGAGTTCCAGGAGACTAACGGTGCTGTGCAGTGTTGGTAGAGCACTGTATCACTGGAGGTGCCATCTTCAGATGAGACTTTAAACTGAAGTCCTCTCTGCTTGTTCAGGTGGACGTTAGAGATCCCAGGGCAATGTTTGAAAAAAGAAGGGAAGATCCCCTGGTATCCTGGCCAACAATCCTCCAGAAAGAATTGACTTAATTACGTCATAACTATTTGTGGGAGCAATACTATGCACAAATTGGCTGTTGTGTTCACCTATAAATAGTTGCTACATTTTACAATACATGCTATAAAGCAGTTTGAGACATTTCTTTGACGTGGAAGGATTATTAAAGCTGCATGATTAACCATCGAACTGTCTAGAGCAATAGTCTTTATGTGGCTCATTAACTTGGCACAATCACTCAACCACATTGGTTGATGACCTGGCAATCTTCCCTCGTCACAGGAACAGCATCCTGCTCAAAACTGTCGAGGCCTGCTCACTTGATGCAGAAAATAACTGCCGTCAAATAAAGCTACAAAACTGGAGGGCATAGGACTGCCAAGCAATTCAGGTCCTGTTGGCAACTGTTTTGCCCTTTAGATTCGGAGCAATCTGTACCATAAAATCCAGGATATAAAACAAATAATTCTATATTTAAGAAAAGGTAGCACAGACAGGGAAATGATCCTGTGCTCATCTATTCTGCATAACTTAATGCTACAGAGGTATTATCTATGTCCACAAAACCATTGGGGATTTCAGCTGGCTGATGTATGTTGGGAGTGGAGGAGTGGGGTTATTAAAATTGTTTGTCGCTTGGCCATTAGGGATGCTTACAGAAGCCAGGAGAGAAAAATATATTTATAAAACACCAATTCCCACCTAAATTCTCCTGGACTCAGCGGGCAGGGTGCACACCATACCAGACAAATTGAAAACATTCATTGGAATTCTCATTACTGAGGTTTGGTCTGGAAACTATTAGTAGATTTCCGTGTGGAACAGTTACCTGTCTGACTAAAACAAAATTGATTTTCTAGTTTAATTCCTGGAAAGCTGGCATGGGGGCAGGCGGGCCGGGGTGGGTGTCAATGTTCTTGGTGAATGTCTTTAGTAGGTTGGCTAATGCATTCTGATGATGTACTGGTTAAGTATGGAAACCCCTTAACGCCCTGACATCATAGGAAAGATGCTCGATTTTTCTGAGAGCAAAGGTGACTTGGCAGTGCACCTTTTTCTGTCTCTAGGGATCAAGAGACAAGCTTATTACTTGCTTAGCAAGCTCTCTGAACTTGCACGCTTGATTGGCTTTCGTGTTGGCTCTTACTATTTTCTGTGCTCTCCATTCCATAACAATATTAATCCTTGCATTTGAAACAGCGTCTCATCGCGTCGTCGAGACATCCCAAAGCACTTCACAGAATTTACTGTAAGGTGAATTGACCGTATATTTTGTGGACGAAACGAGGCAGCCAATTGCGCACAGCAGAGTGTCCAATCTACATAGAATTCAGGACTGCCCAACTTTGCAGGAGCCAAAACATTGCCACCGTTACCATTAACCTAATGGTATTCCAATTTCATTCACGTTGATTAGAATTGGATCAGACACGCTTTTGTTTTATTTTCTGGAATGATAAATTCAGTTGCTGATTCAAACTATGTAATGCAGCAAACAGAGCCTTTGTCACAGAATTGGAGTATATGGTGGCAATGTAACCCTAATCCTAACCCTCTGCACGTTTCTGGTGAGAGTATTGTCTATCACTTGTATTACTTGAACATCTTGTTATATTTGCTATTTCTGCTGCTAGAGTAGATTCTTCAGGCAGAGGGTAGTGAGAGCTCACTGCCTGAAGCAGTGGTTAAAGCAGATTGTTTAAATGCATTTAAAAGGAAGCTTGATGTACATCGTAGAATTATACAGCACAGAAGGAGGCCATTCAGCCCATCGTGTCTGTGCGAGCTCTTTGAAAAGAACTACCCAATTCAATCCCACTCCCTCGCTCTCCCCCATAGCCCTGCAAACTTATCCTCCCCAAATTATCTACTCTCTTAAAAGTTGTTATCAAATCGATTTCCACCAGCCTTTCAGGTAATGCATTCCTCTTTGTTCCAAAGAGATTAGCCATCGTTGACTAGACTGACACTCCAATGAGATGCTGGGGGAGTGTTGCACTGTCAGAGGTGTAGTCTGGATGCAGACGTTAAACTGAGCCCTATCTATCTGTTCAGGTGGAAGCTGAAGATCCCATGGCACTATTCGAAAATAGAAGGGAATTTCTCCCAGTGTCCTGGCCAACAATTTCTCAGATAAAATTGGTCACTCACTCCATTACTGTTTGTGGGACATTGCTGTGCGTAAACGGACCATGTTCGCCTACAAATATAGCCACTACATTTTACAGTAAGGTTCTGTGAAGCACTTAGAATGTTTCGATAATGTAATCAAATGCAAGAATTATTATAGCAGTTATCTAGCAGTCTTTGGAACATATCGATTGAAAATAAAATGTAGTAAGAATATATGCTTTCAATGATCAATTGATTGGCTTTTCTGGGTGTAATAATCCGTTAAAAAAAAATGTTGATTTTGTCACACAATCTATGACTGTTTGTGGGACGCTGCTGTGCATAATTGGCTGCCGCATTTTGCCCACAAAATATACAGTCAGTTCACTTTACAGAATATTCTGTGAAGCGCTTTGAGACGTCTAAGGTATAAGGCTCCATATCAAATGCAAGGATTACTATTATTATTATTATTATGATGCTCCTGACTGTTTCATTTAATTTGCCTTCATTTGCTATTGGAGCCAGTTCTTAGGTGAAATGGGGATAAACTGTCCCAAAGAATTCAAACATTGACAATGTCGGAAAAATAAACTGCATGAGGTGTGTGCCGGGATGTGGAAGAGGGTTTTTCAACTCTGTGCTAAAAGTTTCAAATTTCCAGTCTATCCAGTCCAACAGCATTAGAGCAAATCTAATTTTTCTCCTCTTTCTCTCTCTCTCCCTCTTTCTCTCCTGGCAACCACCTTGTTATTCTTATTTCACAATAACCATAATAGAGCGTTTGATTTTCATAGCCCCAAATCCAGACAAATGGAAAGCGAATTTCCATAGTCTACCTTGGAGACTTTTAAGCATGATGATGGGTTTGTGTCGGTTTCCCCAGTTTATGCCCAAAATGTGTCTGATGACATAAAGAAAACTCTTCAAATCAATCTTAATTTGGAAGCCATTTCCACAAGTCTATATAAGCATTAAGGAAGAAGTTTGAAAACAATTATGCTGTACGTACAAGGAGCAGTTGATGAGTTGTTAACTAAATGCTGATAAAAAATGGTGAAAAACAAACAAAAATAGGCGATACAAAAAGTGTAATTCCAAAAAATTGTCCAGTACTCAATTTAAATAGAGGAAAAAAGATATCTGCTTGTTTCTCCTATACCTTATTCCACCACTACAACAGTTACAATAAACTAACAGACCAGACACCAAATCTGGAGTCTTCTTGGTCCGTCTTGTTCAACATCACGCCGCTCAGTGTATTTTCAGCCATTGTTGAGTCTTGTAGTGTATTGATTGAAGCGCTCACCTCGCAAGCGAGAGGATCCGGGTTCGATTCTCTGGAAGGGTGAAATATTAGGCAAGTTTGCTTACTTCACACGCCTCTCTTTATCTAGCATTAAGTAGGACCCCGGTTGTTAGTCAATTGACGGATTGCTTTTCCGGTGGTAATAATCTCTTAAAAAATATATAAGTAAGAATTGGTCACTTAACAAAAACAACAACAACAAGATTCCAAGGCGCGGGAATCCACAACTTAATCCACAACTGTTTGTGGGACACTGTTTTCCGCAATTGGCTGCTGTGTTTCGCCCACAAAATATACAGAATATAAATTCAAAATATATAAATTTCCTTTGCAGTATATTCTGTGAAGCACTTTGAGACATCTCGAAGATTTGATAAGGCGCTATATTAAATGCAAGGATTATTATTTGATCTCAGGCATCTGGAATACACACCCTAACATGCTTGACCCTCAAACTCTATACAATCTATATGGTCTGACTGGTTCTACACATAATAATTTTAACAACTACAACAACTTACATTTATATAACGCCCCTCACCCAGGGTAGCGTCCTAGAGCGCTTGACAGTGGCGGTGCACAACACAGAGCCGGGGGGAGTCAGAAGGTGACTGTAGCCACGGTCGAAGAGGAAGGTCTTCAGGCATTATTTCAAGATGAGGAAGGAGCAAGGCAGAGGGATAGAGGAAGTGTGTTCCAGAGTTTTGGGGCGTTATGGCTGAAAGTATGTCCAGTCGAGCGGAGGCATTTGGGAGTAGGTCGGAGAGGTAGAGAGGTGCCAGAGCTTGAAGGGATTTGAAAACGAGTGTGAGGATCTTGAAATGGATCTGTTTGGTGATGGGGAACCAGTGGAGCCTGGATAGAACTGGTGGGATGGGATTACGAAGTCTAGTACAGGTGAGGATGCGGGTGGCGGAGTTTTGGATCAGCTGGATTTTGTGGATGGTGGAGCTGGGGGGATTGGCGAGGAGGGCATTTGAATAGTTGAGGGGGGAGGTGATGAACGGATGGACGAATGTTTCCACTGCATCTGGGGTGAGGTATGGTCGGAGGCGGGCAATGTGGCGGAAGTAAAGGAAGGCGATCCTGGTCAGGGACAGGATGTGGGGTAGGAAGGACATCTTTACTAGTGAAGCGGCTGAGTTACTCAAGCAAGAAGACGGGAGAAAAGTGGAGGAGAGCGAGGAACAAGTCACCTATGGAATATAAAATATTAGACAATAGCACCACCCTCTGCCAATCGCAATCATTACAAATGCAGTGGAAGTTCACATGTGTTGTCCCGAAATGCTGACATCTATTTCACTTTCAGCTGCCTATTGACCTGCGAGTTTTCTGCTTTTACCCACAAGTAATTTGTCCAGAAGCATCTTTAAACTCAGGTCAGGGTCTAAAAGGCATTTGACACATATTTGGAGTGCTGTTCGTAGAGTGAAGGTGTCAGTGTCAGTATCTGCTTAGCGTCAAAATAAGAGAATGCGGGACATTTTAAGTGGTAAAATGCGAAATTCAGGAGTTATGTACTGTGAAAATAAAACGTTAGAATTCTATATGATAGCAAATGGGAAGTGACTAACTCCTTTACATCATATTCCACTCGATGGTAACTTTATTGTAATTTGGTAATGGCGTCATTTCATCTTCTATCTTCTATTTATCTTCTATACTAAGAAAATGACAATGTCTGTCTGCGCTTCAAGAAGGATCTCAATAACCGATTGACATAGAGACATGATTTATACCTCATCCCTCTGGGAGTGACATGGGCATATTTGTTTTCAGGTATCGTTCATGAGTTATTTTCAGTTCTGCGTGTTTCTTGGCAGTTACACCTGGTGGACGCTGAGTCAAAGTGGCGCTGTGGCATTGTGCGTCACAGAGCACTTATGTATGTACGCGCACACTGCAGTTACACCTGGTGGCTGACCGTTGCACTGTGGCATCCTGCGTCACAGAGCACGCACGTAGCCAAGCAACAAAACAAGGAACACAGACGAAGCTAAGCCACGGCAACAACAACAAAGTTACATTTTTAAAGCGCCAAGTCCTCCACAGGAGTCCTCCCACAGGAGTCCTCCCATTGAGTCCTCCCATTGAGTCCTCCCACAGGAGTCCTCCCACTGACTTCTCCCAAAGGAGTCCTCCCACAGGAGTCCTCCCAGATGAGTGCAGATAAAGATGAAATGTCTGTCTGTGTGTCAATCTACATTCCATATTGGATTGTTTGGTTGCAAGGTTGGGTAGGGCTAGTAATAATTAATAATAATCCTTGAATTTGGTATAGTGCCTTTCATGTCAGGAGGATGTCCCAAAATGTTTCACCAGATTTACTGTAAAATGGAGCAACTGTGCGAGTGTCCGTGAACGCAGCAGCTATTATGAGCACAGCAATGTCCCACAAACAGCCACGGAGCTAAAGACCAATTTTATTTGGGGAACTATTCGCCAGAAATAATAATAAATAAATAATCCTTGCATTTGATACAGCGCCTTATCACACCTTCAAGACGTTCTCAAAGCGCTTCACAGAATATACTGTAAAGTGAATTGACCGTATGTTTTGTGATCACAACACCAGGATAAGAAAGCTCCCCTCCCTTTTCGAATAGTACCATGGGATCTTTAACGTCCACCTGAACAGGTGTAACTGTAACTTCAATATTTATCCCATTCATTGTTCCCAACAATGACATCCATGAAAACAGATCCTTTGGGATTCCAGCTGTGGATTTTGACTGGATTCCTGGAGAATCAGCCAGGCTCAGTTGGAAGAACTCTTTGTCACTGAGTTGCAAGGTTGTGGCTTCAATACTGGGACTTTGAGCTCATCGTCTCGGCTGATACTGCAGTTTAGTCCCGGGGGGGGGGGGGGGAGGGTTGTGGCCTGTACTGTCAAAGGTAACATCCTTGGGATGAGATGTTGAAATAAGAACATAAGAATAAGGAGCAGGAGTAGGCCATTCGGCCCCTCAAGCCTGTGCTCCGCCATTCAATAAGATCATGGCTGATCTTCACACCTAACTCTAATTACCTGCCCTATCCCCATATCCCCTAATCCCTCTTTTTTAAAAAATCTCTCAGTCTCAGCCTTGAAGATGTTCAAGGACTGAATATCTACAGCCTTCTGGGGAGTGAATTCCATAAATTCATTACCCTCTGAGTGAAGAAATGTTTCCTCAACTCTGTTCTAAAAGGCTGACCCTTAATTTTCAGACTGTGACCCCCGGTTATAGATTCTCCTACCGGGGAAACAGACCCTCAGTGTCTACTTTATCAGCCCTTTAAGAATCTTATATGTTTCAATAAGATCTCCTCTAATTCTTCTGTACTATAGAGAATACAGCCCAAGTTTATTCAGCCTATCCTCATAGGTCAGTCCCCTCATCCCAGGAACTAACCGAGTGAATCTATGCTGCAGCCCCTCGAGGGCAAGTATGTCCTTTTTTAAATAAGGAGACCAACCAAAACTGCACACAATACTCCAGGTGCGAGACTGGAAATACATTAAGGATTCCATGCCGCTATTTGAAAAGAGTAAGGGACTTTTCTCTTGAGTCCTGACCAACAATTGTTGTCGTTTGTTGTTGTTGATAAAATAGCTCATTCACTTTATTAGCTGTTGGTGCCATGCCCGAATTGGCCGCCACATTCACCTATACAGAAAAACAAATCTTGGAGGGTGAAAGAACAACAACAATTTGGATTTATAAAACGCCTTTCGTGCAAAGTAGTGTCTTGGAGCACTTAACAATGGTAGAGCTTGACGTGAGCTTTAATTTCAGTGCCTGGGGACGTCCTCTCGACGTGAAAGGTACTATACAAATATAATTTTGTTGTTGTTGTGAGCCGAAGGGAGTGGAGAGGTGACTGTAGACAACAAAACATGAATTGTGATTTTTTAAAAATTGTTTGTTGATAGTTAAACGATGGTGATTTCCAAAGGCAACAAAAATGTGGCTGCTGCAAGCACCCTACCCTTCCTATTTGATCCCAGCCGATAGAACTGTAGCTCTTCAAGAAAAGAGGAACAAAATTGAGAAAAATAAGGTATATCCAACACTTGCAAAGGTACGGCTCTAAACCAAATTTGGACCCTAGTCTAAACTGGTTTATTATTACTCTCTTCCTACTGTTGTTAATAATAATAAACCTTAGACTTGATACAGTACCTTATCAGGTCACCAAAACATCTCAAAGCACTTCGCATGATTTACTGTAAAGTGCAATGACTGTATATCAGGTGCCAGAAGGTTATAGGTTCGTGTCTCATGAGAGTCTTTTTTGCGCTTGTGTTAAATTTAAATGGATTCCAATTGGCAAAGTGTTGGCATTATATACAGCCTTGAGCTCCAAGATAATGGATTCAGGGGTGGAGTGAAAAAAATACAGAGGGGACATTTGCTAGCGAGTCTGTGAACAGATGCAGTATTTAAAGCTGTGCTGTGTGCCGTGCTTAGCACAGGTGGCACTGCTATTTTTCACGCCTTCAGATAGGAGAGAAAGGTTTGAGAGGGTGGGCTGGCAAGAGGAGAGGAGCAAGTGAAGTAGGAAGCAAAACTGTGTGTCCACAGATTGGGTTGAATGTTTTGTATAAATGTGCTCCAGAAAGAGTAAAATCGTGTGCAGAATTCTCAGTCTGGTTTGGATACTGTTAAGCGCGGTGATGGGTTTCCCCATGTGTCAGGCACTCAGCTGACTCAAAAAAAAAAGTTAACTAGTTTTGCATTACTTTTTAGTCAACTGGAAATCTCTCAAGAGTGAACAAACTGCTGTGCGCGAGTCTCCATTTCCAGCTGTTGAAGTGAGAACTCACAGAAAAGGAATTTCTGGTTGCTGGACACATCCTGCTTGGCTATGATCACAGAACAGAGTCACTGTTTGACAGAAACCAAGGCATCAGGGAACAAACACGATGAAAGGATTCCTGGAATTGAACAACCTAACCCGAACAGCTTTAATAATAATAATCCTTGCATTTGATTTTGTGCCTTATCACATCTTCGAGACGTCTCAAAGTGCTTCACAGGATATACTGTAAAGTGAACTGACTATTTTGTGGGCGAAACGCGGCAGCCAATTGCGCACAGCAGCGTCCCACAAACAGTTGTGGATTAAAGTGACCAAATTATTATTATTTATTTGTTTAATTAGTTTGAAGGGATTATTACCCCGGACAGCAATCCGCAAATCGATTAACAACCAGGTTTCTATTTACTGCTAGGTAAACAGGCGTGTGGAGTAAGGAAACCTGCCTGGGAATCAAACACGGGTCCTCTCGCTTGCGAGGCGAGTGCTCTAACCAATACACTACAGGACTACGTGCATTTAAAGCATTTGTAAGTACCGCTGATACAATTAGGATCACTCTAAAACTGTTAAGGATCTGCAACCAAACAGGAAAGTCTCTATTTCCCCTTCAGTCATCAACTGACTTCCTCCCAAGGGGACTAGTCTCAGTTTTAGCCATCAGCCAAATGATACATGTATGTCTGGGCTCTTGTTAGATATATAGCTGGTACCAGCAACATGTCCTGGACATCAAGAGCAAACCTGCCCGAACACTGTAACCATTTGTGATGTCCAAGTGAACATGGAATTAAATGGTTGAAGTTGAATGCTCAAGTAGAATGGATTCCACGTGTGCCCATCAGATACACTGGAGGTACATGTTTCAAACTTAGTGAAACAGTGTGTGAAAACATGCGGCCCAACAACAAAAACAAATTTTATTTAAACAGCACCTTTCGCAATGCCCAGGGATAAAGCGACATATGCCTGCATGCAAGGCAGAGGATCTTTTTCCATGAAAGCAGAGTTACAGCATAGACTCTTACAGCACCAAGGAGGCTATTTAACCCACCCTGCTCGTGCCTCCTAGTTGCAAGAGTTATCTGTCTTTCGGATGAGACATTAAAACCGAGAACCCGTCTGCCTGTTCCAGTGGACGCTAAACATCCCACGGCGCTAATCAAAAAGAGAAGGGAGTTTCTCCCTCCCGGTGTCCTGGCCAACAAATTCCCCCCAAATAATATTGGTCACTCACTTCACGGCTGTTTGTGGGACATTGCTGGGTGCAAATTGGCTCCCATGTTTCACCCACGAATACACAGTCATTCTGCTTTACAGTATATCCCGTGAAGCACTTTGAAACGTTTTGACAAGGTGATAATGCGCCATATCAAATGCAAAGATTATTGTTATACTATTATCTATTTAGCCCCATTTTCCTGCCTTTTCCCCATAACCTTTTTTTATTTTTCCTTTTCAACTATTCGTCTAATTCCCTTTTAAAAACTATAACGGATTTTTTTTATTACCCTCCATTTTTGGCAGGGTATTCAATGTCATAATAACCCTCTGCGTAAAAACAATTCTGACGTATTTTGTTTTGCTTTAACGATTTTACGTTGATGGTGTCCAGGCACTAACTCAGAGATCGGTGAAATGTTATTTTTTATAAGCAGAGCCTCTAATCCTTGCTATCACCTCATGGACGTCCTCTGGCTTCTCTTTTCTATCTGTTCAGGTGGACGTGAAAGGTCTCGCATCGCTGCTCAAAAAGAGAAGGGAGTTTCTTCCGAGATCCTGACCAACAATCCACCCCAGAAAAAAATTATATTCAGCCTGTGGCTGTTTGTGGGATTCCTCTGCGCTCAAATTGGCTGCCGCTTTTGTCCTTAAATACACATTTTACAGTGTATCCTGTGAAAGGAGCACTTTAGAAACAACCTCCTGATATGATAAAGCGCTCTATCAAATGCAAGGATTATTACTGTATTAGTAGGGTAGTTAGGGTGACTATACATTCTCGATTTCCATGGACAGTCCCTGGAAGAAGTATTGTGTCCGTGGCCAAATTTGCTATGCGTTGAGTTCAGCAACAAAGCAAGCAAAAACAATTACATTCTAAAACAGATACACTCCAGAGAAATAGACTCATGAATCCAACAAGCTTCTCCTGTACTCCCTCCTTCCTCTACGACTTCCTAATCCCTTACCAACCTCCCCCTCCACTCAGCGGGAGTGCTGCTTCACGTCCCCTGACTCACCCGCACCACAATTGTCAGCCACTCTGCCTCCACCCTCTGGAACTCCATCCCGCAGTCCCTCCGCCTCGCCCCCTCCCTTACCTCCTTCATGACCTGTCTCAAGAGCTTCTTCGACCATGCCTTTGATCACCCTCCGTCCCCCCACCCTCCCCAATCCCAGCTCCCCAATCCCAGCCCCCCCACCCTCCCCAATCACAGCCCCCCCCACCCTCCCCAATCACAGCTCCCCAATCCCAGCCCCCCCCTATCCTCCCCAATCCCAGCCCCCCCCTACCCTCCCCAATCCCAGCCCCCCCACCCTCCCCAATCACAGCCCCCCCCCCAATCCCAGCCCCCCCCCCCCCCACCCTCCCCAATCCAGCCCCCCCCCACCCTCCCCAATCCCAGCCCCCCCCACCCTCCCCAATCACAGCCCCCCCCCCAACCCTCCCCAATCACAGCTCCCCAATCCCAGCCCCCCCTACCGTCCCCAATCCCAGCCCCCCCCACCCTCCCCAATCCCAGCCCCCCCACCCTCCTCAATCCCAGCCCCCCCACCCTCCCCCCCAATCCCAGCCCCCCCACCCTCCTCCCCAATCCCAGCCCCCCCACCCTCCCCAATCCAGCCCCCCCCCCCACCCTCCCCAATCACAGCCCCCCCCAACCCTCCCCAATCACAGCTCCCAATCCCAGCCCCCCCCACCCTCCCCAATCCCAGCCCCCCCACCCTCCCCCCCAATCCCAGCCCCCCCCCCTCCCTCCCCAATCCCAGCCCCCCCCACCCTCCCTCCCCAATCCCAGCCCTCCCCCACCCTCCCTCCCAATCCCAGCCCCCCCCACCCTCCCTCCCCAATCCCAGCCCCCCCACCCTCCCTCCCCAATCCCAGCCCCCCCACCCTCCCCAATCCCAGCCCCCCCCACCTTCCCCAATCCCAGCCCCCCCGTTCGGGTCCAAAACACTGATGGTCCAGCACCTTGGGAAAGGCGCTATACAAATGTAATTTTGTTGTCGGTGTTGCTGTGCCGTCAGCATCAAGAATTGTGGTGAGTTCAGTTTTTTTAAGTTTCTCGAGATTTGGTTTACAAAAAGATGATCACCCCACAACCGCAATAAATTGCATTTTTTGGGCGGTCTGAGCCCACCACCATGCTCAAGAGTACCCAAACCAAGCTGTGATTTCCACGCATCCCAAATACCCGTGGAAAACCCATGGTCGTTCTCTGGCTGTGTGTATCTCTCTTTCTCTCTGCACTGTGTGTGTCACTCTCTCTCTGGACTGTGTGTGTGTGTCACTCTCTCTGGCTGTGTGTGTGTGTCACTCTCTCTATCTCTATGTGTGTGTCACTCTCTATCTCTCTCTGAGTGTATGTGTGTGTCACTCTCTCTATCTCTCTGATTGTGTGTGTGTCAATCTCTCTATCCCTCTCTGGCTGTGTGTGTGTCACTCTCTCTGTCCCTCTCTGGCTGTGTGTGTCACTCTCTGTCCCTCTCTGGCTGTGTGTGTGTGTCACTCTCTCTGGCTGTGGTGGTGTGTGTGTGTGTCACTCTCTCTGTCCCTCTCTGGCTGTGGTGGTGGTGTGTGTGTGTGTCACTCTCTCTGTCCCTCTCTGGCTGTGGTGGTGTGTGTGTGTGTCACTCTCTCTGTCCCTCTCTGGCTGTGGTGGTGTGTGTGTGTGTGTCACTCTCTCTGTCCCTCTCTGGCTGTGGTGGTGTGTGTGTGTGTGTCACTCTCTCTGTCCCTCTCTGGGGGTGTGTCACTCTCTCTGTCCCTCTCTAGCTGTGGTGGGTGTGTGTGTGTCACTCTCTCTGTCCCTCTTTGGCTGTGGTGGTGTGTGTGTGTGTGTGTCACTCTCTCTGTCCCTCTCTGGCTGTGGTGGTGGTGGTGGTGGTGTGTGTGTGTCTGTCACTCTCTCTGTCCCTCTCTGGCCGTGGTGGTGTGTGTGTGTCACTCTCTCTGTCCCTCTCTGGCTGTGGTGGTGGTGGTGTGTGTGTGTCTGTCACTCTCTCTGTCCCTCTCTGGCCGTGGTGGTGTGTGTGTGTGTCACTCTCTCTGTCCCTCTCTGGCTGTGGTGGTGTGTGTGTGTGTGTCACTCTCTCTGTCCCTCTCTGGCTGTGTGTGTGTGTGTCACTCTCTCTGTCCCTCTCTGGGGGTGTGTGTGTGTCACTCTCTCTGTCCCTCTCTGGCTGTGGTGGGTGTGTGTGTGTCACTCTCTCTGTCCCTCTCTGGCTGTGGTGGTGTGTGTGTGTGTGTCACTCTCTCTGTCCCTCTCTGGCTGTGGTGGTGGTGGTGGTGGTGTGTGTGTGTCTGTCACTCTCTCTGTCCCTCTCTGGCCGTGGTGGTGTGTGTGTGTCACTCTCTCTGTCCCTCTCTGGCTGTGGTGGTGGTGGTGAGTGTGTGTCACTCTCTCTGTCCCTCTCTGGCTGTGGTGGTGGTGGTGTGTGTGTCACTCTCTCTGTCCCTCTCTGGCTGTGGTGGTGGTGGTGTGTGTGTGTGACTCTCTCTGTCCCTCTCTGGCTGTGGTGGTGTGTGTGTGTGTGTCACTCTCTCTGTCCCTCTCTGGCTGTGGTGGTGGTGGTGGTGTGTGTGTGTCACTCTCTCTGTCCCTCTCTGGCTGTGGTGGTGGTGTGTGTGTGTGTCACTCTCTCTGTCCCTCTCTGGGTGTGTGTGTGTGTGTGACTCTCTGTCCCTCTCTGGGTGTGTGTGTGTGTGTGTGTGTGTCACTCTCTCTGTCCCTCTCTGGCTGTGGTGGTGGTGGTGTGTGTGTCACTCTCTCTGTCCCTCTCTGGCTGTGGTGGTGGTGGTGTGTGTGTGTGTCACTCTCTGTCCCTCTCTGGCTGTGGTGTGTGTGTCACTCTCTCTGTCCCTCTCTGGCTGTGGTGGTGGTGGTGGTGTGTGTGTGTGTGTGTCACTCTCTCTGTCCCTCTCTGGCTGTGGTGGTGGTGGTGTGTGTGTGTGTCACTCTCTCTGTCCCTCTCTGGCTGTGGTGGTGTGTGTGTGTGTCACTCTCTCTGTCCCTCTCTGGCTGTGGTGGTGGTGGTGTGTGTGTCACTCTCTCTGTCCCTCTCTGGGTGTGTGTGTGTGTGTGTGTCACTCTCTCTGTCCCTCTCTGGCTGTGGTGGTGTGTGTGTGTGTGTCACTCTCTCTGTCCCTCTCTGGCTGTGGTGGTGTGTGTGTGTGTGTCACTCTCTCTGTCCCTCTCTGGCTGTGGTGGTGTTGTGTGTGTGTCACTCTCTCTGTCCCTCTCTGGGTGTGTGTGTGTGTGTGTGTCACTCTCTCTGTCCCTCTCTGGCTGTGGTGGTGTGTGTGTGTGTGTCACTCTCTCTGTCCCTCTCTGGCTGTGGTGGTGGTGTGTGTGTGTGTCACTCTCTCTGTCCCTCTCTGGGTGTGGTGGTGCTGTGTGTGTGTGTGTCACTCTCTCTGTCCCTCTCTGGCTGTGGTGGTGGTGGTGTGTGTGTCACTCTCTCTGTCCCTCTCTGGGTGTGTGTGTGTGTGTGTGTCACTCTCTCTGTCCCTCTCTGGCTGTGGTGGTGTGTGTGTGTGTGTCACTCTCTCTGTCCCTCTCTGGCTGTGGTGGTGTGTGTGTGTGTGTCACTCTCTCTGTCCCTCTCTGGCTGTGGTGGTGTTGTGTGTGTGTCACTCTCTCTGTCCCTCTCTGGCTGTGGTGGTGTGTGTGTGTGTGTCACTCTCTCTGTCCCTCTCTGGCTGTGGTGGTGGTGGTGTGTGTGTCACTCTCTCTGTCCCTCTCTGGGTGTGTGTGTGTGTGTGTGTCACTCTCTCTGTCCCTCTCTGGCTGTGGTGGTGTGTGTGTGTGTGTCACTCTCTCTGTCCCTCTCTGGCTGTGGTGGTGTGTGTGTGTGTGTCACTCTCTCTGTCCCTCTCTGGCTGTGGTGGTGTTGTGTGTGTGTCACTCTCTCTGTCCCTCTCTGGCTGTGGTGGTGTGTGTGTGTGTGTCACTCTCTCTGTCCCTCTCTGGCTGTGGTGGTGTGTGTGTGTCACTCTCTCTGTCCCTCTCTGGCTGTGGTGGTGTGTGTGTGTGTGTCACTCTCTCTGTCCCTCTCTGGCTGTGGTGGTGGTGGTGTGTGTGAGTGTGTGTCCATTTCCCCCCATCGGCCGCCAGGTGGCGTGCGTTGTGCCCGGCGCGCATGCGCACCGAGCTGCCCGCCGGAGAGCCGGCGAGCGAGCCGTACGCATGCGCGGGCGGCAGTGATGGTGGCTCGGGGAAGCCCATGAGGAGCGGCGCGAGCGAGACCTACAGCCATGGCCGGGGTGTTCGACATCGACCTGGACCCCGAGTACCAGCAGGAGGAGGCCGTCTCTGACGAGGAGCTGGAGGGGGTAAGGCAGCCCGGGGGCGGGGGGGGAGGAGAGAGAGAGAGAGGGGCCGGGGACCCGGAGCTGCCGGCGGCCGAGAGAGAGGCCTGTGGAGCAAGGCCTCGGGGAGGCCACACACCGGAGCCTCCCGCCTCCCGCCTCGCCTCACCGGCCCCGCTCCCCCCCCGGGCCGAGAGCGCTCGGTTACCGGCAGCCACGGCAGCAGCTTCCGATACCACCGCCCGGTGGGGTGTGTGGGGGGAGAGTCGGGCGGGTGGAGCCCGGGACGGCCGCCGTGTCTGCGTGGCACGTTCTGCTCGTTCGTTCGTTCGTTCGGCGGCGGCGGCGGCTGTTACCGAAATTACTTCACGGGGGGCGGGAGGGGGGGGGGAGGGGGAGGGGAGGCGGGACCGGGGGGTGGAGGGGAGAGGTGCGGGAGGAGGGGGAGGGGGGCAGCGGCCGACTGTAAAACCAGCGGGAAGCGGGGGGTGAAGGAGCTTTTTATCGTCAGTGAGTGAGTGAGTGAGAGCTGAGGAGGAGCAGCCGCTGTGTGTGTGTGTGTGTGTGTGTGGGAGGGGGGATTGAGCAAGTTTGCTTCCCCTCTCTCCTCTCCCCCTTCTTCCTCTTTCCCCCCTCTCCCCCTTCTTCTTCCTCTCCTCTCCCCCTTCTTCCTCTTTCCCCCCTCTCCCCCTTCTTCTTCCTCTCCTCTCCCCCTTCTTCCTCCTCTCCTCTCCCCCTTCTTCTTCCTCTCCTCTCCTCTCCCCCTTCTTCTTCCTCTCCTCTCCTCTCCCCCTTCTTCTTCCTCTCCTCTCCTCTCCCCCTTCCTCCTCTCCTCCCTTCATCCCCTCTCCTCTCACTCCTTTCCCCCCCCGCGCCACCTTAAATTTATTCACGAAACTGCTGCGTTAAATGAGTTTTTTTTTCACTCTGGTGTTTGATTGTGTGGGGGGGGGAGGTGATGTGTGTGTGTGGGGTGATGTGTGTGTGTGGTGTGTGGGGTGGTGTGTGTGTGTGTGGGGGGGGGATGGTGTGTGGGGGGGATGGTGTGTGTGTGGGGTGGTGTGTGTGTGGGGTGGTGTGTGTGTGTGTGTGGGGGGGGTGGTGTGTGGGGTGGTGTGTGGGTGGTGTGTGTGTGTGGGGTGGTGTGTGTGTGTGGGGTGGTGTGTGTGTGTGGGAGGTGGTGTGTGTGTGGGGGGGGTGTGGTGGTGGGTGTGGGGGTGTGTGTGTGTGTGTGGGGGGTGGTGTGTGGGGTGATGTGTGTGTGTGGGGGGGGGGTGTGGGGGTGTGTGTGTGGGGGTTGTGTGTGTGTGTGTGGGGGGGGGGGGGGGTGGTGGTGTGTGTGGGGGGGTGGTGGTGTGTGTCCACGAGTGCGTTGGGGAGGAGACAGGGAATCCTCTGTGTGGGGTTGAGCAAGTTTCCCTCTTCCCCCCCCACCTTAAATTATTCAGTAAACTGCTGTATAAGCCCTGCTCCCTGATTGCTACGCGCTGTCTTGTTCCCTTGCGGTTCTTCCCTTTGCAGCATTTGTTAAAGTTGGCGCCGGCTCATTTTTGCTGCAGTTCAGGAAAAAAAAGTCCTTGCCTCACCAGCCCCACCAACGCATACACAGACACATACAGAGACAGATACACACAAATACACTCCATATCCCTGCATCCCACCAGCGCGGCCTCGAGTCCTGGAGAGTAATCCACTAAACACGGTGCCAGTTGACCTCTCAGATTGCTCTGCCATTAGCTTCTTGGCTAGGGCAAATTTTCAAAGCTGTCCTGTTGAGTTGTCAACAAGGTTGTCAAAAAAAAATTGTAGCTTGCAGACAGCCCTACAAAAATATGATCAGTCCAGGGAGGGAGGAGAAGATTGGCGTCCATTCACTTGGCTGCCCTGTCCATCTTCCGGTGTCTTGTCTGGTCAGAGGAAGACAGCATTGAAAACGTGATAAGGCGCTGTAATCAAATGCAAAGATTATTATTATATTATCCAGGAGTGGAAAGACTAAAGGTGGTAATCTTACAAACAAAACGGCCCACTCATCTGCTCTTGATGGCGGGTGTCTAATACATGCAATGGTCTTAAGGTCATTTATGTCATGCACAGTATGGCCATCAGCGATAAGTATTTAGAATTGGGGCTTTGCGGTGGTACTCCAGTTGCTGTCTGACCTCTTTCTGAAATTGCTTTTGACTCGCCAAAATCCAAAATGTCATCTGTCATGGGAATATCAAGAGCAAAGCAATAGTTAGTTTATGCAGGTGAATTTATAAATAGTGTACCTGGTAGCAGAAATTTTAACCATAAGGTGACACTTTCACCTTTTAGTTAATAATCATCTAAATGCAAGAATTGTTATCTTCACATGCAATTAAAGTATTACTTTGATATTAAAGTTATTTGCAAGCAGTAGTTGTTTGAAGTTACATGATCTTTAAACCTCATTAATTAAGTGATCTCTGTTGAATTTTAGTGTTAAAATGCCCCCAGTGATTAGTGATGAGTTCTATTGATGAGCCTGATCTGCGACAGACGAATAAAGATTATGCTATTAATTTAACCAACAATTCCTCTGACAGATTCCACGCCCTTTTTTATTACCAGGTGTGGATTATTTAAAAATTAAAAATAAAATGGAAATCTGTGTTTGAATTAACACCTTTACCTGTGTTTATATTAACAGCATTATGTACTTAATATTTAATATGGTAATGCTAGAACCAATTGAGATTAAAATATTGAAACTTTCTTGTGATCCCACAGTGATCATTAGGTGTTTTTGCATTTTAAACTTTTTATTTGTATTTCATTCTCGAGTAATAGCCTTAAAATTTCTATTAAAAATTAAGCGCTCTGAGACCCTACCTGTATGAAGGGAGCTACAGTATCTAAATGTAAGTTGTTGTTGCTTAAATGTTATTGCTATAATTTTATTTCATATCTTCCCTCTTACCACAAAGGCAAATCCAGGTCACTGACTTGAGAGTCGCATTAGGGAAAGTTATTAATTTAAAATCTGTTTTTTTGATGCATGTTATGTTGGGATTACACTTAATGTGACCCTCAGAACAGTTGTCCATCCTTTTCCCTGTTCTTGGCTTTAAGATGCTCTGAGATTATCCCATATCAATCAGTCATCACTGAAGTTATGCATTTACTTTTTAAGAAATATTAGCTGCACGACAAAAATACATTTCTACAAATCCCCATTTCTACATTTTAAGCCAATGGTTATTGTTTCAATTCACATGCGCTAAATCAAAAAGCCTACTTGCATTGACTTCTGCATTGTTTGTGCTGTTTGGAAATTGTCAGAGACTTAGATTTATTGGGCTGCTTTAGAATCTTTCATCTTACAAAGTCTTTCAGGTGAAACAGTTCAGTTGATTCCAATTGCAGTGTTTCCTAATGTGCGAAAAGTTCAATATAGTATAGCTTAAAAGTTGACCACCAATTGTGCTTATTCAGTCATTCAAATATGTCTAATAGCAAACAGAACCTCCACAGAATAGCAAATGAGGTCTGCAATAATATTTGAAGCTGAAAATTGGTGGAATATGCAGGGTCCACTAATGTTGGGACAGTTTTGTAGCTGAAATATTATACCAAATTACAGTGAATTATGACTATTGGGATTTAGATAAATGAGATCCACTTTAATTTATTGGATTTGCATTTTTAAAAGGGTTCCAGGTGTTTTTAAAGTATTCTGATGATATGACTTGCTCTCCAATAAAAAAAATATTGCGTCTCTCTATTAATGCCTCTTGTACTCAACGGGTGCTCCGGTGGTACAGCACAAATATGTTGCATTGTTGAGTAATGGGACACACTTTTTTGCCTGTTGTCCTCTATGTGATGAGTTTCCCAATCTGAGGTGTACTGCAGAGAGAGAAGAACTGATCAAATGTTAGTAATTACTCAAGGGGGGAGAAAGCATGGATCACAAGGAGATCCAGCCTGGTCTTGTAACGTATATCATCGGCAGACATGGGGTAAACTTCCACATGTATGCAGGTGATACACAAATTTACTTTTCCAGCTGCGACTCCAGGTCTGCCGACGTTTTGTCTGACAGACATCAGGACTTGGGTGAGCATAAACTTCTTGCAGCCAAATATCGACAAGACGGAAGCCAAACTCCTTGGTTTGTAAGTAAGAGACATGACTTGGTTTTAGATATTGATTTGTGCCGACTACTCAAAACGGAAAACTTTAGGTCTTTAATGGGAAGCAGTTACCCTGTGATTACCTTTGTTGGTGAAGTTTCAGTGTTCTCTGAGATA
This sequence comes from Callorhinchus milii, assembly GCF_018977255.1. Lineage (NCBI taxonomy): Eukaryota > Metazoa > Chordata > Chondrichthyes > Chimaeriformes > Callorhinchidae > Callorhinchus > Callorhinchus milii. The sequence goes on along the minus strand of NW_024704751.1, from coordinate 1,490,291 downwards.
GATGTCAAAATGTTCAATTCAAAGTATACTCACCCCAGAATAAAGTGGAAATTATTCTCTTCTATTTGTGCCAGCTAATCATTTTGTGAATTTTTAAAATGTAACTGTTCAGAGGGATATTTGTGGAGCAGCATTTTGGCATTGGAATGAGATGAACCCTCTCCCCTTTGCTTTGCTCTTGTGAGGTCTATTCTGAAATACAGTTGAGACTTCAAACATCATACTGATTGTGGAAAATAGTTTCAAAGTTCATGATACGCTCCAATATAAAGTTATTCACTCAGATAGAAGTTTGTTCCTCTGAGATATTTTCAGCTTAAAACTGGTTAGGAAAGTGGTACTTGAGTTGTCTGTAGTGTCCATGTAAGTAAGGATATTGTACAATATCCTTGGACTAATATTCATGTGTGTTTTCTTTTGTTTCCCTCTTTCACATTGGGCAATATATTAAAAAATGCATGAAATTATAGGTCTCAGTGTTGCAATCAACTCAGTGTTAATTTTCCCTCTGTGTGCGATAGCATCTGGATGTAAATTGCTCCACTTTTTAATGGTGGTTAACTTGNTTTTTTAAGGTTGGTTCCCTGATATTTTCAACAATGAATCACAGTATTGTCCCTCTGTGTATAAGGCACAATCAATCCTCTTCCCAAGAGCTGTGGGTTCTAACCATTCATTTCAGACATTTATTTGAAGTAACCATTTGAAAGGGAGAGAAAGCCCTGAATGTTTAGATATGGTCTAGGGTTGTTCAACTTTGTGAAATAGACAAATGAGAATGTGGCTGAAGTGCCCGAAGCGGTGGTGAAGTAGATAGTAGAGATGCATTTAACGGCAAGCTAGTTATACACGGGGGAATAGGGAGGGAGTAAGGAGTGGGTGGAGACTCATTTGGAGCACAAACACTGGCATGGACTGATTGGGGCCAGTGGCGGAGCGGGAGGGGGCAGCAGGCTCATACCCCTCCCTCCAGTCAATTTGAGGTTGTCCAAAACTGACCCACTTATCTATAACTTTTCGCGATGGGGTTTTCCTCTGCCTACATCCAGCCGACTGACTGACTGACTGGCAGCCCATTTCGCCAATCACAGCCTCTCATCCCATCCCCTGACCCTGCCTGACAGAGGTGCTGCCGTCATAAGTGTACACATGGCAAAAAAAAAAGTTTCAAAATAAGGCAACATGCCAATTATGGGTTTGATGATGTGGATTTTCCAGGTCCTTACATGGAAATGTAAATTGGCCAAAATATAAGTATAATTAGGAAATAAATAACGGTTTAGAGATCTTATTTATCAGGCAAGTATTATTATTATTCAGTTACAGAAGTAAAATTATTTTTTAGTTAGTGGCAATTTTTCCCCTACAGTTTTTCCTCTGGTTTGATCCTTTAACCTTCTAACCTGAAGGCAGTGACTCATACTCATTGAGGTACTGTTCCACAGGCAACAGCTGGCTTGTGGCAACGTGCCCAAGTGCTCTTTCTTAATGTGTCACGCCTGAACAAAAATATTAGACTGGTAGTCATCACAGCTGGGCCAGATGCCCACATGCACACTTATAGTAGGGATCATCAGAAGGCATTTGAGAGCAGCCACCTGGGTTTGTTTTTTCTGCTCCCTATTTTAGAGTGGGGCAGGTTAACTCACCTAATATTGCTGGATCATCTAACACAGTCCTGACCTGGGACCTCCCTCATTTGTATGCGTCAGTGTTAAAGTGATGTTTCACTGTCAAGTCATTGCATTTGCCCATTTAATTGTTGAAACGTAGGAGAATGGGAGGAAGCTATTCAGCCTACTGATTCGGTTCCACCAGTTTATTAGAACTGGGCAAATCTTTTAATAATAATACTTGTATTTGATACAGCGTCTTATCACGTCTTCGAGATGTCTCAAAGCTCTTCACAGGATACACTGTTAAGTGTAGTGACTGTGTTTTGTGGGTGAAACGTTGCAGCCAATTGGGCACAGCGACATTCCACAAACAGTGGTGGATTGATTGACCAATTTATCATTATTAGTTTTTCTGAATACTATTTATTACTTAATCTCAAAGCCCTACCCTTTCACCATCTATCATGATAGCTCTAATACCCAAGTATCTGTATCTTTTAAATGTGCTTTTGGAGGATTAAACCAGCAATAGTGACCAGTTTTTTGTCTAAATGAGTAACAACAGAAACAAATGACATTTATATAGCACCTTTCACGTCAGGAGGAAATCCCAAGTCCCTGAAACAAAATCATGTTCCTGGAATAACATTTCTGGAACTCTTAACGTATATTTTTTAGCAACAGTCTTCGTCTCTTTTGTACCATGCACTCACTTTGACCATAAATTTTAAATGTAACTAGGTACTTAAAATGGTACAGTATTAAGTGACCCATTACTGGAGCTGTATTTGCAGATGGCAAGGGAGGGCCAGTTCAGTTTGGATTCCAAAGCTCTACACAACTGAATAACCTGCCAACACTTGCTGTTTATGCATTGTGGCTACTCGATGAGATAATAGAGCACAGACTGTTGCAAATATAATTTCTCGCATTACTGTTGTTTCCCTCATATCAGAAATCCCTTGTTTTGGTTTTGCAGAAGTTTACTTCAGATAGCTTTGAATGTTGGATGCTGTACGGTCTTGGGAATGTAAAGGGACTTAAACAATGCAGATAGATGAACACTACAGAATGGATACACTCTATAAGGTGGATTTAGATACGTTGAGTAGAGTTTTGGAATGATGCATTTAACTTGCGTTTAACGTGCATTGGGTCAGTAATAATCCTTGCATTCAGTGTAGCGCCTTACACGTCAGGAGGAAGTCCCCAAGTGCTTCACAATTATACTATACCTTATGCATCCTTAATTTTGTAGGGCTTATCACACACAGTCATGTAACTGGTAGATAGTGATTCCATAGCAACAAATGCCCTACTGTCACCACAAAGGCATTAACCTCTTGAGGCACTCAAGTGGGAACAGATGTTTGGGTGGAGGAAAAATTGATCAGGAGTGGCACAATCGGACCTAGTGTTTGAATACAAAATTGATGCATAACAACCTTACAAACCATGGGTTTGTGGTTTAATGGCATGGTTTGAAATAAAATGATTCTTCGCTTAGCTGGTTCTGAAATGGGTTGCTGAATTTAATAGGAATGAATAATGGTGAGCTGTTCCCACATTCTCTTACAATCACTCTTACTCTTAGACGGTACCCAAAGGCAAGGCCCACCTGAGACTGGCAACGCTTACGTGCACTTTTGTTAGGCGTTTAGTGATAAATTGTGGATCTTACTCTCAATTAATGTTTGAAATATTGGCGCAGAATAGCACAGCTAACTAGGATATGGATGCATGGAATATGAGCAAAATGATTGCAGCTTTGTTGAACACTTTCCATATTAGGATGCTAAAGAGGGTTTATGTAACATGGTTTCAAAAACCTCTTCAGCATCTTATTAGTAAAGTGTTATATTATGCATCGTTTCAGAACTGCAGCCCATTTCAGTATTGGAGTCCTGAAGCTTAGTCTTTAGAGCACTCGCCTTGCAAGTGAGAGGACCCAGGTTCAATTCCTGGACAGGGCAAGTTTCCTTACTCCACAGGCCTCTGTTTACCTAGCAGCAAGTAGTAACCCGGTTGTTAGTCAACCGCGAACCAATCACCACCATTCTTGCCCATCCCTCAGAGAATCGAGTACAAAACCTTTGTTCTCACCTTCAAAGCCCTCCACAGTCTTGCTGCCCCCTACCTCTCTGACCTCCTAAGCCCATATCAGCCTGTCCACTCCCTCCGCTCAGGGGACACCACCCTGCTTCGGGTCCCACGCAGTTCCCGCCCCAACATTTGTGGTCGGGCATTCAGCATCTCTGCCCCACACTCTGGAACTCCATCCTGCAATCCCTCTGCTTCACCCCTTCTCTTGCCTCCTTCAAGTCCCGTCTAAAGTCCTTCCTTTTCGACTGTGCCCAGGCCTCCTAATGCTTCATTGAACTGCCTACGAGGGAATAAGTAAGAAATGTCTAGCATTTTATTGTCCAATCACCCCCCCGTGCCTCATGTTCAAGTGAAAATCCTCCATTCTTGTTAAAGAGGCTGACTTTTGACTCATAGTCCATCATTTTTGAGCATTAATATTCATCAATACTGCAGTGCAACTACTTGGATAGCTCTTTCAGGAAACCTGCATGGATACAGTGGGCCCTATATGATCTCTGAAGAGAATTTTAAGCATGACAGACCCTGAAAGATTATTCGCGTAGAGAAGCTTTCAAACTGTGCGTGTTTTGTCTTGGGGGTTTTGTATATGAATTTCACTAAAGGCTAAAACCACTATAAACTCATATTTTGAGAACTGCAGTAGAGTATAGGGTTGTTGCATGATGCAAGAGGGAAAGGGGGTTAGCAGGGAAAGTGACTGGATAGATATTGAGAAAAGAGGAGTATTAATCCATTAGATAAAATTGCTCATTAACCTTACCTCGCCTTTTTGTGAGACCTTGCAGAACGCAAATCAGCTGCTACATTTCACTCCAAAATATACAAGTTAATACATTTAACAGTAAATCCTGTGAAGCGCTTTGAGATGGCCTCCCAAGGTGAAAGGCACCATATCAAATGCAAAGATGGTTATGGAGTTATAATTAGGTTGGAAGAGTGCAACTACTTGGATAGCTCTTTCAGGAAACTTGCATGGATACAGTGGGCTGAATGGCCTCCTTTTGTTTTGTAAATTCTATGCAATGTTTATAATTTTATTGTTTGTAACAAACATATATTGTTAACTTTTGTGTAATCAACATAGAATCATGAGATTTTAAAGCTTAGCAAAACTATTATGAAAGAGAGGGGTCAACAGCCGAGTGGCTGAATGTGCTTTTGCAAATTTTGTATATTCATCGTACACCGACCGGGTTGGTGAAGGTCAGAATAAAGAAAATGATTTTGAAAGTACTGTGTTAGAGACATTAGCAGGAATAATAGGCAACATTAGTAGAGATAACTGAGAGGGTGGATGAAGGTAGTGCAGTTGATGTAGTTTATATGGATTTTCAAAAGGTGTTTGATAAAGTGCTGCATAAGAGACTTGTAAACAAAATAGAAGCTCACGGTATTAAAGGGACAGTGGCAGCGGACACAGAACTCGCTGGGAGACAAAGCAGAGAGCGGTGGTGAACGGTTATTTTTCTGACTGGAGGGAAGTTTGCAGTGGAGTCCCCCAGAGGTCGGTATTGGAACCGCTGCTATTTTTGATCTATATAAATGACCTGGACTTGGGTATAGGAAGTACAGTTTCCAAGTTTGCAGATGATACTGAGCTAAGAAAAGTAGTAAACAGTGAGGAGGATAGTAGCAGACTGCAAGAGGACATAGACAGACTGGTAAAATGGGCCGACACGTGGCAGATGAAGTTTAATGTGGAGAAATGCAAAGTGATGCATTTTGTGAGGAAGAATGAGGAGAGGCAATATAAGCTGATGGTACAATTTTAAAGGGGGTGAAGGAACAGAGAGACCTGGGGGTCATATAAGTAAAGCTTTGAAGATGGCAGGACAGGTAGATAAAGCTGTTAAAAAAGCGTACGGTATACGAGGCTTTATAAATAGGGGCATAGAATACAAAAGTCAGGAAGTTATGATGAACCTTTATATAAAACACTGGTTAGGCCTCAGCGAGAGACTGTTTCAGTTCTGGACTCCATACTTTAGGAGGAATGTCGAGGCCTTGGAGAGGGTGCAAAGGAGATTTACTAGGATGGTACCAGGAATGAGGGACTTCAGTTATCAGGAGAGGTTGGAGAAGCGAGGATTATTTTCCTTGGATTAGAGAAGGCTAAGAAGAGACTTCACAGAAGTTTTTAAAATTATGAGGGGATTTGATAGGGTGATCAAGGAGAAACTATATCCACTGGCGGGTGGGTCAGTAACCCGAGGACACTGATTTTAAAATAGTTGTTAAAAAAACAGAGGGAAGGAGAATTTTTTTCACACAGCAAGTTGTTTGGATCTGGAATGCATTGCCTGAAAGGGTAGTGGAAGCCAATCTGATAACAATTTTTAAGAGAGAAGTAAATAATTATTTGGGGATGACAAGTTTGCAGGGTTATGGGGAGAGAGCGGGGGAGTGGGATTGATTTGGATAGTTCTTTTCATAGAGCTGGCACAAACAGGATGGGGTGAATGGCCTCCTCCTGTGCTGTATAATTCAATGATTAGTATATAATGGCAGGTTGCCACTAAGGATGCCTTAATTTGATTTGCTTTGTTTGTTAAAGGAGTATGCATTAATTTAGCTCTCAGGTCAAAAGGTGGTGGGTTGAAGCCTTGTGTTAGAACTTTGGCCGAGGCTGACAGTGGTGGTCAGGGGTGACGTTCTTTGAATAAAACGTAAAAACTGAAGTCCTGTCTGTCCAGATGAACATCAAAGGTCTCGTGGCACTATTCGAAAAGAGAAGTTTCTCCCGGTGACCTAGCAAATAGTCCCCCAGATGTAGAGCTGGCTGTGCCACATTACTGTGCCCAAATTGGCTGCCCTGTTCACCTATAAACACACAGTCACTACACTTTACAGTAAAATCGGTGACGCACTTTGAGATGATTTGACCACATGACAAGGCATTATATCAAACGCAAGGATGTTTATTATAATAAATGTCAACAAACCTTAAATTTACTTTGCACACAAGAATAATTTTATGCTAAAATACTATACTGCTTAACAGTACAGCGTCCCTCAGTTCATATGAAATTCATATTTTAGTAAAGGTATATGAAAAGAATATAGAATTGTACATACTGTCGGACATCTCGTACCATTGCTCATTTATAAGGAGGCTTACTCTTGAGTGCTGTAAAAACAATCAAAGCTATTACATAATTTGTTTTAAAATAATAATAATCCTTGCATTTGATATAGCGTCTCATCATGTCTTTGAGATGTATCAAAGCACTTTGCAGAATATACTGTAAAGTGTATTGACTGTATATTTTGTGGGAGAAACAATGCATTCTCAGACTTGGGTGGGTGAGGGGGAATCCAATGAACCAGTGGAGCTTGACTCTGGCTGCAGGCTTCATTACTAGTTGCTCTGTATCTGCCTCCCCCACCCAGCCCACCCTATCATCGGCCTTCAGCCTTTCTGCCCCCACCCTATGGAGCTCCATCCCATATTCCCTTCGCCTTGCTACCTCCCTTGCCTTCTTCAAGGCGCATCTCAAAACTCTCCTCTTTGACCGAGCCTTCAGCCTCCTTCCATGCCCTCCACCCTCCCCGATCCTGAGCTCGGTCCAAGTCCCTGACTGTCCATCGCCTTAAAGGGAGTGCTATACAAATTTCATTTTGTATTCTATTCTCTACAACCTCATTTATTCTGCAGGAAAATCTAGAATTGATCAGGAATTCACTGCAACCAAGATAAAAGATCTAGGAGGAAAAGGTAGTTAGAATATAGATAGAGTAATAATAATAATCCTTTCATTTGATATAGCCCCTCGTCACTTCTTCTCGATGTCTCAAAGAACTTCACAGAATAGACTGTAAAGTGAATTGACCGTATATTTGTGGGCGAAACGCGGCAGCCAATTGCACACAGCAGCGTCCCACAAGCAGTCGTGGATTGAAAATGACCAATTTATTATTGTTTTTTGGAGGGATTATTATTAGGCGTGTGGAGTAAGTAAACGTACTAATTAATTAAGAGTAATTAGAGTACTGAACGGGAAGGTAGTTTGTTTACAAGTTATTCCAAGAATGCCAGTTCCACTTGCCGTATCCCCAGAACCTCCAATCGCAGCAGTGCTGTGAAACTGGCAGCACTACTGGGATTGGTGGAAAGAGTCAAGACAGTCTGTGATCATTCATCTTCTGTGGCCATATTTAGAGTGTTATTCTCCAATGCTTGGGAGCTTCACTCATAGTTTTACCCAGATGCTGTGCACTGGAGGAGATGAGAAGAAAATCTAAAACTTGTCTTCAAAAATAATGCTTTAGAAAGGGAACAAAACGAGTACAGAATAAGGTTTAAAACAACTAATTGTGGTTCAGAAAAAGATTCCCGGGCGATCCTGCAAGTTTTTTGGGAAAGGCAACGACAGCTTGCATTTGTATAGCACCCTTTATGCCGGACAGTGTCTCGGAGACGGTGAAAACCAATACCAAGAAAAGGAAAACACCAAACGATTTTCCCCCACAAAACGGTGGAAGTTGGTTACGTTTGATTTTGTATTTGACAATAACTTTTTGGAATTCTTGAAATGGAACATTCTCTCTGAAGTCATTTTGAAGTCACTTATTTAGTAAATTGTATAAATCAACCTCATGCTCACAAAAACGTTTTGTTCGGAAGTACTGTTTCTCTTGGGCTTTCAGGCTATCTGCCCCCAATCTCTGGAATGATATCAGAATGCCTCCAACTCTTCATCTTCCTCGTCTGTTTCAAGACCTTTGACTTCGATCTTGCTTTCGTTCATCTTCTCCTCCCCACCACCCTCAGCTCGCACCCTCGGCTCGCACCCTTGCCTCGCACCCTCGGCCTGGGTGCCAATCCAGCACTGTCAAGAACTTTGGGAGATCCTCTCAATGTGAAATGTATGATATAAATTTAGACTGTATTCTATTGTAATTGTGCCAATGAATTGTCATTGTTTTTCAGGTACAGTACAGTGACTGCATGGAGCATGGCGTTCCATTTGAACTGTAAGCATGAGTTTTGTTTCTTATTTGGCATTTTAGAGTTTTTCATAATTTTCCTCCATTCTCATTTCCACTCGAAACCAACCAAAGCAGCAAAAAGATGGTTGAGCATCTCTGCCTTTTGCTTCTCCTGAAACAGATGCTGTGAAGGTCAACATCAGTGTGAGTGGAACTGACTGCTGCAAGCTGTGGTTGAAGCAAAAGGCATCAATGTATTTAAGAGGAAATTTGATGCATACAGGAGCAAGAGAGGAATGGGGGCGCGGTGAGGGCTGATGTGGAGTAAAGATTCCGGCATAGACTAGTTGGGCCAAATGGCCTGTTTCTGTGCTGTATCATTCTGTGTATCAGGATTTGGATGTTTTTTTGCATGTTTTCCAGATGTTGACGCCATTTGTGAATCTAGATGACTGTTTGTGGGGCTCAAATTGCCTGACCTGTTTCACCCACAAAAATATACAGTCAATTCACTTTACAGTATATTCTGTGAAGCGCTTTAACACGGTGTGATAACAAATGCAAGGGTTGTATTGAGAGGAGCCAGACAATTTTTTTTAAAAATTGAGTTCTCGTAGAGCTACAAAGTTAGCATTAAAACTTCATTCAGAATTGTCCAACGCAGATTAGAGGCAAGAGCTGAAATAGGTGAAGAATATTGTATCTGCCCTACATATAATCCTGACAATGAATGATACAGCATAGAAACAGACTATTTGGCCCAACCAGTCTATGCCGGAGTCATTACTGTACACCTGCCCCCATCCCCTATTCCTTTCTCACTCTTGCTCCTGTATGTAAGTAGAGTCCATGCTTTTTTCCCTCTGGATTTTGTTTCTAATTTTTATTCTTTCAACTTTGTTGCTCTGATGGACATTTTCTTGTGTTTTTGTTTAGGGATATGGAACACTGTGAGAAATTTGAAATCTCTGAAAATAATGTGAATAGAGGGCCAGAAAAGATCCGACCTGAATGCTTCGAGCTCCTGCGTGTTCTGGGCAAAGGTGGTTATGGAAAGGTAATTGTCATTTTTATCATTTTTGTACAGTTATTGTGGAATCCTGTACCTTAGTGCTTAGAACACTTGCCTCCCAAGTGAGAGGACCTGGGTTCGATTTCCAGGCAGGGTGAAATGTTGGTCAAGTTTCCTTACTCCACTGTTTACCTAGCAGTAAGCAGGAACCTGGTTGTTAGTCGATTGGCGGTTCAATTCACTTTACAGTATATTTTGTGAAGCGCATTGAGACGTCTCGAAGACGTGACATCAAATGCAAGGATTTAAATCCAAAGAATATTTATTACAAGAAGATAAACCGAGATCTAATGTGCTGTTGGCTAACATTATCAAACATTGCACTCTATTTGCTGTTCAATGGTTGCCTCGAACAGCAAGAACAGCTGCAATGAGAAAATGGCATTTGGTCCTTTTGTTTCACTGCTTCCGTAGACCGTGCAAAGTTTATAGTGTTGTGTACTTTTCAAACTTATTTTGGATCATGGGATTGTCTGCATCTAATGAACAATTATCTACTAAAATGAGATTTTTTTTCTCAAGCCACAAAAATATTTCAGTAGAAAAGTCTCAAGATAATGATCTGACCTTGAGGTATGCGTTCAGCCATGACCAATTTCATTCCACAGAAAACATTCCCATGGCCCAAGACTGGAGGCCACAGTGTGTGATCAAGTATTTGTTTATCTATGCTTGTACATATCTGTGTATCTCATTCATAACCAAACATTTTTATAGGAGCTAACCCAAATCAACATGTGCTAAATAGTTGGTCGATGGTCGGATCGCTTTTTCAAGGGTAATAATCCTTTCAAAATTACAAATAATAATTTGGTCACTCAATCCACAACCGTTTGTGGGACACTGCTGTGCGCAATTGGCTGCCATGTGTCGCCCATAATATGCCAGTCAATTCACTTAACAGTATATTTTATGAAGCGCTTTGAGACGTCTCGAAGACATGTTAAAGCATTATATCAAATGCAAGGATTATTATTATTTATGTTTTATAGAACAGTGTGAGAAATTGTGATGTAAGCTATCATAAACTCCAAAATGGTAAATTTAAACTTATTTTAGTTTTGTTTTGCGATTCAATTGGATTTGAATTTGAGCAAAGTCAGCAGATCACAAAGCTAATAATATTGCCACAGAATTCAGTGGTTTCTCTGTCAGAAGAGATTATCCACTTTGAAACCTGTTCTTTGTATGTTGATAAAAATATTTAAAAACTGTTTCACGCCTGGAGGTGAGATACTGGAGGGATGTTCTGTTTACCAAACAAAAGTAGTTTATTATTTTCCTTTAATTCTTTGAAGGAAAATAAAGTTACAAAGCTTTTTGAGCTCCATTACCAATGTGATTGTCACTGTATATAACCTTCACTCAGGAGTACATGAAGCCGAATACGACAGCCTTTCAAACTGGATACTGTGCAGGGAATTTTTGTGTGACAAGTATTTCAGTAGTTCTAAATTCATTTTAAGGTAAATGTTGGACATTGCACTTTGTATATTTATTATCCTATTGTAAGCTTCAGGAGTTGGAGCAGTTGTGCTCATAGGCCAGGGTAACACTCGTGTGCAATGCAGGAGGAGCCCTGCTTTGTCAGGGACGCTGTCCATCACATTAGATATTAAATGGTCACAGTCTTCTCTACCGGTTCAGATGGACGTTAAAGATTTCATGTCACATTTCAAAAAGCAAATGCAGTTTCTGTTGATGAACAACAATTTATTCAAAGAAAAGACTGCATTGGTCTTTGACTTCATGGCTGTTTATGTGCAAATTGGCTAAAAAGTCGCCACACTTTACAGAAATCTTTGTGAAGCGATGTGAGACATTCCGATGTGATAAGACGTTGTATCAAATGCAAAGGTGATGATTTCACACAAGTCATTCGATATCTTTCAAATTTGTTTTAGGATTAGGTTTGCATCTGTGAATGTAACTAGATTTGAAAAATTTAAAAGTTTCTTTCGTTTTCATTCGTTTTCAGGTTTTTCAAGTAAGAAAAGTTGCAGGCGCATATACTGGAAAGGTCTTTGCCATGAAGGTGTTAAAGAAGGTAACTTGTTTAATGTTGGGCCATATTCAAAAGTCACTTTTTTTATTCTTTACCAAATTAATTTGTTTCCCTGTGAAAAAAATACTAGTGAAGACTTTGAATATAAACAACTACTTGTTCTCAATAGACTTCATTGCAACAATTTCATTTTGTAGGAGGAAATTGCTGATCATAGATTTTAATCTTTATATACATGCTCACTGAACTACCCTCGGCTTATCTCTTGATATTGTAAAGGTCGGTCAAAAATAGTAGCGCTAAATATAGTATGAATGACTTCCTACAAGATGATGTTGCCAAGAAATGACATGCAGATAAAACTGCTGTGAGCACATGCTGTTCGCCTTGATTCACATGCAACAGGAGGCGTCCAAAGAAGTTTCCCCCACTCTCAAACCTCCCTCCTTTTCTCTCTGATGTTTAATTCCTTTAAATGAATTAATTTAATTCTACATGTGCTAGTTGTCCTCTGATTTCCTCACCCAAGTAGCCTCACCCTAACTGAGCATTGACAGGTTGTCTGACTGCAGGGTGAGTTGCAGCTGATCCTGATCTTGTTCAGCATGTACACGATTAGCAGCACATACAGAAATGGCTGGACAAAATTTGACACCAGACACCCTGACTTTCCTTTTCTAACCAGAATTGCTGAGGTCCCATGTACGTTGCCCTGCGTGGAGGGTGCTATACACGTGCAAATTGTTGTTGTTGTATTGATTCGACTGAGATTTACTCACTCAGCACAGGGTGCCAAACCTGGGACCTTTACGGTTAATATGATTCAGTTACTGGCTACGCCTTTGGGCGTTGCTCCAAAGAGAATTAGTGGTCAGCATTAGGTACTTGTATCTTTTAGTTGAGTGATGACCAATTTGAATCCCTGTGATGTAGTATCGGTGTGTTTTAAGTCCTATTTTCTCATCTAGAAAAGTGAAAATGCTTTGTGAAAACGGCCCTTTCTTCCATCTGGTGACGAGGGGAGGTGCTGACCTGTGCACAAGTCTCCTGATTGCCAGTTATGGATTTGCATTGGTGATGGTTTAAGTGTAGATGTGCTGATCATGTTCAGCGGAAGGTGTTGAATTTAGATAAATGGAATCTCCCATTTTGTATTTTGCATTATTTTCCATTTGTGTTTCTATCTCCTCTTGTGTTCATCAAATACTAATATTCTGGGGATGGCTGACTTGCTTCTTATATAAAGAACAACCCTGTTATCATATCTATAATATGAGTTCAGATATAATGGGGAAACAATATAGACCCATGGTATGTTGAAAGTGTGGTATAATTCCTGCTTCTACCACCAAGTGTAGGAGCAAAGCGTTTCAAGCAAACAACAGAAATACTTGGAAAGGCAATCACTGCTGACTGTCTGGCTCTCTTGTCGGGTTGTCACGCTTGTTGGCAACATCACCAAACCCCAATGAGCCTGACAAGAAGTGCAGGCGAGTGCTCACAATACATCACATTTTGATGTAACGTGGAACTCATTTTACGGACCGCTTTGTTAGGTCGGAGTCGGACACTGTATTTTTTCTTCCTTGAGAGTACTTGGTTTTATTTTCTACTGTGTTGTGAATTATGTACTTGTCTAAAGGACATTGTGTACTTGTCTGTTCACTGCTGTGAGATGAAACCTTTCTCTATGTACAGAGTGCCAACATCCGGCTCCTGTACTGTTTCCTACACAAGGCTTATTCTGCTAGCTCATAGAAGTGGAATGAGAAGGAAAATTCTGCTCCTGAAAGTGAGATTCTTGATAATTGAATTGCAGCGACAACATACTTCTAACTCGATACAAACTGGATTGAGACCAAACCCAGCAAAGGTGGAGATTTCAGTCTTAGCTTGATTTGAATTCAGGGTCGTGGAGGCAAAAGGGCAATCAATGTTCTCTTGTAAATCATTGATTGGAATAAAACTAACATCAAATCATTTTGCAGCCATTGCCAATAAATATCATTTCCTCTTTTTCCAATTGTCAGGCCATGATTGTTCGTAATGCAAAAGACACAGCCCACACAAAAGCTGAGCGGAGCATCCTGGAGGACGTCAAACATCCCTTCATCGTGGACTTGATGTATGCTTTCCAGACTGGAGGCAAACTCTACCTCATCCTCGAGTATCTCAGTGGTTAGTAGCCAATATTTTTTTTACTGAGACATGAATCCCTCCATTGTCTGTCCAAGCTAGGAGACCGATAGATGATCTGTTTCTAGGACCTTATTTTTCTTTTAGGAAATATCATTATGGGATACAGTACATAGATAGTTTGGGACATATGTGTATACAACCGGTGGGAAGGTGGAAGGCGAACTAGATGCACTTATTTGTCTAGCATTTCTTATGTTCTTTAATGCCACTCCGAGGTTATTTTCTCTTCAGTTTTCTCTCCCTGCAGTAATGTGACTGAGAATAGCCCAGGTGGTGCTTTGGACCTGTCTCTCTTACACTAACTTCACCATTGCATTGGGTTTCAATATATTGTTCACATTGATTACCAAAACGGTTTAAGCACTTTGCTAAAAATGGTAGAACTGACTTCTATCTGGAAAATTAGTTTTGTGTCCAAAAAAAGCTTGAATTTCATACGGGTTTGCAGGAATGTGGACATGTCTACACCTTTCAGTCTCATTGATAGTCTCCTGTGTTGTACATTTCTGTGGTTCGTTGCTCTGTTGTAGATCAGCCAGCTCAACAATAAACCGGAATTAGTAGCCAATGTAGTTCACTAATACCGTGATGTGAATTTACGTACTGACCCAGTGATCTGTTTCTAGGGCTTGAGAAGATGTAGCTTTAAAAAGATTAGTTTCTTAATAGTTATATGAATAGTTATGGAGAATATTGTAGTTTTGGTGGACAGCTTCACAGAGTTGACTTGTGTAGTGTATTGAGCATGTACACAATATCACCCCTTGTAGATGCTGCCTTATTTACTTTTAACCAATCCCAATTGTGCATTGTCTCCTTTGGCTTTTTTTTAAAAAAAGTTACTGTACTTGTGGTAGTTAATGTCCTTCAGTTTCCCTGCTATGCTCACTGACTGTACCGTTGCAGGTGGAGAGCTCTTTATGCAGTTGGAGAGAGAGGGAATCTTCATGGAAGACACTGCTTGGTAAGTTGAAAGTGACACCAGAAAAGGATCTTTATACACATTAAAACAAATGGGCAACACAGCAAATCATTTGGCATTTGAATGATTGCAGCTGAAATGCATTAGGTTACGATTGGGAGTGACCCAAGGGCTGAGTTTTACTTTGTTCCGTTTCAATCTCCTAGAACGTGTACAGTGACAAATCCATAAAACCAAACCATATGCTGGATCTCACCCATGTATGGCTGATCTAAACTGCCAGTTTGGAGTCAAGTAATCTTTTTTATTTTAATTCAATTCATATACTTCAGTTCTTGCAATTTTCTCATTTATATCAAGCCAGTGATTCAGAATTGAATGACTTGTAAATTCCGTAGTGTAAACACAGCTGTTTGAAGATTGGAACTTGAAATCATGAGTCAGCCTTTCAGGAAAACCATCTATAAATATTGTAACATGGGACTGGTGTATTGGGCAAAAAATACTAATCGGACAATGTCTTCCTCAACAAATTCAAATGTAAATTATATTAAACTACTGCACAATGTGTTAAGTGCTTCTTACTCACACTCTACCTGAAGCCAAACAGGGTGTAGTTTTATAGGGAGCCAGTGGTCCTCCCCTAACCTAGCTCATTACTCCACTAACACATGGAATGCCTGGAGCATGCCACTGAGGGAGGGACGATGCTCTGAACACGAATTGGAGTTAGAGGCTGATGGAATGGGGGATGCCCAGGCTCCAGGACTTTTCCTAACAGTAGTGGACTGGCTCTTCTGAGGGTCTGGGTCTGTTAGCGATTCCCTTCCTCTTCTCTCCCCACCTCCCATTTGCATTTTTGTGGATTGGAAATTGAATCTCGGTTTGCCTGAAGAAAAATGAATCATCAGTTTTGATGTGGAATGAATCAGTATTATATTTATCCGTTTAGTCCCATTGTCCTTCCGCACCCCGGTCCCCATATCTGTTTACGCTTAAAAGAAAATCTAATGCCCTTTTAGTTGGATTGAGCTTTTAATTTTCACCTTAATTTTCTCAACAAGCTTTCTGTAATGGCTTGATATACACAGCATCCATTGCATTCCTCATTAATACTCTAGTAATAAAGAACTATTAAACCTGTCAAGCAAAGCTATTACAAAGCCTAGCTGGCTGTCCTAAATGGATTGGATTATTATCTTGAATTTTCGTTTCTAAAAGTTCTACCTCTGACTTAGATGTTAGGCTAACTGGTCTAATCTCTTTGTCCCTTCTGGAGCAGAGATGTTACATTGGCAACCTTCCAGGTTTTTGGCACAACTTTCATATCCAAGGATATTGTAGCCAGCCTGTTTCCTCGACTTCCTCCAACATAGGATGCATTCCCTTTAGCCCTGCTGACTTATCCATTAAGTTCTATCAATTATTAAGTGTCGCATCTTTTTCTAATAGCTTTCCCATCAAATTTCTCCATCTCTTCATGTACTCTCACATTCTCACCATCACAATCTTCTGTTAAAATCTGAGATAGAATGCTTGCTTGGTATTTCTGCCAATTCCTTCATCTTCCATGGTGAGACTTCCCTTTAAGTCTTTTTTTGGTCATTTCGGTATCTGACATGCGGAAACCCTTCACCATATTTAAGAGTGTCAAACCAATCTGCTGAGAGTGTCATGTAGGCGTAGAATATTCCCTATGTCTGGAATTGAGTGTGCACGCTCTTCCCCAGAAGAATTTGTCCTGTTCATCTAAAGTATTAAGCGTAGGTTGGCAAGAGCCAAGGTTCGGAGACCCCAGAGTATTTGAGGTACTGCTGGAGTTTGAGCAGCTAATTGAACTCTTTTGGTTTTTGAGTTTGTAGAATTCTTTGCTATTGTTCTTCATGGTATCTGTAAGTCTCTCTATTGTATTATTGTGCTCACTCCCTACATTTTCTCCACACTGCTTGATGTTTTCTTTTGTTTTTGTCAGATGCCTTTTTAAGTCTATTTCAATTTCTTTAATGATACAGGGAAGCCAAGCTTTTGATACACCCCCATCACTTGTGAGAATATGTCTAGTTTGCACTCTTAATGATTGCTGTTTGAAAGTTTCCCTTGGAAAGGACATTCAGAAGGAATAATGATGGGTGGAGGCTCATGTGAAATGTAATCCCAACTAATATTTTGTGTGTAAAGTCTTAATTAATTCTATAGAATAAGATCCTTACTCTTTGAAATAAGTTTTCTTTTCCCAAAACATTATTAGCTATGTTATTAATGCCTTTTTTAAATTAGTTTTTATTTAGCGGAAATCTCGATGGCTTTGGGGCATTTGCACCAGAAGGGTATTATCTACAGAGACTTGAAGCCAGAAAACATCATGCTTAATCATCAAGGTAAATTAGAATTTGGGCGTCTGTTTGGGAGGTTTTCTGCTGATACAAGTGAGTAAGTCTGTGGTTTAATGATTGAATCATGCCCATGGGTTGTCAGATGGTTTAGGAGGTGGGAGTATCGATGCAGATTGTTCTGTCATTCAATGCATTGAAATTTTTAACATTTGTTCTTACCTGTTAATCAGGTTATTTTGTTTGTGCAGCTTTCAGTTTCCATTTAAATTTTATTAATGAGCAAACTACTCGATTGAGAAAATGATGATTATACTATATCCATTTTGTTCTTGGTTTCCTCTGTACTATATTGTTCCTATTGCATGTTATTTTAGCTGGAACAACTGTATTAATTATCTCAGTTGGCTGCATATGTTAATAGAAATCTAGTGTCCTTTTTGTATATAAAAAAAGAAGTGCAACATTGTTTTAATTCCTTAAATTGCAGAAACATTTTAATTTCTCAAAACGTTACCGTAAGGATCTGGTCTTGGTTCGGTACATGACTATACTTCATAATCAATACGAGAAAGCCGAACTCCCCAATGGCTATCTTGAACGAGCTTGGCAGATGTGTGAGAGTTAATAATGCGTAGCTCGACAAAACCCGCAATGATCTCCTCTTGTCCGTCTCAGCAACCACACAGGTTATCAGGATTTATTGCATCTGTTGCATTTTTAATGCATCAAAACATTGTACCAGTACATCTTTTGAGAATGTAACTGCAACTCTTATTTTTGTGTTCCTGCTGAAATATAGGCATATGCAATCTAACAACTTCACTGCCAGTCAACACCATACGGTCTTCTTTAGCTGTGTCACTTAATTGCCTTTCCATGAATGCACAATACAAAGGCTCTGCTTTTGCTAGGTTTAAGGAATACAAGGCGGGATGCCATTCAATTTGGGGTTCAAATGGCAGTGGCTGAGATCCACAATTAGGAAGAGATTGGCAGTCTGGCTCAGAGAGAAAATCAGGAGGGAGGCTTGGTGTTAAATTTGAGCACCTCAATCAGGGAATTGTGTTGTAGTTATCTTCTTCCTCTCCCCCTCCCAGACATCCAACAACAAAATGACATTTCTATAGTGCCTTTCACGGAGGGAGGATGTTCCAATGCATTGGACAATCAGTATTTCAGATCCAATCTTGGGATCTGGGAGGCTGGATGGCAGGGAGGGAAGGAGGGTGACCGAAGGCACGGTCAAAGTGGAGGGTCTTGAGACGGGTCTTGAAGGAGGCAAGGGAGGGGGCGAGACGGAGGGACTGCGGGATGGAGTTCCAGAGAGTGGGGGCAGAGTGACAGAAGGCCTGCCCGCCAATGGTCCATTATTGTGCATCCATTGATTGCTGATTACAATCTATTGCTTTTTGTTTCAGGGCACGTTAAACTAACAGATTTTGGATTGTGTAAAGAATCCATTCATGATGGGGCAGTGACGCACACTTTCTGTGGCACAATAGAATACATGTGAGTTTTTTTTTAAAACAAAGTAATATGCATTGGCTGGAGACATAGAGAAGTTTTATTATGACTGGGGCCTTTCCCATTTTTTGTTTGTGCATTAGTTACAAACAGATACAATTTGAAGTTAAGATTATTCAGTAATTTGCTTGATTTTAATTTTGACCCCTGGTGGGAGTCTCCCCTTGTCTCATGCCTTCCCACCAAGGCAATGAGTGGGAGTGCTGCTCCCAGTGTCCCTCTTTACCTAGCTCCCTGTGTGTATGTGTGTGTGTGCTTACATGTGTTTGGGGATGGGGGGTGGAGAGAGAGAAAATAGTCTAGGGAAACACTTACCAACCTTAAGGTGCAGTGCCTAATAGCTGAGCAGTGTCGTTACTGACTTTAGCTACTGGGCTTCCTGAAAATAGCGAATTTTAAGTTATTTTAATAACGCTTGTACAGTATCAAAGTTATTTAATGTGGGATAGAAGTGTCCAGTGTAATTTATGGCAATGAATACTATTAAGATGTTCGCTCTCCCTTTCGCTTCTCTCACAGGGCACCTGAAATTTTGATGAGGAGTGGACATAACCGTGCCGTGGACTGGTGGAGTTTGGGAGCCTTAATGTACGACATGCTGACTGGAGCAGTAGGTGGACAGTTAATAATTGCATGCTTGCAACCTTTTCGTGTCCTCTACTGTATCGTGAAAGGGCATCTACATTAATGGAACCAAATTAGGAACTACTGTTGCCCGCACAAGATTCCATGATGGATCAGAAGGCGTCACATTTTCATAATACGGCCTCTTTTAACCTCCCTGAAATATTTCCCATGGAATATTTTTAATTTTAAAAAATAATGTACAGTATTGCCGTTCTATTAACATTTCACTAGCATACCTTCCAAACAAGAGTAATGGGAGAACTCCCACTCTCGTTTCCCACTCTTGTTTTGGAATTGTTTTATCCAGAACAAAAAATATCACAACTACTCAATGTTCTGAAGTCAGCAGTCTTCGACCTTCATTGACCACTTAATTCAAAAACGCCAAGTTTGCTTATTCCATGTTTTCTTGTTGCCTCGCTGCAGTGCTGAGAGGTGCCAGTGAAATCACTGATTAGAGAAGATACTGGTGTGTTTTGTCTTTGTTGTGTGTGCAGTATGGCTCATATAGACACAAGCTTGGTCTCATAATCTTCTCGTTCACAGTTGAAGATTACGACATAGAATGTAAAACCCACAACAAAGATTATTAACAGTCATATCCCTACTGTTTAGGATTTAAATCTTGCCTCTCTGAATGCTGTTGTGTACTAAGAATAATAATCTTTGCACTTGATACAGCCCCTTATCATGTCTTCGAGGCGTCTTAAAGCGCTTCACAGAATATACTGTAAAGTGAATTGACTGTATATTTTGTGAGCGAAATGTGGCAGCCAATTGCGCACAGCAGCGTCCCACAAACAGTCGTAAATTGAAGTGACCAATTTATTATTATTTTTTGAAGGAATTGTTACTCCCGGAAAAGCAATCCGCCAATCGACTTCGCAACCGGGTTCCTACTTACTGCTGGGTAAACAGAGATGTGTGGAGTAAGGAAACTTGCCCAACATTTTGCCCTGTCGGGAACTGAACCCAGGTCTCTCGCTTGCGAGGCGAGCGCTCTAGCAAAGGAGTTGGATCTGGTATTTTACTTTTACAACCTTTATGCTGCTGGAATTTAGAACAAATCAGTCATTCTGAGCCCCGTTTTCTGCAGTTAACGTCAACATGACAGTCTCAGTGGAAGTGAAACCACCTCTAAATTGGGCTTCATTCTGTGTGTTAACTGCTGGGGGATTCAGGACTTTCTACCCATAACTTATTGTCTTTCAATGGTAATGCTTTGTTCTGCCCGCATTACTGTTCCATCCAGCACATTCTGGGCAGAGCACTGCGAAACAGTAAAACTTTCTATACAATGAGACAGATAATGGTGTGTGCATTGAAAGGACAGGGAAAGGACTGGAAAAAGAAACAAAAATCAACTTCTAGTTTGGTCAACTTGTCTACTGCACAATCTTTTTCAGTGAAATTTTTCATTGTGCATTCCCCCAGAATACTTGTGCTATTTTTTTAACGCAGCAGTTTTTAGCCGGGTTTTCATTTTTTTCAGGTTTGTGCTGATTTATGCTTTTACTGTTTAGCCGCCATTCACTGGTGAAAACCGGAAGAAAACCATCGATAAGATCCTGAAATGCAAGCTCAATCTGCCGCCCTACCTCACGCAGGAAGCCAGAGACCTCCTTAAAAAGGTATGTTGTTTTTAAATTTTAATATTCAACTTTCATCGCTGCTTACTTGTATTTTTCCCGACAGGGGGCAAAACCTTGGGCAAGTTTCCTTACTCCACATGCCTGATAATAATCCCTCAAGAAAAAAAACCAACAATAATAAATTGGTCACGACTGCTGTGTCTTGCCCACAAATATACAGTTAATTCACTTTACAGTATATTCTGTGAAGCGCTTTGAGACGTCTCGAAGACATGGAAAGAGCTGTATCAGAATGCAAGGATTTTTGCCCTCCAAATGGTACGGACATTGAACTCCCAACTGCGCTCTTTCCTTTCCACCCATTCTCTTTTCGAACCCCTTCAGTCAGGTTTCCGTGCTGCCCATAGCACAGAAACTGCCCTGGTCAAGGTCACCAATGATATCCTGACCATCTGTGACCAGGGCTCCCTCTGCCTCCTCGTCCTCCTCGACCTATCGGCAGCATTCGATACGGTCGACCACGCTATCCTACTCCACCGCTTGTCCTCTCACCTCAACCTTCAAGGCACTGTCCTTGAATGGTTTAGGTCGTACCTCTCTCACCGTCTTCACTTTGTCTCGACGAATGGCTTCTCCTCCACCCCCCGCACTGTCTCATGTGGTGTCCCTCAGGGCTCTGTCCTTGGTCCCCTCCTCTTCACCCTCTATATGCTCCCCCTCGGTGACATCATCCGCAGACATGGAGTTAACTTCCACATGTATGCGGATGACACCCAACTCTACCTTTCCTCCTCTACTCTCAACTCCACGACCACCGATGTCCTGACAGCTGCCTGTCCGACATCGAGTCCTGGACGAGAGACAACTTTCTTCAGCTCAACGTGCGAAAAACCGAGGCCCTCCTGATTGGCTCACGTCAGCGCCTCCGCACCTCAGGCGCTGACACCATCAGCATCCAAGGCTGCACTCTCCACCTCTCAAAGCCAGTCAGGAACCTCGGCGTTTTGTTCGACCCTGAGCTGTCCTTTCTCCCTCACATCCGCACCACAACTGGCACCGCCTTCCATCACCTCCGGAACATCGCCAGACTACGGCATTACCTCACCCCTCACGCTGCTGAAACCCTGGTTCACGCCTTTGTCACCTCAAGGCTGGACTATGGGACCTCTCTCCTCGCGGCCTTCCCGCCACCTCCCTCCACACTGCAGGTCATTCAGAACTCTGCAGCTCGTGTACTGTCCCGCACCAGGCTCGGGACCACATCACTCCCACCCTCGCTCGCCTCCACTGGCTCCCCATCCCCCAGAGGATTGATTTCAAGATCCTCATCCTCACCTACAAGGCCATTCACGGCCTTGCTCCCTCCTACTTCTCCGACCTACTATCCCCCTACCTACCTGCCCGTACCCTCCGTTCCTCTGGCTCCGGTCTGCTCCACGTCCCCCGCCCCAACCGCCCTACCATCGGTGGTCGGGCCTTCAGCCTCTCAGCCCCCAGGCTCTGGAACTCCATCCCCCAGTGCCTTCGCCTTGCTTCCTCCCTTTCCTCCTTCAAGGCCGGTCTCAAAACTTTTCTCTTTGACCGTGCCTTCAGCTCCCCTCTCGACTCTCTTCCCACTCCTCGCTCCCTCCCTTCCCTCCCCTCACCCTGACCATTTCCCCCCGGCTCGGGTCATGACCCAACTGTGCAGCGCCTTGGGACGTCCTCCTGATGTGAAAGGCGCTTTATAAATGGAATCTTGTTGTTGTTGTTGTTGTTGTTGAACATTGGAAACCTTTAGACTTGATGAATTCTAAACAATCAAAAAATAGTTTGCTTTGATCAAAAGGTGCATTCAATGTCACCAAACTTGTCAGGCAGCATCTATGGAAAGTGAGTCAACATTTTGGGTCCATGACCCTTCATCAGAAAATTCACTTTGTGCTTTGAAGAAGTTGCTAGAATTGACCCAGTAACTCTGGGACTCTACCCTGCGTGAAGGGTGCTATATAAATGCAAGTTGTTATTGTAATCACCACGAAAAGCAGGTTCAGTGCAGGTATGACTGACTCCCTTAAGACACAAATATTTTTAACAGGTGACTAAAGCAGGTATTTAAGTAGTAGGATTGATGACCAGCAAAATTATTGATCTCTTCTTGCCAGGCAGGTTGTACAAACAGCTTTATCGTATGATGAGCCAAAGAAAGGAAAGAACTTCTCCACATTGTTTGGGGCTTTTGAAACATCGTTACAGTGTCATGGAGCCTTTTTCTGGATGTCTAACTACACTTCTTGCCTTTTATATTTCTAGCTGCTAAAAAGGAATGCTTCAGCTCGCCTGGGAGCTGGTCCAGGGGATGCCGCAGATGTTCAGGTAAGAATGGAATGGAATGCGCTCTCTCCCCCTGGAGGGACATACCCTGCTTACCTAATTCCGGAAAGTATTAGGTGCATATCGGCAAGAGCCAAAGCTTGGGGGGACCCCAGAGTGTGTGTTGGGGGTACAGCTGGAGTCTAATCAGCTAAAACCACATAGCTAATCATTGATATTGCTGTCCAACAAGGTTTCTTACTGCCAGACTATCGAGACCGCCACAGAGGGCTGATTCGATTCCAACATTTTGTTGCCAAACATGTCACCTTGGAGCCAACTCAGCTCCAAGGAGATTCTGCTGACTCCCCCCTCCCACCCCTCCCACAAAGAGAATAGTCACTGTTGGTGAGTGGAAATAACCTGTGTGGGTTGCAAAGTCAAAGCTGCCTGAGTGGTTATTTATTGTGAGGTTATTATTTACTGTGAAACTGCTCTTATTAATATTTCATTTGTGAATTTAATGTAGGCTCATCCTTTCTTCAGACATACAAATTGGGAGGATCTTCTGGCTCGGAAAGTTGAACCCCCTTTCAAGCCATTTCTCGTAAGTATTGGGAGGAGGCTGGGTTACAGAAACAAAGTGAACTCTTCGAAGTAATATCTAGGTGTAATCTGAGGGTTTACTTGTAGAGATGCCTTTCTATGCCTACTTATAGGAACTGCTCTTTGAGTAGTAATACCAATATTAATAGTAATTCTTAAATAGTAATAACAAGTTTTATTTCTTTGTTCCAGCTCATTTCAAAGAAACTGAATCAAACCCATCACCTAAACTTTTAGAACCAGTTTTTTTTATTTTCAAAGGAAAATTAGAATCGTAGAATCGTACAGCACAAAAAGAGGCCATTCGGCCCATCAAGTCTGTGCCGGCTCTTTGAAAAGAGCAGTGTAATGTCAATCCCACTCCCCAGCCTTTTCCCCATAACCTGCAAACCCGTCCTCCTCAAATACCCTTCCACCTCATTTTTAAAAGTTGTTATTGAATCGGCCTCAACCACCCTTTCGGGCAATGCATTCTAGATTCGAACAACTCGCTGCGTGAAAAAATTTCTTCTCACCTCCCCTCGGCTTCTTTTAGAGACTATTTTAAATCTATGACCTCGAGTCACCGACACACCCACCAGTGGAAACAGTTCTTCCCTCTCTAACCTATCAAATCCCCTCATGATTTTGAAGACTTCTATTAGGTCTCCTCGTAACCTTCTTTGCTCCAATGAGAATAATCCTGGCCTCTCCAGCCTTTCCTCATCATCAAGGTCCCTCATTCCTGGTATCATCCTCGTAAATCCCCTCTGAACCCTTTCCAATGCCTTAACATCCTTCCTATAGTGTGGTGCCCAGAACTGGGCACAGTATTCTAACTGAGGTCTAACCAGTGTTTATATAGGTTAATGATAACCTCCTGACTCTTGTACTCTATGCTCCTATTTATAAAGCCTAATATCCCATATGCCCTTTTTACAGCGTTATCTACCTGTCCTGTCACCTTCAAGGATTCATTTACCTGCACCCCCAGGTCTCTCTGTTCTTTTACCCCCCCTTAAGATTGCATTACCAGCCTATATTGCCTCCCCTCATTCTTTCTACCAAAATGCATTACCTCGCATTTCTCCACATTGAAATTCATCTGCCAATTGAACGGAAAAAAAGTTACGATTATGTATAAATAAAACCGATGTTTCAAAATTAATGCATGGGTAAAGTTTGACGTCTTAGGACGTCCTCCAAACCTGAAAGGCACTTTACAAATGTAATTTGCTGTTATTGTTGACCCCGTGGCAATCTCGTGATATGAAGAAAATTTATGCTTGGGAATGATGAATGGCCTGGCCAACAGGCAAATAGACCTGGAGAAGATCTGAACAATTAGTATTTCAATTCCTAATGAATCCTCCCTGACATTTCGCAATGTTTGTCTTTAGCAATCGGATGATGATGTCAGCCAGTTTGATTCCAAATTTACACGGCAGACTCCTGTCGACAGCCCTGATGACTCAACCCTCAGCGAAAGTGCCAATCAAGTCTTCGTGGTAAGAGAGCATAGGACACACAGTAAAGTTCTGCCCACTTCCAAAGAGTGGTTAAACTCAATAGCTTGCACCATTAAATAAAAATCTAGAGATATTTGTGTGAAATGAGTGCAGCTTAATTTGCTTCTTGTATTAGTTGATACTTCGTTCGCTAATGCCAGATTTCTTTGCTCATTTTTTGATGTATAATCCTGCCTTTTTTTACGAAAGAAAATGTCGGTCACTGGCATTGTTCTCTGGATGTTCTTTTCATTTTCTTTTCTGTCTGATGTGCAAGACTGCGTGGCAATATTTTATTTTTGTTCTAGCATCTCTGCGGGAGATATTTTCGTGTTGGGTTTTCAGTCTTCGTCAACATTTGAGAAAGGGAAATGAAAGTGGTTAGAAGAAGCCCCTTCCTCTTTGATGTGTGGATATCTGCCTTGGGTTAATAATGCTGAGCAGGATTGAGCTGGGGAGGGGGTGAATTTAAGAGTTAAATAAAATAAATCCACACATTGCACTAATGGACCATTTTGATTCACTTTAACCATGTCCATTGTCCTTTTCATTGCCTTTTTTTTAAAGATAACAAAAGTTCTTTAATAAAGCTCTGCTCACTTTCCGTGAAGGATTTAGACACGATGCTCGCTTGTAGTTTTCAACTTACTTTAGTTCCTATTCTAATAATAATCAAATAAATATAGTAATCCTTGCATTTGAAAGAGCGCCTTATCACGTCTTTGAGATGTCTCAGAGCGCTTCACAGAATGTATCGTAAAGTGAATTGGAACATATATTTTGTGGGCGAAACGCAGCAGCCAATTGCGCATGGCAGTGTCCCACAACCAATTGGGGATTGAGTGACCACATGTTTTTACTTACTTAATATTAATCCAGGTCTTCTCTCTGTTTTCAGGGATTCACATATGTGGCTCCTTCAGTTCTGGAGAGCGTAAAGGAGAAGTTCTCGTTTGAGCCAAAAATTCGATCACCTCGCAGGTTTATTGGGAGTCCCAGGACTCCTGTCAGGTACTTGGCTGTTCCTCAATGCGGTCGGTAGCACTGTTAGACGTGTACCGTCCACTTGTACAACAACTGTCCTCTGTTCTGCAGGAGTTTATATTGTAGCCTTGTAACAAGAAGAGTTAACATTTCTCAGTAAATTGACCCCTTTTTGGATAAACTTGTAGGAATGACGAAGCTCACAGAAAAAAACTGTGATACTTGGCAATATTCTCTTCAGTAAAACCCATCAACTACATTTTGTCAACAGTAACATCATAAAACAAGCGCCTGAACTGTTATTCACTTTTATTTGTTATTTTTTGCTTTCCCCCCCAACTTCCCTCTTGACGTATGCTGGGCTACAATTCCATGGGCACCAAAGTGGCAATTTGTCGTATGCAAACTGAGACGGGGAGCGATAACAGGCTATTCAACTGTGAGCTGAGCCAGTTCTATCTTCACTCGCCATCCACACGCACATCTTGTCTGTGGTGGTGGTAGGGGGGGAGGGGGGGTGCTCTAACTAATAAGCAGAAAGGGGAATCTTGGCCAATTATGTTGCCCCCTAGCCCAGAAGTGCAAAACCTAACTGCTACCCCCACGGAGATCAGCTAACTCAGCCACACACCTGGATACCATACTGCTGGCTGCCCTCCGTTTAACAGCTTGGCTGATCTGTCAGAGAGTTACCCGCTAGTGTTCATATCGAGTTTCGTGGCTATTTTAACCTTGTCTGTTTCAGTCCCTACATTCTGGCCCATTTCCTTCAAGCTTATCCACCACATCAATGTAATGTTTGACTAAGAATGGAACTTGGCTACCCTGTTTGTGGTTTGTAAATTCTCGCAATACCCCCGAGAACACGTATTCTAGATCAAAGAGCATTCTGTTTCCAGGACAAAGCTAGTGGCATTCATCCAAATTTACAAATATAATGTATGAGTTTCCAGATGTAATTCTTTACTCGCAGTATGTTAATGAAGTGAGTGTGGGTGGGGTCCCCTTAACAGCCCCAGTTACTTAACAATTTACTGCATGGTTTTCCAGCCTTATAGGAGATAGTTGGTCTGTTTGCTACATGACTCAGTCAATACTAACTTTATTGCCTTGTTTGTTATCTAAATCAGGTCTGAACTGGCCTAAAGCACTAATTTCTTGGTTATACTTGGGACCAATAGAAAATTACAGAAATAATTTCCCCAAATTTGGGGGGAATTTGACAAATTTTGCAGAAGATTCTGGCGGTGGTTAGTTGATGTTATTGGGGGGGTGGGGGGGTGCCTCTCCTGCGCGGGCGCACACACACACGTGGGTGCACGTGCACACACTCGCGTGGGCACATACAGACACACTCACAGACGATCTCAAAAGCGGGGCCTCGAGTTGAGTGAAGCCCATTTCCCACTTACGCAGCACCACGCATGCGTGTCTGGAGCCGCTCCACCTACAGTCGTCGCATCGAGTAAACAGCCGGCGACAGCGCAGAGCCCCGGGTGCTGAGCAAACTTCATTTTTACAGGCTTTTAGTGGAAGGGGGCTTGTTTGTAACGGAGTTTTTGCGGATTCCGTTGTTTAGAATATTTTGGTGGATTCCGTGGAAAAATTGAGACCAACCTTTTCTTTTTGCCCAGGCTATACTCTAAAACAGAACCATTCCTGGGTCTACGTCAATACTCCAGTCCTGGTTATGATGGAGGGAACATTTTTTAAAAATCTTAAAAGTGCCTTAAAATACCTTAAATTCATTTTCAGACATTGCCGTGCAAGTGTACTGGACTGAGCGTGTTCTATTTATACCAAGCACTCCGCCTCAGTCTCCTCCCTTATAATTAAATGTTGTGCTTCGTTGGAAGAAGCCAATTTGTCTTTTGATTAGGTTTACCACAGGGTGTTTGTGTTTTATTACTTGTGACTGCAGAGCCCAAACAAATTTGTGTTAATTGATCTGATTTTAAAATATTGGTGCATGGTGGCCCTGATATTGCTGTAATAAACCCTTCAAAAAAAATTGAGAAAAAAATAATGATTTGGTCACTCACTCAATCCACGACTGTTTGTGGAACAATTGGCTGCCGTGTTTCACCCACAAAAATATATATGTAGTCAATTCACTTTACAGTATATTCTGTGCAGCGCTTGGCGAGGTTTCGAAGACGTGATAAGGCACTCTATCAAATAATGGATTATTATTAATTATTATAAATGTTTCCCTTCATTATAAGTAGACTTTGGATTTGTGCGTAAATTCAGAACAATCCAATATCAGTTTTCTATGTGGATGTCCAAGGTTCTGGGCCTAGAATCTACACCAGGCTTAGGTTTGTGATACCAGACAGATTTGATTCAAAAGCATATTGATTTAGTACAAATTCTTTGAATTTAAAAACACTGGAGCTTGTTTCCTGACTCCTTCCATGTAATTGTCTTCCCTACTAAACCTATACACTGTTTTTGTTTATCCTACACCTCCCCCGAGGTCTTGTGAGCTATACCCCTAGGTATAGTTGGTAGTTGTCAGCTGCTTGATTGTCAGCAGGTTATTTGATTTTTGGGAGAGAGGAAAACATTGCTGGCCATTCTGATCCTGGCCTCACGAGATGCTTAAATGCACTCTCTTGGGAACGATAACAAAGAGAATCTCCAGGTTCTGATCAGGAGCAGGAACCTTGGCTGATCTTATTCTAGCCATTGGTACCATGTCTAGTTTGCCCAAATGTGGAGTCCTGTAGTGTAGTGGCTAGAGCATTCGCCTCGCAAGTGAGAAGACCTGGGTTCCAATCCTGGGCGGGGCAAAACGATGGACAACTTTCCTGACTCCACACGCATCTGTTTAGTAAGTAGGAACCCGGTTGTTAGTTGATAACTCGAGGATGGCTACGAGGATGACTAGGGGAAGCAGACAAATGTATGGACCACAGACCTGCCAGGTATAGATTTTGTTGGGGTCAGCAGATTGATAGTTCACTTGATTGGAAATGACTTTATAAAAAAAACAAACCAATTGGATGCAACTTTCCTTTGCAGCCCAGTGAAGTTCTCTGCTGCAGACTGCTGGGGCCGGGGAGCCAGCATGGAAACACCCAGAGGGCGGCTGTTGTCAGACTACCCGATGGATTTCGGGATGGAACAGATGGACGTGACGGTTAGTGGAGAGGCTTCTGCCCCACTGCCTATCCGACACCCCGTGGGCGTGAGCTCTGTGCCTTTCAAAAAGCAAACTTATCCTGTGCCCCCAAACAGACCTGCACACCTGCGCATGAACCTATGACGACAAGTGAACTTATAAGGAGAAAGCATCAATGCAAGGCAGCGTGTGAGCACTAAGTACGTGTTTTTGGGGGTACCGAGCCTCCCCACCCCCCTTTCAAATTAACCAATGGAAGTTTCAGTCAGGACAATTATGCAATGAAACTTGCGCATCACTGAGGACATTTTGATGAGAAAAGGAAGGTTAAAATAATGGGTGGGGTGATGGACATCACTGATCTTTGTACTGACACTTTGAGACACATGTACAGCTCTGGGCAGGGGTATTAACGTCCCACGCAGCATTTCTTCTTGAAGTTCTGCTCTAGACATTAACGGGAAAAGTCCATGACACTCTGTAGTGGCGTTGAAGAAATCTTGCTGCTTGATGCCCAATGGTGCAGAGTATTATTACCAAAGGTAGAGTTGCATAACTTTGCCTGAATCTCACGAGCAAAGTGTAACTTGTGTTGGCAAAGGGTCTGAAATATTGGGAATGCTTGTACCTGGGATAGGAAAGATTACACATTGTTGCAATATTATCAAAGCCTAAAGTCTCAATACTGTCGTAATATATTGGAGCTCACGTAAATCCAAACGATGGAGCAAAATCATGCATTTAATGAATAAATAAAAATCTGTAAACTACGTGTTGTAATGCGTGCAGTGGTGATCTCACCACCGTATAAACTCTTCAGTGCATAAGTCTCTTTTTAAAAAAAACACACAAATTGCTTTACACGGACATAATGTATGACCGTCTTTTAAAGTTTACCACAGTATTTGCCTTTTTACCCACTGCCACCATACTCTTGAGAGCGGTCCGCACTTGGTCAAATTTAGAGTAACAATGGAAAATGCGGCTACACTTCCACTCACAGACGTTGCTGCACTTTAGAACAGACATTAATTATCGTGCGGGAGCGGGGGTTGCTCTCTTCAATTTGCGTCCTTTTACGTTTCAACCTGTAAACTCTCAGAAGTATGTTAGCATTCTGGTAGTCGCACATCAACCGTGCACAGGACATTACACCAAAAGTTTGTGTCTCTGTTCATAATACTGTGGTCTACAAATGGGAGGAATGGAGGTAAGAAAGTGGAGGTCAAGAATAGATCCATACTCATTCTCACCCTGCCCTGAAACAACTTTAGAAGCATCTGGGATTGGCTTTCAATGCTTCCCGTGGATAAACCATAGGGTGTC
Organism: Callorhinchus milii; assembly: GCF_018977255.1. Classification (NCBI taxonomy): domain Eukaryota; kingdom Metazoa; phylum Chordata; class Chondrichthyes; order Chimaeriformes; family Callorhinchidae; genus Callorhinchus; species Callorhinchus milii. The sequence continues at coordinate 1,459,544 of NW_024704751.1, read as the reverse complement.
ATGGTGCTGTGAAACACATGGTGTAGGCCAGTGTCCCAAAGGCACTTCTTCGCAGCTTCTCAAAATATTCTGGCTTTAAGGATAATTTCTCTCATTCTGCTTGCCACCCACTATATATGCTTCCAGGTATGATTGTGTGAAGTGTCGGAGCTGAATTAGCTTTATTTTCGGGGCCAAGGAAGAGAAGGAGTGCTTCCACAAGCTGCATTTTATTTTAAAAAAACAAAACTCATCTCCCTGTTGCTGTTGAAACCATTGGGAATCAAGCCATCAATGTATGGAAAGGTAACCTGGCATGTCTTGGCCTTTTTTAGGTGTACAAAACTAATGCAAGTGATTCAGGGGAGATTAAAAAAAGTAAAAGTGACTGAATTACAGATGATCAGAGGAGAACTATTACTCCCTACATTTAAGGTTATTAATCTTCTGGATATGCAGAAAGCTCTCCTTAACATGATGTAGAGCATGATTTAATAATGAGGGCCTTGGTTCCTCTTTGAAGCCCATGTCATTGCAGTAATGATGGGAGTCGATCATCGAGCAGGGTTTTACACTGGACGTATGAGTCTTGTGTTAAACGCTAATTTAGAAGTGCCATAAGAATCCAGGTGGCCTAAGTCAATCAGCTCAGACGAGCGGAATACAAAACAGCGGTGAGAGAGAGACTGTTGGAGAGAAAAATAATGCAGTGAAAAGAATGGCTTTCCCTGTGGCTTTGGCTGAAGCTGAGCAGCATTGGGGTTTATTTTAAGGCAGTTCATTGCCATGTTTAATAACGCGGTGAAGTGATGTGCATTACTGTGAAAGAAACTAGAGAGTAATTTTTCCCTTCTGTTTTACAGCGTTGCACGGGTTACATACGCAATCGCAGCAAGCGAATGTAGAAAATTCTTAGATGAGTGTTTCTCATGCCACTAATGTATCACCGTAAAATATGAAGTTGATTCAAAATTACACAAGATTGTGGGTTGTATTGTGGTATAAATGGAATATAGTTTCTAAATTCTCACAGAATTTGCTACACAGGTGGTGGGATTTATTTTCTGGCACGGCCTTTTATATTGATCGGTCAATCTTTTTAATAATTTAGAAAAGACTTCATTAGAGAGATTATAACCAAAACTTCAAAAGTTGACACATGCGTCGTACACTGGATTCTATGCCGTGAGACTTAAGTTTTGCTTTTAGCTTTATCGTGTCTTGAGAAAATCCCCCTCTTTGACCATGCTGTTTGTCTGTCGTGACTGAATGAATGAACGCCACTCTTTCAGGAATGTGTAACTTCGTTCACTTGAAAAACCATGTTAATGGCCAGGAATGCCGAGCTTTACCCTGAAAAATAAGCATTAAAAATTACTGTTAGGGTGGCTTGTCTCAACGTGATGTGTCACTTGCTGTAGTCACACTTTTCATTAGACTGACTGGAAGTTCTTTGCCTACAAGGTGGAACTGTTTATTCCCATATAATTTCCTTTTGTTGTAGTCTGTTGGGTTTGAGAAGACAGGTGAGCTAGCCATGAACATGTTGCTGGCAGGGTTATTGAGAGACCAGCCATCAGTGCAACCACTGTGCTTTTTCCTCCTCCCCTGTGATTTCAGAGTGAAACAACCTGATCTTCACTCAGCACCTCCTCGCAATGGCACAGTTATGATCGGAGCAAACGCAGATCCTACTGTTCTGTGGTGATACGTTTAATCAGCTTCCATAAGCACATTACTGTGCCTCTGTACCAGACTTGAGATTTGGATGCCTGCTTCGCAGTCATTGATGGCAGGTGATGTGTTATATGGTAACCTGGGCAGGGAAATTTGAATGAGTGCCTGTATAAACCACAGCTAACCAAATTCAACGGTGACATCCTCTGAATGGCTAAGGCAGCTTGGCTTTCAACTTGAGAGAATAGCTTAAACAGGTTAAAAAGCAAATGAAAGAAAGAAATGTTAAACTAAGACATGAAGTTTACAAGGACATTTCTACCTCCCGCTGTACTACCTTTCTCATCGACTTATAAAATCTCTTTTGTTCTATTTTGGTGCTGAAAGATTTCAATACTCCAAAGGGTTAGCTAACAGAGGTCACCCAAAAGCTGGGCTGAAATGCAGTTCAGGCACCGACCTACCTTTGAGTTTGCCATTACTGTTCGGGTATGATTAAGGGTAAGTTTACCCATTGCTTAAAGAATATCAAATTTCAGACTAATGTTGCTGTGTTGTTGAATAATGATAGTATCTTCACATATTTTCAGAATAAGCAACAAATCAGATCTGTGTCTCGCTCAGCAGTGACTTAATGTATAAAAGAGTTTAAAAAAATACATTTTTATAAATGTCAGAGTGTAAATTGTAAGCAGATTTTGCTTTCTACCCGTTTATACTATTGAATGGGAAAGAAACTGGAAATAGGACTTGCTAACTAGCTAGAGGAGCAAACGTGTCTTAATAAGCATTGCTATTATTGTTAATATTGTGACCAATAATCTTATCACATCTTGTTTCTTGTTTAAATTGAAAAGTTTGTTTTAAATTGTGTGTGGAGTATGACTCCTGATTTTTTTTCTTTTGTGATGTTTTGAATTTGAGAAAGCTGTAGGAATTCCAACTGTAGTGTACGTTCCTGCCCTGTACGCAGCTTGTAACTGTGATTATGAAGAGATGCATGTCTTGCCGTGCCTCGCTACTGTAGCTGACCTGGAGAATAGGTGGGCAAAGGAAGCGAGAATTAACTATCGTAGGGGCTGTGTTGTGTGTGTGTGTGAGTCAGTGTGAGAGTGAGTCTGAGTGTGTGTGTGGGAAGGGGGAAGAAGAATTTTCTTCAGATTTCACTGGATTAAGACACAATATGGCAACTGCTGTTTGTCTATTGCTTCAACGCAATTGTAGACTTGGTCTCAGAAAATAGCAGCTGAATCATGAATGCCCAAAGCCAACACTATTTAAAAAAAAACTAAATTTAATACATTGCAACATGTTTATCACACGCTGCCGGTTGATAGACTTTTTAAAAAATAAAAATACATATGTTTTGCTTGATTCTCCAATCTTTAAGATCTATATATATATATATTATATATATCATATGTATATATGTATCATACGTATATATATATCATATTTATATATGCATATATATGTGTGTGTGTGTGAGACCTACTGTGTGATGGTGTGATATCACTACACATGTCCTCCATTGAAATAGGTTTCCTGTAAATCCCACTTGGATAAATGGTGAGATTTGTCTGGTGTCTCGCTGAAAATCAAGTGGTGCTTAAGTGTTCTACCATTGGGAAAAATAAGAACTTCATTCACACTTTGTGCTCATTGATTACTCGGGAATTATTGAATCAACCACCACCCCCTTCGGAAAACAAAAGTCAAGTCTCCTATAGCAAGTAAAACCTGTATTCCTACAGCGATTGTTTCAGTCGTACTTTTCTATATTGCTAATGCTTCAGTGAATGCCTAGCTCAAACTATGCAAAGCACTTCTCCCCCCCCACACCCCCCCATTTGTTTAAATTTAAAAAGGCCTGAAAGCATTTATGTCGTTATCATGAAGTTTATAAGTTTAGTAGTATAAAAATGTAATGGATTTAATTTCACTTTTTGCCAGGTATATAGAGAGTATGAAAGCTTTTGCCAGTCCGTATTTTAGAATGGTATTTGGACTTTAGTTGCACTGGGTTGAATTGATCAGAAGTATATGATGACAAGTATTTCCTTCTCTTTACCTACCCTACATATAGATTTATTTAGTAGATTTTAAGGGTTATTTTGTACTCTTGTACCTTAAATATGAATTATGGACTTGGGGGATGGGTGGGGGGATGTTTCAGTCAAGTTCTTGATTTTTTTTTAAAAAAAGGAAATATTCTTGACGTGTACACAGTATTTATCGACCACTATATTTTTGCCTGTAAATGTTTGTGAATGCTGCCAATTACATTTATTTGTGTTTGCTATTCGGGTATATATGCCACAGGTCACACTTCATGCAGAAACATTTGTGGTTCTTACAAATTGGCTCAGAATGAGGAGGCTGTCAGCTGTCTGTAGCCAGAAATAAGTTTGAATGCCTGAGCCAGGGTTTAGATTGCTTGTGGAGGCTTACCAGTGCTGTTGCCGGCAGGTTATATCTATTGCTAATGACTGAACAGTTTATCACGGTAAATTTAACCTTATGTTGAAATCTGTTCAGCCCAACAATTAGATGATTTAGGCTGTTTTGCTTGAAAAAAAGAAGGGAACATTTCACTTGATCTAAAAGTTGCAATGAATAGGCATGTGCATTTTTTGTTTGTACTTGGGTGACGGTTTTAGCCTGAGGCGGAGATTAATTATCGTTGCTGTCACAGTATCCCAGCTCTGCACCTATGTTCTTGTCTCCTCATACTTTTTCTCTATTGAAATGAAGTTGCGATGAAACTCACATTGACTCTCACGTCTTGCAACACTGTTGGACAGACAACTGGATGATTTAATGTGGGTTTCACCATGTTATTGCCTCAGTTTGTGTTTTTTATGAGCATATTTAAAGCATATTAAATTAAAGCATATTTTTTCCCCAAAATTTGTAGCAAACGATAGAGGCAATTTCACTGACCCCGATCTTCTACACAATAAGTTCCTTATTTTAGTCGTGTCCGTCAACGGGCTGTAGAGAGGTGCTTCCTGACATGAGGAAAGGGAAATGGGAGCGAGAGGGGAAAATCTGACTGGTATTTCCAATACCCACATCGGAGCACAAACTGGAAACAACTCTCTACAGGACACAGTCTTGTAAAGGAAAAGGGGAGGGGGCAGCACTCATAAAATAATTACAATTCTACAAAACATGATTTTTTGGGGAGGAAAAGAAGCCGGAATCAAATTGTTATTTAGGCTTTTGCCAAACGAGAGCAATATTCTAAAAGATAAAGGCTAGATAAAGATAAACCCTAGATCAATACAGAGGAAATTTTAATCCTCTTCAGCTTTGAGGGTTCTAACATGACAGGATAGTCGGGAATTACAAACATTTGCCATCGGATTCAGTTTATAAATTTTAATAATTATCGGAAAACAAAGTGCATAAAGGTTGGAACTTGCTGACCTTTTACGGATCTGAATTTTTGAAAAACAACAGATACCCAACGCTTAAATCATTATAACATTTCAAAGGAACATTCCCTGAACCAGTCTGCAATTTATCAGTTTCACAATTGTGTTCATCAAGTGCAAAAGGGTATCCTGTCAGCAGACATGCCATTCGGAATACAGTTAGCCTGGGGCAGGTAATGTGATTTGTGCCTTACTACTTGATTTATTGCAGACAGTAAAGGCACATTAGTTTGGTTTACTTGAGGTGAAGAGATTTTTAAAATACTGCACGGGTAAAATATTGTACAGCTCTTAAGGGCTATTTGAGGAAATTAAGCATGGGGGGGGAGAGGTGGTTGTGTCAGAATTTTCTATATATATTTAGAGGAGCCGGTAAAGGAGTTTCAATGCATTAAAATTATGAATCCCAAATAGTGCCGTATAATATGTAATGGTGCTATATATTTTTTTTATTTTCCCGCCCATCATCCTTTCCCTGTAAGTGGCAGTTTATGCTGGAACACAGATCCAAAGATGCCAGTAGTTCATTTAAGGTCTCATTCAAGTGTTCTTGTGCTTTTTATGTGTGTGAGCTCAGTCAGCGAGCATCAATTCTTTTGAACTGGTTTGTATTGCAACCGTTTTGATTGTTGTCCTCGCCTAGTATCCACGTGTAATCGTAGTAACTCATTGGATACTGATCAGGATTTCAAACTATTTTTTCTTCCTCCACCTCTTATCGTAAGACAAATTGTAGCAACCCAACTGAGATCAGGGAAAACCTGGGAGCATCCCAGTCTATATGGCTCAGTACCACACAACCCCATGCAGTTAACCACTCTTAAATCATATCATCTCTTACCCACTCTTTGCATCGATGTATTTAGCAAACTGTCTTAATTTCTTGCTCTTTTCCCTTATTTTGAAAGACAATCGAGAAATTCATGATCATTTATTGCCTGAGTTCTTTTACATTTGAGGAATGGTTTAATGCAATCCTTTGGCAAATCACCCGAGTCCTTCTCATGTTTTTCTTGCTCCAGGTGTACTGATGTATTTAACCCTTTTTATTGTTGGCAAAGTAGCATTGTCAAGTGGCATTGTGCCGTTTCCCAAATTGTAGAGCAATTTCTAACAGTACCCAGAAGTCAGGGGGACATGTTCATATATAATGGGTTCTGTCTCGGCTGCTCATTAATGGAGAGACGTCAGGGGAACCCAGGAGTGGAAAACCTAACAGGAGTGGGAAAACCTGAGCAACGGCTGCTCATTGAATCGTTGTGTATCCAGCTCTTGGCCTCTGTTCTCATTGACGGTGGTGTTTGGCATCAGAGAAAACACAAAATTGTATTTTTGAAATGTGAGAAGCATTTTTCATCGGTGTGTCAAACAAAGTTATGGAACAATACGCTGGGTCTATTGAATACTTCTGGTTGAAACTTTTGCAATTCACTTGTCTTACAAAGATTTCTCCTCCACCCCACCCCTTTCTTTCCTTGAGGGTTCCTATTATCCAATTCAATTTGATTAAACGGTTCCACAAAAATATTTGAGTAAACTAAACTTTACTTTCGTGGAAGTCACAAACTTTGACTGGTTATTGATGCATAAATATTGTAACATGCAGAAAAACCTTGATCATGCCTTCTTTCTTCAGTGTGACAAGTACAGAAGGCAAATTCAATAGTTCACAAACAAAACGGACAGCTGATTTGTACCCTCCATCTACCTTGTGTGGCCACGTATGAAGTTCCTTGTTCTCCCTTGTTCTCCTCCTTCTCTCCCCCGTCTCCCCCCCCCCCCCCCCACCCCGAAAAAACATTGTGATAGTTTCATTGGATTACAAGAGACTTGAATATTTAGCATTCTGCTCTCTGAAAAGCTTGGCTTGAATGTGGAGAATATAGATCACATGGTGCCATGTGTACAAATGTCAGGAATCCCTAAAATTCCCACAATCTTTGACTTCCTTCATATTTTGCTTCCGCTCTGTTTGAATTGTTGTTGACTTGTAGATTTGACAAGTGAGAGAAGCATCTTACTTTGCCACGGCTAGTGGTCGTTGTGGATGGATCATGCACCAGGATGCCAACCTTTTTATTTTAGTAAACTGTCTTTTGTAGAACATTTAAGAAAATGCCAGTTGTTGATCCAGCAGCCATGAACGCACAATGTTCTGTGCACACGTATCTAACATGGTTGTAAATAAGGAACAGACTTCAGTATCATCAAACACCACTGTACAGCCATAGTGAGCATTGACATTTCCTGAATCTGCACCAAGCTCTTCCCCACTCCACCCCCCTCCTTCTCCCCCACCCCCCACCCTGGAAATCTTGACAGTCAAATCTTGGATTTCCAATTAAATTAGTTATTATTGCAACTGGAGATAACTGATATTAAGTAAGAGCAGGTTTATCTGTAGATATATTAGGAGTCCCGTTTGTATTAGTTATAGGGGATAAACTGGGATAAACCTTGCTTTGATGATTTAAGTATCCTCAAAGCCTTCGAGCTTTGAGTTGGTGGCAATGCTAATGAAAGTCAATAACCACTTCATTTTCAGTTACGGGAAGCACTCGCTCTTGCTGCCTTAATTATGTTGGTAAACTGAAACCGCCAATAACATTTCTGCAATTTCCAGTGACCAGTGAGATCTCCGCTCCTCTCTCTACTCACATTACGCACAATGTCCATCCTAAACAATTGGATTGAATAACATTCAGTAACATTGAAATGTATAGTTATTATTATAGTGACAGTCGGGTATCATTTTATCACTAGATTTCTTACGCCCCCCCCAGCCCCCTTCACAAGTCTCTTCTGTCATATAAACCTTGTGTTAAAATTTGGCCCATGTCAGTGTATGAAATATTGAAAGCAGATTGAGAAAATGTGCATTTCTCTGGCAACATGATACAACTGTTAAGAGCATTTGTCTGAAAGGATTTCAAACTGTTGAGTCCCTCTTGAGTACCAGAAAGTGCATTAAAGTATCTTCAGGCAGCATCTATGGAGAGAGGAAAATCAGTTAACGTTTCAGGTCCTTGACCTGAAACGTTAACTGATTTTCCTCTCTCCATAGATGCTGCCTGACCTGCTGCAGTTTCCCAGTGACTTCTGTTTTTATTTCCAGCATCTGCAGTATTTTGCCTTTCATTAATGTATCATTGCTTGTGAAATCAATCATAAAGATCTTGAAATCCATTCAGAATCCATGGCCTAGTTTTCAGGCTGGTATTAAATTCAACTCGGGGGAAAAATTAAAGAGTTTAGGGTGGACTCCCAGATAACTTTAGCGTGTTTGTGTAAACGTAGAACTTGCCAAACCTGCAAAGCAGCAATCCGGGTTGCAGCTCATCAATACTGCTCAATAATAATCACTGACAGGTTCCCGAGTAAGACACGTTATCTTAAAAATCTCCAATTCAGATATTAACCATCTCGAGTCACTTTGGGTTGCTCTAAATCAACCCAGTTGTTTAGACAATCCAAATCTTGTTGCAGTTGCCCTGAAAGAGCACAAGCTGAAAAGTCTAAATAGAATCAAAATAGAATCTGCAAAATATTCAAAGGTCGAATATCCGGTCCCAGATTTTACAGAACTCTTAGAAACCAGCATAATTATATCACCCAGCACTTGGAATATCTGCAGAACTTTGCATCTGATTTGGGGGCGGCTTTTTTTCCCTCTTCTCCTTTCCCCCGATCAGTATTTGCTATGGTGCTTTTACCACTAGAGGATTAGATTGCTGCCACATTAAGTCAATAGAACGACTGTTTAGTTGCCTAAATAGAAATGGTGTGAAGCTGCATATTTTTTTCTTCTTGCTAAATCATATTGTATTCATTCAGTTGTAATACTGAAAATGAAGTTGATTAATGAATTGTACGGCTTTATATACCCATTAAAAGGCAAAGTTGAATGAACGCAAGTCTTGTTTTCTTTCTGTCTTTGCTTACAGAGGAGTATCGCGTGTAGTTACTGGGTAAAGCAAAAAAATTGATGTTGCAATTATACGATCATTTATATCAATTTGACCCTGAATTTATTTTTCACATTTACCTCTTTAACAGTCGGTTGGTTACTCTTCAGATGAATTGGTCATTCATTTCATGGCTGTTTGTGGGAATCTTCAAATAGGCTTCCGCGTCAGGCTCCAATTCAGTCACTACACTTGACTGCAATCGCCTGTGAGGTGCTTTGATATGTTTTGACATATAAAGCCACCTTGTTAAATCCAATGATTGGCATCTAAAAGTAGGCCTCGCTTCAGCTCCAACTAAGGTGCTTTAGAATGGACATGAAATCCAAGCTCTTAGAATGTGATGAGAATTTGCTGAACAGTTGTTTGAGCTATTTCTTGAAAGTGAGAACTAACAGCGAAACTAAGTGGAGATGAGTCCGTATCCAACAGCTGAAGGAGCTGAGATGACAAACACGGACTTTCATAAACACCCTGAGGGTGGAGGAAAGGTCAAAGGAAAGCACTCAGTCCGTACTGAAATCTTCAACCTTGAAAGTTGAAACAGAAACTGGCTGTGAAAAAGCAGAACAGAAGCGTGTGTGTGCTTTAGATCAACGGCAGCACGCCAGGCTTCTGGGCAACTGGCACAATTTCAAAGAATTTGCACAAATTAACCGTCACGTTTGATAACAACACTGATTACATGGCAAAGTCATTTGCTGCGTACAACGCTTTGAGATGTTTCAGTGTGATAAAGTGTTGTATCAAAAGCAGCTATTGAAGTTGGAGTGCGGAGTTCTCGACTGGAACGCCTGATGGCTGAAGAAGAGAAAATGGCAACCAAAATTAAAGGTAAGTAATTGGATAAATCATTTATTTTAAAAACAATTGGAAAATGACAGCATATTCATTTATTATTTTCCTTATCGGTTCTTGGTCTCCACACAAAAACAATTTGAAATCCATAACCATTGACATACTGTAATTAATGAATACTTATTGAAACCATCACAGGGTATCCCAGCTGATTCTTTCCCCCTCCCTCGAGGTGCATTGTAAACCATTATGATTATCACAACTGAGATTGGCTGACCACCCATGCGCAGGTCACCAAACAAGTCACACTTTACCAATTCCCGCCACCATTCTATTTTTTTGATATAAGACACTACTATTTATTGCATAATATCTTTAACCAAAGCCTTAATAACGTCACAAATCTAGTCCGTTTGTGCTATTGTGATCTGTAGTTAAAAAGAGAATTGCTTTTTTTCCTTTCTACAAGCCAATGAATTCAATGGCTGTTGAGAGGAGAGACACCAGGAGAGGAAGAAAAATAGAGAAAACCTTTCCACTCAGGTTAGTTGCTGTTTCAGAGCAGCGTTGACAAAGGCCTGAGAGAAGATCTTTTGCTCTCTTAGCTGTGGGAAAACAGCGGGATTTCACACCTTTAGCTGCAAGTTTTCAGAAATGTCATGCAAAAAAGGGTTAGTTCGCAAAAAGTGTAGAAGTATGTATGAGCATATAATCAATATGATAGTTCTAACAAAATGGTGTAGAACATCAGCATCTTACACCAGATAAATATGACCCTGATTCAATTCCTCACATAGTGGAGAAATGGCCTTTGTGTGAAGCACGGGATTTGTAGAATGAGGCAAAAGTAAAATTACTGTAATCGTGGGTTCAGGAAGTCTCTGCATCTTTTTCAAGTCTGGAAATTGTACAGATGAAGCCAAAGAGGTGGCAGAAATAAAAACGATACATTCATCAAATGCAACCATTTACTCCAACGACCAAATAACTGTTCAGAATAAATTCACAAAATCTTAACACATTTAATTACTAACTTCCACTTGTAACTCATTTCATTTGGATTATGCCCTCGTGCCCCTCCAAATTAAACCATTTAAAAATCAATGTCACAGAGGTAGAAATTGTTTGGGGGAATGGGAGTGAACAGTTCAGAATTATTCATGCTTGTATTGCTTATCCTTCTATACACAGGTGCCCATTTGACTTTCAACAACTACTAGTATCTTTCACATAGGGTAACAACTCAAATGCTTTGCTTATTGTGTGAAGACCTGAATTTTGTGAGGAGATAGAAGTACCCTCTTTGAACTTCGGGCAAACAAATCTCTTCCAACACATTTATAATTAGGCCTTTTCATAATCACAAGCAAGTTCCCAATGTAAAATTCGGTAGCTTTTGGTTTGAGTGAATAATTTTTACAATGAGAACAATAAATAATATTTTGATAAACATAAATATTTTACATTTTCATTCAAAAGACATGGATGGCTATCTGTGTGAATGTGAACTTCAACCTCTCAATTACTGCATTTTGTGTTAAGGAAGTGACACCTCCAGATTTTTTAGACTTTGTAATGGACACCACCTGTGATGTGCATCAACATAATTTCTAGACAGTCACGTTTACCACACCAAACACTGCAATACACAGATGGTCAGGTCAAATCGGGAGGAATTTTTCACACTATTTTTGGTAAACTGAGCAATACATTGCTGTAAAAATATTTAGTTTATCATAATTATTAATGTTTCCAACATAGGTGAAGAGAGACTTAATCTCCACCAATATAAACTGAACTACTATTTATGACTAATTTGTGCTTACTCTTAAACTGAAAGCGACTCCCAAGTGATTTGGCTTTTTTTTTGCTGATTTTATTCATCAAAGATCTGAATCCACTCTCTTTTTGTACTGATATTTTGCAATCGACTGATCATGTAAAGACTGATCCTAAAGAATCCAAAAGGTTGCATCTCTAAGCAGATGCACAGTTCAATAATAGTTTGTTTTAAACACTTTATTTTGAAGGGATTATTATCCCCAGAAAAGCAATCCACCAATACACTAACAACCGGGTTCTTGCTAGGTAAACAGAGGCATGTGGAGTAAGGAAACTTGCCCAACGTTTCACACTGCCTGGGAATCAAACCCAGGTCCTCGCTTGCGAGGCGAGTGCTCTAACCACTGAGCTACAGGACTCCACAATAACCACAAGTGTATTTTACAATGAAAACAGCAGACACATTGAATTAAAATATTCTGATCAAATCAAATGTCTCCGGTTCACAAAATAAAGCTTTTGAACAGTTTATTACTAAAGTATTTTTTTAAAAAACTTCAATCTTCTTCTGTATTAAAGTCCGTTCTATCCCACTGCTTTCCAGAAGCTGGTCAGTAAACCTGTAAATGTGTGGAGGTTGCTCCATCTCGCCAAGGCTGAACATGGTCCAAGATGACAGTCCGACATAGGGGACAGGTTTTCTCTCGATTAAACCAGAGCGAGATGCACTCCTCACAGAATATGTGCTGTAGGACAGACAGAACAGAAGGAATTCATAAACGTTCTCTTAAATATCCTGGTCTATATTTTTGATCGGATATAGCAGTAATCTACTCGGATAGTACCAGGGATGAAGGGGATGAGTTACGAGGATAGGCTGACCAATTTGGGCCTATATTCTCTAGAATATAGAAGAATTAGAGGCGATCTTATAAGATCATCAAAGGGCATGATAGAGTAGATAGTGGGAGATTGTTTCCCCTGGTTGGAGATACTAAAACCAGGGATCACAACCTTAAAATCAGAGGCCAACCCTTTCGGACTGAGTTGAGGAAGAACTTCTTCACTCAAAGGGCGGTGAATGTATGAAACTCACTACCCCAAAAGGCTGTTGACGCTCAGTCCTTGAACATATTCAAGACTGAGATAGATTTCTTATTTCAAAAGGGATTAAGGGATATGGGGATAAGGCAGGGTCAGGTTATTAGCTGGAGTTAGAAGATCAGCCATGATTGAATGGCGGGGCAGGCTCAAAGGGCCGAATAGCCTACTTCTGCTCCTGTTGTTATATGTCATTTTTTTAAAACAAAAGCATGTTCCAGAGTCAGTTATTTTATCTCCTGAACATTTACCTGACAGGTTAGGAGAACGGGTTCTCTAAACTCTGCCTGGCAGATTGGACAAATCTCACCAGCGTCACTGCATTGGTGCTGACTGGCTGCTATCCCATAGAGCTGCAAAACAAAGTTCATAAAGTTAACATAGCATGTCAAAAAGTCACAGGATAAATGAAATTGGGTTAAATAAAAGACAGAGACTGAATGCACCACCTGGTGACATCCTGAGCCATATGAACAAAGCAAAATTCAGGCTCAATCCCTTGTCTTTGCTGATCTCAACCAGTGTGGTGGAAGGCAGTGCTATGATTATGATTCAGTGCTGCAGCTTGGGTTAGGGCAGGGGTGAGGAAATCAGCCCAACTCAACTGGATGTGTTAATGTGCTTGTGTATGAAATTTAACGACAGTATTCATTACAAGGATAAGTGGAGATATTAAGTGATCACTGATTTCAGTTCCATGGAGAAAAACCAAAGGCTTTGGATGCATATCCTCCAGTCACACATACAAAATACTTCAAGGCTCGGAGTGATTATTGCTTGTTCACCTCCTTCAGATTTCGCCAGGCAGAGTTAATGGCAATATAAATTGCACATGTCTGTTGGAAGGAATATGCTCGATGCACACCATTGGCTGCTTTCAGTTCCATATTTTGTTTAACATTCTTATTGGTGACTTTCTGGTATGGAGAATAACGGTGCAGTAACCCAAACTGGTCACAAGGTGACAACACCCCAAACACAACACCCAGCAACAGTTATCTGAAAATCTAAGAGCAGGGAATCTAGAGAGCAGTTCGCTGTATTTTCCCACCTGCTTATGGAAAAAACTTTGTAGAGCGCTCCTGAATCTGCTCCACTGTCCATACACCTCGAGGAGCTGAGGATGAAAAACAAGAGGTAAATTGTTTAAGGTAAACAACTCCTAACTTACATTTTATGAGATTCCTTCAGAGTGCGAGTAAGACTCATTCATTATTTCTCGATGCAAAGCCTCGAAAACATTTTAAAGAAAACAGAAAGCTGACAGCTGCCGAGTTGAAAGGTACCGTTTTCCCATCTTTCATTAAGAGGAAAGAAAACATGTCAGGAAAACTCCCTAATTTTTGATCTATATAAATGACCTGGACTTGGATATAGGGAGTACAGTTTCCAAGTTTGCAGATGATACTGAGCTAAGAAAAGTAGTAAACAGTGAGGAGGATAGTAGCAGACTGCAAGAGGACATAGACAGACTGGTAAAATGGGCCGACACGTGACAGATAAAGTTTAATGTGGAGAAATGTGAAGTGATGGATTTTGTGAGGAAGAATGAGGAGAGGCAATATAAACTGATGGTACAATCTTAAAGGGGGTGAAGGAACAGAGAGACCTGGGGTTCATATAAGGAAATCTGTGAAGATGGCAGGACAGGTAGATAAAGCTGTTAAAAAAGCATATGGTATACAAGGCTTTATAAATAGGGGCACAGAATAAAAAAAGTCAGGAAGTTATGATGAACCTTTATATAAAACACTGGTTACAAAACACATAAAACACAGCTGGAGACTGTGTTCAGTTCTGGGCTCCACACTTTAGGAAGGATGTCAAGGCCTTGGAGATGGTGCAGAGGAGATTTATCAGGATGGTATCAGGAATAAAGGACTTCAGTTATCAGGAGAAGTTGGAGAAGCCAGCATTATTCTCCTTGGAGTAGAAAAGGTTAAGAGGAGACAACATAGAATTTTTAAAATTATGAGGGGATTCGATAGGGTGAACAAGGAGAAACTATATCCACTGGCGGTGGGTTGGTAACCCGAGGACACCAATTTTAAAATAGTTGTTAAAAGAAATAGAGGAGGTGAGGAGAATTTTTTTCACACAGCAAGTTGTTTGGATCTGGAATGCAATGCCTGAACGGCTGGTGGAAGCCGATTCAATAACAACTTTTAAGAGAGAAATAGATAATTATTTGGGGAGGACAAGTTTGCAGGGTTATGGGGAGAGAGCGGGGGAGTGGGATTGATTTGGATAGCTATTTTCAAAGAGCCGTCACAGACACGATGGGCCAAAGGGCCTCCTACTGTACTGTATAATTCTATGATTCTAATTCTGGCTGTTTGTTCAAAGTGTCAGGCAAATTGTGAAACTACCTTTTAAGTCAGTGCATCCGACATTCATTTATGCAATAATACAGTACAACTGACAAACTCCCTTCCACCCCCTGCCAAAACTTTAAAAAACTAATTTGCTCACACTTATTCTTTGCCCATAAGCACCAAAGTAGTCCACTTAATACAGCACCAGATACTGTACTGCATTTTGTACTTACCTTGAGTATGAGGTAGAACAAGCTTAGCAGTATGCCGAGTGTCCAGATCATAAACCCTTCGGATTCTTTATTGCCAATCAGGTATCGGAACCAAACTGGCAAAGGCATGAAGGAACGGTGAAATTGGCTCACTTCTTCAATGATCATGTACCACTGACCCTTTATTTACAAAAAAACAATTAATAAAGTTTTCTCTTTAAAAAAAATCAAGTTTGGTATTTGAAAAGGAAAAATTTGCAAGGACATGCGGAAAGAGCGGGGGAGTAGGACTGACTGCAGATCTCTTCCAAAGAGCCAGCAAAGGCACGATGGGCCTCCTTCTGTGCTGTAACATTCTATGAAGTTATTGAAGGCATGTTACGTCTGTCAGAATTATCAGACATCGGGAAGATTCATTCACCACCCTGCAGTCTGTTAAGAGTATATTTAGTACACGTCTGGAATGCAGCACAAGGAGACCGAATAATGGGCGCTGGGAGAAATTTCAAAATGTCAAGTCACCAGCATGGGGCGCTAGGAGTTCAGAGGAGAAGCTGCCAAACGGCCTTTAATGCTCAACGTAAAAGGAAAAAGGGACCGTCCTGTGCTGCCAAACAGATTCAAATAACATCACACTGAAAGAAAAAAAAACTACAAAACGCAAAACCGTTTCAAATGAGCTCAATCAATCACAAATCTTATCAAACCAAATTCTTATAAAATTCTACAGGCCGGGCATTTGAGCATAGGAGGAGGTGTGGCACTGTTATCTAATTATTCTTCCATGATCCACGACACATGAACATATCAGGGATCACCATTAAAAACCAAGATTCCTGGCTGATTTTCCTCTGTTGCCCATGATATCAGCTAGTTTTCGAATTCAAGATCCTCATCCTCACCTACAAGGCCATTCACGGCCTCGCTCCCTCCTATCTCTCCGACCTACTATCCCCCTACTTACCTGCCCGTACCCTCCGTTCCTCTGGCTCCGGTCTGCTCCACATCCCCCACCCCAACCGCCCTACCATCGGTGGCCGGGCCTTCAGCCCCGAGGCTCTGGAACTCCATCCCCCGACTCTCTACCCCCTCCTCGCTCCCTCCCTTCCCTCCCCTCACCCTGACCATTTCTCCCCTCCCTTCCCTCCCCTCACCCTGACCATTTCCCCCACTGCTCGGGTCCTGACCCAACTGTGCAGCGCCTTAAGACATTCTCCTGACGTGAAAGGCGTTCAATAAATGGAATCTTGTTGTTGTTGTAGTTCAACACACAACAGAGACTGAACCTGGGTCACTCCTGTTCTGTACTATTCACAACTACACCATGTGGCACAATTATCCACAGGACCCACAGCCCTTTATCAAGAATGTGCTCTGGATTTCAAGATGATTGGGAGAGAAATACCAGATTTACTAAACTTGAGTAAGCCAATTCATTATCAAGATTTATTCAGCTACACACACGTACTCACTGCACTTTACAGAAAGCTCTGAAGCACTTTCGACATGATAAGTTGCAAAGATTATTATTCATTTTACCTGTATATAATCAAATACATTTAGCAGCCAACTCCCCTGCAAGTTACTACAGCTGGGAGTATGCAAAGTGCTTCTCTCTCCTCTGAAGGTTACGGCCACGCAACGGAACATGAATATCAAGCTTAGCTGCAACATGAATAATATTAGGAATAACCTAACAAAGTCTTTTGGGAGCATAGTCACTCAATAAAGAGCTGGTGTGTGCTTGATCTTGAACGTTGTTCTAATGGATTTCCCTTATTGACAATGACATTGCAATCCTCCCCCCCGACCCCAAACAGAATCTGGTTTAAATGAATTGTGAAGTCACTGTGAGATCATCACAATGACCTGGTGGTTGTGACTCAACTACACGAGATACAGGTGAAGTTACCCTTTCGATACAATACAAAATTACATTTGTAGAGTGCCTTTCACGTCGGGAGGACATCCCAAGGCCCTGGACATTCAGGGATTTGGACCTGAGCTGGGGGGTTGGGATCAGGGAGGGTAGGAGGGTGACTGAAGGCACGGTCGAAGAGGAGGATCTTGATACAACAAATTTGACCAAATACTGATCAAGTGTTGCATTGGGTAAGTGCGTGGGATATCTTGTGTAATTGAGTGCTTGACAGGTGTTCCATTTCTGCCATTGGTATAAAAACAAATTTAAAAACTTTAAAGTCAGTAAATCAGTCTTAATGTCAAATATTAACTTGCATTAAATTGATGTGTGACGTGAAGAGATGTCACGAAAACACATCAAAAATAATGGTAATGGAATGGCACTGTAACATTTATTCAATGGAGTGTACCTTTCCAGCAAAGTCACTAAATAGCCTTCCTGGATATAAATAATCGCAGCAATTGATATGGCATCTTTCATGTAGGAAGCATATCTCAAACAGCTTCACAGGATGTACCGTAAAGTGGAGTGAAAGTGTATTTTGTAGGCAAACGCAGCTGCCAATTCGACCTACAAACAGCCATGAGGTGAAGGCTCAATTTTATTTGGGGATTGTTCTATTAAATGTTTTTGTTCTTCCCTATCCCAGAGCAGGGACACTGTTGTAATACTCACACTGCTGCCCCAACTGATCAGCTAACTCTGCAATGACTGGTAATCGAACCTGGGACCTTGCAGGTCTGTGTATTTAGTTTCACACTGGGGAGTAGTTTCACTTTGAGATCATGCTCGCATCCAAATTTTAGTGTTGATATAAGCACGACTAAAGTAAAGGAGGACTGTTCCCTGCAACAGTGAAGGAAACTTGAAGAGGTAATAAAAATATCAAAATTCAAAGTTTTTTTGCTCTCCGCACGACGTCACTCGAACCGTTTGAAATTACAAGCTAAAATACACCCGTGGGAGAAATTAGAAACCTCAACCAACTTGCCTCACAGGCTTCCATGTGAAAATTAAGAAGAAAATACAAATCCATATTTCGAGGATCAAACTTAAAAACTTACCCGAGATTTGAATGACATCAGAGGTAAAGGCACCAGGAGAACAAGGCACTTGAACCCCAAACAAACAAACTTCAATATGAAGTCTGCGATTCCCACGATCCACAACGCGTCCCAAAATCCAATGGGATCAACATTAGGAGGCAGAAAGATCAAGCTGTGAAGGGAAGATCAACCTGTTAACAAGTTTTGTTTTCAAAATCAGTTAAACACACAAGTCTTTTCTGGAATCTTATTCCACAAACTATCTGCTAGTTTCCTCTGAGTTCCAGATTCTCTTCGCCGGTGTCTCCAGCTCCACCATGCACAGGATCCAGCTGATCCAAAACTCCACTGCTCACATACTCACTAAACTCCTCACCCCCATCATTGTGGAGTCCTGTAGCTCAGTGGTTAGAGCACTCGCTTTGCAAGTGAGAGACCTGAGTTCAATTCCAGGCAGAGGGCGAAACCTTGGGCAAGTTTCCTTACTCCACACAGAGCCTAATAATAATCCCTCAAAAACCAAAAACAATAATAAATTGGTCATTTTCAATCCACGACCGTTTGTGGGACATTGCTGTGCACAATTGGCTGCCGCGTTTGCCCACAAATATACAGTCAATTCACTTTACAGTATATTCTGTGAAGCGCTTTGGGACGTCCTCCCGACGTGAAAAGCGCTATATCAAATGCAAGGATTATTATTATTATTTCAAATCCCTTCAAGCCCTGGCACCTCCCTAGCTCCCCGACCTGCTACCCACAGCCGCTGCTCACCTGGCTCCAGCCTTCTGTATATCCCTCATGCCCTCCATTCCACCCTGGGTGGCCGCACTTTCAGCCACTACGCCCTGAAACTCTGGAACACTCTCTCTCTATCCCTTGCCTTGTCCCTACCTTCCCCATCTTCAACAACAACAACAAAATGACATTTATAGAGCGCCTTTCACGTTGGAAGGACGTCCCAAGGCGCAGGACAGTCGGGGGTCAGGACCCGAGCATGGGGGAGGGTTGGGGTAGGGGAATGACAGGGAGGTGGGAGGGCAACTGAAGGCATGATCGAAGAGGAGGATCTTGAGACCGGCCTTGAAGGAAGGAAGGGAGGAAGCGAGGGGAAGGGACCGTGGGATGGAGGTCGCGACTGAAAACCTTCCTATTCGACTGTACCTACGGTCACCTCCCCCCGGCTCGGCGTCGTGCTCCGCCACTGTCAAATGCCCAGGGGCGCTACCCTGTGTGAGGGGCGCGACGTAAGTGCAAGTTTTTGTTGTTTTAATCTTGTTTTTGTTATATTGAACACACACACACATACCTGTAGTAAAGTGATTGTGACTGGAAAGTGTCGTAGAGGAGAAGGGAAGATCCTGTTAAAAATCCCAGCAACCAAGCACACTGCAATAATGAGCGACGCTCCTATAAATATAGAAAATGGAAAATCATGCACTTTCTCGCAGCCCAAATCCATTTAGTCAAAGCTGCTTAAGCCGGACACAGGGACGCTGGCTGTTTTGTCCGGCTTAAGCGGCGTCTGAGCTTAACCAAAATTCCCTTACCTCTTCCCACCCAGCAGAGGAGCAGCGCAGGCCCCTCCTCCCATTGGATGGGAAGGGGACCAATTAGCAGAGGCTCCAAGGTGATTGACAGTCTGAAGTCACTTGTGAATGGACCCAGTCACCATTCCCATTCCCTCCCTTGTTCTTCTGCCCCCCCCCCGTCACTGATTGACAGCTCGAATCCGTTCGTGGATGGCTGGAGTCCTCGGTCAATCGATCGGAATTTGATTCCTCCCATCTCCATCCCGGAGCCACATTTGGCTGAATGGAGCTGCGAGTGAGTTGATGGGAGGGCCGACCAGTGCGGCATTAAGTCAGGATTAACTGGAATGGATTCAATGACCTTATTATTTTTTTTTGAAGGGATTATTACCCACGGAAATCCAATTCTGCCAATTGACAAACAACCGGGTCCCTACTTACTGCTAGGTAAACAGAGGTGTAAAGAAACTTGCCCAATGTTTCGTCCAGCCCGGAAATTGAACCCGGGTCCTCTCATTTGCGAGGCTAGTGCTCTAACCACTGAGCTACAGGACTCCATGATGGATCTCAAGACAGATTTTCAAGTTAGGGAGAGGGCCAGGTGGAGGGACTCGTGGCTGAAAACTCACCTACCGTTGATGGGCCAGATCAGGTGGGAGACATGAAGCCGGCTTTGCTGCGCGGAGGAGGGAGCCAGAACAGTTGGGTTGCAGGTCGTAGAGGTTGGGGTGGAGTGAGGCAGTTGAGGTATGTCACACTCGCCCCATTTATTTTCTATGCCTGTCTGTTGTTTATATATATTGAATATATTTCATATATTCACTTTAAATATTTTTTTATATATTTAACGTTTTTGATATTTATGGTACCATCAAGTCTGACTCTCGCGTTGATTGCAACAATTTGGTAGAGTAACTGAATATCTATAATCTGCATAAATGGATAGGAGGGTGTATTGTTTTCCTATACGGTCACTTAAAGGATGATTTTGATTGGACCATAAGAAAGACTTGATGTAATTGGTGCTATACAACTACCATTAGGTACCCTGATTCGGAGAAGGGCTCAATGCCCATAAAAGAACGAGCGCCACGTCCTCGTGGTCGCTATTTTTCTACCTGATGACAACAAAGGTACATGCTCTGACTATTGATGAGTAGTAGTTGGTTCTTCGTGCACGTTTACATTAATTTTAATGGCTGCTAGCATGTCTAGTTTAAATGTGATTTATGTTTGTTAACTCATAGTTGTTTTTGTTGATATTTATCGTGTCGTTTAAGATTTAATGCCGAATGTTGTGGATTTCATCAAAGCTACAATAACATTCTGTTGAGCTAACTTAATTGTGCTTTAACTCGAGCTTTCTGTATAAATCAAAGAAGACCGAACTGGAGAACACCACTGAGGATACAATAAATCATATTATTAATACTATCCTCTGCACTTGTTTTCACACCCTATAATCTACAAACAGGTTCAGCCTATGTCACAGAGGTGTAAAATAAACCTCTGATTGACTGAAGCTTCAATTTGCTTTAATTTAAATAGCAATTGGTAGTACCTGTCATTGTGAAAGAACTTATTAGTCAAATTACACCAAGTTATAGGAACTTGCATTCATTAGTGAGGATTGAACAGTACACTCTGCGAGGGAGAGCAAGCTATAATGTGGGTGTACATTTACGGGTGATAGAACTGTCTCAGGTAACTGAAAGTGAGGATGAAGCCACTGTACTTAAAATTTTGGTGCAAAAACGGTTGTCAGATTTTACCATAAGAAATTTCACCAACAAAATAGTCAATTTGCTTTGCAGTGCATTCTATGAAGCGCTTTGAGACGTCTCGAAGACGTGATAAGGCGCTATATCAAATGCAAGGATTATTAGTATGATGGGGTGGTTTGATCGGACTAGCCTAGTCTTTAGCTTGTGTTCCATTATTAACAACGGTGGCAATGAACAAACTCCAGACAGTTACCCTGAAGACAGAATGTGTAAAAGTCGCAGTGACAATTCCTTCCTAGTCTGTGCCTGGGCATACTATAATTGGGGTAGTTAGGAACCGTGGGATATGGAGAGCAAAATATTCCGGGTTCTCGTTCCTCACATGTCTTGGTTCACACATGAATATTAGGCGCTTTATCATATGCAAGGATTATTATTATTATTATCCACTTGGGTATTGAACTGGAGAACACCACTGAGGAAACAATTAGTCATAATATTAATACTATCCTCTGCACTTGTTTTCACACCCTATAATCTAAAATCAGGATTTTGTCATACAGCAAAAGCATAGGTATGAAAAATCTAATTCATGCACCAACAATTATGCATCAGTTTAAAACTGTGGAGTCATCCCCAAATGAGAATTCCAGCTCCAATCATATAAATGTCAGCTCAGTTGGTAGCACTCTCACCTCCAAATCAGAAGGTTGTGGATTCAGGTCTTTGAATTCTAGACTGACGTTCCAATGCGTGGCAAGGTGGGAGGCTGTATTGTTGGAGATCCTATCCTTCAGATGAGACATTAAATTGAGGTCCAAAACTGCCTATTCAGATGGATATCAAAGATTCCATGGTAGTATTTAAAAGAGAAAGGAATTTTTCCACTGCCTGACAAACAATCTCTGAAATAAAATTGGTCTTTCGCTTTGTGGTTGTAAAAGGGACATTGTTTTGGACACATTGGCTGCCACATTTGCCTACAAACTACGGTCACTACACTTTGCAGTATATCATGTGAAGCATTTGGAGATGTCCTCCCAGCATGAAAGGTGACATATCAAAAGCAATGATTATTTATTATGCAATAATACAATCGGTACAGAAAGTAATTTCAATAAACCTACCTGCAGGAAGACCTGATTTATAATAGCCCTGTTTGCATAAAGAAATGTTACACACAGTCCACCGCCAACTGCAATACCTAAAACACAGTGAACAAATTAATCAACTACAACAGTATCTTATTTAAAATCCCCAAAAATATTTTACATAACTGCAGTGAAATCCTAAACACTGTAAAATGGAGATTATACCAATATACTGTTTTTTTTTGTGGTCTTATGCTTTAGAACTGTGGTGATATATATCTGGAGAGATTACGGATTTGTATCCAAGATACATGCTTCGATAAGTCATTTAAATTTTATGTGACTTAGATACAATTAATTCAACAATAACAACTCGCATTTATATAATGTCCTTCACACAGTGAGAAGTGACTCAGTGCACTTAACAGTGGCAGAGCTGGTTGCTGAGCCAGGGAGGAAAGGTGACCGTAGATATGGTCAAAGAGAAAGGTTTTCAGGTGTGACCTTGCCCGTCCGTGCAAGGCAGAGAGTATTGCCAGTAATTGACAAAAATCCTAACACATCCCAATTGGAGTAATCCCGCCCCACTGATAGCAGCTAACTCAAGACAGGCCAGGATTCAACCTTGCAACATTCCTCATCTGTTTGGCTTATTACTATATTGACCCACCAGGGAGTCTCTGTTATTTTGTTTTGAGGACGAATGGCCACAATTATATATATATATAATTGTGCTATATATAACATGTATATTAAAAATCTCAATTGTATATAATGCAGAATTAATGCAGACACTTTGAATGAGTAAACCCATGCTGAATATGGCTGTATGTGAGACATTGCTGTGTGCAAACTGGCTGCCTTGGTTCGCCCACTTTACAATTCATCCTGTGAAGCACTTTGAGAAGTCTCGTTGACGTGACAGGGCACTTATATCATATGCAAGGATTACTATTATTAGTAGTAATAGGATGGCAGGAGCAAAGAATGAGTTGCTGTAAAGTAATATGTTGAGGCCAGTTTGGAATGACTAGCCGGGGGAACTAATTAAAGTCTTCATTCGGCCAGAAATCATTGCGTTTTTACAACTAAAAAAGATTTCAGAATATCTAATCCTTCAAAAAAAAACACAGAAGCACTTCGTACCGAGTGAATGCTGAAACACCAGTTTGGTGCAAAGTATAAGAATGTACGGCAAACTCTTCTGAAGCCACCGAAGGATGTACCGAAGTTCTGAGAAAGAGTTTCTAGGTTCCCCGTCTTCTGGTTCAGGTCTTTCTCCAGCAGGGCCTTCTCTGGAGTGAGAGTGAGAATGAGAGTGAGAGTGAGAATGTGAATGAGAAGAGTTTGAGCGTGCGCCACCTGACCCACGTCTATTGCTTGGCTCTTCAGATGCATCCATCTGAATTTGAACCTCTCCTTCCTTGGAACATTGTGGTCTGTAGTCAGGAGTCCCAACTGGGTGTAGCATTGCACTTTCTCCAATAGATCCATTTAGTGCCAGAGAATGTTGCTGGCTAGTCCCCGAGTGCATTTCAGCAAATTCCTTCTGCATTTCAGATCCTCGCGCCTGATAACTGGTCTGTGCAGTGATCCAGAGATCTGCTTTGAAAGCTGCCTGTAAATTAAAAACCAAAACAATGCGTTAATTCCAACACTGAAATTGGTTTTAATATTTGTCGTTTGATGCTGTTTTGTTAATGGAAAAACTTAAACTGGACGGTCAACCAAACATGTTGCGAAGGGACACCAATGTAAATAATAATAATCCTTACATTTGATATAGCACTTTATCACATCATTGAGACATCTGAAAGCGCTTCACAGGATATACTGTAATGGAGTGTATTTTGTGGGCGAAACACTGCAGCTAATAGTGCACAGCAGTGTCCCACAAACCGCCATGGACTGAGCGACCAATTTTATTTGGGGGATTGTTGTCCAGGATGCTGGGAGAGAGAAACTCCCTTCTCTTTTCGAAAAGTGCCATGGGATCTTTAACGTCCACCTGAACCATCAGATGGGACTTAGCGTCACATCCAAAGGATGGCATGGAATGCATAAGGCAAACTGAGAATAATAAAGAAACTAAGATCAAAATGGAAATTGCCCTGTGAAAAGGGAATTTAGGGTTCTGTGGGACAATGCTGTGCTTAAATTGTTTTCTGCATTTGCTAACAAAAAAGTCACTGCATTTTACATTATATTCTGATATGTGCATTGGGACACCTTCCCGAAATGAAAGGCGCTATACCAAATGTTAGTATTATTATTATTTTAAAAAATAGAAGGAAAATTGTTTTTACTCAAGTGGACAGATTTTGGAATAATCTACCAAATAAAATAATTGGGATACAAAAAATGGGGTTATTTATAACCCATGTTGGGAGAAAATATGTGAAGGGTAAGTTTTTTTTAATAATTGTGACATTCCTTATGACTTAATTTGCTCACCAGGAAGTCATTTTAACTTTAAACAGACAAGAGAGTCTCTAAGAATAAGGAGACAATAACTTGAAAACAAGTGTGAGAACTTTGCAGTCTACAGATGGAGGACTAAACACACAAATGTTACCTGCAAACTCAGCCCTAACCCCCAAAAGTTATTTTGCTGTATAGCTTCCTCGAAAGCAAGTGAAATCTTCCAGCTTTGTAAACCAACAAAAGATTGTTATACGCTTCGCCAAAGAATGATCAGTTTATTAATCTAACTTTATTTAAAAAAAAGCAACATCAAAATACATTTAAATTTTATTATTGATGATTCTGTATACAGTTGAGCCCAGTTTTCCTTCCCATAACCCACCCTTTGCTTGGCTTCTCCCCACAGCAGATGGAAATGCTGCCTTTCCATTTTTCTCTATAATGCATTTAAGCATCAGATTTCTGTCCTATGATTAGCCCAATGCACTTTATTGGAGGTATTCCTCAATAAAAGCTTGTCAGCCTTCCCAACTCTTCCCTCCACAAGCTGCAGATCATTCAGAACTCTGCAGCTCGTGTTCTCTCCTGCACCAGGCTCCGTTATCCCAACACCCCCACCATCGCCCAGTTCCACTGGCTTCCTATCCTTCAGAAGATCGAGTTCAAAATTCTCATCCCCACCTTCTAGGCCCTCCACGGCCTTGCCCCCTCCTACCTCTCCAACCTGCTAACCCCTTATCAACCTGTCACTCAGCATGTCTACTCCATGGCCCCCGCCCGGCCCACCTCATCATTGGCAGTCAGGCCTTCAGCCTCTCTTCCCCCACCCTCTGGAAATCCATCCTACTTTCTCTTCGCTTCGCTCCCTTGCCTCCTGCAAGCCACGTCTTAAGACCCTCCTCTTCGACTAGTACCTTCGGCCAACCTCCTAGCCCCACCCTCCCACCTCCCTGATCCCAACGCTCCCCCCCTCCCACCTCCACTCGGGTCTTTATCCCTGTCTGATCAGTGCCTTGGGACGTCCTCCAAATGTGAAAAGCGCTCACAAATATAATTTTCTACTGTAACCAGCCCTCGCCCCCCCCCCATGTTAATTTGAGTCTCACCCTCTTCCCCCCCTTATTAACTTGAGTTTCTCCCTTCACCCCACCTTACCCACTTGGCCGCAGAAGGAAAAGGGTTTTACCCTTCCTCTTAAGGTTTCTGCTAGCATGCAGTTCCGTGGGGCCAGCAGCTCTGTGTTCGCTCATTCAATCAATCAGCCATTATTCAGGGTGTTTGACCGTGGAAGGGCAGACACATGACCATCAGAGATCAGCCATTTAACACCCTGACAGGTACACTTTGCAGAAGAGGTCACTCAATAGCAATCAGGAATGGGAATCCCGTTTGACATGGCAGCCATTAATCTATAAAGATTAATTACAGCTGAACCAAATCCTCTGTCCTCATCCGACATCTGCGTATGTGCATTTTCCTGCAGAGGTTGAAATGAAATGTGCACAAAATGTAAAGGGAAAAGTAGACAAACATTTGAGGCCCAAAATGCCACCTAAGGCTTCCCCCAATTCTACATGACCGTGAAGAGCAAGGAAAAAAAGTGTGTGGAATTTCGGGCCACGGCTCATTATGGTGCTGTGACAAGAAGTTACATTAGCTGAAGTGTCCAATTGTCCTGAACCAGCCCCGACTTCATCGAAGTTGAGTCGTGAGACAGAAATAAATAAAAACTAAACAGAGTATGTTGTAAACAGGAAAGATCGTTTTACAAGGGCATTGTGCGCCTTGTTAACAGTTTAAGAATTGTGGAGTCCTGTAGCTCAGTGGTTAGAGCACTCGCTTTGCAAGCGAGAGACCTGAGTTCAACAACAGATCCCACAATAAAAGTAAATGGGGACTGTTTTCGCTTCCCAAACAAAAGTGGGGATTGCGTTTATTTCAGAGCGAAGGGCTGAGGATACATTAAAATAAAGCACATGTTGTATATATCCCCCCCCACCCCACACCGCCCTCCCCTATATTTTTCTCTCTCGACAACAACAACAACTTGCATTTATATAGCGCCCTTCACATGGGGCAGTGTCTCATAGTTCTATCTCTTTCTCCCCCCCCACTTCCTCCCTCTCCCCCACCCCCTCCCCCACTTTCTCTTTCTCTCTCCCTCCCCCTCCTCTCTCCCCCCCACCCCCTTCCTCCCTCTCCCCCCCACTTCCTCCCTCTCCCCACCCCCTCCCCCACTTTCTCTCTCTCCCCCACTTTCTCTTTCTCTCTCCCCCCCCCCCTTCCTCCCTCTCCCCCCCACTTCCTCCCTCTCCCCCACCCCCTCCCCCACCCCCACTTTCTCTCTCTCCCCCACTTTCTC
This sequence comes from Callorhinchus milii, assembly GCF_018977255.1. Taxonomy (NCBI): domain Eukaryota; kingdom Metazoa; phylum Chordata; class Chondrichthyes; order Chimaeriformes; family Callorhinchidae; genus Callorhinchus; species Callorhinchus milii. The sequence continues at coordinate 1,432,172 of NW_024704751.1, read as the reverse complement.
TTTCTCTCTCCCCCCTCCTCTCTCCCCCCCACCCCCCTTCCTCCCTCTCGCCCCCCACTTCCTCCCTCTCCCCCACCCCCTCCCCCTTACTAAACCAGGGTGCGGGTCAGTGCCAGTCAAAGGAAACCATGGCAACTGGGCAGTCAGAGTGCAGGTGATTGTGAAGCCCCCGCTCAGCCCCGCTGTGGGGGGGGTTACAGGGCAGTGCAGTGACTGTTAAGCCGCGGCCGGGCCTACCTGGTCCTGTGAGCCCGGGCCTTTCCCGGCGGCGGGGCCCGGCGGCGCTGCTCCTCTTTCCGGCCATCTCACAATCGGCCCGGCCCCCCCCCACCGTGGCCGCAGCCTCTCCCCCACCCCCGGGATTTGGGTCCAAAACGATGTGAAAAGAAAACGAGTCATAAAAAGGAGTCGACTTCAGGCCGTTTCGGTTCCCCGCCTCACGTCGTGACGTCACGGCACGTCACGTCAGGCCGGCGCGATGACGTAGGGCCGTTACCATGGCTCCCGGGTTCAGCCGCGGCCGACAGGGAAAGGTGGGATTTTTTTTCTCGCGCTCTTTTATAAGTCGTACAAACTTGCCTAAGTCGTACCTCTGCCCCACCCCCCCCCCACCCCCATCCACCTCGAGAGTTGACACCATTGTTTGTATTCAAGAGTTCACGCTGCGCAGGTTTGACGTGAGCCTCGGCGTCAGAACAGCCCGGAAATGTTCGCCAAAAAATGGCGGAGAGATTGGCGGGAATTGCTTGGGGTCGGTTGGCGCTATTGAGAGAGATGCGTTTCGTGGAGGAACCAGGAGTAAAACCGTCGCCGGATATTTGCTGAGCGCGTTTAAAAATACTAAAAATCTTCACGTGAATAGCACAGCGCTTAATAATATATATTAAAAAAATAACCCTGGCATTTGATTCAGCGCCTCATCACGTCTTCGAGGCGTCTCAAAGCGCTTCACACAATATACTGTAAAGTGAATTGACTGTATATTTTGTGGGCGAAACGCGGCAGCACAGCAGCGTCCCCACAAACAGCCGTGGATTGAAGTGACCAAATTATTATTGTTTTTTATTCATGAGGGATTATTATCAGGCGGGTGTGTGGAGTAAGGAAACCTGCCCAAGGTTTCGCCCTGGATTCACTTACCAAGAGTTCACACGGGAGCTCAGTGTCGACCGGGCGTCTCACTGGGGGGGGGGGGGGGGGGGCGAAGCTGATTTCCTACTCGCGTTGCTTCCGCCATCCAAACGCTCCCCGCACCTCGCATGAGCGACTGGAGCCCCTCCCCTCACAACAGCAGTGTCGAGCAAACAGCACAAGAGGCCCGGGGCTTAGTACATTGTGTAGGTGGGCAGCAGAAGGGGAGGGCGGGGGGGTGGTGGTGTTTGTAGTGGATTCCTCTGAAAAAGTGCGGCCACGTATTTCTATTGGCCCAGGACATAACTCATAGTTTGCATAAGTCATATTAAATTTGTGGTCCCAACTGACACAACTTATGTGAGATTTACTGTATTAATAAAAATAAATAAATTGCATTTGGTACGGCGCCTTATTATGTCCGACGAGACTGTCAAAGCGCTTAAAGGACATTTACTATAAAGTACATTGATAGTGTAGTTTGTGGCCGAATGCAGCAGCTGATTTGCATCTTTCAGTGTCCCACAAATAGCCATGGAGTCAGTGACCAATTTTATTTGGGGAATTTGTTGGCTGGGAGAAACTCCCTTCTCTTTCCAATTAGGGCCGCGGGATCTTTAGCAACAACAACTTGCATTTATATAGCACCCTTCATGACAGGGTAGCATCTCAGAGCACTTACCTGTGGTGGAGCCAAACATTCGCCTGACGTTCACCTGAACAGGCAGACGGGACCTCAGTTTAACGTCTCATCCAAAGAACGGCACCTCCGACAATGCAATACCCCCTCAGCACTTACATTGAAGTGTCAACCTAGACTGTGAGCTCAAAGTCTCTGATGTGTGGCTCAAACCCACAACTTTCTACCAACTGAGCCAGGGTGACACCTGATATCTACATAATGACAAGAACAACAACATCTTGCATTTATATATAGCGCCCTTCCCAAATCATGCCTACTAAAATATATCACAGAGATACCAATTGATGTTACAGGCTGGTATTAGTGTACTGATGACAAAGATGCCTCAAGAAGCCTTGAATACTACTCGTGATTTTCTCATCCTTCGAAATATATTGGATGGTCTTCGGGGACATTAGTACGTAATGTGAGCATTGTGTAATTAATTTTGTTTTGTAAATAAATTAAAAGAAAATACTACAATTATGATAACATTTTCAATAATTTTCTCACGAATAACAGCCCGCCAATCTACAATGTACACCTGTGTTAGACCAGGGTGACTGCCTTAATTTGAATTATGAGAACACAGTTGTAATTTCATTAAAAAAAAATGATTGATTAAATTTCTGCGGGCTGATAATTCAAGATAATTATTTTTGCCAACAAAGTACACAGTCAATCCACTTTAAATATATTCTGTGAGGCATGACCTGATAAGGCACTATGTCAAATGCAAGGTTTATTATTATTATTTTCTGTTTACGAAATATTTGAACAATATCACAATTAGGATTCCTAATTTTTCAAGAGATAATTGATGACTATTCACACTTATTTTACAGCTCATTCTTTGGATTTTAATATACAGTATATCGCTTTGGAAATCATAACCGAATAACAGAACAAAACCAAATAACAATAACTAATGTAGTTTAGATAATAATAATAATAATAATAATACTGCTTGTATTTGATATAGCACTTTATCAGGTCTTCGTAACGTCTCAAAGCACTTCACAGAATATACTGTGTATTTTGTGAGCAAAATGCGGCAGCCAATTGCGCACAGCAGCGTCCCACAAAGAGTCGTGAATTGTGTGACCAAATTATTATTTTTTTATGGAATTGTTATCCCCGGAAAAGCGATTCGCCAATCGACTAACAACCGGGTTCCTACTTACTGCACGGTAAACAGAGGCGTGCAGAGTAAGGGAACTTACCCAACATTTCGCCCTGCCGGGCATCAAACCCGGATCCTCTCGCATGCAAGTCGAGTGCTCTAACCACTGAGCTGCAGGACTCCAAAACACGTTAAAACTTAGATAGTAAAGGTGCTATAACAATGCAAGTTCATCATTCACAATATTGCTTCCCCACCAGGAGATGGCACCACTATATCAGTTATCATATCCAGCCCTTGTTTGGGAAACCATCAAAAGCAAAATTAATTCTGGGGCAAACATTTCTAATTTCCTCCCTTTTCCTCTTTCCTTTCTTAGCGTAAATTACAGTTTTGGTGGACTTCCTTTGGTCCATTTGAACTGAACACCACGTCTCACTGTCTTCATCACAGCATCCAGCGGTTTCTTAAACGTCAGCCAGATTGTACCGGTTGTTGATTATCCTCTGTGTAGAGAATTATTCCAGAAAGTTGTGCTAAAATTGCTCTTCATAATTCTGGACAAATTGTCCTCAGTTTTGTAAGTGAAAGAATTACTTTACCCACGGAGAATTTTATGTACGTTTAAATATCCCTACTGAGACAGTCTTTTGTTTCCAACATTAAACTTAATAATCTTAATATTAGAGCTAGGCCATTTCAGAGTGAAATTTTAGAAGACAGTTTTTCACCCAAAGGGTAGTGGAAATCTGGAACTTTCTCCCCTCCCAAAAGGCTGTGGATTATGGCTGGATCCATTCACATCTTCAAGACTAAGTGGATAGCTATGTTAGGTCAGGGTATTAAGGGATACGGGGCAAGGGTTGGTAATTGCACTTAAAGTACGGATCAACCATGATCTTATAGAATGGCGGAACAGGATCCAGGGGCTGAATGGCCTACTCCTGTTTCTATGTTTATGTTAAACTTTGTCCTTTAAGTGGAATCAACATACTTTCCATGTTATTGTTACTGTTATCTGGTCATAGATCTCTTTCACCCTCTTTATTTACTGTTTAATTTCCTCTTCCTTTAGATGAGATGTTACATCAAAGTCCCACAGGCAAATGTTAAAGGATCCCAACGCATCATTTCAAAAGAGAAAGGACTTTCCCCAGTGACCTGGCCGACAGTCTCTCAAATAAAAATTGGTCATTCGTTTGTGGGACATTAATATGATGTCCTGCAGCGTTTGCCTACAAATACAGTTACTCCATTTTACAGCAAATCCTGAGTTTCAAGATCTCCTTCCGACATGATAAGGCGCTATATCAAATGCAAGGATTATTATTATTTCATTATTGTTCTACAGTTACCCCTTATACCCCACCTTTGCTACGAGTTTCCTTCTGGTGCATATGTGTTTTGCCTGCACTTTACGCAGTTCTACTTTGTATATTTTCCTACTGCTGATCTCCTCCATGGTCAGGCCTCTAGGGCTGCCGTTGCATAGAAACATAGAAACAGGAGTAGGCCATTCAACCCCTTGAACCTGTTCCACCATTCTATAAGCTGATCTGTACCTCAACTCCAATTCCCCGTATACTTTGCCCCATATCTCTTGATACCGTCCTAACAAATATCTGTCAACCTCAATCTTGAAAATGTGAATAGATCCAGAATCAATAGCCTTTTGGGGGACAGAGTTCCAGATTTCCACTGCCCTTTGGGTGAAAAACCACCTCCTGATTTCACTCCTAAATTTCTAAGCTCTGATTTTAAGGTTATGCCCCCCTTGTTCTGGATTCCCCACTAAAGGAAATAGTTTCTCTGTAGCTACCCTATCGAATCCCTTTATTAATTTAAAACCTCAATCAGATCACACCTCAACCTTCTAAATTCAAGGGAATACAGAGTTTATGCAAAACCTGTCATCGTAATTTAACCCTTTAAACCCTTGTATCATTCTAGTGAATCTGTGCTGCACCCCCTCCTGAGCCAATATGATTCCTGAGGTGTGGCGACCAAAACTGAGGGGATCTGACCAGACAGTATAAGTTGAAGCATCATTTCCTCTCCTTTATATTCCTCTCCTATATATTGAAGCAATTTCCTCCCCTATTTATTTTAATAACCTTGGGTGGAATGTATCAGGTGCTGGAGATTTGACTATCTTGAGTCCCGTTATTTTCTCCATTACCATTTATTTTATTTGTATTAAATCCATTTAGTTGCCCTTGATATCTCTTGCAAGTTGTTTTTCTCATGTTCCCTTTTTTACACCTCTTATTACTTTCTTTGTATGGCTTTGTTGCTTCTTACCTCATTTGTTGACCATGATTGTTGAACTACCCCAAGTGGAGCTTTTGTGTTTTAGGGGTATGTACTGGTTTTGTAATGTACCAAATTCTTCCTTGAATGCTTCCCACTGTATGTCCATGGTTTACTCATTACTCAGTTCAGCGCAGTTTACCATAGTTAAATAATTTCTCATCCCTTCAAAGGTTGCCTTACTTAAATTTAAAATCTTGGCTTGTGACTGACTCTCCCTGCTCCCTCTCAAACTTTACATCAAATTCAATCATACGACGGTCACGAGTTGCAAGACTGTCAGATTGTTCGTTACTCATCATCACCAAATTTACAGTATGGCTTGTTTCCCTCGTCAGTTCTAAAACATATTGTTCCAGAAAACTGTCCTGAATACGTTCCAGAAATCCGTTGCCTTGCCAACTTGAGCTATTCTGCTTCTCCCTGTCCATGTTGCAATCAGAGCCTCAGAAGCCGGTGCCAATGTCTGGATACAGTACAAACACAGTAAAAGGGATCAATCCTCATCACCAGGTGGACATTTGTTTCAATCGTAGCCAATAAAACTGTCACTTTAAATGCAGGACTTGTGCGCCAACAATGATTCATCATCAAAGCAGCTACTGCAGATATAGATTCCTTTACTCCAGAGACCTTAGGACTATCTTGGGCTGGGGACTGAGGAGTGAGAGGCAGGAAAGGGAAAGATGTGAGTTGCTGAATGAGGGCGTGTGTGGGGGGGTGGGGGGGGGAGACGCTCACATTTATCCTGTCCTTTTTTTTTGCAGTGGGGGTAAGAAATGGAACACTCTCCTTCAATCCCTCTGCCTTGCCCCTTCATTCCCCCATCTTCAGGTCGCATCTGAAGACCTTCCTCTTCGACCTTGGTCACCTCCCCCCTCTCGACGGTGTGCTCCGCCACTGCCAAGCGCTCTGGGACACTACCCTGGGTGAGGGGCGCTGTGTAAATGTGTGTTGTTATTGTTGAAATGACCCAATGTGCCAGGGGTATGTGAAAATAGACTTTATTTTAGTAGAAACATTTCTGTGGAAAGGAAAACTTGACAGAAGTAACAGCAGCACTTGACCTGTGGGGACCCCCCCACCCCATGGCTCAGTCACCTTTCACCCTTTGAACTAAACCACAATTGCGTCCTGGCTTTAGAGCTGTGCAATCCAGCGCACGTTCAGTATTCGTGCATCTCTGGCTGGCCTCTCGCACAACCCCCCAGCCCCCACCCCCTCGCTCTTGCACATGCCGGCATTTTGCAGTTGCCTCTGTTCTCCTGTGAACACTTGAGTCTTGCTGCTTGTTTTAGAGGCGGCAACGAATGGAGATTAGCAATCCCACGATGGTCACTGAGGCTAACAAAACATCAGTGTATAACGTTGGCCCTGAGTGGGCAATGCTGCGTCTGGCAGGCTGCGGGCAGTTGTGCGATGTACAGCAGATAATGGGCGGACACTGTGAATGTGGCTGCTGCTGCCTCACTGCAGCTCATTGTCAACTTGTTCTGAAGTGGGTGTTAGCCACATACTAACCGCTCGAGCAAAATCTGTCTGAACCCAACAAAGCGCCCAGAGGGACCGTCTTGAACCGGAGGCATTCTTCACACCAGTATAATCTGCAATATTTTTCACTTGCAGCAAATGGCCGAGTATCAAAAGGCTTTGCTGCAGGGCACCCTCTGCACCAGTGATTTTTCTTATTCCATTTAAGAATAAATAACAGGTTTGGCTCCTCACCTCTACCCTGGGGAGAAGACTTGTTTGCCCTGGGGTTTAGCCCCCTCGTCCGGGGGGGGGAATTGCTCCTTTCACCCTGTGAACTAGGCCGCTGGGGATTAGCACCTCACTCAGGGAATTCTTTCGCATCCTGGGGATCAGCCCCTATCAGACTGCAGACCGCCCCCACTCTTTGGAACTCCATCCCACATTCCCTTCGCCTCGCTCCCTCGCCTCCTTCAAGGCACGTCTCAAGACCCTCCTCCTTGACCGTGCCTTCGGCCACCCTCCTACCTTCCCTGCCCTCCACCCTCTCTTACTCCTCCCAGCTCAGGTCCAAATCCCTGACTGTCCAGCGCCTTGGGACATCCTCCCGACGTAAAAGGCGTAAATTTCATTTTGTATTGTATTGTCCCCTCACCCCCAGGGGCGGCTGTTCCCGTTTACTGGATCCCAGCCTTTTGAACAGTTTCTTTCCTTTTGAGAAGAAACCTCTTTTCTTCTTGTTGCCGTTGTGCCTTTCACCATCGTCCGCCCAGTCGTGTTGGTCACCGTCCACGCCGCTGTCCACGCTGCCGTGCCGCTGGCTGTCCGGGCTGAGGGCAGGGTCTGGGGAATAAGCGCTCGTGCTCACTGCGTGCTCACTGAGCCCGGCTAACTGTGCATCAGCCCAGATCCTCTACGGAAGAAGAGTCAGAAAATGACCATCAAAACCAGAGAGTTGGAAGATTAACAATCAAACATAATAATAATAATCCTTGCATTTGATACAGCGCCTTATCACGTGGTTGAGACGTCTCAAAGCGCTTCACAGGATATACTGTGAAGTGAATTGACTGTATTTTGTGGGCGTCTTGCCACAGTGTGGCCTTCTCAATGCCAACTAACAAGCGCAGTCAAATGCTGATCTTCAAATGAGTGGTGCACAGACAGAATCATCAACCCCATGTGATGATTGCAGTCATCTACAGCAGAACAAACAGAGAGTGAGTCAGAGCTTGTACACACAGCAAGGTAATGAACGCGAGAGGGACCTAATCACAGTTAATTATACAGAGGAGGATTTTTTAAGAAAGTCCTTGTAACTAATGGAAGAGGGACTTACTCCCAGATAGCTGTACAGAGCATGTTAACAATAATGCAAGGATTGCATTTGGTCTAGGCTTGATTACATTGTCAAGATGTTTCAAAACGCTTCACAGGATTTTTACTATGAAGTGCAGTGACTCTGAACGCAGAAGCCAATTTGAGCACGTAATGCCCACAAACAGCCATGGACAGAATGGCCAATTTTATCTGCGTTTGTCAGAACACCAGGAGAAACCTTTCGAATATCATGGCATCATTAACGTCCACCTAAAGAACAGGCAGATGGGAGCTTAGTTTGTTTAATCCAGAGCATGGAGTGCTGATAGTACACCGCTTCCCCAGAACTGAACTGGAGTGCTCGACAATATGCAGCCTGAACTCAAAATCGTCTGATCCATAGGCAAAAGAAAGTGCTACCAAATGAACCAAGTTGACACCTAGATCATACAGCAGGTATATAGTGGGAGAGACCTAGTCACAACAATTTATGCACAGCAGCTAACTAACAGGAGAAATCAATCCTAACAACAACAAAATTACATTGTGCAGCGTCTTTCACATCAGGAGGATGTCCCAAGGCACTGGACAATCAATGTTTCAGACCGGAGCTGGGGGTCGGGATTGGGGAGAGTGGAGGGCGGGGGGTGGGGGGGGAGGAGGGTGACTGAAGGCACGGTCGAAGAGGAAGGTCTTGAGATGGGTCTTGAAGGAGGCAAGGGAGGGGGCGAGGTGGTGGGACTGCAGGAATGAGTTCCAAAGGGTGGGGGCAGAGTGGCAGAAGGCCCGCCTGCCAATAGTGGGGCAAATGAGGTGGGGAACATGAAGCAGGCCAGAGCCCACTGAGCGAAGGGAGCGAGTAGGATGGTAGGGGATTAGGAGCTCGCAGAGGTAGTGGGGGGAGTGAGGCCATGGAGGGCTTTGAAGGTGAGGACCAGAATCTTGAACTGTATCCTCTGTGATGGGAAGCCAGTGGAGTAAACCTTGTTATACACATCAGGGTAATTTGAGAGACAGAAAGAGACCTTGTCATAGTTAATTATACACAACAGAGTAAGTAGTAGGTGACAAAGGCTTAGTGACAAATTTATATAGAGCAGAGGAGCTAATGGATGAGAGACCCGAGTCACTGATACTTTTTCAAAAGCAGATTAACCAGATGCAGCCTTAACTGTGCCTTAATTGCCAACTAGTCAAGACCAGTTAACACATAAAAGTAACTAGCAGGAGACCTACATAGTCGCAGCTAGTGTTAATGGTAACAATCTTGAGTCTCTGACAGATCGTTTCCACCACAGGTTATTAAAAGAAGTAAATTGTAGATACTTTAATTATAACCTTTCAAAGCTCAAAACATCTGGGAATTATGCCAGCGGAGAGGGGAGGTAGCAAATCGTCACACTGGATGAAAGTAAAGGACAAAACAAGATACCCCAGGCCTACGTTCGTCAGTTATGGAGACATTTCAGGAATCCAATATCAGGAGCAGAGTAACTGAGCATCGCAATGAATGCATAAATCAGGGAGAGTCAACACGTTTTATGAAAGGTAGATTGTGTCTGTCAAACCAAATGGAGTTCTTTGACAGAACCACAGGGTGATAAAAAGAGAATCGATGGATGTAAATACGGATTATCAAAAGGCATTTGATAAGATGCCACATAGAGATAACCAGCGACAATTGAGGCATATGCAATTGTAGTCAATTGCATGGCATTGTTGGGAAATTGCTTGCAAAGCCAGGAGACAGAGAGTTCAATAAGCGTGCTCTCTGATTGTCAGGCAGCTATAAATAGCTTCCCCCAGTGCTTTTTAGCTATATATAAATGACCCAAATATACAAATATATGAAAGTATTTCTAAGTTTGCTGATATCACTGTGTTCGGAGGGCAGCACAACTTTGAAAAGGGACATGAAGTCAGTGGGCACAATTATGGTAGATAGAGTTATAGAATAATAATAATCCTTGCATTTGATACAACGTTTTATCATGTCTTTAAGACATATCAAAGCCCTTCACAGAATATACTGTAAAGTGAATTGACTATATTTTGTGGGCGAACCGTGGCAGCCAATTGCACACAAACAGTCGGGGATTGAGTGATTTATTTATTTATTGAATGGATTATTACCCCCGGAAAAGCGATCCGCCAATCGACTAACAACCAGGTTCCTACTTACTGCTAGGTAAACAGTGTTTAGGTGTGGAGTAAGGAAACTTGCTCATCAAGGGATAAAGGAGCAAAGAATTTGGGGATCCAGGTCCATAAATCATAAAAGTCTAGTTTGCAGGAGCAAACAGGCTATGGGACACCTGCCTTGAAACAAAGGATCTGAGTTTATAAATAGGGAATTGATGCTCCAGTTATGTAGAAAGCTGATCAGACTGTACTCAAAGCAGATTGAGTTCGACATATGCATACCATCTATGCATGGAAAATGCAACACCTCACATAAGCTTTGATATTAATGTCGTATGAGGTATCTAAGTGTGCCGAGATGCCGTCCAGCGTGTAGGGGGCTATATAAATGCAAGTGGTTGTTGTACCTTATCAAAGGGTTGAAAGTTCATACATAGAATATCCCACCACATTTCCTTCTCTGTGCTCTGATACATATACAAATGATAGGGCATACAGCAGCTGGCACACACAGTGGGATAACTAGGATAGAGCCAATCCGAACTAAATGTAGACAGCACAGTGGAAGTGGAATTCGGTCACAGCTGCTTATCACTGAAGTAAAAATAGTTAGAAAGAGCTTCTTACAACTAGTTATACTTAGTCTGTAACTAGCTGAGAATAAAGGCTTATTCAGAGCTGGTTATGCATAGCAGGATAACTAACAGTAGCTACATAGTCAAGTCATACTCTCTACATAGCCTAATTATAGTAGGCTATACACAGATGTGTAACTCCTGCTTACATACAGTATTACTGCATTTACACAGCACACAAGAAATTTCAGCCAGTGCAAAGGACACAGCTACAAACATCCCCAGCCGCTGTGAACAATCACACACTCCACATCCACTGATTTCAGGAGTCTTATTCCAGACACGTACCATGTCACAAAAATAAGCAACGAATCTCTTCCCTTTTATTCATCTGATATTCAGTGCGGCTCACAGTTTGACCTCAGCGTCTGTTGTCAAACATCCTGACGCCCCTCTCCCTCCCCCCAGACTGGTGGATATTCCCTCGAACTTTGCCCTTTGCACTGTTTGCTGCAGAAATGCGCCTGTGCAGTTCCGCAGTCAAATTAGCAGCGGCTGAAACTGCATCAGGATCTTCATTCTCACACTTACAGGGCTCCTGGTGAAACTACTGCTTGAACTGAACCGTCTTCCTCTGGTGCCGTGGAGAAAGTGAAGAGACACAAACATTGAAACAAGAGCAGAACAAGTCAGCAAAGAGTAGCTACTTTCCTACAGGTGCTGTGTGCCAACCAGGGGAGCGCTGGGCACGTTGTCAACACGGGGAGTGCTGGGCATCTTACCAACCGGGGTAGCACTGGGTTACTGACCGGGCAGTTCCTAACGTGAACTCCAGCACTGAATACTGCAGTGTGCTCTGGAATCATGTCGAATTTTATTGCACAGGAGGAGGCCATTCCTCCTGGCCTGAGCCAGTTCCCTGTAAGGGCTCTTTGTTTTGTACCTTCCCTGCTCTTTCTCAATAGTTTTAAAAAATATTTTTCTATTTCAAATGTTTGTCTGATTCCCTTTCTAAAGGCTATTACGGAGTCCGCTTCAACCCCAGTTTTTGTTAGGGACTCCATGTTGTCATCACCATCTGTATATGGAACCCTCTCCCTCAATCCCTCTGCTTTGCCCCCTCTGTCCCCTTTTTCAAGACCCGCCTGAAAACCTTCCTCCCTGACCGTGCTTACAGCCACCTCTCCCCCCCACCCCCACCAGCTCGGAGACAGGCTCCGCTACTGTTAAATGCTCCGAGATGCTACACTGCATGGAGGGCGCTAAGTGCAAGTTGTGTATATAATAAAATCTCCCAATATCTTCCCATTTCAGTAATGCTCTTAAAAGCTGTGGACTCGCTGACAAATGGAAAGTTTTTCCCCTATAGAATCATAGAGTTTTACAGCACAGGAGGAGGCCATTCGACCTATTGTGCCTTTGCCAGCTCTTTGAAAGACCTATCCAATTAGTCCCACTCCCCCGCTCTTACTGCATAGCCCTGCAAATTCTTCCTTTTTAAGTACCCATCTAATTATCTTTTGAAAGCTATTATTGAATGTGTTTTTACCACACGTTCAGGCAGTGCATTCCAGACCATAGCAACTCTCTGGGTAAAAAAAAATCTTCTGATTAATATTGCCACCACCTCCTCTCCTCTTTTTCCTTCCCCTTTTTTTCTATCCCCCTGAATGCATTGGAGCCAGGAATGTTAAGCTCCCATTCCTGCCCTTGTTTGAGCCAGGTCTCCGTTATTGCCCCTTTATCATAACCCCACATGGCAACTTGAGCCGCAGCTCACCAACCTGATTTGTCACACTCCCTGCATTTACACACATGCACTCCAAGAACCCCTCTCGCTTGCGAGGGGATTGCTCTAACCACTGAGCTACAGGACTCCAAACAGGATACTCTATTCTAAGGACGTTTGTCTCTCCCAGGTTTCTCTTCCTGGACATTATATCCTGGTTTCACCCCCCACCAAGTTTAAACCCTTGTCCACAGCTCTAGCCTCCTGCGAGGACATTGGTCCCAGCTCTATTCAGGTGCAACCTGTCCACCTTGTGCAGGTCCCACCTGCCCCAGAAGTGGTCCCATTGCTCCAGGAACCTGAAGCCCTCTCTCCTGCACCATTTAATCAATTACACATTATCTTGTTTAATCTGTTAGCATTAGCCTGTTATTCCTATACTCACGAGCAGAGATTACCGCCTTTGAGGTCCCGATCTTCAGTTTCCTCTCTAGCTCCTGAAACTCTGCCTGTACGACCTCAACCCTTTTTCGTGCTATGTCATTGGTTCCAACGTGGACCACAACTTCTGGCTGATCCCTTTCCTCCCCCCGCAGAATGTTCTGTGATATCCTGGTCTGGCTCCAGGGAGGCAACACACCAAGAGAGACTCACGTCTGCAGTTGCTGAAATGCCTGTCTATCCCCCTGATCAACGAATCCCTAATGATAATTGAATTGCTATATTTCCCCTGTGTGGATTTCCTTTTGACTGCCCTCCCCCGCAGTGTCGACACCCTCACCAGCACAGCAAACCGGCTTCCAGAAAATCCAAATCATTCAAAACTCTGCCGCCCGCATTCTTACCCGCACGAAACTCCGCTCCCCGATCACCCCAGTCCTTGTCAGACTGCACTGGCTGCCTATCCCAGAGAGGATCGATTTCAAGATCCTCACCCTTGTGTTCAAGTCCCTGCACTCCTCTGCACCCCCCCTACCTTTCTGACCTCCTCTCTCCTCAAAACAGTACCCGTTGCCTCCATTCCTCCAGGTCTGGCCTCCTCCTCCCTCGAGTCCTCGCTCCACCCTCGGCTGCCGTGCCACTATGCCCCGAGGCTCTGGAACTGCCTTCCTCACTCCCTTTGTCTCGCTCCCTCCCTTCCCATTTTCAGGTCTCGGCTGAAGACCTTTCTTTTTGACCGCGCCTTTGGTCACCTTCCTCCCCCTCCCCCCGGCTCGGTCCCGTAAAGCGCTCTGAGACGCCGTCCAGCGTGGAGGGCGCTATATAAATCCAATTTGCTGTTGCTGTTGTTGTTGCGAGTGTCGCTCTCTCAGAGGATTTCTGCACTACCTGTCTGTGTTTCCTACCATACCGGGTGGCCACCCACTCACTCTCCTCCTGAACTCGCTGTGGCTGCGGGGTGACCACCTCCTGAAACGTGCGATCCTTGAAACGTTACGCTTCCCGTATGCACTGCAGTGACACCAGCTTCTCCTCGAGCTCAGACACCCTGAGCTCGAGGTCGAACAGCCGGTGGGGGCACGTACTACACATGTGTTTGTCCAGGGCACACAAAGAGTCCTGGAGCTCCCACATGGCACAGGATGCGCATGCAACGAGTCTCAGCTGTCCTGCCACTCTCCCTGAAGCAGAAGTATTTATTATTGAGCTCATTTTATTTCATGTTTATTTATTGATTGAAAGCACTTATTCATTTACTTATTTATTTTTATTTATTGACTGATTTTTATTTACTTAACGCTACTGGTTAGGTTTTATCCCTTGCCTTTTATTTATTGATTTTTTTTGTTTAGTTCAGTAACCCCTTAATCCATTATAGCGTTACATAATCGAGTATAAATAAGCAATTTTGCAGCTTTTGTTCCTCATTTATGCCAGTTGGCACCTACTTAGCACCTGCTTCCCCCAGGAATTTTGCTGTTGGCTAGGTGGGAGATTTGAAAATTAGCGCCTCCGTGCCTCTCCCACGCTGGACTTCACTCTCCAACCTCCCTCAAAAAGGCTCAAAGAAACATAGAAATAGGAGGAGGCCATTCAGCCCCTCAAATCTGTTCTGCCATCTATAAGATTATGGCTGATCTGTACCTCAAGTCCAATTACCTGCCCTTGCCTCGTATCCCTTAATACGCTGACCTAACAAATATACTCTGACCTAACAGGGCTTCCTCCTGCCCTGCGTTCTCTTGCTGGCCTTGTTTCTCTTGTACACCAGTGGCTCCCATCTACACACTCGCCGGCTATATATCAAAACATCTCCATAAAGTCCCTCAAACGTTTGTTCTACTGAAAGCAATCCAGTTTCTTCTCTGGTTCCTGCTCAATAAAACAAGCTTTCCATCTCTGCTAGAATTCCACAATAGCTTTTAAAAAAGCAGCTGTGATTGAGGTCTGTTTAACCTTATGGTGTTTGCACTGTGTGACCTTCCACCTCTTCACCTTGTGACTAGCAGGGGGAGCACCACTCTGCCCGCACATCCTGCCATCTCACCAAGTCTTGCCGCTCAGCAGAAGCCCCCGCTCTCGCTCGCTCGGAACAATGTTGTTGATGTAAAACTTGAGCCTGGTTGCATCAGTGGATACTTTAAACGCTCCGAGACGCCATCCGGCGTGAAGGGCGCTATATAAGTGCAATTTGTCGTGGTGGTGGATGCGAGGATGATATCTTACGTGGTGTGAAGCCTGGGAAAGGGGTAGCGGTGCTCTGGAGACCGACGTGTCAGTGTAACGAGTGTGTTCAGTGTATTGGGGGATGCCAGTATACGCAGTGTAAGGAGCGTACTATAGAGGCAGTGAATAGGTGTAAAGAGCCCAACAATGTGAGGTGATCGCCAGTGGGAGGCAGTGTCAGTGAGGTCTGCAAAGTGTAGTCAAGTGGGAATCCAACAGGTTTGCGGTGTGATCTCTCCTTGGTGTCTCTTCCCGTACAGACGCTTGCTGAGCTCTCGCTCCCTATTCCACTCTGCTCAATTCCACTCTCCCTTTGCTGACTGTCACACTGCAAGACACTTTACTCTGTACCTCTCGTTCTTCTCTCTCTCTCTCGCGCTCTATGTCTCCAATCGTTTCACTTGTGCCCTGCCCCTGCCCCAGTCAGCATTCCTCCTCTTCTTGGACTGCAAAGTGCACCGTGACCTCCAGTCAGTGCCATCACATCACATTAAGGGAAGTCACTGAGCAGCTTTGCAGTGTAAGTGTGAGGAGCTCAGAGAGCTGTAAATGCACAGACAAAATAAAGATGTAATTCTGCGCATTCTACCTCTGCCTCAGGAGAAAGTTATCAGCTCACCGGTCTTTCTCTGTTGGCCACAGGGTGCAGCATGGGTGATGTCTTGGGCTCGTTCTCTGGGTGCACCTCCAGGAAGTTGGATGGCACCAGTCCGTGCTGCTCGTTCAAGTTCCCCTGCCAGGCGCAAAGCAATGTCACACGAGGCCAATACCGTCACGCGCCATCATGCCTGGTCTGCACTCAGCTACTGGAGGCAAAATGTGTGCGCGCGTGTGTGCGTGTGGGGGCGGGGAGGGTTGCACGTGGGAAGGTTGCTTGTGGTGGGGGAGGGCTGGAGGTGGTAGCGTTGTGGTTGTGTGAGGTCCACTGGTGTCACATAGCGACTCACTGGGCCATGCGGCTGTACTATTGGGACACAAACATTTTTGTGCAACTCTTTGACTCAGTCAGGCCATGGCTGAACAGACTCACGTTATAGAAACCATCTTCATCCATGTCCCCATAGACAGTGATGATATCCCCAGCACTGAACGTCAGCTCAGCCTGTGATAGAAAACAGGACAAAGGTATTGTTCTCAGTCAATGATCCAGAGTTCCCATTACCTGCCCTTCTGTCTTTTACGCCTCTTAATGAGAACACATTCTCACTTGTTCTACTTCTCTATTGAACTTAAATCAATGAATTCTTGTAAATCCTCAGGAAACAAAAGCATTTCCCACTGAACACAGTTGTAAACGAGGATGTAAACCTTTAGTTCTATATCCTGGTCCTCACCTTCAAAGCCCCCCCATGGCCTTGCTCCCACCACCTCTGTGACCTCCTAAATCCCCTGCCATCCTACTCGCTCCCTCCGCTCAGCCTGCTTGACATCCACTGCCTCGCTCGCCCCACCATTGGCAGGCAGGCCTTCTGCCACTCTTCCCCCATCCTCTGGAACTCCATCCTGCAGTCCCTCTGTCTCACCCCCTCCCTTGCCTCTTTCAAGGCCTATCTCAAGAACCTCCTCTTTGACCGTGCTTTCGATCACCCTGCTTCCCATCACTGCCCTCCAATCTCCTCGATCCTAACCTCCAGCTCAGGTCCGAAACTCTGACTGTCCAGCGCCTTGAGAAGTCCTCCCGACGTGAAAGGCGCTTGACACATGTAACTTTGTTGTTGTTGTTGCTGTTATATCCCTGTCCCTCAGAGTGGGACACCCAGTGCATTTCACAACACAATAGTGCAGGAACTCTGCAGGTCATGGGCTGTTATTATAGGTCAGTCTCCCTGATGGTACAGTGTGTGAGCCACACAGAGTAGAGCAGGGATGGCCAACTTGTGGCCTGTGGGCCGCATTACGCATGGATAAAATAGTCACGCAAGCCATCCCTTGAGCAGAGGATCGCAAGCTGAAATCTGTATTGAGTTAATGATATCAACTGGAGAAGCATTTGGGGTTCCAACTGGTCTGGTTCAGAGGTCCTGAGGGCATTAGGAGAGACAGGTAACCTGCTCTTAGGCACTCTCAGAGCACTCCTTCCTGGAATGTGTGTGTGTTTATGTGTGAGTATTAGCTTGTGTGTGTATGTGTGTGTGTATATATATACACGTGTGTGTACGAGCTTGTGCATATGAGCTTGTGTGTGTGTGTGTATATATATATATGTGTGTGTACGAGCTTGTGCATATGAGCTTGTGTGTGTGTGTGTATATATATACACGTGTGTGTACGAGCTTGTGCATATGAGCTTGTGTGTGTGTGTGTATATATATATACGTGTGTGTACGAGCTTGTGCGTATGAGCTTGTGTGTGTATATACGTGTGTGTACAAGCTTGTGTGTGTATGAGTACATGTGTGTACGACCTTGTGTGCATGGATAAAATAACAATATAATTCTTGCATTAGATATAGCGCCTTATCACGTTGGTGAGACTTCTCAAAGGGCTTGACAGAATAGATTGTAAAGTGAATGCTCCCTCTTGGTGACATAATCCGCAGACATGGGGTCAACTTCCACATGACACCCAACTCTATCTCTCTGCCTCCACCCTCGACTTCAAGACCACTGCTGTCCTGGCAGAACGTCTGTCAGACATCAAGTCCTGGATGAGAGCTAACTTTTTACAGTTGAATGTATCGATCAGTTGCATCCACTCACCTCAATGTCCACATTAGGAGAACTTTCCCTGGGATTGTAGTCAAACATTGCCATCATTCTCCGGGGTGGGCCAGGCTGGGCTCCACTACCAAGACTCCTCCGTTCTGTGACACAAGAGCGGGTAAGTGAGGGTCCTCATATAATGCCCTCACTGCTGTCCAGCTCAGACCCAGGAAAGCAAAGAATGGGAAAGGACATTTATTTGGCCCATGACTCCTTCCAAGTACAAATCTGCCCAGCAGTGAACCTCAGTCACACAGTCTTCTATAAAGGCATTATACCAGTGTTTCACAGATTAAAACATTAAAGTGGACATTCCACCCAACTCTAGATTTATTCTGTCATAAGGTAACATTTCAGAGCACTCAGAATGAGTCAAATTCTTAAACACTTTAATTTTGAAGCTGTTTTACTGTGAGTTCTTTTAAGAACTGTAAACAGCTCGTATATTCACAGTATAAAATCACTGTATAATCACATTCTATAAAAATCACTGTATAATCAGAGAAAATCACTGTATAATCACAGTATAAAATCACTATAATCACAGTATAAAATCACTGAAAATATCACTCAAAACTGCATAATCAGACAGTATATATCATTATAATGACAATATAATTATAGTTTATAACGAATAATAATATTCTTAATAATATTAGTATTAATAACTAAAGTTACTAATTGTGACAACTGACATTAAATCAGACTGCAGAAGATGTTATATGGGCAAGTCTCCCGGCACAAATTCAATTGATTTACAAACCACGGAGAGATAAGAAATCAAAATCAGGCTTGCTGACCTCTGTATTTCACGTCCTCCCAGGCAGCTGATTGCACTGTAAGAGCACAGATGGGGTTAGTGAAAGAGCTGGATGCTGTATATCAGTCAGTGGCAGAGAAGCAGACCTCAAAACACAGATACACTACCATCACATACATGCAAGAGCCAAAGAAATGGTGAGCGTGGAGTGAGACAAACCTTTCTTGGATCGCCGTGGTTTCGGAGGAGGGACAGTGCGGCGAGGCGGTGGAGAGAGCGTGCGGCTGCCTTCATCCAGCAAAAGACGAGAAAAAAAGAGGAAATAAAGCCGCACGAGAAGCCGAGACACACAGAGCACAAACAATGTAAGCTCAGAAACCAGCAGAACCCAGGCCGGGGAGCAGGAATTGCCCGCAGCTGTGAGGTGCCATTGTGCCCCCTGTCTAAACCTCACGTGAATGTCTCAATTCTGGGACTCTATAATACAGGGGCCGAATCGCGCTTTCAGACACTACGCTCGAAACTCTGGAACACTCTTCCTCTATCCTTCCACCTTGCCCCTTCCTCCCCCATCTTCAGGTTGCGCCTGAAGACCTTCCTATTTGATCGTGTTTACAGTCACCTCCCCTTCCCCCGGTTCAGAGTCGTGCTCCGCCACTGTCCAGCACTCTGGGACGCTACCCTGCGTGAGGGGAGCTATATCAATGCAGGCTGTTGTTGGCAGTCGGTAATACTGGCTCCAGATCAGCTCCCTCGGAGGGATCGTACCCCCTTCTATTAATGATACTGAGCACTTTACTTTATTGCGACAAGACAAATGCCTTTCAGTGGGAGCCCTGCAGCAGCTGGTCATTAGGTTATTAACAATGAACACTGAACATACAATGAAGCTGGCATTTCAAACATCCCCTTGCATTCTGGCTGGATTTTCTGCCCCCAAATTTGGAGAAGCAATTTAACCCTAAACCCCAGCTCCTTCCAGCCTTCCTCTGCAAGCATGCTTATGAACCACTCCTACCTCCCCCCTCCCCTCCTCCTCTCCTGGTTCCCATCCACCGGCCTGGTTCTTGCACCCCTCGCCGTGCCCCCACACAAACTCGGTGGGAGGGGAGGGGTGTGGTGTGGGGGAGCGACAGGCAGCACTTACCTAGTCTGTGCATGGAGGTGCTGGGAGCCAGATACCCACGCTGTAACAACTGCTCCATTATTCCTTCATCGTCCACCTGGATTTCCGAGACCATGTTACACGGCACCAGCCCAGCGCGGCCGCTGGCCTCCCCATGGTAAAAGCCGTCGGCATCCTTATCCCCCAACACCTGTAAGAGGCAGCAGCACTGAATGTCCCTCTTGCCATTGCCCGCTCCCTTGCCCCAGCAGAGAAGGGTCGGGGTTTGGAGAGGGTTCAGAGTGGGTGTGAGTTGTGGGGTGGGGAAAGGGAGAGTCTGGGCAACGGAAGGGTCGTGGGGTGCGAAAGTCTGCGGCTGCAAAAACCATCGCTCCTCCACGATTTCAGTCCGACATGGGGGGCAGTAGGTTAGAACATTAATGGTTATAGAGGGGTGTTTCCATTCCTTGGGCAGCCCCTCCCTCTCAGGCACAGAGCAAGAGTTCTGTGGCAAAAAGCAAAATACTGCAGATCTGAAATAGAACCAGAAGTGGTTGGGAACACCCAGCGGGTCAGGAAGCATCTAGGGGAAGAGGAAAGTGAGTTAAGGTTTCAGGTGGATGACCTTTCAACAGTTTTTGACCTGAAAGGTTGACTGACTTTCCTCTCTCTATCTCTCTCTCTCCCCGTAGATGCTGCCTGACCTGCTGCGCGTTCCCAGTGACTTCTGTTTTTATTTCAGATTTCAGGTATCTGCGGTATTTCGCCTTTAGTTTCCAGCTGAAGTCTCTTTTCCATAAACAGAACTGTTTGGGAAAGGGCTGAATTCAGGTGGTCAGGGAGGGCTGGCTTCACCGACCCTGAAACTGAGCTCGATGTGAGGCAGGCAGTAGACCGCAAGCACTGACTCTACCTTAAGGATCTGGCCCTCCGTAAACGCTAGCTCCTCCACAGTGTCTTGGTTGGGTGACATTGTGACAGGATCATAATCAAACAAAGCCACAAAGACACGAATGGCAAGACCCTGCGATGGGTTCTCTGTCTCCGATAGCTTGCCTCCAGCCCACACTCCAGTGGCTCCGTTTCTTGAACTTCCTGCAAGTCAAAGCGGAAAAATGCCAGGTCAAACCCTGATCGTTACCGGTCACAAAATAGGAATAGGAGGAGCCCATGGAGCCTGAGACCCAGGATCCTGACCAACAATCCCCCAGATAAAATCAGTCATCCACTTCACGGCTGTTTGCGGGACATCGCTGTGCGCAATTGGCTGCCGTGGTTCATTTACAATAAACAGTCACTGAACTTTAGAATAATTCCTTTGTGACCTTTTAACGACGGAACAAGCGCTATCGCAAATGAAAAGATTACTGTTATTACAATTGATCATCATGACCGATCTAAATCCCGTCTCCTTGCCCCTCAATATCCTCACTGACCAAGTTCCCATCTCCTGTTTAAACAGCCCAATGGATTCTGCCTCTATGGGCTTCTGGGGCAGGCCATTCTGTAACAACAACAACAACAACTTGCATTTATATAGCGTCCTTCACACGGGGTAGAGTCCCAGAGCGCCTCACAGCGGCAGAGTCTGACAACGAGCCAGGGGGAGAGGGAAGTGGGGGAGGTGACCGTAAGCCCCATCAAAAAGCAATGTGTTTCATTCCATAATGAAAGGGAGCTCGTATCTGACTGATTGCATTGAAATGTTTGAGATTACCAAGAGCAGAGATGAGGGAAATGGCCAGTGTCGTGCTGGGGTTAGCTCCTGTCCTCCCCCCACCCCCCCCACACCGCTCTTCGGTTTGTGTGAACGCTATGGTCTTCCCCAATGCTGATGACTCTGACCGTTGAGAGAGCCTGGCTCCTGCAGCGGAGACGAACTGTCCTTTGTATTCACATCACTTTCCGCAGGAGAGTCCTGGAGCGGGGACTGAGGGTCTGACATCATCTGCAAGTCCTGAAAGCACAACAAACAGCGATCAGGAAAGAGTCCCAGAAATTAATCCATACTGACACTAGCCTGACACGCTCACCAAGGCCTGACACGCTCATACACACTCAGCATGGTCTGTCACGCTCACACACGCTCACCTTTCACGCCTTTCACGTCGGGAGGACGTCACACTCACCATGGCCTGACACATAGTGTGTCACACTCATGCACATTCACCACGGCCTGTCACTCATATCTGCTCAACACAGCTTCCCACATGCACACGCTTGCACACACACACGCATGCTCAGGCTGTCACAGGGCAACACATCATCTATAGGCTGCTATCTAAAAGTTACAGCAATCTTTCACACACACACACTCACCACAGCCTGTCACACTCACCACAGCCTGTCACACTCACCACAGCCTGTCACACTCACACATGCTCACCACAGCTGCATTGGGAGCTGCGCTGGGAGTGGTGAGTTGACTAACCGCGGGGTTAGGTGACAGGCCACAACACAAGGAAGGAGCCTGTACACTCCAAACAACATCACTCAAACACAGCAGAGAGGTATGGCTGCCACACACAGGGTTAGTGACAACCAGCACAGGCTGGTCCCACCTATGTACGGTTACAGGAAGGAAGCTTAGGGAAGGTGCAGAGAAACAGCTGAGAGAAGACGCACACACCCATATACAGGTTGCATCCTTCGGGTGCCACATTGCCCTCGCCCTGCCCAGCTCGTAAATCCTCGCCTGCAGAGCCAGCGATTCCTGTTCCTCTCGCAACCTATTCGTGTGGGCACTGAGCCTCTCCCTTTCTGCGTGGTGTGCCAGGCTCCTTAAAGCACCGACTGCCTCCTTCCTGCGATGGTGCTGGGAGCGATTAACATTGACAGAGTTCCGCTCAAACACCTCGTCCTCCACTGAACTCTGCCTCTGGAACTCCCTTGTGTGGTTGGCAGAGTGTGTGCATTCTCCCTGGCTGGAGGCGTCGCTCCCCTCCCTCTCTGCGTGCAGGGCATCGCACCAGATATCAACCACTTGGGAGCTGTGGGCTGGGAGCTCTTCCTCCTCCTCGGTCCCATACTCCACATCTATCTCTAAGTTCCTCTCTGTCAGGGAGAGGAGAGGATTGCCATGAAGAGCCAGGTCCATGGCATGTTGGTCTCTGTGTCGAATGGCAGTGTCAGGCAGTGCGTGTAATCGCATTGTTGGTTCACTGCGCTCCATGGTATGCGTTGGCTGCTGCTTGAATAACCTTTTCTCTGAGCTTTCGAGAGCTGCTGGAGTCAATTCCTGCACATTGCTGGCTCGGGTCCTGGCCTCCCGCCTGCGAGACCGAGGATAACGATGGTGGACAGTGGGACGAACCGGGGCTCCAGGCTTGGCGGACTTGTGGGCCTTTTCATTCCGCTCATTGCTCCCAGCGTTGGTGTTGGCGTTGGAGGTGGCGTTGGGGACGTGCGCCATCTTCTCAGCCAAGTCTTGTTGTTTGTTATCGTGGACAGCGTCAGGCAGGACCTGGCTCTCCTCCCAGGCAGCACGGGGGGTGGGTTCTGAAACGCTGCTGGCCTTCTCTGCACGCTCTCTGTCCCCGTTGCTGTGGGAAGCTTTCCCTGCGCCCAGATCCTGGGGTCTGACAACAGGAGGTCCAAGGGCCGAGCCCGTGTCCGCAATGTCAACGCGTGTTAACGGCTTCTCCTGCTGCTGGGGCTCACTGCACTGCAGGCAGGAGGAGATGTGGGCCATTGGCTCCAGCGATCCCGTTGGAGCCAGCCCTGCGCTGTCCGAGGCTCCGCTCTTGTCGTCTCTGCTTTCCTCCTCTTCCTCCTCCGCCACTTCGGGAATGCTGAAGAGTTTCTTGCTGCATTGTTTCTGCAGAGGGATATCCAGGATTTTTTCCAGAAACTCCTCGTCGCTATCCGTTTCGTAGGGCTCGGAGTTCTGGGCTTGCGGGTGCAATGCGGGCTGGCGGGTGGTGCAGGAGGGAGGGAGAGAGGGAGGGAAGGAGGGAGAAAGCAGGGAAGAAGAGAAACAAAAGTGAAGATGAACATTGGCACCTGAAGAGCCCAAAGAAAGACAGAGGGAGATGAGCATCCCCGCTCCAGCCCCAACTCACAGCTCGGTCTCTAGTCCCAGACCCTGCCCAAGGGAGCTATAGTATCAAAGTGCTGCACTCTAAATTTATTTCCCTGATCTTTGCATTTGATACAGTGCCTTATCACGTTGTCGAGACATCTCAAAAGTATATTTACAGAATATACTGTAAAGTGAATCGACTGTGTATTTTGTCGGCGAAATGCGGCAGCTGTGATTATTATTACCCCCGGAAAAGCAATCCGCCTATCGACTAACAACCGGGTTCCTACTTGCTGCCGGGTAAAAAGAAGCATGTGGAGTAAGGTAACTTGCCCAACATTGCACCCTGCCTGGGGATCGAACCCAGGTGCTCTCGCTTGCGAGGCGAATGCTGTAACCAGTACGCTACAGGACTCCAAATCCTCCCCTCCTTAATAATAATAATAATCCTTGCATTTGATATAGCGCTTTTCACGTCGGGAGGACGTCCCAAAGCGCTTATATTTTCCTTTCTTTATCCAATTCCCCTTCAAATGCTGTTACACACTCACGTTTATGGTAAGCAATTTTCCAACAACCTCTGTCATTTGCTAACCTAATCCCGTTATGACTGACTGACTTGCCGAACAGTGAAATAGCCTTTTTTAAAAAAACATATTCATAATTTTTGAAAAACTTCAAAAGATCCTCTCTGCTCTGCCGAATACTCGCAACTTTTTAACGCCTTTCCACAAGCGAAGATTGTTTTGGGTTCAGCCGGGAATCTCCAGACTAGAACAGAAAGTTTCACGTACACCTGCCATTTACACGTGTGAAGAATTACATCAGTTTACTGAAGGGAAACAGTTTATACAGGCATCAAAGGATGAAGATATAAAGGGAAGAGGTGCCAACTGAAACTCCTAACTCAATCAAAATACGCAATCAAACTCTAAAACACACTGTACACATACTGTACAGTATATTCTGTGAAGCGCTTTGAGACGTCTCAATGACGTAATAAGGGCTGCAACAACTTGCATTTATACAACAGCCCTCATGCAGCGTAGCGTCCCAGAGCGCTCGACAGTGGCGGAACACGCCGTCAAGTCGGGGGGGAAGGGGAGGTGACCATAGGCACGATCAAATAGGAAGGTCCTCAGGCATTTTCTATATCAATGCAAGCAATATTATTATTATAATATTGACAGTCATTCATTCAATACACATTGACACTAGACTGGGTTTTGTAGGGATTGAAGCAGGAAAGTGCTAGTGAAATTGGATATCAGTTGGAAAATATTATGAAATGCAGAGCAGTGGAAATATGTAGATAATCTAGAGAGGTCATTAGCAATAGGGTTATAATTAAAGGAGATTTTTAATCATCCAACATAAACTGGAATATAGACAATGTTTTGTGGAATGTATTTTAACCTTTATTAAAAGAAATAAGGAAGTGCTACTTGTCCTGCATTTTGAGGTGGAGCAAGTGAATATCATAAAAATGGGGAAACATTAATTATATTTACCGTGAGAATAGAAAAGGAAGAGTTAAGAGCAAGGGTAATTGACTGCAAAACCAAAATCGCATCAAAGAGAATCACAGGAAGGGAACTTTGACCAGATTAACTGGAAGGAAAATAAACATAGCCGAGCAATGGGAATAATTAATAATCGAGTCGGAAAGAGTTCTAATCGGGAACGAGTAGTGAAGGCTGGGTGAATGGGGAGAATAGATACAATCTGAAACTAAAAAAGGAAGTAATTCTAACACTTGCAGGCAGATAATAAAAAGGAAAACCAAGAGAAATAAAGAATATACAAGAGCCACAAAGAAAGAGATTAGAATGGTTGAGAGGGAGTGCTACCTAAGAGGCTTACGAGAAAGATCACGACACATGTAATAAAGTGGTTGTGGTCAGATGGATTTGAGAGTTAATGGGGGGGGGGGGTGCTGGAGGTGACGAGTGGATCATGGCTGATCTGTACTTCAAATCCAATTACCCGCCCTTGCCCCGTACCCCTTAATACCCTGACATAACAAACATCTCTCCACCTCAGTCTTGAAGATGTGAATGGATCCAGCCATAATCCACAGCCTTTTGGGGGAGAAAGTTCCAGATTTCAGAGTCTCTATAGCCTTGTGGAGTCCTGTAGCTCAGTGGTTAGAGCACTCGCTTTGCAAGTGAGAGACCTGAGTTCAATTCCAGGCAGAGGGCGAAACCTCGGGCAAGTTTCCATACTCCACACAGAGCCTAATAATAATCCCTCCAAAACCAACAACAATAATAAATTGGTCATTTTCAATCTATGACTGTTTGTGGGACATTGCTGTGTGCAATTGGCTGCCGCGTTCGCCCACAAATATACAGTCAATTCACTTTACAGTGTGTTCTGTGAAGCGCTTTGGGACGTCCTCCCGACGTGAAAAGCGCTATATCAAATGCAAGGATTATTATTATTATATCAGTAGTGCAAAAATGCTGGAGTCCATTATAAGGGGAAATACTGACATGTGCAAAGAGATGAACAAATAATTCTTGGGATAACATTTATTTTGCCGCAGCTGGGACTGCGGATGGGGCTGGAGATATTGTCTGCAGATAGCAGGAGGTCGGGTTAGACGGTGTGAGACCAGGAGATATTGTTAGCAGGAGGTCTGGTTGGAGAGTGAAGTAGGGATCAGAGGATATTCTGGAGCGGAGGGTATTTGCTGGATTCCGTGTGGGGATTGGAGTCTCTGTTTGAAGCTGCTTTCTGAATAGCTTGATCTTCAACCTCAGCCCTTTGCCTATCTCAGCAGCAATAGCATTAACTGAGAGAAGAGAAAGGGAGTGCTGGAGCTCTTTACCTTCAGTGAGCTGCTGCTGGTCAGGAAGTCACCCTGCTGTGTGTCTTCATTCGCTTGCGTATCCGATCCCAGCTCTTCCTCATCTTCTTCCATAATGTCCGAGAGGTCTGAGCCCTGACCAGTCTCCAGCTGGTAGTCCTCATTCTCAAAGCTATCAGTTTTATTCACCTGTTGAAAGGAAGAGAAACACAAAGAAAAAAAAACCCCACTGGAGCTGCATTGGAACAAAACAGGATCAACATTGGTGTAAAACTGTGGAGACCTGGGTTCGATCCCCAGGCAGGGCGAAACCTTCCGCAAGTTTCCTTACTCTACACGCCTCAGTTTACCCAGCAGTAAGTAGGAACCCGGTTGTTAGTGGATTGGTTGATCGCTTTTCCGGGGGTAATGACCCAAAAAAAAAAAATGTGCTCACTCAATCCACGAATGTTTGTGGGGACACTGCTGCTGTGTTTCGCCTACAAAATACACAGTGGATCCACTTTACAATGTATTCTGTGAAGCGCTTTGAGACGTCTCAATGAGGTGATGAGGCGCCATATCAAATACAGGGATTATTATTATTATTACTAACACTGGGTCAGCATTGGTGCAGCACTTGAGCAATTTGGAGCAGCCTGTATTAATGTGAGGTGGAGACTTTCTTCTCTAATCGTCCACCAAGCTCATCAGATAAAAGCCACAGGATTTTCTCCCTTTGAAGAGTGAAAGCCAGGGCAACAATAACAACAAGATTCTATTTATAGAGTGCCTTTCACGTCGGGAGGACATCCCAAGGCGCTGACTCTAAGGCAGTCTCTAGGGCAGTCTCTCACGGCCCAGTAATATAGGGTGATACGGAACGACAGTAATACAGAGAGACTGCGATTGTGCACACAATGAAGGGTGTCAAATGAGAGGATTGTCAGTCTGGCTCAGCTGGTAGCACTCTTACCTCGCTGAGGGACAACGTGACGACATAATCAAACACAATAATTATCAGTTATTATCGGAGATAATATAGCGGGGTTGCCCTGCACGTCAAGGAATAAACTGGCACTGTTTATGTCACTGTTACAGAGACTTGTACACACCTGACCGCTCTCGCCCGTTCCCAGTTGCAGTTCCTCCGTGAGCTGCTCGTCCTTGGGTGCCGAGAGATCTTCTTGCTTTGATTCAGAATCTGTCGGAAATTCCTGACTCGATTCCACCTTAACACTGCACTGGGAATCATCAGCCACGGGGCCCTCTGATTGATGCTGAAATGTGTTGACTGAGGAGACGGTCTCTGGCACAGCCACAGACACCTTGGGCTCCTGCTCGATCACGTTGTCGCTCACTTCGTTCTCATCAGAAGGTTCTGTCGTGGTGCTGCAGACAGAGTCTTCATTCTCTTCAGAGTCGAGAAGGAAATCTTCAATCGAGGCCACTGGGCTTTCCAAACCCTCGTTGTCTTGTGGAGTTGGCGGCTCCTCCTCACCTCTCTCCTGTACGGAGGATCAGAAACACCAACTGCTGTTCTGAGGATCTCATCAAACTGGGTATTCATTTCACATCCATCGGTTTCTCTGCCAACTCCAACCCGGCCCCTCCCCCCAACCCAGCCCCTCCCCCCAACCCAGCCCCTCCCCCCAACCCAGCCCCTCCCCCCAACCCAGCCCCTCCCCCCAACCCAGCTCCAACCCTGGCACAGCCACCTTGAGCTCCTGCTCTATCTCATTGTCACTCACTTTATTCTCAGCAGAAGGTTCTGATGTCTTTGTGCTGCAGACAAAGTCTTCCTTCAGTTCAGGGATGCAAAGAAAATCTTCAATCGAGGCCACTGGTCTTTTCACTTGAGCGTTCTCCAAATCCTCGCTGTCTTGTGGAGCTGGTGGCTCCGCCTCACGTCCCTCCTGTAGGAAGGATCATGAACACCATTTTGTGTTGCTCTGTTTCTGAGGATCTTATCAAACGGAGTATTCATTTCAAGTCTATCATTTCCCGCCAACTGCAACTCAACCACTCCCACTAACTCAGCCCCACCCCCCAACCCAGCTCCTCCCCCCCAACCCAGCTCCTCCCCCCCAACCCAGCTCCTCCCCCCCAACCCAGCTCCTCCCCCCCCAACCCAGCTCCTCCCCCCCCAACCCAGCTCCTCCCCTAAACCCAGCTCCTCCCCTAAACCCAGCTCCTCCCCCAACCCAGCTCCTCCCCCAACCCCAGACCACTCCCCCAACCCAACTCCTCCCCCAAACCCAGCTCCTCCCCTAAACCCAGCTCCTCCTCCCCAATCCCAGCCCCCTATATTCCTTTCAGATCCCTAATCTAATGCCCCTAATCCCAGTTCTGCAAAACCCAGTTTCCCCTAAACCTGGACAAGTCCTGCAAGGTAACAGACCTTCTTTGCACCAGGGTGCCTCAGTGAGATGTGTCCTGTGAGGTCTCCTGGCTGCTATTACCTGTAACTTCTCTTCACTTTCAGTGCCGTCTCTTTGAACAGGCTCCTGACAGACGTCAGCGCTTGGTGTTCCTTCCACTGGAGTCTGGGGCAGGAGAGCAAAATGGTGAATCCTGGACTCGCTTGACGGAACATTGCTAGCACTGCAAGGAGCCTGCGCTTGATCAGGTAGCACGGGGTCTGGCAACTCTTGATCGGAAGGAGTGGCGATTTGGGCGTGTGGCCACACTCTGGGGGTACTGTACATTGGCACAGTGGGAGACTCTGCTGCGAGGAGTGATGCAGGAACGATGCCGGGACTGGAGTCAACGGATTCTCCGTGGGTGGACAAAGTGCGGACAGTCAGCGTCGCAGAGGTCTGTAGTAGCTGGAGCTGGGGCTGGGTGGGGCTGAGCAGCACAGTGCCTGCGGTAGGAGAGGCCACCTCCGTAATCTGGAAAGAAACATGAGGAGGTTTAAATTGCAGGCGATTGCTTCCTCCCGGTCGATGAACACGCGTCAAAATTAGCTGCTCTGACAGATGATATGGTGTCACAGCTTTCACTTACTGACATTCACCTACATAGAATGACGGGGCAAAACCTTAGGCAAGTTTCCTTACTCCACACGCCTCTGTTTACCTAAGCAGTTAGACGATTTGTGAATTGTTTTCCGGGGGGTAATAATCTCTCCAAAAACAATAATAATAATTTGGTCACTCAATCCACGATTGTTTGTGGGGACACTGCTGTGCACAATTGGCTGCCGCGTTCGCCCACAAATATACAGTCAATTCACTTTATAGCATATTCTGTGAAGCGCTTTGAGACGTCGAGAAGACGTGAAAAACGCTATATCAAATGCAAGGATTATTATTATTATATCAAATGAAGCATTTTTATTATTATTATTGCTTCTCTGGGAAGCTAAACTGAGGTTCCTTCTGCCTGTTTAGGTGGATGTTAAAGATACCAGTGGCACTATTCGAAAAGAGAAGGGTCCCTGGCCAACAATCCCCCAAATTAAATTGATCGTTCTCTTTTTGCCTGTTTATGGGACATTGCTGTGGGTAAATCGTTCACCAACAAATACACAGTCACAGCCACAGTAAATCCTGTGAAGCGCTTTGAAACATTTTTCTCAGTGTAGCTGATGCAAATTTGGCACTATAACATCTCCAGGATATGTTCCCTCGCACACTCTCTCCCCTTCCCCTCTCGCACATTGATCCCCTCCCACAGAGTATGCTTTCTCTCCCCACCCCCCCCAACACACCAATATACTGACAACTGAGTGACTTTTACCTTGTATCCAGCTGTGTAGACAGCGTAGCCCATGACTCTAACTCCATTCGAAGTCCCGGCAGCATCAATCGTCACCGGCAGCCAACTGATCAGCAGAACCCCAGGGTCAGGGCCAGCCTCCACCTGAACGTCCAGCGGTGCATCTGGGGGTCCTGTAACAACATCCAATCAGCACCCAGGACCAATCAAGACCCAATCACCCATGACTTTGGAGCAATCAACACCCAGGATCCTGCAAGCGCTCTGGGACGCTACCTTGCGTGAGGGGGCGCTATATAAATGCAGGTTGTCGTCGTTGTTGCACCAATCAACACACTGGGTGCAGTGAATCTTGAGGTCAACTCAGTTCTCAGTTGGAGGGTGAACTGTGGAGTCCTGTAGCTCAGTGGTTAAAGCCCTCGCCTCACAAGCGAGAGACCTGGGTTCGATTCCCGGCAGAAGGCGAAACCTTGGGCAGGTTTCCTTACTCCACACATATGCCTAATAATAATCCCTCAAGAAAAAAAAATCACAAATTGGTCATTTCAATCCATGACTGTTTGTGGGACACTGTTGTGTGCAATTGGCTGCCGCATTTCGCCCACAAAATATACAGTCAATTCACTTTACAGTATATTCTGTGAAGCACTTTGAGACGTCTCGAATACGTGATAAGACATGATATATTTGTAAGGATTATATAACTCATTTCAACAATGAACTAGACATAGAAACTTACAGCAGGGAAAGGCCATTCAGTCCACTATGTCTGTTCAGCCCCAATTACCTGCCTTTTCTCCAAACCCCTGCGATTTACTCCTGGTTAGATATCTATCTCGTTCCCTATCAAACCCTTGCGACGTGTTATGAAATTGTTAACGTGCTACAGAGAGGTCAGACTTTTTAGGAGTCGAGAGTGTAATGAGAGTCTTGGAGTGTTTCCCTGTGGGTGTGTGTGTGCCAGAAGGTAACTTCTATAGTCCCACATTGCCTCACCTGCTATCAAGGTAGAAAACTGGGTGTAAATGGACTTGAGTTGCCTCCGATCCAGCGGCAGCTGCCAGGGTGTCTGTTGTGGTCTGGCCTCTACTTTGACCTTATACTTCATGTTGGGCCTCAGGTTTATCAGGGCGTAGACATAGTTACCGGGCTTCACCACCTCATACTCGGCCTCATTCAGGAACAGCGCATGGCTGTAGTTACTGTTGCTCGGCAACCAGGAAATGTCCGCTGAGGAGGCTGTGATGTTTTGCACCTTCAGCTGCATGGGCGCAACACAAACATCCTTCCCCACCAGCATGGTGCTGCGTAGCTGGTCTGAGCTCCCCTTGTCAGTCACAATCTGGATACAGATGCGATACGCCCTCGCGTTCAGCTCCAGCCTCTCGATCACAGCCTTGGTCTGGGAGCCGAACTTGATATTCAGCCGCAGCTCCTTGTCCACGTGGATGTTGTAGCTCAGTGCGGTTCCCCAGCCGGCGGGCACAATGGGCGGCTCCCAGCTCAGCACGATGCTTTTGGCGAGCTGTTTGATCAGGTTCAGTTTCCGCGGGTAAGGAACCACATCCTCCCCCACCTCCTCCAGATCGGGATCAAAGCCATTGCTGACCAGGCTCTCGGGCTTGTCCTTGTTGGTCTCCAGGGCAGGTTCCTCCTGTCTCTCTGCGTTGCTGACCCTGTGCAGGGAGAGGCTGCGCTCGCTACCGCTGTGGAAGCTGCTCTCCTGGAATGAACTTTGGGAAGGCTCACTGACCTCTGGGGGGTGTAAGACCAGCATGTTCTCATCAGACACGCGTTCAATGAAGTTGGAAGGAACTAGCCCTCGTCTGCCATCCACCAGCTCTCCTACACAAAGATCAGAAAGACTTCTCAACGCTGGTCCCTAATGCATGGAATCTTACCGAAGGGAAAGGCTTAAAAGAATTTACAGAGAAATTATCCGCTTTGGTTAAGCATTGCTTTCACGATTTCTGAGACATTATACAATGGGCAATTCTGTAATAATGTGGCCATCTGGGTCCAATGTCTCAGAAGTGGAACAGGCTCCCTAGGGAGACAGTTCAAGCAGGAAGTGTTGATTCCTTCAAACACAGATTAGATAGGTTTCTTTTAGGAAATAATATTATGGGATATAGTACATAGGGAGTTCAGGATATTTGTGCACGTGACAGCCGGAAGGTGGAAGGAGAACTAGATGGATCTCAGTCATTTTTTCATCTCTTATTTCCTCTGTTCTTATGTTACGTTCTTAAGCCGCTCTATGAGCCAACTACAACAAAATGGCCAACTTCTGGGTCATTTCTGCGGGCCACACATGCAACATTAGTACAGCTTCTTTCATACAGCACACATACGCAGCATTACAGGAAGTGATATCAGTGACGTTTGCTGCACACCAGTAAAACTACAGACCCACCTTCCCCACTGTGGTGATTCAACTGGCCATATGTGCAAATAATGACAGACTGCATTAGGGCTCCCACTGGTGACCCCACAGAGAAAATAATCCTCTTCCAATCTATCTCTCAGGCTCTGAATATGATTTCTGGGTTTAAATTCTGTGCATTTTGCCCACAAAATATACAGTCAATTAATTCACTTTACAGTATAATCTGTGAAGAGCTTTGAGACGTCTCGAAAACATGATAAGGCGCTGTATCAAATATAAGGATTATTATTATTACTCTACACATCTGGTGACCACTGATTATCACCAGTGTCAAACAGAAGCAAAAAGGCTGAAGGAAACGGTAAACATCAGTGGTGAAAAAGCTTCAAACATCCCCATCAATAGTTTTGTATCTGGTCAGAGAAATGCAGGACACAGTTCAGCGCAGTCTAAACAGTAAAGTGTAGTATTGCCCCGTTACTTGAGTCAGACCTTCATAAAACCCGTCCTCATCCATGTCTCCATACACGTAGATGTAGTCCCCCGCTGTGAGAGGCAGCTCTGCCTCCGGGTTCTCGTTCGGCCCATCGAAGGGATTGTAACTGGGGGTAAAGGTTGAGAAACGTTCATTCAAAGCTACTGTACATAACTTTACACAAGTCATATATCATTCAACTTATTCAAGTTTACCATAATACAGACTTTGCATAAGTCATATTAAATGTTATGGTCCCTATGTGAGTTTTACTGGAGTAATGGAGTTCCTATAGCTCAGTGTTTAGAGCACTCGCTTCGCAAGCATGAGACTTGGGTTCTATTCCCGACAGGGCGAAATGTTGGGCAAGGTTCCTTACTCCACACGCCTCTGTTTACCCAGCAGTAAGTAGGAACCTGGTTTTTAGTCAATTGACGGATTGCTTTTCCGGGGGTAATAATCCCTCCAAAAATAAATAAAATACATTTTGCCTCTCACAGCATCATGTTACAGAAGATGTCGCATCAAACACGGTGACGGACCATTATCTATGATGAAAGTGATGGCGCTCACTCAGACACACCGATCCTCCGGACGTCTAAATACAGTTAACCCCTTGTAGATTTCGGGTGCCTGCTATGTCCAGGTTTTCCATGAATTTTGTATTCCAGTGCAGACGGAAGATCAGTACAAGGGGTTTCTTAATGCAGCCGCCACAATAAAAATAATAAAAATCCTTGCATTTGACTTAGCGCCTTATCACGTCTTCGAGACGTCTCAAAGTGCTTCACAGAATACACTGTAAAGTAAATTGACTGTATATTTGTGGGCGAAACGTGACAGCCAATTGCGCACAGCAGTGTCCCACAAACAATCGTGAATTGAATGATGATGTGTTTTATTCGGGAGGTTAAGGCACACCAGAAAGAAGGGGAGCATGCAGAAGGAAATACCAGGACAGGCAGAGCAGCTAAAACAGGCAGCGATAGGGAGAGGCACCAGATAATAACATTGCACCAGTTGTGGCAGTACAGAAAGTAATGGAAGGAACTTGCACAGTCTGCAAAGGGAACACACTAAAGAAAATCCAAACAATAGTCAGGGTATAAAGGGATACGGGCCAAGGACGGATAACTGGACTTGAGGTACAGATCAGCCATGATCTTATACAATGGCGGAACAGCTCGAGGGGCTGAATGGCCTCCTCCTGTTTCTATTGCTTGGTGATAATTGATAATTGATAAGTTTACCAAGAGAATGGAAGCTTTCCCGTACCACAGGCTGTAACAATGGCAAACATTCTGCTGTGTGAAGTGTCCTGCAGGTGGGAACTCCCAACACGAGTGGACAGTGACCAGGGATCATATTTTACGGGAAAAATATTTACTGAATTTTACAGAAACAATTGTCCAAGAACTACATGTATCATCATCACCCACAGCATCATCATTCTTCCACATGTTTCACTTGTTGGTCTGTGCAATAATAATAATCCTTGCATTTTTGATATAGTGCTTTTCACATCGGGAGGACATCCCAAAGCGCTTCACAGAACACACTGTAAAGTGAATTGACTGTATATTTGTGGGCGAACGCGGCAGCCAATTGCGCACAGCAATGTCCCACAAACAGTCGTAGATTGAAAATGACCAATTTATTATTGTTTTTGGTTTTGGAGGGATTATTATTAGGCTCTGTGTGGAGTAAGGAAACTTGCCCAAGGTTTCGCCCTCTGCCTGGGATTGAACTCAGGTCTCTCACTTGCAAAGCGAGTGCTCTAACCACTGAGCTACAGGACTCCACATGTAGAAAAAAGCACGAGTGGACAGAGTACAAAACAGTGCTCTGTCCAACACTACAGAGCGACAACACTACACTGCAAATTAAGCAAGTCTGACATATCTGTGTTATGTCCCTTTCTAATTCCGGCCACCAAACTATTTTCCGGATTTTTTGCCCACAAAATATACAATCGATTCAATTTACAGTCTATTCTGCGAAGCGCTTTGAGACGGCTCGAAGACGTGATACGGCGCAGAATCAAAGGCAAAGATTATTATTATTATTGTTACAGCACGAGGACAGAATGGATCCCCTCAGAGCTTCCTGTTTGTAGGCTACCTGTAACGAGCGATGAAGACCTGCAGCTTTGCTGTTGTTCTGTTATCAGCATCGGGAATAGAGGAGAGGTTATCAATATCCAGCTCCTCCACTTCGCTCGCAGTGTCCACCTGGAAGGAGAGGAAAGAGGAATGAGGCGGGAGGTCTGAGTGAGGCAGCAACAGCAGCCCAAACACCAAGGAACTGAGAATCCGAGGCTGTCAAGAGTGTGGGACGGAAAGTTACTGTACGTGTTAATCCAAAATAAAAAGGTACGTTTGTTAATGGGCAGAGTGGAAGAATCAAAACGGGGAGAATCGATCAAAATAGAAAATCACGATACAATAACTATAGTGACTGTATGTAACATGGCAGCCGGGTGAGGATGGGCAATAAAGTATTCCTGGCCATCAATGGGGGAGGTTTTTACGCATAAGGTTGCGTCATCCTTGATTCAAACACACTGAGCCCCTCAGTCACTCAATCAGGAGCCCCTTATCACAGTCACTCACTGAGGAACCCAGGCTACGAGAGATAGGAGAGAGACAGAGCGCATGGTGTCACCAAGTCAGAGTAGGCAAGACCAACATTAAAACAGTATGTGAAAGAGTCATTCCTTCCTTCTCTGCTCCCTGGGACTTACCTCTGGAGTTGGGCAAGACTTGGGGCTGCTATGCAGTGACTCTGTCTTTGAGGTGCCTTTGTTGGAGCTCTGAGTGGAAGGTGCACCTTTGCTGAACACAGAGCCAGTGTCTGTTGGCAGTTCCTCTGAGGGCTCGGACTTGCTGACAGCCTCTGTTGGAAGCTCACTATCAGCAGCCTCTTCTGTTGGCTCCTCGGGAATCTTCGGAAGGCAGAATGTCTGAGGAACAACTTCTAGGTGCGAAGAGTACAGAACATTTCAGATAACTACCATGGAATAAACACTCTGAATCTGCTTTGGGGGCGGATTCTCTCACGTTGCTTCTTGGCCAGGAACTGCACAGGATTACTCTCATTGCCTACTTACCACATGTGGGTGAGCACATCAGGAGGGCTGCCCATCTCCTATCCTATTAGTAGTTTAACAGTGAATATCAGGTTAACTCTTAACATTCTGCACAATTAATTGTGAGAGTGACTGGGTCCCTCCAACTCCTGATTCACATTGACTGAGTTGGAGGGACCCAGTCCCTCTCACAATTAATTGTCGCTCTTAATAATAATCGTTGCAATCGATGCAGTGCCTTAATACGTCGTTGAGATGTCTCAAAGTGCTTCAAAGAATATATATTATAAAGTGGGTTGACTGTATATTTTATGGGCGAAACGCGGTGGCCAATTGTGCACAGGAGTTTCCCACAAACATTTGTAGATTGAGTGATCAAATTATTATTATTTTGCGGGGGGAGGGGGGGGGAAGGGGGAGCTGTTATCAGCTGTAAATCAATGGCTGTCGTTCAGAAATTTTGAGGTACAGTGGGCGAACCTTCCCGAGAGAGGGAGACTGAAACTCTCTAAAGGGTTGTTTAAATCAGAACGGAATGAGAATAGTCAAAACTCGTTACTGGTTAAAGTGAAAGTTAGAAAGGACTGTATTCCTTTTGTTTTGACAACAATCCTCGCCTTTGTCTACAAAATAAGGATCTGTTTTAAACCACCTTTCCTGATTTCTGCATTGCTGCATGGACTAAAGCTCAACTGCTTGCTGAAGGAGAGACATTCTTGGTCCTATGGCCAAATTGACAAGTTCCAGATACATTAGACACAGCCTTGTAACATAACCTCGTTAAACACACACAACAAGCAGAAGTCAGTCTGAGCGAGCCGGGATCAGAACAATTACCTTTATCTTTGGGGGAATCCACTCCATTAAGAAGGCATGTCTGGCTCTGGCCACACACTGGGATAGACTTCTCCAACTGATGTGTCTGGGTGAGCACTGGGATAGATGTCTCAGAGTGGTGTATCTGGTCACCCGCTAAATCAGACATCTCGGAGTGAATGGTCTGGCTGGACAATGGGATAGACGTCTCTGGGTGAATGGTCTGGGTGCATACTGGGTCAGACGTCTCCGATTGATGTGTCTCATCACCCACTGGGACAGACGGCTTCAACTGATGTGTCTGGTCACCCAATGGCACAGGCGTCTCTGAGGGAATGGTTTGGCTGCACACTGGGACAGACGGCTCCGAGTAATGTGTCTGGCTGCACACTGGGACAGACGGCTCCGAGTAATGTGTCTGGCTGCACACTGGGACAGACGGCTCCGAGTAATGTGTCTGGCTGCACACTGGGACAGACGGTTCCGAGGGAATGGTCTGGCTACATATTGGGACAGATGGCGCCAAGTGATGGGTCTGGTCACCCAATTGGACAGGTGTCGCTGAGTGAATGGGCTGGCTGAACACCGGGACAGCCGGTTCCAACTGACGTGTCTGGCTACACATTGGGACAGGCGTCTCGGAGTGATGGGTCTGGCTGAACACTGGGACAGACGGCTCGGAGGTAACAAGGCTGTTTGTTAGCACGTCAATGTTTCCTGATTGCCTACGGAATCGCTCAAGCTCCCTGGAGAGAAGGCAGAACTGCTCGCTCTGGCTTCGGCATTTCT
Source organism: Callorhinchus milii (assembly GCF_018977255.1). Lineage (NCBI taxonomy): Eukaryota > Metazoa > Chordata > Chondrichthyes > Chimaeriformes > Callorhinchidae > Callorhinchus > Callorhinchus milii. The sequence goes on along the minus strand of NW_024704751.1, from coordinate 1,394,363 downwards.
CCTCCAGATCAAGTACCTTTGCCTAGTGGAAAACACACAGTGAGCGAAGCAAGTCACACAAAGAAGGCAATGTCCTCGTCTGGCTTTGCTCCCACGTTCAGGCCTCGATTACTACTCCCACACCCAGATCTCACTCCAGTTTCCTTTTGAAGGATTCCATTGTTTCAGGCTCAATAACCATTTGTGGTAATGAATGATATCTTTGTGACTCCTTCCTTTGCTAACAATCCTAACATTCCTGTCACCAATACCCCCAACTTATGAAAATATTGGGGCAACCGACACAGTAGCTTGGCTTCCTGTGCTGAAAAAAGGACAACTTCCAGGTTGTCAGGTCGTCCGCGACAGCACTTCCTGCGTAGTTCATGTTGTGAACCTCGTGCTGATCTGCTTTATGAGCAGGAAGTTCATTCATACTATGGAGGAAGCGCTACTGATGTCACTTTGTGCAGGATGTCGTTGACAATGGCACTTCCTGCAGGTCGTGTCAGCGATGACCTGTCCACCCGGGAGTCTGGCGAACACCAGCTGTCACTGACTGCCCGACAATCAGAGAACGTTCCTTTTAGTCCAACTCTGCCTCCTGCCTCACAACCAGTTTCTTATCCGCATCATGACATTGCCTTCAATAATTTTAGCTCGTAATCTTTCCAATCCCTAAATGCCTTCTAACAATGCATAAAAACGACATAAGTTGATCCTCCTTTATCTATCATCTCAGCAGGGTTCTGTCAAATAATTCTATTAGATTTGCGAGTCGTGATCTAACCTTCATCAGACCAGGCTGACTCTCTTCCTGATTAATGATTATTTATCCAGATGCTCAGCTGCTCTGTGCCTGACGATGAGGTTTTGATAAGATCCACAAGCAACGCCAGTGGGTAATTAAAAGACATTAATCTAAGACCATTACCAAAAAAGAAAACGAGGTAAGGAGAATGTTTTAGCGCATGGAATGCCTGACCAAATGCGCTGGTTGAAGCAGAATCCATAACGGCTTTAAAAAGGGATAATCCATTTAATTATCTCACTCCTCCACCTTTTACTCTTTTACCCGATAAGGTAAATAATAATAAATAATAATCCTTACATTTAATATAGCAGCTTTCACGTCAGGAAGACTTATCAAAGTGCTTCACAAAATATACTGTAAAGTGTATTGACTGTGCAATTTTGTCAACAAATGTGGCAGCCAAATTGCACACAGCAATGTCCACAACCTTCTGGCTCAGGAGCAAGAGTGCTACCAACTGAGCCAGGCTGACACATTTGCCCACCGCTAGATGTTAAACTCAAAGGTCCATTGTTATTTGGTTTGTTCTTTCTTCCTGTCGTGAATAATGCTATGAAACTCACTACCTTCCAACCTGCTGGCAAGATTCCCAAATCCAGTGAGCTTTGTAAGATTATAATTAAATTATCTTCCACTTCTCCACTTCTTTTAATAGCCCGGGTGTGGAGATGTAACAAGCACTGACACATGGATACACACACAGCATGTTACACACATCCACACACACAGCGTGTTACACACATCCACACACACAGCGTGTTACACACATCCTCACACACAGCGTGTTACACACATCCTCACACACAGCGTGTTACACACATCCTAACACACAGCGTGTTACACACATCCTCACACACAGCGCCACACAGCACGTTACACACATCCTCACACACAGCGTGTTACACACATCCTCACACACAGCGTGTTACACACATCCTCACACACAGCGTATTACACACCTCCACACACACAGCGTGTTACACACATCCACACACACAGCGTGTTACACACATCCACACACACAGCGTGTTACACACATCCTCACACACAGCGTGTTACACACATCCACACACACAGCGTGTTACACACATCCACACACACAGCGTGTTACACACATCCTCACACACAGCGCCACACAGCACGTTACACACATCCTCACACACAGCGTGTTACACACATCCTCACACACAGCGTGTTACACACATCCTCACACACAGCGTGTTACACACATCCTCACACACAGCGTGTTACACACATCCTCACACACAGCGTGTTACACACATCCTCACACACAGCGTGTTACACACATCCTCACACACAGCGTGTTACACGCATCCTCACACACAGCGCGTTACACGCATCCTCACACACAGCGCGTTACACGCATCCTCACACACAGCGCGTTACACGCATCCTCACACACAGCGTGTTACACGCATCCTCACACACAGCGTGTTACACGCATCCTCACACACAGCGTGTTACACGCATCCTCACAGTGTGTTACACGCATCCTCACAGTGTGTTACACGCATCCTCACACACAGAGCATGTTACACATTCTTAATAAGGTAGACAGTGTACAATCACACTTATACATAGATACACACAGATACATAGTGCGTAACACACGATACTCACACTTTGTAACACATACTTGCACACACAGATACATAGACAGTGTGTAACATATACTCACACACACACACAGATACACACAATGTGTAATACAAACACACAGCGCTTACTACTCTCAGAATCAGTGACATAAGCAGAGCATGAAGCAGGTATATTCACACATGGAAAGCATTTATCAGACTTTCTTACGCGTGGTTACATACCTGCATAGAGTCCAATGTGTTCTGAAAAACAAGAATTAATACAGATATAATTACCCCCCCCACTGCCACCCCCGCCAGCACTGCCACCCCCGCCAGCACTGTCACCCCACGCCCCCGCCCCCACCAACACCATCAACCCTATCATCCCATCTCTGTCAGTCTCCTAATCTCCAATCAGCCCCCACCTCGTCACACTGACACACTCACAAACTGGACTGTTTCACTGAAATACTCTGGTACTCACGTACTTCTTATACTTTTACTCTAACACATGCTAACAAACTCTCACGCTGACACACGCTGACACTGACACACTGTTACACGCTCACGCTGACACACAGTGACACACTGCTACACGTTCACGCTAACACTGACACACTGTTACACGCTCCCGCTGACACACACTGACGCTGTTACACGCTCACACTGACACACACTGACACTGTTACACGCTCACTCTGACACACAGTGACACACTGTTACACGCTCACGCTGACACACACTGACAGTTACACGCTCACGCTGACACACACTGGCACACTGTTACACGCTCACGCTGACACACACTGGCACACTGTTACACACTCACGCTGACACACACTGACACACCGTTACACACTCACGCTGACACACACTGACACTGTTATACGCTCACACTAACATACAGTGACACACTGTTATACGCTCATGCTGACACACTATTACACGCTCACGCTGACACTGACACACTGTTACGCGCTCACGCTGACACAGTGATACACTGTTACACGCTCACGCTGACACACACTGACACTGTTACGCGCTCACGCTGACAGTGATACACTGTTACACGCTCACGCTGACAGTGATACACTGTTACACGCTCACGCTGACAGTGATACACTGTTACACGCTCACGCTGACAATGATACACTGTTACACGCTCACGCTGACAGTGATACACTGTTACACGCTCACGCTGACAATGATACACTGTTACACGCTCACGCTGACAATGATACACTGTTACACGCTCACGCTGACAGTGACACACTGTTACACGCTCACGCTGACAGTGACACACTGTTACACGCTCACGCTGACAGTGACACACTGTTACACGCTCACGCTGACACACACTGACACACTGAAAGGGATTTGGATATTTACCTCCAAAAGCACAACCACACCTTCATGTTCCTTTTGTGCTTCGAACTGAGCCTTAATTGGAAAAACCAAAATTAGCGAAGCTGCAGAACATACGACTGTAACCCTCCTCCTGCTGTATATATAACCCCCCGTGTACACGCTGTCACCTCCTACTCTATATATACCCGTCTGTACACACTAGACCTGGAAATTTGTTGCAGTTACAATGTAATAAGTTTCACTGTCAAAACGGAAGATGTGTCACATACATTCATTCTGCCATGGCTTCTCCTACGATGATATTCAGTGTCTAGCTCTGTAAAACTTCAGTACCCCATTTGCTTTCTCTCGAGTGTGTTCTCTATCTGACATCCCACTCTGAGTGCTGTAGGCAATGTAACCACCACATCCTCTGCTCCGCTGTGCCAGTCGCTGTGTATTCTCCAGGGGTTTGTACCTGTTGCAGTCGCTGCACCTCCTCCTGTTTGTCCTTTAGGATGGTCACCGCGTCTTCATGCTCCACTTCCAGCTGGTGCCTTCGCTCCGCCACTTCTCGCATGTGCTGTACACATAAAACCGCAGTCACTGCCTTGCTCTGCCCCAGCGTGGGCTGGAAATCCTGCTGCCTCCTTGTTATCTCCCGTCTAGACCTTTTCAATTCACTCCTTGCCAGGTTTCACCATCCATATGCTATCATTTGTGGCCAAGCCTTCAGTTACTCCACACCTAACCTCTGGAACTCCCTCCCTCTCCCCTCCATCTGCCCCTCTCTAACGTTCTTCAAATCCCGCCTCTACCTCCTACTTTTTTCGACCACGCCCATGGTCACCTTCCCCTCTCCCTCCTCTTCTCCCAATAGACCAATATCAACAACAACATGCATTTATATAGCGGCCTTCATGCGGGATAGTGTCCCAGAGTGCTTGACAGTGGCAGAGTATGACCCCGAGCCAGGGAGAGAGGGAATGGGGAGAGGTGACTGTAAGCACGATGAAGAATTAAGGTCTTTAGGTGAGATTTGAAGGTGGGGAGGGAGGGGGCAAGGCGGAGGGATTGAGAGAGAGAGTTCCAAAGTTTCAGGGAGTAGAGGCTGAAGGCACGGTCACCAATGGAGGAGCGGAGGGGACAAGGGACGAACAGGAGGCCAGAGCCAGCTGAGCGGAGGCAGCCGGTGGGGGAGTGACTGGTGGGGGGGGGGGGGGGGGGGGGGGGGGCGGTGGGAAGAAAATTGGTTAAGTAGGGAGGTGCGAGGCCATGAAGGGATTTTGAAAACGAGTGAGAGGATCTTGAAATCGATCCGTTCAGTAATTGAGAGCCAGTGGAACCTGACAAAGACTGGTGTGATATCACCCGTGCAATGCACCAAGATCACCCATGCAATAATAATAATAATAATCCTTGCTGATTATAGCAATAATAATAGTGGCTTGGCACGACGTTAAATGCACCAAGACCACCCGTGCAATATCTCCCACGTGTTTTGCCACTGCCTCTCCCGTACCATATCATTTTACCCCTCAATGTAACAGATCTCGCACCCCACCCCCACCCCCTCCCACCCACCTTGCTTTGCTGTACGTGTTACTGTAAACTTTCTAGCAGTGACGCACCTTCAGCACCTGCTCTAGGTTCTCCAGCTTGGCGTGCAGTCGCTCGTTCTCCGTCAAAGCTAAATCTCGTTCCGCCTTCACCCCCGAGAAGCTGCTTCTCAGCTCATTGTTGTGAGATCGAACCTACAGCAGAGAGGATAACAACAACAACAACAAAATTACATGTGTAAAGAGCCTTTCACGTTAGGAGGACCTCCCAAGGCGCTGGTCAGTCAGTGTTTCAGAACCGAGCTGGGGGTCACGGTCGGGGAGGGTGGAGGGCAGGGAGGGAAGGAGCATATTCTGAGGCACGGTCGAAGAGGAGGGTCTTGAGATGGATCTTGAAGGAGTCAAGGGAGGGGCCAAGGCGGAGGGCCTGCGGGATGGAGTTCCAGAGGTTAGGGGCAGAGTGGCTGAAGGCCCACCTGCCAATAATGGGGCAAGTGAGGTGGGAAATGTGAAGCAGGCCAGAGCCCACTGAGTGGAGGGAGCGAGCAGGATGGTAGGGGATTAGGAGGTTGGAGAGGTAGGGGGGAGCAAGGCCTTGGGGGGCTTTGAAGGTGAGGACCAGGATCTTGAACTGTACCCTCTTTGGGGGACAGACACAAAGTGAATCACTGACTGGTCACTGCAGTGGCGGGGAGGAGACCGAATCTCCCATCTGGTTTACAAACCCTGACCTCTGTCGCTGGGTCCAAGTAACTTTGACCCGAGACACAGAAACTAACTCCAAAGCACACTGCTCACTTAAGGATGAAAGTATCAGATGCAGTACTATCCCTCCATACTCCATTACATGTCCTCTCTCTCCCACTCACCCCTTTACTCCTGTATCCTGGGCCTGCACTTGGGAGTCTACAGGAACATAAGAACAGGCAGGGCTTTCAGCCCGTCACACCAATTCTTCCAGTTAGCAAATTGTGGCAGATCTTAAGCTGTTTATTCGCTGTGGTCCAGAGGTGGGGAGGTAAGCAAGGTTTCCCTGGAGCTGAACTCCAAGATGACATGTTTGGCCGCGGAGTGTCAGAATTGAGCCAACCCTCTGTGCCTGTCTCTGGTCCGGTCCCTGAGCCAGGCTAGTCTGCAGTATCCCAGGGCACTGCTGATGACAACATAGCCCAGCCTGGCTCGTTGGCAGGACTCGACAGTCACTGGTGGCAGGGAATACCCCCACACAGCTCCTGTTAACTCTACGAGTCAAAGTCCTAACGGATAGGGTGGTCCTATCTGGAGAAGCAGCAGAAAACGTGCCAGACAATGTTCCCTATTACTCCTTGCCAGATGGCAGCCTGGCTGGGTTGGTAGCACTCTCGCCTCAGAAGGTTATGGATTCAATTCCCTCATCGGCACCAGGCTGACCCTCCTGTGCTGTGCTGGGGGTGGAGCAATGCTTTGTAGGAGGTGCTGCCCTTTGGATGAGATGTTAAACCGAGGCCCCATCTGCTTGTTCAGGTGGACATTAAATATTCCGTGGCACTGTCTGAAAAATGAAGTGAATTCTTCCCGATGTCCAGGCCAACAATCCCCCAATAAAATACAATACCACTTCTATCACGGCTGTTGCTGTGCTGCGCTTGGCTGCTGAGTCTGTCTATAAACCACACAGTCAATACACCTTATAGAAAATCCTGTGAGGCAATTTGACGACGTGATAAGGCGACAAGTGTGGGTGTGGGAGGGGGGGGGTTTGGTTCCGTTGGGGCGGGTGGTGTGGGGGGGGGGGGGGGGGGGAGACAGCACTGTTGTGCATCTGTTACCTTTGTATACCTGATAAAGTTACACACCTATTATTGTTACATATCTTGTCACCGTAACACATCTGATACTGCGCACACCTGGACTGTTTCAGATCTAACAGTGTTACACACCTGCCCCTCACAATTACGTTCTCACGTGCACATGTGCACATTCACACACACATATTCATCCTCTCACACTTACACACACACACACACACAAATGCTGTCATACATGCACACACAGACATACTCACACAGACACACACACAATTATCCCACACAAACACAGACACTCAAATACACACACACAGAGATACTCACACACACACACAGACATTATCCCACACAAACACTCAAATACACACACACAGATACTCACACACGCACGCTGATATCCACACAAGCTCTCAAACACAGAAACACACAGACACACTCATACATGCGCAGATGCAGTCATACACGCAAACAGTCTTACAGTACTGACAATCTGGTGGTCCTGCCTGGTAGGGAGATTGCCAGAGAGCGCTCTCAATGGTAAGCGGTGTGCTTTTAGCCGGCTAAACTTCCCATAGTTGCTCGGGCTTACACTCTGGTGTCCACAAACCTTGGCTTTCGCCAACCTGTGTCTGATGCTCTGGAACTGGAGACGCCGGGCGCGACCCTCCAGGGAGAGAGTGCACATTCCACTCCAGACACAGGAAATGTCTGTGTGTAGGTGGCATATAATAATAATAATACTTGCATTTGACATGGAGCTTTTTCACGCCTTCTAGACCTCTCAAAACACTTCACAGAACGGACTGTAAAGTGAATTGACTGTATATTGGTGGGCGAAACGCGGCAGCCAATTGAAAGACCTATCCAATTAGTCCCACTCCCCCGCTCTTACTGCATAGCCCTGCAAGTTCTTCCTTTTTAAGTACCCATCTAATTATTTTTTGAAAGCTATTATCGAATGTGCTTCTACCACCCTTTCAGGCAGCGCATTCCAGACCATAACAACTCTCTTGGGTAAAAGAAATCTGTAATCAACACTGCAATTCCACCTCCTTTTTTGCCTTCCCTATCGCCGCTGAATCCAGTGTAACAACAACAACTTGCACTTATATAGCGCACTCCACGCAGGGCAACGTCTCAGAGCGCTTAACAGTGGCGGAGCCCGACTCCGAGCCGGGGAGGTGGGGGGGTGGCCATAAGCACTTCACAGAACGTGGCAGCCGATTGCGCACAGCAGTGTCCTGCAAACAGTCGAGGACTGAAGTGACCAATTTTATTATTGTTTTTTTTGTTTAAGGATTATTATGAGGCGGGCGCGTGGAGTAAGGAAACTTGTCCAAGGTTTGGCCCTGCCGGGAATCGAACCCGGGTCTCTCACTTTGCGAGGCGAGGGCTCTAACCACCGAGCCACAGGGACTCCTGTAGATACGAAACTCTCACACGCGTGCGCAAACACTCATATTCAAACACATCGTCGCGTACACTCTCATCCGCGCAATCCACGCACACGCACCGACGCACTCAGTTTGACGGACAATGCTCACAAACGCGCGCTGCCGTTTGTACGCCCCTCAATCGTTGTGCCGGACTGCCCAGGCAAGACCCTGAAACTCGGGGGTAAGAACAATAATCTTTGCGCACAATACAGCGCCTCATCGCGTCATCGAGACGTCTCAAAGCGCTTCACGGGATACACTCTAAAGTGAATTGACTGTACATTTTAATAATAATAATCCTTGCATTTGATATAGCGCTTTTCACGTCGGGAGGACGTCCCGAAGCGCTTCACAGAACACACTGTAAAGTGAATTGACTGTATTTTTTGGGGGCGAAATGCGATAGCCGACCGCGCACACCCCCCCCCCCCCCCCCACACCCCCCCCCCCACACCCACACCCCCACACACACCCCCCACCACACACACCACCCACCCACACCCCCCCCCACACCCCCCCCCCCCCCCCCCCCCCCCCCCCCCCCCCCCCCCCCCCACACCCCCCCCCCCCACCCACACACCCCCCCCCCCCCCCCCCCCCCCCCCCCCCCCCACACACACACCCCCCCACACACACCCCCCCCACACCCCCCACACACACCCCCCCCCCCCCCCCACACACCCCACACACACCCACACACACCCCTACACCCCCACACACCCCCACCCCCACAAACAGAACAGTCCTGGATTGAAGGGACCAATTTTTTTTTAGAAATAAGGGATTATTCCCCCCCGCCCCCCCCCGATGGTCTAACAGTCGGGGGTTCCTACTGACCGTTGTGGGTTAAAACAGCGGCGCGCGGGCGGGGGGGGGAGGGGGGAATGGGGGCGGGGGGAGGGGGCGGGGGGGGGAGAGGGGGGCGCGGGGCGGGGGGGGGGGGAGGGGAGGGGGGAACTGCCCCCCAACGCTTCGTCCGGAGCCGGGAATCGAACCCGAGTCCTGAGGCGACAGAGGCGCTCCCGCCCCAGAGACGGACGGACAGCCCGAGTGTAACCCACCTGTGTGCGCGGGACCCACTGCGCTGCGCTGCGGCCTCGGCCCCGGAGCCCGGAGGGTCCTGTGGCGGGAAGGCGGCGGCGGAGGAGGAGTCGAGCGCTCGAGGGCCGAGATGGAGACTGACTGAGACCCTCCGACCGCCAGGAGTCGCTGCCGCTGCCCCGGCAACAGGCAGCGAATCACAGGGCAGGGCAGCCGGGGGTCACCGCACCCCGCGGGGGGGGGGCTCGGCCCCGCCCCCCGCCCTCCCGGCCTCCCCCCGTCTGCACTCCGCCGCTTGGTACAGTCTAAGCCCCGCAGCTGCCGCCCCCTCCGCTCACACCGGGGCACCGGCAACCGGGGCGCCCCCTCCCATCCCCCATCCCCCCCCAACCCCCCTCCCCAACCCCCCCCCCTATCCCCATCCCCCCCCCCCCAACCCCCCATCACCCCCCCAACCCCCCCTCCATCCCCCATCACCCCCCCAACCCCCTCCCCCCCAACCCCCCCCATCCCCCCCCCCCATCCCCCACCCCCCAACCCCCCTCCATCCCCATCCCCCCCAACCCCCCTCCCATCCCCATCCCCCCCCCAACCCCCCTCCCATCCCCATACCCCCCCAACCCCCCCTCCCATCCCCATCACCCCCCCAACCCCCCCTCCCATCCCCCCCCCAACCCCCCTCCCATCCCCATCCCCCCCCAACCCCCCCTCCCATCCCCATCCCCCCATCCCTCCCCCCCCCCCCCCCCCAACCCCCACCCCCCCCATCCCCCCCCCCCCCCCCCCCCCCACCCCCCCCCCCCCCCTCCCATCCCTAACCCCCCCCCCCCCAACCCCCCCCCATCCCTCCCCCCCATCCCCCCCCCCCCCCACCCCCCCCCTCCCATCCCCTAACCCCCCCCACTCCCCCCCCAACCCCCCCCCCCCCTCCCATCCCCTAACCCCCATCCCCCCCAACCCCCCTCCCATCCCCTACCCATCCCCCATCACCCCCCAACCCCCACTCCCATCCCCCAACCCCCCCCGCTCCCATCCCCCAACCCCCCTCCCATCCCCCACATCCTCCCCACCCCCCAACCCCCCTCCCATCCCCCAACCCCCCCTCCCATCCCCCAACCCCCCTCCCATCCCCCATCACCCCCCAACCCCCCCTCCCATCCCCCCATCACCCCCCCTCCCCCTCTCATCTCCTGCAATACTTACAATAATAACCACTGAGCTACAGGACCCCCCACATCCCCCACATTCCCCTCCCCACACTAACCCACCCCTCAAAACCCCCTCCCCCCACACTAACCCACCCCTCACATCCCCCTCCCCTCACACTGATGCCCCCCTCCCTCCACACAAATGCCAGCCCCCCATCACATTCCCCCTCCCCCCACATACTGGTGCCCTGCTCCCCCATCACATTCCCCCTCCCCCCCACATACTGGTGCCTGCTCCCCCATCACATTCCCCCTCCCCCACATACTGGTGCCCTGCCCCCCCATCACATTCCCCCCCCCACCTTGGCCAAGTCCCAACATTCCCCCTCCCCCCCACCCCGCCTCCTCCCCCGACGGTACCTTTGTGCCCTGACGATGGCTGATGGTTAGGGTGGGGGGTACTCACTGTGCGGTGGCTGAGCGAGCCTGGGGGTCCTCGGCCCATGACCACAGCTAACTGTCTCTGCAGCTGCAACACCTCCTTCTGGGCTTCTCGGAGCAAACGCTCAGTGTTCCTCTGCTCCAAGCGCTCGAGGATCTCCTGCACACACACACACACACACACACACACAGCCCCGTGTCAGCCTCGCTGCAGACCCACCTGCCGTACCCCAGCTCTGTGAGTGAGAGTAGGTGTGCGCACGGGAGTCGATGAGTGCGTGTGTATGCGTGTGCGGCAGTGGGTGTGCGTGTTAATGTGTGAGAATGTCAGTATCCTCGCATTTGATACAGCGGCTTATCACGTCTTCATGACATCTCAAAGCGCTTCACGGGATACACTGTAAAGTGAATTGACTGAATATTTTGTGGGCGAATCGCGGCAGCCGACTGCACATAGCAGCGTACCCACAAACCCCCGTGGATTGAGTGACTACATTATAACGTGTTTTTCTTTTAACTTTTTTTTAAAAGGATAATTACCCCCGGAAAAGCGATCCTACTTACTGCTCGGTAAACAGAAGCATGTGGAGTGAGAAAACCTGCCTAACATTTTGCCTTGCCCTGGAATCGAACCCAGGTCCTCTCGCTTACAAAGCAAATGCTCTGACCACTAGGCTACAGGACTCCATATGTAATATTAATATATTATATAATAATCCTTTACATTTGTTATACCATCTTTCATGTTGGGAGCATGCCTCGAAACTGTAAAGTGTATCCACTGTGTGTTTCGTGGACAAATGTTGCAACCAATTTGTCCAAAACAAATTTGTCCCATTAAACAGCCATGAAGCAAAAGATCAATTCTATCTGGGGAATTTTTGGCCAGGACACTGGGAGAGAGAAACTCCCTCCTCCTTTATCGAATAATCCCATGGGATTTAATTTAGATTACGAGTTCAAAGTCCCCAAAATGGAGGGTGAACCCACGATCTTCTGACTTGAAGGCCAGCATGCTACCAGGTCGATCTATGAACACACGTAAGGAAGTTTCTATGTGGGGGTGAGTGTGGATACGAGTGTGTGATGGTATGAGTGTGTGAGGGTGACTGTTTGTGTGTACAGTATGTAAGTGCAAGGCTGACACCTTTTCCTTACACAGTATAATGTTCCTACAAGCTAAAGGAGGGAAAACAGTGAAACAGTGAGTCAATCGATACCCTCCTTTACCTGAGAAATCTCAGATCATTTTTGCTCACAGCACAGATAAATAAATAAGGTTCTGTTTACACTGTGGACAGTAAACCACTGTGCCATTGTAGGTGTCACATTTCCTTCCAACATTTTGTCAATTCAATAGGTCTGCTTTCACCGGGAAATCCAATTTCATTTCAGTGTGTGTTCCAACTGAGCAACAGCACTGCTTGTTACGATTGCGCTGGTACTGTCTGCCAACAACAACAAATTGCATTCATACAGCGCTTTTCACTCCCAAGCATTTGAGTGTTGGTCAGAGCAACAATCTGTTACTCAGGGTGTGAGACCAGAACACGCTGTGGGATGGGGTGTTCTTGCCAGGGAAAGCTGGGCGGGTAGCAATGCACAATTCTCACTACACTAAACAGGACATCAGATGTCCCGTTATAATAATAATCCTTGCATTTGATATAGCGCCTTATCAAGTCTTCAAGACGTCTCAAAGCGCTTCGCAGAGTATATCCTAAAGCAAATTGACTGTATATTTGTGGGCAAAATGCGGCAGCCAATTGCGCACAGCAGTGTCCCACAAGCAGTCATGGATTCAGTGACCAAATTATTATTAATTTTTTTTGGAGGGATTATTATCCCCGGAAAAGCGATCCGCCAATCGATTAACAACTGGGTTCCTACTTACTGCCAAGTAAACAAAAGCATGTGGAGTAAGAAAACTTGCTTAACTTTTCACCCTGCCAGGAATCGAACCTGGGTCCTCTCGCTTGCCAGGCAAATGCTCTAACCACTGAGCTACAGGACAGTTTGGGGGAGGGGGGGGGTGTTATGCTCACCTTGGAAAAGCCAGACTTAGTGAAGCAAGAACAAGACCTGGACAAAATGGTTTGCATGAGGGAATCTCTGAGTGCGTGTTCTGGGAAGGGCTGAAGGAGGTTGCTGAGGCGTCCCAGATACAGTATGATATCCTATCGAGCAAAATGTGGGCAGAAATACACATCACGCAGGAGAGGAGATGAGCTCTCAGACACAAGGAGGGGAGGATGGCTCAGGAAACGGGGAAGAGCAGGGAATTGGGATTAGGACTGATGGCTTCTTGGAAGGTCAAACATCACTACCTTGATAAAGTGGACCGAGTGGCCTCCACAGTGAATATCAGATACATTAAAGTGTGTGGACGGTTAAATGTTCCTATACTTTGTTTTGTGCGGGGTTCCTCAGGGCACTGTCCTTGGTCCCTCCTTTTCAATATCTATACACTCCCTCTTGGTGACATCATCCACAGACATGGAGTCAACTTCCACATGTGTGCAGATGACACCCATCTCTATCTCTCTGCCTCCACCCTCGACTCCAGGACCACTGCTGTCCTAACAGAATGTCTGTCAGACATCAAGTCCTGGATGAGAGCGAACTTTCTTCAGTTGAACGTCAACAAGACCGAGGCTCTCCTGATTGGCTCCCGTCAGCGCCTCCTCACCTCACCATCCATGGTTGCACCCTCCACCTCGCTGAGCCAGTCCAGAACCTTGGAGTCTTGTTTGACCCTCAACTATTCTCTCCACCCCACATCTGCGCCATGACCCGCTCTGCCTTCCCCCACCTCAGCAACGTCACAAACTCCGACCTGTCTCACATTGCAGGCCCCCGAAACCCTCATACATGCATTGATTACATCGAGGCTCGACTATGCAAACTCATTGCTTGTCGGCCCCCCAACTCCTCCCTCCACAGGCTGCAGATCATCCAGAACTCTGCAGCCCGTGTCCTCTCCCGCACTAGGCTCCATAACCCTATCACCCCCATCCTCGCCCGACTCCTCTGGCTTCCAATCACACAGAGGATACAGTTTGCTTCACGTCCCCCACCTCGCTCGCCCCACTATTGGCGGACGGGTCTTCTTCTAGTCTGCCCCCACCCTCTGGAACTCCATCCTGCAGTCCCTCCACCTCAACCCCTCCCTTGCCACCTTCAAGACCCATCTCAAAACCCTCCTCTTTGACCGTGCTTTCGATCTCCACCCAAACTCGGTGTTTCAGCACAGACATCGAGGGATGTTTCAGCCAGTCTATCTAAGCCAGTAAGTGAGCCATACACCTGTGAGACAGCAAGTGACAGAAGTAGGACGGATGCTAAAGTTGGTCCATTTGGACTTTTTGCAAAGTAATAAAAGTAATAATAAGAATTGCATTCCAACTCCAGGAGGGTCTGGGAATTTGACCCCACACTTGGCCGAGCCTGATTGATCAGTGATGGCTGATTTGCAGCCATTAACTCAATACTGTGGTATTGTGGTCACTCAATCCACGGCTGTTTGTGGGACGCTGCTGCGCACAATTGGCTGCCGTGTTTCGCCCACAAAATATACAGTCAATTCACTTTACAGTATACCCTTGAAGTGCTTTGAGATGAAGGCTCTATTTCAAATGCAAGGATTATTATCATTACTGTCTTATGTTTCTATGGTTCTAAAACTCTAGGTCGTGTCGTTCGAAGAAGAGCAATGACTGTGAGCCAACACAGGGAATTGACTTACTTTTGAACAGCAGTGTCATTTCGCATTGTGCTGGGTTACCGTGTCTACATGTGCATCTGGATTCCAATTAGCATCAGACCCCAAGGCTACGTGACCTAGTTTGCAGAGGAGTGCAGTGTGCGGCAGTGGTGGCAGCAAATACAGTAAAATCCGAGCCGGGAAAGGGGGAAGGGTTTCCCTGAGCAGATGGGACGACCAGGACACACATTTGTAACAGTGTAAATGTGACTCGTGCAAATAGGTCCTGGATGCGTGAGTCTCGCTGGGCAAAACAACATCCCTCCACCACCTTCTGCAGCACCAACCCCTCCCTTTCCCCACCCCACTGTC
The DNA here is from genome assembly GCF_018977255.1 of Callorhinchus milii. Classification (NCBI taxonomy): domain Eukaryota; kingdom Metazoa; phylum Chordata; class Chondrichthyes; order Chimaeriformes; family Callorhinchidae; genus Callorhinchus; species Callorhinchus milii. The sequence continues at coordinate 1,379,135 of NW_024704751.1, read as the reverse complement.
GGTACCTGGCTCGGCTGCAGGTTGGCACGCAGCAGTTGGCACTCTTGTTCCAGCCCTTCGATCTGCTTGTCTTTGGCGAGGATGGCATCAGCGTGTTGGGTCAGCTCTCTGGCTCGCTGCCTGGCGCAGGCTCTCTTGTAGTGCTGCAGGCTGGAGCCTCGAGCCAACATGGGGTTGTTGACCTGAGTCAGAGGACCACAGTGTGTGAGGAACGACCAAACAAGGCATACACACAGTGCTGTGCTGCTGGATGTAACGATTGGAATGGAGTTACAAGGAAAGGCTGTTGAGGCCAGCCAGGACACTGGACTCATTTAAGAAACAGCTCAATGCTGTGATGGGAGGTCAGGAGAGTGGGGATTCTGGAAGGAGGAGAGCAAATGGGCTTTCATCGTCCCAACCACTTTTGTGATACAGTGAAGAATCCATAATAACTTTTTTAATAAAAAGTTTGAGAATTACTTGAAAAATAAAAATATAAAAAGGTAAAATGAAAGAGCAGGGAATGGGGTTAAATTGAATAACTCATCCAAACAGCCACAGCATGATGGGCTGAAGGTCTGTGCTATAAAATTGATGTTTTTCCAAAGCTATCTAACCTTAACTCACACTTTTACATCACCTCTCAAGTATATATATTTTTGGGGGGGTCAGCTAAGCGTCTGACACATGAGGAAACCCATCACCGTGCTTCAGAGTATCCAAACCAATCTGAGAATTCCATGCCTCCCACCTACACATGAGATAGATTGTTGGAATGGAATGCAAACTCTCAGTGTCTGGAGGGACACATCCTGCTTACCCAATTCCAGAAAGTATTAGGCACAGGTTGGCAAGACCCAAGGCTTGTGGACCCCAGAGTGTGCGTTGGGGTAACTGCTGGAGTCTAACCAGCTAAAAATGCATCGCTTGTCATGGATATCGCTGGTTTCCCGCTGCTTGTCCACCTAGAACCACCCTATCCATCAGGGCTTTGGCTTGCAGGGTTAACAGGAGATGACTCCCTGCCCCCAGTGACTGGTCTGCCCTTCCAAATCCTGCCGTTGAGCCATGTCATCAGCAGTGCCCTGGAACACTGTGTACCCATCAGGCTCAGAAACCGGATTAGAGACCGCCACAGAGGGCTGGCTCGATTCCGACATTCCATTGCCAGGCATGTCATCTTGGCATGTTCAGACAATGTTCAGCTCCAAAGAGACCCCGCTTACCTTCTCCCCACGAAGGATGATCCTCTCAAGTAGGGTAACGGTCTTGAAGCATGGCACAAAGAGTACATGCAACACAAGTTGTACACACGACACACATGTCACATATGACGCACATGTCACACATGACACCTGTGTCGCACGACACCTGGGGCACATAAGACGCACATGGCATATACTGCACAGCACACGAGTCACACGCAACCACACTCAGTGGAGATGCTGTTTCTAGCACAGAGCGCAGACGCGCACGGCCCTCACAGCTGCCCACACTCACCACTCTCAGGTTGGCCTCCTGCAGTTTCTTGGCTCTCTCCTCCAGGCGTTTGGCGGTTATGGCCAGCTCAGCATTTTTCCGTTTCAGCCTCTTCACTCTCTCCTCGGTCTCGCTGCAGTTGCCGTGGCGCTGACAAGGAAACAGGCGGGTCGAGTCCAAAACCAACAACAACTTGCATTTACTCAGCGTCCCTCATGCAAGGTAGCGCCCCAGAGCGCTTGACAGTGGCGGAGCACGACAACACCGAGGCAGGGTGAGGCACGGCGATAGAGGAATATCTTCAGGTACAACCTGAAAATGGGGAAGGAGGGGGCAAGGCGGAGGGATTGAGGGAGAGAGTTCCAGAGTTTCGGGATGCACTGGCTGAAAAACCGGAGCATGGTGGAGGAACATTACGTCAGGATTAAAGCTAAAGAGGAGGCCTGTCAGTGTAGCAAGACACCGAGTACAGAGGAATAGAGGATAAAGTATAGGATGCTCAGAGCAGATGGAGAGAAAGTGTATGAAGAATAGGGATTAAAGAAGTCAAGTCAAACTCACTTTCCTCTCTCCATAGATGCTGCCTGACCATTAGCCACTCTGTTCCCACCCTCTGGAACTCCATTCCGCAGTCCCTCTCCCCCTTGCCTCCTTCAAGATTCATCTCAAGACCCTCCTCTTCGACCATGCCTTTGGTCACCCTCCTTCCGCCCCTGACCCCCACCCTCCCCAATCCCGACTCCCAGTTCAGGTCCGAAACACTGATTGTCCAGCACCTTCGGACGTCCTCCCGATGCGAAAGGCGCTACACAAATGTAATTTTGTTGTTGGTTTTGTGACCTGCTGTGTGTTCCCAGCGACTTCAATTTTTATTTCAGATTTCCAGCAACTGCAGTATTTTGCCTTTTAAGAAGAATAAGGTCTCACTCCATGACTATTTGTGGGACAATGCTGTGCTTAGCCGGCTACCGTGTTTCACCCTCAAAATACACGGTCAATCCACTTTACAGTACATCCTGTGAAGTGCTTTGAGACGGTTCAATGATGCGATAAGGCGCTACATCAAATGCAAGGGTTATTATTAATGAGGGATGAAAAAGGGGTCGCGTGGAACATGAAAAGGAAATAAAGAAGGTTTCATAGACGCGTAAAGAACGAGGATAATGCGGAAAAATGTGGGCTCACTCAAGCACACGGAGGCAGTTGCAGCTTGTCACGTCCCCATTAGCTCCAAATGAGNAAAAAAAGGATTGAACAGAGGGACTCGGCAGCACCAGACAGCTGGTGTCTACACGAAGCACTCTGGGACGCTGCCCCACGTGAGGTGCGCTATATGTTGTTGTTGTTGTTGTTGTTCAGCTCAGGATTCATGGCGATAGATTTCGGGGACTGGAGAGCAGTTCCGTGCATTTCTCTCAAGGCCTCCTCCATCTTGTTAAACAATAAAAACAATAATCGCTTTATGTATTTGGCACATCGAGAGGACCCCTCAAAGTGCTATCTACTAAAAAGTGTAGTGACTGTGTATTTTGTGGGCAAACATCCCAATCTATCAGCCTAGCAAGTGATATCAAGGTCCCGACGTGCGTCTTGAACCCACAACCTCCTGACTCCTGAGGCCAGAGAGCTTCCAGCTGAGGGAGGCTGACACTGTTGTTCACACAAATGAGCTCATTGTAAATTCTGCCTCCGTTCACAGCTGTGGGTGTGGGTGAAACTGTGTCGAGAATGATGAGTTGAAAGGATAAACAGTGAGAGGTGTATCGTGAGCAGGGCAGGAACAAACTGGCTCCAAAAGCAGTGAGGAAGATCACACAAGCCGTGCTTGCAGGTGAACGTCAAGACTGAGGCCCTCCTCATTGACTTCCGTCAGCGCCTCCACACCTCAGGCGCTGACAGCATCACCATCCATGGTTGCACACTCCACCTTGCTAAGCGAGTCTGGAACCTTGGCGCCTTGCTTGACCCTCAATTATGCTTTCTACCCACATCCGTGCCGTGACCCCCTCTGCTTTCCCTCACCTCCGCAACATCACCCGGCTCCGTCACTGTCTTTCACCGCAGGCCGTCGAAACCATCACCCATGCGTTTATCACATCGAGGCTTGACTACACAAACTCCCTGCTTGTCGGCTTCCCAATTCCTCCCTTCATAAGCTGCAGATATCCAGAACTCTGCAGCCCATGTCCTCTCCCGCACTTGGCTCCGTGACCCCTCGCCCGACTCCACTGGCTTCCCATCACACAGAGGATACAGTTCAAGATCCTGGTCCTCACCTTCAAAGCCCTCCATGGTCTTGTTCCCCCCTATCTCTCCGACCTCCTAACCCCCTATGATCTTGTTTGCTCCCTCCACTCAGCGGGCTCCGGCCTGCTTCACGTCCCCCACCTCGCTCGCCCCACTGTTGGCGGACGGGTCTTCCTCTAGTCTGCCCCCACCCTCTGGAATTTCATCCCGCAGTCGCTCTGTCTCGCCCCCTCCCTTGCCTTCTTCAAAAACCGTCTCAAAACCCTCCTCTTCGACTGTGCCTTCAGTCACCTTCCTACTCCCGCCTTCCACCCCTCCACCCCCTCCTGATCCCAACAGCTCGGGCGTGGATCCCTGACTGTCCAGCGCCTTGGGACATCCTCCTGACATGAAAGGCAGGCGCTGTATAAATAATAATTTGTTGTTGTTGTAGTCCAGCCTGGATGTAATGAAAGCGTCGGCTGAGGGTTTCAGCAGCGTGAGGGGGGAGATAGTGGCGGAGGAGGTAATGTTGCAGTGGAAGGTTGGGGTGTCGATTGGGCCATTTAAAAGAGATGTAGGCGAAGGATGCAGAGTAAAGGGATCAATGGGAATGGAGAGAGAGCAGGAGTTGGGATTAGAAGGCATAGCTGCTCGGGAATAAACACACACGTTTCTATGGACTCAACCTCTATAAATATTGCCATCTGGTGGCCGAGAGCAGTGATCTCGTGGACTGGAACCATACCAGGAGCGAGAAGTCGGTTGGGGGTATTCCAGGGGGTGTTGGGGTGTAAAGGAGCGTTCTGTGCTCAGGAACATTAAGGCTGGGCTGGGCTGGAGCTTGGGTCGGTGTGTGTGTCTGTGAACACTATGAACACTCTGTTACACACATTTTGCCCACAAAATACACAGTCACTCCATTTTACAGTATATTCTGTGAAGCGTCCTGGGACGTCTGAATGAAGTGACAAGGCGCCGTATTGTGGAGTCCTGTAGCTCAGTGGTTAGAGCACTCGCTTTGCAAGTGAGAGACCTGAGTTCAATTCCAGGCAGAGGGCGAAACCTTGGGCAAGTTTCCTTACTCCACACAGAGCCTAATAATAATCCCTCCAAAACCAAAAACAATAATAATTGGTCATTTTCAATCTACGACTGTTTGTGGGACATTGCTGTGCGCAATTGGCTGCCGCGTTCTCCCACAAATATGCAGTCAATTCACTTTACAGTGTGTTCTGTGAAGCGCTTTGGGACGTCCTCCCGACGTGAAAAGCACTATATCAAATGCAAGGATTATTATTATTATTATCAAATGCAAGGATTGTTATTATTATTAATAAATCTGGCATTGTACTGTGCGGCCTGCTGTGCTCTAACCACACAGTCCTGCACTGTGCAGCCTCTCATTGCTACCTTCACCCACAAATGCAAATGCAGTCACTACACTGCGCAGGGAAAGCTTGTGAAGCGCTTTGAGATATCTTGATGATGGTGCTATATCAATTGCAACGATTATTGTTAGATACTGTGACACACAGAGCACTGGATGTGCAGCCTCCTTCTGCGCTTTATACAAAGATGTATTTTGCAGTCTCACCCTGTGTTATGCAGACAATGATGTACTGTGAACACTCACCCGGTCACAAACACACAGTGGTATCTCTCTTTATTCGGGGAGGAAAGAGATGAGGACGGGGATAGAGCAACAACTTAATAAAAATAATCCTTGCATTTGGCCTTATCAAGTCAGCTCTCAAAGCGCTTCACAGGATTTAATATGAATGGACTACTGTGACATGAAACTGTAGGCAAATTAGCATAAACGGCACACAGCAATGCCCCACAAACAGCCACGAGGATCGAGGGACCAATTTTATCTGGCGTTGGCCAGGACTCCCTTCTCTTTTCAAATAGCACCACGGAATCTTTAACATCCACCTGAACAGGCAGACGGGACCTCGGTTTATCTTCTTATCCAAAGGACGGCATCTCAGACAATGCAACGCACCCCCCCACTCCCAGCGCTGCATTGGGGTGTCATCTTAGACTCGGTGATTCCAAGCCCCGTCGTGGGGTATGAACCCACAACCTTCTGGCTCAGAGGCGAGAGCGCTACCACTGAGCCAGGCTGGCACACAAGAGTAACTTGCATTCATATCACACCCTTCAGGTTGGGTAATGCCTCAGAACACTTTAGACTGGGTCAGATGTAAGAGGTGTGGAGAAAGGGAGGCGGCCTATTTCAGTCTATGTGTGTATGCAGGAGGGAGGGGAGGAGAGGGGGGGACTGAGACATGCAGCACAGTAGTACAGTACAGTACAGTACAGACCAGCACTCACCAGGAGCGAGTTTTCTGTCCGCAATAAGGCGCACGTGCGTTCCAGCTCCCTCAACGCCCGCAACAGCTCCATGTTACGTCTCCTCAGGGACCCGGAACTCGTGCCGTTCTGTAAAACACAAACGAGCATGTGGGTGAGAGGGGGTGGGGGGGGTGGGGCGGGGGGAAGATAGGGAGGGGCTCTGTGAGGCTGTTGGGAGCACACAGAGCAATTGGCTCTCCCTGCACAGCTGCCATCCCACTGTAACTGGACACAAGTCGATGCCGAAATAACGTGTAACAACTGGCCCGGGATCAAGGCTGTGAAGGGCAACTTCAGGGCAAACACGAGGAACATAGGAACAGGAATAGGCCATTCAGTCCCTCGAGCCTGTTCCGCCATTCAATTAGAAAATGGCTGATCTGTAGCTCAACTCCAATTAGGAAGTGTTTCTTTAGACAAGAGTAACTAATGGACAGGATTACCAGGGAAGATGGTTGATGCCAGGACACTGGACCCATTTTAGAGCCAGCTTGATGCTGCAATAGGTGGGGGGGGCACTCATCCCCCCAGAGGATTGAGTTCAAGATCCTCATCTTCACCTTTAATATCCTCCATGGTCTTGCTCCTCCCTATCTCTGGGCCTACTAAATGTTACCAATCTGTCCACTTCCTCCACTCAGTGGGCACTGTCCTGCTCCATGTCTCCCAGCCGGCCTGCCTCACCGTTGGAGGTCAGGCCTTCAGCCTTTCGGTCCCATCCTCTGGAATTCCATCATGGAGCCCCTCTGCCACACCACGTTGCCTCCTACAAGTCCCGTCTTAAGACCTTCCTTTTCGACCATACCTTTGGTCATCTTCTCCCTTCCACCCCCATTACCCTCTATCCCTCCTGACTCCAGTCCCCAGCTACTGGTGCAAACCCTTCAATCTCGAGCATTTTGGGACATCCGATGTTGAAGGTGCTAAAAAATGCAATTTGTTGTTGTTGTTGCTGCTATTGTTGTTGTTGTTGTCCTGGTGGCGGTGGGTCAATTGATGAATGGCCAGGTCATTCAATGTGTAATGTGAGAGAACAGGAGGTTCAAACAAACAGCAACTCTGTATAACACCTTTCACATTGAATAACGTCTCAAGATGTGTAATGTGAGAGAACAAGGAAATTCAAGTACAACAACTTAATTTAATGCCTTTCACATGGAATAACATCTCAATAGTGCACAGTCACCGCAAGTCAGCCAAGAAACCACATCTCCATTTTCAGAACCAGCACAGGACCCACTGCGGAGGCTACAATTCAACAATACTACTTAGAGCAAGCGGTTAACTGAAGAAAGCTGCTGATCAAATCCAGGGTTACATGGATAATTACCCGCTAAGCACAGTTCCAAATATGGGTCTTCAGCGATTGATAATTGGAGTGATTGCATAGGGGAGTTGAGTTGTGACACGGGTTTGGCTGGGTTTGGTATACGGTGGGGTTGGGATTGGTACATGGTGTTTGCCAGGGTGACGTCACAGAGAGATTGCAAATCTACTAGGTATGAGACATGGTTCATTAAATTGGGCCTTTTTTTTTTCTGCAGGAGTGGAGGAAATTGAGAGGGGATACAATAAGAATATCTTGAAGTATTCAAGACAGGGTAATAGAGGGGGACAGAATGATTTCCTTTAGCTGGAGTATCGATGTAAAGGAGGCACAAGTCTCAGGATGTGTTTGAAGAAGAATATGCGAAGAGCTTTGAAGGAATGTCTTCACTGAGAGGCTTTGGGGAGATCCGAATTCATTGCCACAAGTGGCTATTGAGGCGAGATCCACTAGTGAATCATTAAAAAGGGAACTGGATACGCATCCGAGCAATAAAAACATTAAGGGAGGAGGGGGAAGAGAGCTGGAAAGTGAGATTAGTGGGATAAAAAAGGGGGCGATTTAGAAAGACACAGTATATGTCCCAGACACGATGAGCTGAATGACCAAAATTTCTAAGGGGTACAAGTTGCAGTGTTTGACCCAGTTCTTGTGTTAACCAACAATAAGGGTTGAGAAACAGAGCTCATTTAATCCCGTTACTCATTTAGCATCGCTGTTCTTAATCAGGACTGACCCGCTGCTCGGTGAGACCCCATATCTCTTAAGTGCTCCGAGACGCCGTCAGGGGTGCTGGGCCCTATGTAAATGCAAGTTGCTGTTGTTGTTGTTGTTGTTGTTGTGGCTCCCCGCAGCCCCTTCTCTCAATCTGCTGTTAAGATAAATCCCCTCATGTGGGCCTGTGAGACGGGCAATTGTGACTCATCAACAACTTGCATTTTCATAGCGAGGTCGCGCCCGGAGCGCTTGACACCGTATCAAGCGGACGGCATCAGGAGTCACTCACAGAGTACAGGGATGGGGGGGGGGGTCACTCGAGGAGCACCAGTCCTAGAGGGCAAAGCTCACCCGCTGATCGCTGTGGGGAGGAGGCGTGGGAACTTGATGATGATTTGTATACAGGAGTGTGAGGACAGTGACTAAACCAGACTGACACAGAGCCACTGAGCCGGACTGACACAGGGGTGGGGGCTGGGGGTGGGGGGAGGGGGCTGGGGTGGGGGGGGATTACCCACAGCAGTGTCCCAAAATAGGCGTTGACTGAATGACCAAATTACTATTTTTTTAAAGGGATTATTACCCCTGGAAACATGATCTGCCACTAATAACCAGGTTCCTACTTTACTGCTAGATAAAGAGGTGCACGGGGTGAGCAAGTTGCTGTTGTTGAAATCTCATCCAATGTAATTTTACTCGACATTCGAACTAAAATCACTTGAAATTTCATATCACTCTTATGTTTTACACAAATTCCATGAAATGTTATTTTGTTGCCCGTTTGTGCAGGAGTTGCATCAAAAGTGATTTTGCACGACAATTGTACTGAAACCACTTGAACTTTTACTTCCCTCCACATTTTTACAGAAATTCCATGAAATGTTACTTGGTTAATACTTTGCTTGCAGTGGTTTTTGGTCACTTCAACCCACGACTGTTTGTGGGACAGACGCTGCTGTGCACAATTGGCTGCTGCGTTTCGCCCACAAACTACACAGTCAATTTACTTTACAGTATATTCTGCGAAGCGCTTTGAGACGTCTTGAAGACGTGATAAGGCGCTGTATCAAGTCCAAGGATTATTATGGTATTATTATTTTGTTGCATGTTTGTACAGAGAGCGGGGAATCAGCGGAAGTATGTTGCAATGGAAACATAATTGGCTGACCGATGGAACCCAGGGGGTGGTGGTAAAGGGAATGCCGTCAGGCTCGGAGAACGTTACCAGTGGAGTTCCACCGGGGGCTGTTTTGAGGCCTCTTTTATTTAACATCTTC